>NC_135582.1:56521053-57146053 GCF_965152235.1 Eretmochelys imbricata
ATATACAGTACTGTAACAAATATTCATTATAAAGATTCCACTTTCATTGATTTCTAACACAGCAGACAATTCCTCTTTCCCATCTCTTCCGAAGACATCTGGTTGATCTCCATGTTCCCATTCTTTGGCTGTGACTATTGCTGCAGCAATTCTCTTAACAACCAACAATGGTGCACAGCTGTCCATGCCATTGTGCAAATTTCCTGGCACAATATCCTTTCCATACAGGCAACTCACAATCCCACATCACTCTCAGGGAAGGCTTATAATTGTCACCAGACATCTCATCCTCTTCCAGCAAAATTCATCACATGCAATGTATTTATTTGGAGGATCTAACATGTTCTTATTAAGGTGAAGCCTACATAAAGGTTTCTTTTCCCTGCAACTGTGTCTCAGAAATAAGGGAAAGAAAAGACATATGTTCCTTTATCTCTGTCTTTGAAGTACCTGATGGCACATTTTCCAGTATTTTAACCAGACCAATTTTCAGTGTCTCAAGTACCTGAATTTCCATATTTTTAAAGAAGTTATTCTATGGTCTAATACATCTCATTATTAGGATTCTTTCCCTGATAGTCAGCCTACATTTTCCCTGATTTTCAGCTGACACTTAAGCTAACACAAAATCAAATGCTTCCTATCTAACCAAGTATGTAAAAGCACGTTATCAAGTGAAAAATGGTATCATTACTGAGATGACAAGAAAGATTAGCTATTTATAACCCCCAAGGAATTGGTTTTTCCCTGCTGTTGATCAAGCACCTTTCCACCTTGGTACAGCCATGATCTGATTCTTCTAGCCGGATATAACCTGTGACTTCCCAATCCAGTATCAAGAAATGGCCATTTTCATATTATAATGTTAAAATGTAGGGCTCACCTCTGAGATATGGAGGTTAAAGAGCTAACAGTGCAGTTGACAAGGCAAAGCAGCATTGGGATATGTCAATGGATTGCAAGTACCATTAGTCAGTTCATTCTCTAACCCCTATTTTGTAGTGTAGTGTAGACCTATACACCAGAAAACCTGTCACACCCAGCTACACGACTGCACCAAAGGAATCTGATGAGTTTATGTCAGCACAACCCCCATCAAGAGGCTGTTATCTAGCCTACACGTTCTAACAGTCTTTAAGAAAAGAGAAAGAACATACTTTTAAGGGAGGCAATATATTTTAGTGGGAAGAGAAGAGGATTAGGAGTCAGAACTACTGGGACAAGAACCCACCAACTCCCTATGTGACAATAACTGTAAGAAGTGTGACCTGTCCCATTCAACTCAAATCAAGACACTGTGAATATGAAACCAGGGAATCTGAAATTTTTCCCATGTGCCACAGAATCCAACATCTCTGCCATGGAATTGGCCATTTTGTTGCAGTCAGGAGCCCAACATTTTGCATTCAGTCTCCCTGTCTTGCTGGGATGAGCCTCTTGTTCTCCAAGAAGGAATTAATTGGATGATATAACAGGATTTCAACCTAAGTTCATGATGCTACAAGTGTCAAGAGTTTACAGGCACCCTGCTTTTCCCACAATTGCTAAATGGTAGTGGGATCCCACCCAGACGTGATGTAGGGTGGTCTCGGTATGGAAAAGGGGGTCCCCAGGTATGGAAAAGATTAAAAACCACTTTATTATATAAATGCAAAGTACATAGGAACAGATGGCAGGTAGAGAAATAAGAGATTCTCAGACTAAAATATGGGAAAGAATGAACAGTACAGTATTGGTTAGAACCTACTCTGAGTGTTTGCGAGGAATATATCCCAACCAGTCAGATATAAAAGGCATTCTAAACACACTTGGGAATCATACACAGTTATTAGCCCATTTGTGGCAAACAGAGATGAGATTTTAAAAAAATAATCAAACTGAATGGTTTATCATCACCCTATCATTACTGCATGAATTTCCAGTAACAGGATTCTATATTTTAAATACGTTATCCTGTTGATTAGCATACATGAGACTAGTGGCCATGACACACTGGAGGAAAAAAAAATATGACTGTGCCAATCCCAAGGAAACCTGAGGAACACTAATCATGGACAAATTAAAGAGATGTCATCAGTTTAAAAATGGCACTTCTGTCTCAAAGTTCTTTATCTAATGTTAAAGTTAACACTGAAGGTAACTGTACCTGAAAGCTATTAGAGGAAGAAATTTATTTCTCTTTTTTTCCAGTTTATTTTGTGCATCTGATAGTAATTTGTGCTTGGTCAATTTCATTGTTTGCACTGAATAGTCAGTCCTGTTTCTTCTGTTGTTTGTGTGAGTCTGTTATAGAGCAGTAAGGGAGAAGAAAACATGCCGAGATAGGAAATATTAACTGTAAACTTCAAAAATTGACAGGGGATTCAGTGATAGATGAAATATCTTAAACTGCTTTTAATTCTTTTTTTGAATGGACTAAATTTCAAGTTACATTAGCTGAAAGATCATAACAATTGTTTTGAAATATAAATCCTCTCATCCAATTCTTCAGTAGACAGGCCAGTTACATTCAAGAACTATACTGACTGGTCTGTTTTCCGTCCAATGAACCCAGATTTGCTTATTATAGGACATGCCATGGACTTCTTGGATCTGTAGAGAATATTAAAGACAAGACTATTATTGGTATATTGTTGAAAAGCAGTCTAGCTCAAAGCTATGCTTATTCAAGAGCCTAATAAACTTGCTATTTTCAGAAAAGTATTAGCATAAGCCAAATTCTTTTTGGATGAAGGAATTTCTAAGTATGTGGAACTGAACATTTTTCAAAACACCACCATGTGTTCTTTTTTAAAATCTTTTGATTAAAAAAAGCCTGTAAGACAGAAATAAGCCAATACTATTCTGTGTGTGCAAACAATCAATATTCTTTTATTTAAAAAAACAACAACAAAGAATCTTCTATTGAGAACAGGACTATACAATCTTTTTTCATTAATTCTTTTAATGAAGGAGACAAATATCCAGTGTATAAGGGAATAGCATTGGCAGTCTGGAGACACGAGATCTATTCTTGGCTCAGGCACCGATTCATTGTGTAACCTTAGCAAGTCACTTATCCGTTCTACATCTGTAAAACAGATCGTCAAGTAGGAAAAACAACTTACCTTTTGTGAAGCACTCTGAATAATAAGCACTAAGTACTATTCCTACTGTCTCTTACTTTAGTAACTACTGACATATAGGGAAGAGATGAAGAGTACAGCACAAGCAACATGAGATGATTGAAGTAAAACCCATACAGACGTACGCTGGATAAGTCTTGCCCAGGACACAAAACTGCAGTGCAACTGGATAGCTTCTGTTCCTGACAAAAGTGCTTACAATGAGTGTGCTTTGCAAATCATGGCATCCCACTCTCCGCTGATTTAAATTACTCAGCTGCTCTAAGAATAGTGCCGGTGACACTTTTCCTCCAAAGCCAGTACTGAACAGTGTTCCAATGTGCAGTTAGAAGGCACAATGCTGTTGGAAGAGCCTCTATCCATCCAAAGCATCTCTCCCCAAGGTGCACAGGAAGTACAGAAGGAAATTAAGTAACGCTAAACTTGCAAAATGTTCTCTTTAGATTAACCTTTCATCCAAGTGTAGCTTGAAGTATGACATTTGCAGGGCCATGAGGCGATGGTATGGAGGTTGCTACATCACATGAACGGGGAATTGGACCACTGGATATGTACGATGATGAATTCTGTGGCCCTTCTCTTGGACAATGCCTATTACCATCCTGCATGTTGGTCTGTGGAGAGCTAGCATGGAGATTCCATCACTAGAATAGAGGGCATGGAGAATTCCCTGTGTAAACATTGGCACGTTTCCACTGTATCACGGCATTTAAAATGAGCAAAGGGACTTATCAGAGTCCTCAATGCAACGGCAAATTTCTCTCGAGGTCAGTTAATGCAAGCAATCCAGGATGAACTTTACTGCCTCCATCAGATCAGACTGTCTTGACTTTTAATTTATCCTACTCTGCATATTAAACTACACCGATCTATTCAGCTTTTTAACCGAATGGCTTGTTCGGCATAAAGTTCTGTCTTTTTTAGCCCAAATAATGAGTTACAGTTTTTCATTTCATCATACAGCTGTTCATTTGAAATCTGAATATTGAAGTGGTGTGTGCTAGTAGTTTCAAGATTACAAACAATGACAATCACAATACATACATAAAAGCTATAAAACTATTTGACAGATGGTCATGCAGTGAGGCTTAAGATGATAATCAAGTGACAGGGCTACTCCACTCTCTAAAGGCACCTGTGACAGGGTGTATAGGTCCTTCAGTGCCCTGAAGCTACGAAGCACCGTGCCTCAATGCACCTAGGAGCAGAGCCCCAAAGTGATTCACAGGTAAAATACCAGCTTTCCCCCTGCATGTTTGGTAACCGATGCAACTGAGCCTGCACTTGAAAAAAAGAGTTTGAGCTCTTTTCATGGAAATAAAAGATCTTTAACAGCCATCCTTGCAAGGAGAGACAAGGTGGGTGAGATAATATCTTTTATTGGACCAACTTCTGTTGGAGAGAGACAGACACAAGCTTTCGAGTTTACACAAAGCTATCCTTCCAGTCTGGAAAAAGTACTCAAAGATAGGGCGTAACTCAAAGTAACGCTGAATTACTTTCCCAGACCCAAGAAGAGCTCTGTGTAAACTTGTCTCTCTGACCAACAGAAACTGGTCCAAAAAAAGATTTTAATTCACCCACTTTGTTTCTCTAATATCCAGGGACCAATATGGCGACAACGTCCATGCATGGAGACAGTGCAATAGCATAGGACCTGCACCCAGATAGTGCTGGCTACAAATGGGTCTGTGGGAATCCGCCAGTTCTGTGCACCAAACTCTACACCACCTGGTGAATAATTTTATGGAAACAATCATAGAACATGAGGGTTGGAAGGACCTCAGGAGGTCATCTAGTCCAACCCCCTACTCAAAGCAGGACCAATCCCCAACTAAATTATCCCAGCCAGGGCTTTGTCAAGCCTGACCTTAAAAACCTCAAAGGAAGGAGATTCTACCACCTCCCTAGGTAATGCATTCCAGTGCTTCACCACCCTCCTAGTGAAAAAGTTTTTCCTAATATCCAACCTAAACCTCCCCCACTGTAACTTGAGACCATTACTCCTTGTTCTGTCATCAACTACCACTGAGAACAGTCTAGATCCTTCTTCTTTGGAACCCCCTTTCAGGTAGTTGAAAGCAGCTATCAAATCCCCCCTCATTCTTCTCTTCTGCAGACTAAATAATCCCAGTTCCCTCAGCCTCTCCTCATAAATCATGTGTTCCAGTTCCCTAATCATTTTTGTTGCTCTCCGCTGGATGCTTTCCAACTTTTCCACACCCTTCTTGTAGCGTGAGGCCCAAAACTGGACACAGTATTCCAGATGAGGCCTCACCAATGTCGAATAGAGGGGAACGATCATGTCCCTTGATATGCTGGCAACACTCCTACTTATACAGCCCAAAATGCAGTTAGCCTTCTTGGCAACAAGGGCACACTGTTGACTCATATTCAGCTTCTCGTCCACTGTACCCCCTAGGTCCTTTTCTGCAGAACTGCTGCCTAGCCATTCAGTCCCTAGTCTGTAGTAGTGCATGGGATTCTTCTGTCCTAAGTGCAGGACTCTGCACTTGTCTTTATTGAACCTCATCAGATTTCTTTTGGCCCAATCCTCTAATTTCTCTAGGTCCCTCTGTATCCTATCCCTACCCTCCAGCATATCTACCACTCCTCCCAGTTTAGTGTCATCTGCAAACTTCCTGAGGGTACAATCCACAGCATCCTCCAGATCATTAATGAAGATATTGAACAAAACCAGCCCCAGGACCGACCCTTGGAGCACTCCGCTTGATACAGACTGCCAACTAGACATGGAGCCACTGATCACTACCCGTTGAACAATGACTGAAAACTCATGGAGTTTCATGTACCCCTATTCAAGAAAAAGCTTACAAGGGAGACAATTTGGCTCTGTGTTTGCAGAAATACTAAAAAAGATCGAATTATAGGCTTTAAATAGTTAGGAAATAGAAAACAGAAACCATGGTGGACATGATACTGCATTCCTTCACAAGCAAAATGAAAAACCGTGATGGCTGCGATACTGCATTCCTTCATAAGCAAAATGAAAAAACCATAATGAAAATTTATCGCACACGAAAATCATGGTAAGGTTGAGCAAATAGATGACTGATTGATGAGGATGATATGGATGATGGATGATAACAACAGGGATGGTAAAACTAAAATATTTTACTTGCCTTTCTAAATAAATTAATTGTACCAGGCAAAGAAGAGCAAAATTTTCCAAGAGATGCCCCAATTTCTGGCGTCTTTTTGATCTCCTGGTTTTAAAAACTTTTCTTCTGCGTTTTACTAGCATCCTAGCCATTTTACCCTTTGTTCTGTACCTTTTATTTTCTTCTCATTTTTTTTTTTTTTACATATGTGATTGCTTTTTACTCTTCCTTAAACTAATATTTTTCTCTGTAATGTGTTCTCCTTCTGTTTGGCTGTATCTTTCCTTTACGTAATAAGGGAAAGTCATTCTGAGTCACTCTTCACAGCCTATCTAGATCCCTTTCCCACCCCCCCTTCCTCTATTTTTCCTCTGTCAATCTGAAACAGATAAGGGGAAAGATATCCAGTGTACAATACAGACACACTCACCCACTTTCTATCTTTCTCTTTTCCATCCCCACTCAGAATACAGAGGACGTGGAACAGCTGAATATGAATAGGCAATAGCTACACAGTAGTACTATTTTGTCTAAATCAGGTCCATTTTCTTCTGTTGCTTTCACTCTGAGGTTTGTCCACACCACTGAAAAAAACAAACCATGTTTTCTATTTGCTGACTCATCTTCTCAGCTCCTTTTTAGTAAATGAAGAACAACATTAGAATTTACTTCTGGAAACTCTCTCTGGATATTTTAAAATAAGTTTAAAATTACAGTGTCAAAGTTTTGCTCTAAAACCATAAAGACTCCATAAAGCAGGGACAGACAGAGAGATCCTGTCTCCTTCAGTTCTCAGATGACATGAGTTTGATGACTCAACTCAGATGTTAAACACCAGCTCTCATTACAAAAACACCATATAATTTAGACTGTCTGAAATTTTCTCTTAAGGGAAAAACATAGTACAGCATAAATATATACATATTTATTTAAAAACCTATCTATATAGTGTATTATTGGGGCAGATCATGATTCAGGTAATTCAAGGTAAAATAAGACATCTGCATACAAATGTGCATTTGTAAAGACAGTCTTACTTCCACACATAGACAAGAATACATGCCAAAAGTCCTATTAGTTTAAGGGATGAGGTCTAAGACAGGATCTGAACCTCAGCATCAGAGCTTAGTCTCTTCTATGCCATTATGTTAATGGAGCAGCTCTTTGCAGGCCTGCAATACTCATTCTCAAAACAGGATAAACAATTCATTTTTTCAAATGTGCAGGTTAGAATTAAAACTGGCCTACTGCAAACGTACAACACTCAGCTCTGTTTTTCCCTTTACAAGCTGCCATGTGTACACACAAGAGTTGTGCCTCTTAAATTACACCAGTGTAGTTATGGCAATACAACCTTCCTCGCGTGGAAACAGTTATGCCAATATAAGGTATTCCAATACAGAAAGGAAAAAGTTATATAGTTATACCAGTATAACTGTGTCCACACTAGAAGTTGTTCTGGCATAACTATTCCGGTAAAAGAAATTACACCCCCAACCAAAATAGTTGTACCAGTACAAAACCTGTGCAGACCAAGCCTAAGGCTTGTCTATACTTGCAAGTTTTGTTCATGAAACTAATGTAGACACGAAAAAAAAATCAACAAAAGCAAAGTCACCAAAGCGAGTCTACATTTGCTCCCTTTGTCATAGAATATCAGGGTTGGAAGGGACCTCAGGAGGTCATCTAGTCCAACCCCCTGTTCAAAGCAGGACCAATCCCCAATTTTTGCCCCAGATCCCTAAATGGCCCCCTCAAGGATTGAACTCACAACCCTCGGTTTAGCAGGCCAATGCTCAAACCACTGAGCTATCCCTCCCCCCAACAATAGTGCCCACAAATGTCCACAATGGTGCCCCAAATGTTGACAGCGTGAACAATGCACTGTGGGTATGTATTCCACAGTGCCTGGCAACACCATCTGTCATTAAGTGTTGTGAGAAGGCAGAAACGGAGTGCGGCAAATCCTGGGATGTGCAAAATGTCCCGTCATGCATTGCTTTGTGTCCCAGCCCTCCAATGATTTCTGGCTTCCTTTCACACCGTTCTGGCTTTTCTTTCGTGCCATTTTTCCAACTGTCAGTCTTTGTAGCGTGTGCCAGCATCTGCAGGGAGAGAGGATGGATCCCACACTTCTCTCCTATGCGCTGTTAACAGTCGTGAGGACATCACGCATGGCAACAGAGTTACTTGCAAAGTTACTGACGTAGGACGAATTGCAGGCATCCAAGTGTGATATGGACAGCAGCAACTTTTCAGCGCTTTTGGCATTCACAGAGCGGCTGCATATGGTAGACTTGCTTTTTGGCTAGGGAAACAAGCACTGACTGGTGGGATCACATTGTCATGCAGGTGTGGGATGAAGACCAGTGGGTCCAGAACTTTCAGATGCATAAAGCAACCTTCCTGGAGCTGTGTGCTGAGCTGGCCCCTGACCTGCAGCACAAGGACACCAGAATGAGAGCTGCCTTTTCGGTAGAGAAGTGTGCTGCAAATCGCTGTGTGGAAGCTGGCGAATCCAGACTGCTACCGGTCAGTTGCAAATCAATTTGGAGTAGGAAAGTCCACTGTCAGGGCAGGCACACAGCTCCGTGAGCACCCCAATCATGGTGAGTGTTGGGAGTGGGGGGAAAAGGTGGTTGTGCGTATGGACAAAACGATCATGGCTTGCAGGGAACTCATTCTAAAATTATCACACACTTTTTCCACAGGTGGCCAACCTGCTGGCTGACATCTCACTTCTGCAGGTAAGCAGGGAAACCAGAGCACAACTACTGCATGCTTGCGGCTTTCACCCCGGTCTACATGCAGCTCAGCTATGTGCCACTTTGGTCCCAGCTCCAGTTTCCTACAATGGGGGAACTAACAAAGCAGCAATCCCCTGGAATCTGTGGCAGAGGATTAACAAGTATCTCTTGGAAACTTTCCATAGCCTCTCTCTGGAGGATTCCCTGGGGGTCTTGATGTCCATGGACACCCTACTTGGCCATGCAGATTAGGTACACAGGGCAATGTCCAGCTCAAGTAAAACACTATCTGCCTCCCACTTTTCAATTCCCTATATAAGCTGCAGCAACTTACCCGGCATCTCATCTGCTTCCTATTCCCCATAGAGAATTCTGGAGTGGAGAAAAGTTCCTGGCTGTCTGCCCCATCGGGAGACCCCGCTGGGAGCTCCACATTCTCTTTTAGCTCCACTTCTTCATCCAGAATTTCAGCCTCTGGGCTACCCCCTCTTTCTACTGCCTCTGAAGTATCCACGGGTCTATTGACGATGGAGGTGGGATCACCACTGAGAATAGCACTCAGCTTCTTATAGAAGTGGCAGGTCTTAGGTGCACCACCGGAGCGATGGTTTGCCTCCTGCGCCTTACAGTACGCCGGCTGCAGCTGCTTTATCTTCGTTCTGCACTGCTGCATGTCCCGATCATAGCCCTTTTTGCAAAAGCCTTGTGTCCCGATTCCTACGGGTCACTCGCAGCTGCAACTGAACAGACTCTTCTCCCCGTATACTGATCAGATCCAACAGCTCAGCGGTAGTCCAAGCGGGAGTGCGTTTGGTGCGATAGCTAGCCATGCTCACCTGGGAAGCCAGCAAGCAGGAAATGGAATTTAAAATTCCCGGGGCTTGCAAGGGGGAGGGGCGGATTAGCTGGAAGGCAGTGGAGTTCAAACCGCTGACCAGAGTGGTGGCATGGGAATTGTGGGACACTTTCTGGAGGCCAATAAAATCCAAAAAATAAGGCGTGGTGTCTACACTGGCTGTTTGTCGACAATAAAAGGAGGGGAAAGGCAAAAAAGTCTCTTGCAGGGGTGGAATTTTTTGTTGCCAAAACTGGGCATTTTTTTTTGACAAAAGTCCCATTGCAGTCCCAGCATATTATCACTGTTTTGTCACCAAAAGGCAGTTTTTGGCAACAAAACTTGCCAGTATAGACAAGCCCTAAATGAAGCACATGCCATTGTAACCCAACCACCTAGATTAGTTATATAACTATAGAAACACTGCCTGAAATCTTAATGTTCTTAATAACCCACAGCTCAGAATCAATGTGTGTTACGCATCCCCCTCTTTGTCTGTTCCACGAAGGATGAGAGTCTGTTACGGCTCTCAGACAGCCTGGCTCTTTTGCTGAAGTGTTTTCGGAACTGGAGGTCTCCAGCGTATCAGCTGTCACACTCACCAGTTAAATGTGCACAAGCGGCAAAAATAAATTGGAGACAAGCAAATAATATACCCTGAAATTCATGAAAAACATCCATTTTATGAATTGAAGTTATGTATGTATTATAATTATGGTGTTCTGCAGTAGCTTCATTATGCTGGGCACTGTACAAACACATAGCAAGAGATTGTCTCTGTAGGACAGGAACTGTGACAGATTAGCCACTGGGCCCACAGGGGCCAGACGCCCCGACCAACTGGAGGGGCCCCCAGTTTCCGTTGCCCAGCAGTTGGGGGAGGGGAAACCTGTGCCCCGATCATCTCCTCGGCAAAAGCCCCTGAGTGGGGGAAGCCCTCGCACCAGTGGCCCCAACCCTGTCCCCATCAGAGGAAGCCCCTTGTGCCCCTACCCCATCCCCAGCAAAAGCTACAGGGTGGCAAGGGAAGCCCCCATGCCCCATTCTACTCTCCGGCAGAAGCAGCAGGCAGGAGAAGCCCCAGCACCCTAACTCTGGTCCCCTTCAGAAGCCCTGGTGGCTGTGGGGGAAGCCCCAGCACCCAGACCCCCACTTGTGGGGCAGGCAGAATGAGGGGGACTCTGGGTGGAAGAGGGGTGGGGTCCCAGGGAAGGGGCAGAAAGGGCTTGGGCTGTGGAAAGGGCAGAAGGGGCGGGAACCCACATCCTCCAAACTTGCTCTGGCCCAGTGCACAGGGAAACCTTAATCCACCTCTGTACAGAGGTTAATATTTGAACAGACAAGACAAACAAATGGTGTAGGGGGGAAAACAGAGTCACACAGAATTGAAGTGATCTATGACTGTATGTTGTCACCACGTTTAAGCCTACGTTTCTCTTTAAAGTTTCCCGCTAGAGTGTTCAGTTGGTATCTTGTTTCCTTGAGGTGTCTTTCATATTTCCACCAATAAAGTTCCTTTACTATTAAATGGCTATGTTTGACCCTTCATGCATCTGCTCCACACAGAATCATTATCAACATGCTCTCCCTCGGATAACTCACCCTGTAGCAATGACAAACGCCGTGTAATACACTTTCTCTTTAAAAATCAAACCTCTTGCTACCACAGATTTGATGTACAGTATTCATGACACTGAAAAGCACATTTGTATAGTTGCAGTGAACTGGTTGTGCTGCAGAATTCCTCTGCAAGCACTGATGCTATTGCCCTCAGTTTAGCATTTTGATGCTAGGTCACATAGTCTGCCTCAAAAATATCCATCCCAAGACTGCTATTAAGGGGATGAATAACAGAAAAAGCAACCAGTAGGTGAGGCTACTGTGCCGCAGGCTGGGAAAGCACAAATTCACATTCAATATAATCATTTTTTTGCTATGTATCAAATGTTCTATGGTCATACTGACAGATTTTAGGTCTTGAAAGGAGCTTAAGAGAGGCCAGAACAAAAGGATAGCATTCTACTTGCTCGTTAGAAGTAACTCTAGAAGCCTACATACGCTCACTCGTGTCAGATTTCAGAGTGGTAGCAGTGTTAGTCTGTATCAGCAAAAACAACGAGTCCTTGTGGCACCTTAGAGACTAACAAATTTATTTGGGCATAAGCTTTTGTGGGTTAGAACCCACTTCATCAGATGCATGGAGTGAAAATACAGGAGCAGGTATAAATACATGAAAGGATGAGGGTTGCTTTACCAAGTGTGAGGTCAGTCTAACAAGATAAATCAATTAACAGCAGGACACCAAGGGAGGAAAAATAACTTCTGAAGTGGTAAGAGAGTGGTCCATTACAGACAGTTGACAAGAAGGTGTGAGTAACAGTAGGGGGAAATTAGTATTGGGGAAATTACAAAATCTAAACTTAATGACCCAACCACTCCAAGTATTTATACCTGCTCCTGTATTTTCACTCCATGCATCTGATGAAATGGGTTCTAACCCACGAAAGCTTATGCCCAAATAAATTTGTTGTCTTTTATCCTGCTTCCTAGGCCTCTCCTTTTCTCTGGTGGCTTTGTTTCCTACTCATATCTGCACTGCACTGGGATCTAAGTTCCTTGGAAGGGAAGAATGGAAGAGGCAGAGAAGGATTCTACATGAGTGAGTAAAAAGAACGAGGAGTCCTTGTGGCACCTTAGAGACTAACACATAACTTTTCTACTCCTGTGGCTTTTCCCACAGGAATTGATCAGGAAGACTGATAAATACAACTTTGACGGCAAAAGAGAAGCTCAACGTTTGTTTCTCTCCCTCTGGCTAGAAGAAATAAAATGCACAGTCATAAGGAACAGACAGCAGTGGCGCTGAGGCAGGAGTTAGAGACTAGCAAACTGCAGAAAAAGTACTGAGGTATTTAAAAAACAGGAATGGCAGATCCAAAAAGGCGTACTTTGCTTTTTAAAACAATTACTTTGATTGAATAAAAACAGTAACATTATTTACTACTTACTACCGGGGTCTCTGATTATTCACTGCAGCCTCATCTCTGACTGTGGGTAATCCGCTGTGCCAATGGAGACACTGCTCAGGGACAACATCACATCCATGAATGGTAAACAAATTTTATTGCCACTTAAAGGAGGTTGATTTAACTGAAGGCGGAGGCTGCAAGTTTGGGGACACTGCTGTCTTAAGCACTGGGGGTACCTCACAGCTCCCTGCCACTGCAGGAGGCTGCAGGACCCTGAAGCTCCCAGCCATTAGGGCTGAAGTCACAGATTTGGTGACTTCCGTGACCTCTGTGACTAAATAGTAGCCTTATATATTGCATATATCACCGATTCATCCTGCAGGTACACTGCATCCACCAAGAAACCAACCCTATACCTGTATTAATATCTGCTGTGGTCTCACACGTGAAGAGTTAAAAGAAACAAATTAAATAGGCCTGAGGATGTTGCTCAACAGGCTTTTTATTTCTCCTGACTATCCCCACAAGGGGTATTTACAAAGACTAACTGGCAATTAGCATGCCTCATTAGTACACTGTAGTGAAAGTAACTAGAGTTCTTCAAAATGGGTGCTCCACTTCAGGTGTTCGTGTGCCCTGTGCAGCTTAGATCGAAGATTTTTGGTAGAAATGCCTGTTCAGTCCTCGGATACGCTCCAGACATCCTGCCCCATAATGAGGCTATATGAAGCTGCCTGGGTAAACTGCCCTTAGCTCCTTCTCTGCCACAAAGCCCAGCAAAACAGAGGGGCAGGAGGGTCGGTAGTGGAGGACCCATAGGGATACACATCTCAAAGAAGTCCACTTATAGCACAAGATGAGTAAATTCTCCTCCTTCGAGCAGTGTACGTATAGATGCTCCACTTCACGTGACTCCAGAGCAGCATCCTCAAAAGGAGGCGGCAGTTTCAGACTCAGTTGGAACCCTGAAGACAAAACTGCATTGCCAACCACAACATCTGACCTGAAAGCATGAACCAAAAGCATAATATTTGGAGAAAATATGTACTGAGGACCCGGTTGCAGCTATGCAAATTTCAGCAACTGAAACATTTGTCAATAATGCCATAGATGTAGAGGCAAGGAAAGACGAAAAGTCGACTTAAGTGAGTGGCTACCAGTCACATGATCTTTGGCTTCTGATCTGCTCTAGGTATATTCTCAAACAAAAGCACTTGATAATGGAAGTGATTCTTGCTGACTGTCAAACAAAGAAACTTCTTGTGAGGGGGTGAACTGCAAAATGAAAATATGCGCCCTGACGATGGAAGGACTAACCCTCAGAATGTAGCAATGGAATCACAACTGAGAAAGTCACCATCCTCAATTTCTGTAATCTCACAAAGGTGTTTAGGAGTCTGAGAAATAAAGTCTGTCTCCAACCCCCATTCCTTTTGGGGACCAGAAAATATTTGGAATAGAATCCCTTCCCCCAGTGCTGGAATGGAGCTGCTTCTACAGCCCCTATAAGTAGAAGAAAAATGACTTCCAGTCTCACCAAGGGAACATGAGATGGGTCCCTGAAAGGGGACCGTGAAGGGGTGGTGGGGTAGCAAGGATGGAGGTGAAATGAACGGAACTTGATATTACGTCTCCAAAACCCATTGTCAGATGTAATCTGCTCCCAGACAGCTCAGAAACGGGGAGACGTCTCCAAAGGGAGGAATGTGGGTGGGACAGCAAAGCTGAAGATTTTTGGAGGTGGGGATGTTCTGCACCTTCAACGAACCCAACAAAATTAATGCTTGGACAAAGATGACAGCTGATTGGTGGTACCAGTCATGGTAGGTGGTCTTTTCTTTTGGTATCTTGGCCTCTTGTCAGGTGGCTCAGAAGGGCTAGGGTAAGTAGAGAACTGGACCGAATGAGCTTTCTGTGCCATTTGTGACCTGCTTAAATTTTATTTTGTTTGCAAGGATGCATATTCCAAGGGACCTGGCAGTGGCCCTGGAATTTTTCAAAGCATGAAGAGATTTGTCAGAGGACTCAGAAAGGTTTAAGCCCATTAAAAGGAAGGTCTTCAATGGTATTTTGGCACTCCCTTAGGAGACCCAGACTGCTGTATCCAAGATGCTCTATGCATGGTAGAAATGGAGCAGGGCTACTGTCTTGGGAGACTTGCAATAAGGTTCTTGTTAGGAGTAAGGCTATAATTTAGTCACAGACGTCATGGAATCTGTGACTTTCAAAAATCCCCATGACTTCAGCCCTGCCGGCTGGGAACTGCAGGGTCCCACAGCCTCCTGCAGCAGCAGGGAGCTGTGAGGTACCCCCCGACACCCAAGCTCCCAGCCGCCGGTGGCAGGGGGGACCCCCACAGCTCCCAGCCGGCAGTCACAAGGGGATTTCCACAGCTCCTTGCCGCCCCAGGGGGCAGGGGGACTCTGCAACTCCCAGCCGCAGGTGGAGGGAGGGTCCTGGAGCTCCCCGGCCACCCAGCATCTGCCCAGCCCCTTCCCATTTTATCATGGATATTTTTAGTAAATGTCAGGGACAGGTCACAAGCTTCAGTGAATTTTTCTTTATTGCCCATGACCTGTCCGTGACTTCTACTAAAAATATCCATGACAAAATTTTAGCCTTAGTTAGGAGCTGACCATTGGCTCTGATTGCATTGAACTGGTCACAGATGTTCCACAGGGGAATGTTCAATAAAATTATTGCATTTTTCATAATTGGCGTGGTTGCATTTTACTATTGGGGTTTGGTAATTTGCAACACAAAATTTCAGAGTCACTGAAGAGTAGCTGATCCAACTGAATAGTTTGAGTTGCTTTTGGTACTTATCATAGGGCACAGACGTTGTGTGATGTTGTCTGCCATGCTCATGACTGTCTCCATAACTACAGAATTTAGTGCAGTGTAGGCAAACAAAAAGTTTGGATTTTTCACCAGGACATAATTCTTTTTACCAATTTATTTGCTCATGAATGGTGTGGTGTCAGGATTTTGTCAGACTCTTCTTGGCAGGATCCAGTAAGGCTTTGTTTACTAGTAGAGTCACATGACTAGAAGCTGTTATATGCAAAACGTCCAACAATTTATGTTGGGACTTCTGGACCTCCTCTAACAGAATCTGCAATGAGTCAGCAATGCATTTCTTCAACTCCTGAAACTGTTTAAAATTGTCGTCAAGAGAAGGTAGCAGGACATTACCATCTCATCTGGTGACTATGATGAAATAGCTTCTCGCTCCTCAAAAGCCTCCACCTGAAGTTGGGGAGGGAGTGATAGAGCAGGAGAGGGTCTCCCTCGATGATCCTTGTCAGAGTTTCAGGGGATCTGCACCTATATCCCTATCCCCATTTCCATGTCACAGTGGTCCACTACAGGAGTTCCCAATCAGGCTTCAGGTCCCCACCCGTCTTTGGGTAGGGACTCTTATCCCACTCCCTTCTGACAAGGGTTTTCAGGCTGCCAAGCTCCCTCCCTTACACTGTGATGCCCCCAGCAAACCAGTCTGCGTAAAGGTCAGTGCCCGTGCTTTTGCCTTCTCTTTGAGGGCTATGAACAGTGTGTTGCCAGCTGTTACAAGTTACCACACAGCTCTTTCTAACCAAGCACATTTATTCTTAAGGTAAAAAATTACAGAGAAAAATCAATAAAAGTTCCTATATACATGCTAAAAGTTTACCTGAAGTCACCTATCAGTCTTATGGGACCCTAGTAGGCCAAAGGGTTGGGACCCCCTTTGGACAGAAGGTCTTGTCTGTTTGCTGAATTAGAAAGAAGGCCCTCTGTCAGTTCAAGCTCATCCTTTTATACCAAAAACCCTTTCTTTGTCACTGAATCTCTGGAAAACTCACACTGAACCAGTATATGTAAACTACTCCAAGGGGTGGTACCTCTCTAGATTTGTTTAAGTTGCAGTGACTCGCCATATTCACCTCCCTCTCTTTTAGTTCCTGTAGGAACTGTGGTAACCCTCCTCCATGGAGTAAAACAGTCATGCATAAACCATTCATAGATTTAATACAGTGGTGAAAACTGCTAGCGATAGGCAGCCCATGGGTCCCAGTACAGCCACTTAGGTGGACCATACGGTAAAGGAGGGAGGCATCCACTCATTGGTCATGCCAATGAGAAGGGACACAAAACTGTTTCTACCTTGGAATTTCTCTCTCAGGAAAGGTGGTCAGGAAAATGTCCCTTTGATTATAGACAAGAGAAGCCCGTCCCAAAATCAGGGAGTCTGAGGAATCATCCTCAACATAGTCCAAGGGTGGGCAAACGGTGAAGGTGAAGAATCCCAGTTGTTGGGATTGGAGAACTAGGAGACACTGGGAAAAGATAAGGCCAGCCCATCCTGGTACCAATAGTTGCTCAGTACTCTATAAAACACCAGACACTCCAGCTTGTCTGAAACAAACAAGTTCCTGGAGTACCTAAATTCCTGTGATACCAGATGTATGTGAGCTGAGACAATACAAGGCTTCGTTGCGGGTAGTGCTGGTCCTGAGAGAGCTGACTGTTTCAGTGGGCCCGTTTTAGAAAAATGACACTGGTACTAAGGATACTAACTGTTTTGGCAGTACATGTTTAAATAGGTGATGATGGTACCAAGGACACTGATGGACTTCTGGGGTACCAGTTCAGTTACGGACGCCAAGGAATGTGTAAGTAGTGCCAACCTCCTAGATATAGAGTGCTTGGGGTCTCTGCTAGAGCGACCATGTTAAGATGGTACTTACATCAGTACCTACATCATTGTAGGGAGAGTGGTCACTTTGGATGAGCTATTACCAGCAGGAGAGTGAGTTTCTGTGTGTATGGGGGTGGGGGGGGTGAGAAAACCTGGATTTGTGCTGGAAATGGCCCACCTTGATTATCATGCACACTGTAGGGAGAGTGGTCACTTTGGATGGGCTATTACCAGCAGGATAGTGAGTTTGTGTGTGTGTTTTTTTTGGAGGGGGGTGAGAGAACCTGGATTTGTGCAGGAAATGGCCCACCTTGATTATCATGCACATTGTGTAGAGAGTTGTCACTTTGGATGGGCTATTACCAGCAGGAGAGTGAGTTTGTGTGTGGGGGGGTGGAGGGTGAGAAAACCTGGATTTGTGCTGGAAATGGCCCAACTTGATGATCACTTTAGATAAGCTATTACTACCAGGACAGTGGGGTGGGAGGAGGTATTGTTTCATGATCCCTGTGTGTATATAAAGTCTGCTGCAGTTTTCATGGTATGCATCCGATGAAGTGAGCTGTAGCTCACGAAAGCTCATGCTCAAATAAATTGGTTAGTCTCTAAGGTGCCACAAGGACTCCTTTTCCTTTTACATCAGTTTTGATATCGATGTATTTCTGACACTGTTTTTTCAAAGAATTGAAAGTCTTGGGAGAGCTCTGAGTAGCAGAGCAATCTGGAGCCTCAGTGATACTCCCCCTGAGGCCTCTGAAGTGGTCAGTTTCTGAAGTGACCAACTTCTCTTTGATGGAGGCTCAAACAAGAGATCTCTAGAACTCCTCTTCTTTGGAGCCTTGTCGGTACCCTCTGCACTCTTCTCCCGTGAAGATCCCAGTGATACAGAGGTTTATCAGGGCACTAAGGATATGTCTACACTACAAAAAAAGCCACCGGAGGTTGATGTACAGAGGGGTTCTCTGGGCCATAAGCTTCCAAACACTATGTATTATGAACAACACTGACTTCTCAAAGCTCACAAAGAAATGAAAGAATGTGAAATCTTCCTTTCAACTAGGGATAAGGTTTAAATCTCCAGTCCAGGGAAGGGATCAATAAAAGTTAAGTAACATTTGATTTCTAGACACACACACACACAAAAAAAAAAAAAGACTAAAATAATTGTAGTTCATGCTCCCTTCTTCGGACAAAACAAGCAAAATCTATTGTTTAAACACAAAGCTAATAAATCTGAAGAGGGAAGCAATTAACCAGCCGCATACTGACTACTATAAAATGTCAATTCTACAGAAAACCGTGAAGAAATGGTCAAGCAGCCAAAAACAAAATTTTAAATGATATTTTTAGCAAGGGATGGATTTTACACCAAATTCTTTAACAGAAAAATAAAAAAAGAAAAGCAAAAAGCAGGGCCTTATCTTCACCAACCCATTTTTCCTACTGCTTTCAATACTTTGTGGCTAATATTTAATGAAGTGACATATAATTTCATATATTTCAGAGGCAATTTATTTAAATTTTTGTAATCTAAAGCAGAACTCACTTGATTCATTCACTGTATTAGCAAACTGCTAGTGGAAGTTCACATTAGCACCATGGGGAGATGCAACAACTGTATTCCCTCATGCTTTTGTTATATTAATTTCATCCAATCAGTAATGAGAGATGGAAACGGGGCTAATCTTTACCAAAACCAGGGAATCATAAAAACATGTTATTACAGGTTGTACATAGCTCTGTTTCCCTTCAATGAAAGTATAGCAGCAATCACACTATGGGCACTGGGGAGAGGGTAGATCACAAAAAAACAATTTTCTCCTGAAATATAAACTGTAGTTCAAACTGGCTTTCACATTTTCAGTTAAACATCTTGAGGCTACCTACTATAGGTGTATCATTTTCCTCACAAGGATATGTTAGCTCAGAATACCATGGGTGCTTGAATAGTATTAAACATGCTCTTTGCATTGTTCAAATGAAAGTATTTATAAATGATTAATTTCAAGAAACTGAAGATTTTATAATCTTTAGTAAGAAACATCAGATATAGATAACCTCTCCCAACCTCACAACCACTCATCTCAGACCACTTGAGTCACATGACTGTATCCTTCACAAAAGGGTCATTAATACAAGAGGTCTAAATTTATTAGATTGCAACAGCACTGAACCTAAACAGACACAGGACGTTTAGATAGCACTGCTCCATGGAATGCAGACTCTCAGTACTGAACTGCTTGCAGTGCAATTGAAGACATTGTCAGAAAGGGTGAGGACTGCAATTCTATACAATCCCATACAATCTCCTACACGAAGCAGACTCAAAAGAGAAAAAGTCAATCCTGCGGCTCCCAAAGAGAAGAAACAGGGATGACAGGGGAGGATAAAGGAAGTTTTCATTGTTTCACACTTTGGCGTCAATCTTACCACAGAGACAAGAGGAGAACAAACAGCAGCGAACAACCATGTGAGAAAAATTAGGATACAGCAATATCCTAATACATAGGTATTATTACACTATTGCGTAGATGTACTCCTTACAAAAACAATGTTAAAAGGATGTTCAGGTTTGAAAGTGAAGGACCCAAAAGGTCAGGAAATGCCAAAGTTAAGGTTGCCTGTGCAACCCCCATTATGCATACTTATTACAATGAAGGATTTTATTTAGGTGGCTGCATATGTTGCATTCACTATCCTGTCCAATTTCCACAATGAATGAGGACCTCCAGAATACAAATTAACAACAGTTAATGAACAGCCATAACAAACCTAAGGTGATGATACGTAAAGATGGTCAATTATGAATGTTATTAAATATTTCAGAAGTTACTAGTAAGTAGGACTAAAAACAGACATGCATCAGCGAATTTCTCTAGCTGTGCAATTCACATTCATTACCACCCTGCAAAGAAACCTTTTTTTAATAACTGACCCATTTCTATTTGGGCCAGAGCTGCACATTTTAATGCTGCTGCATTTGTCCGCAAACCTTCTTTGCGCAAGGGGAAGGCGATTTGAGGCACACACAATCTTCAACGCCACAACTGCCAACCACATAGCAACAGAGAAAATGCGTTGCGAACCCTGGCTGCAGCAACTACTATGATAGTTATGCCTCCCTGTGCAGATGTTTGTAGGTGCAGATCTGCATTTCTCCCAGCCCACGCTCTAACCAAACACACTGTGCACAGTTATGGACAAAGACCCTGTGGAGCATAGTCATGACAGAGGTTACAGAGCCCTGAGCTACCTCCTATTGGCCTGCATTTGACCCTCACACAGAGCAATGCCACACCAATTCTGCTGAATTGAAGGTCAAGTGCTCCTACAGAACTAGGGTCAGCCCTGAGGCAACAGAAAGAGAATCCTTTGAAAGCCACTGTAATTCAATCCCAATATTCATTTTCCACAAAAGCCTGTATTCTGACTTGTCTCTTGAGCACTTTCATCCAACAATGGTGTCACCCTTTTTAGACTCTCTCAATATGGAGAGGCAGCAGAGATGATCAAATAGTTTTGCACTACCAAAACAGTGCCTAAATATCACATGTAAACATAATGCAATGTGCAATTAAAAAAAAGGTTACAGTCTTGGTGCAAAAAATAGAAACAAAAAAATTAAATGTGGTAACTAAAAAGTCTACTTTTTGTGTTGTTGCTTTCTTCGGGATGCTTTCATTAGCACAGTTTAGGTGTGTGTGCACACGGGGGAAATCAATAATCAACTCGAGTCATAATTTAGGAACCAGAACTGGCACAATACCAGGACAGGAGTGTATGTTTTTTGTTCTCTGTGCAGGATCTAACACAGTGGGGTCCCTGCCCATGACTGGGGCTCTTACATGCTACAATAATACAAACACACACAAC
The DNA here is from genome assembly GCF_965152235.1 of Eretmochelys imbricata. Taxonomy (NCBI): domain Eukaryota; kingdom Metazoa; phylum Chordata; order Testudines; family Cheloniidae; genus Eretmochelys; species Eretmochelys imbricata. Next base: position 56,542,406 of record NC_135582.1, read on the forward strand.
AACATTAATGTTTAAATCATTAAGCAGCAGCAATGCTGTTCATCCCTTACACTGTATTCAAGCCATACATCCATTTACCATCCTCTTCTTGTTCTTCTCCAGCCTGAACTTCCATGAAGTTTTCCTGCATGGCCATCTCAAGCTAGAACTCTTTCCATGATCTGGTCCAACACCTATTCACCTTTTCCTTCAAGTACTTCTTTAAAGCACATTTCTTACAACCAGCCTATAAACCCCAGTGCTCCTTCAATGGTGTGTCAACCAACAAAACATTACTAAATTTCCCTTCCCCCAGAATTCGAAACCAACTTCCTAGAACTGACATGACACATACTACACTTCACCACTCAGTTAGCTTTCTGTGCTAAATCCCAATCCTCATCTCTACACTGGCACAATGTCTTTTTAGACTGTAAACTCAGACTGGTAAGAAGTCTACCTTCATATTTCTCTGTGAAACACCTAATACACCGAGTCCTAACTAAACTAATTAAAAATCACATGAATAATGCTGTCAAGAATATGTGAAAAATCATAATTGTCCCTTTGCCAGAGGGTCAGTTAGAAAGCTGCCACCATTTATGAATAATATTAACTTTAATCACAACACACTATACAGATATTTGTACAACTAAGGAAACGTTAAAATTCTCCATAAATTATCTGCCTGTGAATCTTTTACTTGTTTAAAACCAAGTTTAAAAATATTAATATATTCACACAATATAAAAGGTGTAAGTTGGGGGTGGGGGTTCAGCAGTACTACTACCTAGACAGTTATTCCCCATTTTGTAGCTGTGCATTTGATTTCTCCTTCCTAAGTAAACTACTTTGTAATTGTCTTTATTGAATTTCATTTTGTTGAATTCAGACCAACTCATCAAGGTCGTTTTGAATTCTAATCCTGTCCTCCAAAGTGCATACAAAGTGCAGCTTGGTGTCACCTGCAAATTTTATAAGCATACTCTCCACTCCATTATCCAAGTCATTAATGAAAATATTGACTAGTACCAGACCCAGGACTGACAACTGCGGGACCCCACTAGATACGCCTTCCCAGTTTGACAGTGAACCACTGATATCTACTCTTTGAGTAACGTCATTCAACCAGTTTTGAATCCACTTTATAGTAATTTAACCTAGACCACATTTCCCTAGGGTCCTTATGAGAACGTCACATGGAACTGTGTCAAAAGGCTTACTAAATCTAGATATATCATGTCTACTGCTTCCCCCATGTCCAACAGGCCAGTAACCCTGGCAAAGAAGGGAATTAGGTTGGTTTGTTAGGATTTGTTCTTGATAAATCCATTCTGGCTACTCTTATAATCTTATCTTCCAGGTGTTTACAAATTGACTGTTTAATAAGTTGTTCCAGTATCTTTCCAGATATTAAAATTAGGCTGATTGAGCTATAATTCCCCAGGTCCTCTTTGTTCCCCTTTTTAAGGACAGGTACTATATTTGCCCTTCTCCAGTCCTTTGGGACCTCACCAGGTCCTCAATGAGTTCTCAAAGAGAACGGCTACCAATTCCAAGATAAAGCAATCTAGTTCCCTAAGTACCCTAGATGAATTTCATCAGGCCCTGCTGCTTTGAATACATCTAATTTATCTAAATATAATATTTTAACCTGTTCTGTCCGTATTCTGACTTATGTTCACTGTACTTTTTTGTTAATATTAACTGTGTTGAATAGCTGGTCACCAGTAGTGAAGACTAAAGCAAAATAAGCATTAAATGCCTCAGTCTTCTTGATGTCATCAGTTATTAGTTCTCCTTCCCCACTAAACAGAGGGCCTACACTTTCCTACATCTTTCTCTTGCTCCTAATGTGTTTCTAGAGCCCATTTTACTGCCTTCTGTGGCCCTGGCTAGGTGTAACTCTTTTTATGCCTTAGCCTTCCTGATCTTGTCCCCATACACTTGGTGCTATACTTTTGTAGTCCTCCTTTGCAATCTGTCCACGTTTCCGCTTTTTGTAGGATTCCTTTTTGATTTTCAGGTCATTAAAGAGCTCCTGATGGAGCCATGTTGGTCTCTTACTATTCTTCCTCTCTTTCCTTTGCATCAGGATAAGTTTTCTGTTGTACCTTTAATACTGTCTCATTGACAAACAGTCAACTCTCCTTTTCTCTTAGATTATCTTGCTCCATGATCAGAAAAGAAAAAATTCAATCCTGGATGCCATTTATAATACCCATCAAACAGAAACTGGTCCTTAGCGTCTAGTCAGATCAAATTAAAATAAGGTTATTATTTAATTTAATTATATTGTTATTGTGAATGGGAATTTGGTGGAAGATTTTCAAAAACAAAAATGGCAATTAGATGTACAAAGACTGTTTAGCATCTTATTCCCGTCAGTGACTTTGAAAATCTCTCCTCTGTCCTTACTTCCCCGTAATCATACTGAAAATTTACTACCTTGAGTCTTAACCTAAAAAAAAGCTAAAAGGAAAAGACAAGTGTAATTTGAGCACAATTCAATTAAATTATAAAAAAGAAAAATATAGAGCTATATGGATTTATTTTTTTCTCCCATTAATGCAACTCCCCTACATCAGTAGTTCTCAACCATAAATACATGTACTCCTGGGGGTTTGCAGAGGTTTTCCAGGGCGCACATCAACTCATCTAGATATCTGCCTAGTTTTAAACAGCCTACCTAAAAAACACCAGTGAAGTCAGTATTAACTAAAATTTCATACAGACAATGACTTGTTTATACTGGTCTATACACTGAAATGTAAGCACAATATTTATATTCCAATTGATTTACTTTATAATTATATGGTAAAATAAGTAAGCATTTTTTCAGTAATACTGTGCTGTGCCACTTTTGTATTTTTATGTCTGATTTTGTAAGCAAGTCGTTTTTAAAGTGAGGTGAAACTTGTGGGTATGCAAGACAAGTCAGACTCCTGAAAGGGATACAGTAGTCTGGAAAGTTTGAAAGCCACTGCCCTACACTATCCTATATTTTTAAACATAATTTCACATGATGGCCTTATCAAAGAATAAGATACAGTGCAGTCTTCTAGGTAGCCTGTGTTTCAATGACAATAATTGTGCCAAATTCACTGACACGTTCCATCTCTGTTGCAGGTTATTGGTAAACTGAATAGAAATCACCAGAAACAAATCCCTTCAGGGCGAGCTGACGTGAACCGGGGAAACAGAAGCAAAGGGTTAGTATTTTAAGGCATAAGACAGAAGCCTCCAATTACCACGACAGTACTTGGTTATCTGGCAGCTCTCTAGTTTTGTGCTCATTTCATTTTTATCCTTTATCTAATCATCAAAGTGACCCAATTATTACATCCAAGTTACTCTAAGTTATCCATTTCCCACTGCATAATTACAGTAGTCCTGCAATAAAAAACATTAGATTTGGGAAAACATCCCTCCGCTAGGTCCCTTAGTAATAGGCTTCAGTTTTATGTGTCTTTCTTAAATTCTGACAGCCTAATAAAGTGTAGCATGCCTGTCTTGCTGGCACTTTATTAACAATCCTACTCCACATTATCAGGTATGCAGAAATCTTGAATGAGAATATAAACAAAACAACAAAGCTACTAACATCACATACTTAGAGACGAGGTGGAACTCTAAAAATATTAGTCACTGGACGAAACAGTAAAATTGTGGAAATGACCTGTAAGATTAGTTCAGAATATGCCTTTTAAGCACAGGGATGGTCAGAGCCAGGGTTTTAATTTAGTCCAATATTTTTCAAGGGTTTAATATGTTACTGTTTATCACAAATTTAAGAGACATTTAAGCAATAGCAAGATAGAAAGAGAGGTCTGATTCTGTGCATAGACACAAACACAAGTAGCATTTAGCTATCCTTACCATTAGCACTAAGAGTAAGACTAATGACAATTCAGGCCTGCTACAGAAATATAGCAGCACACAGTATGCTGACTATTTAGATCATTCATTCATTTTAAGGGCTCTTCAGTTACAACTTCTTTCCTAGTAGTCTGCTAGAGACCAAATCACATCAATGATGCCAATTGCTATTTAGAAATCAATAACCATTTAAAATAAGGCTGTTGAAAATGGCTGAGCAAGCTTCCAACACTGACCCAACACAGATTTTATTTATAAACTCAAAATAAATGTTGTATCTGCTGGTCTGATAAGCTGGTTCAAGTCCAGATATCACAATCCTGAATCATCACTTTGCTATTAATGTTAGTGTATAAAGTTATTGGAAATACCTAGGTCTTTCTGGCACTGACTGTGGGGAAGAGAAAGGAGAATATTTGCTAATGGTATCAATGCAATAAATAAAATAAAAATCCTGTTCCTCCATAAAGAGACACAGGAACAGGCTAATACCTCTAACTGTAACATGCCATCAGATGTTGTATCTTGCAGAGTTTCAGGGAATGGAAATAGAATTTCATATTTTAAAAAATTACATTAAGTACATTAGAGAACATATCAAATACTTCCCAATCTCTGACAGTAGGTTTATCAGAGAGAAATTTCTTTGCAACTGCAGGAAGTAATAGCTCTATAGTTACATTCAGCATAATTCTGAACTGAAAGCAGATGTTCTCAGTTATTGGCCAGGCATGTCAATAAACCTTGTGATCTGACCATCTCTCTCTCTCACACACACACACACCCTTAATGAAATGGTCTCTAAATTATTGCCTTTCTTCCCTGGCAGCACATACCTTTGTTAAAAGCAGAAATGAATTCACAGCCTTAGCAAAGCCAATCTATGTTGCAGTGGTAGGCAGTGTAAAATCTGCCTCATCATTATGATGATGTATTTTCCCTACTGTCATATATCAGGGTTCCAATTCCTGATGTGACTGGCAGTAAAAGAATCAGGAAAGGAGTCTGGCAGAGTCTCAAGAGAGTCTTGAAGCAGGACTGGGACAGGGGGTTGGTGCACAGGAGGGGGTGAGGGCTCCAGGTGGCACTTACCTCGAGGGGCTCCCCGGAAGCAGACACATGTCCCTTCCTTGGCGCCTACGCGGAAGCGTGGCCAAGTGGCTCTGTGCCTTGCATCTGCCCACAGGTGCCACCCTAGCAGTTCCCATTGGCCGCGGTTCCCGGCCAATGGGAGCCGCGGAGCCAGCACTTGGGGCAGATGCAGCGCACGGAGCCTCTGGCTGCACCTCTGTCAAGAAGCCGAGGGACCTGTCACCGCTTCCAGGGAGCTGCACAGAGCCAGGTAGGGAGCATGCAAGCCCGCCAAAATACCCCCAGCAGCAGCGAGGGTCCTGGGCTGCCCTTCTCCCCCCCTCCCGCAGAGAACCTGCAGCACCCCCAGACTGCCCCCTCCTTGCCCCCCAAGCACCCACGATTTAGTCAGGGGTATATAGTACAAGTCATGGACAGGTCACGGGCCATGAATTTTTGTTTACTGCCTATGACCTGCCCATGACTTCTACTAAAAATACTCGTGACTAAAATGTAGCCTTAATTATAACATACTCTCAATTCTTCTGCTGCAAAGGGAAAGCCCTAACCTAACAAGCCATTCCTCAGCTGAACAGCTGTGACTATTTACTTTGGAGTAAATACATACCGGATATTGGCACAAATACCCAGTGACATGTAATACAAGAATCAATACTTTTCATGGCACCAAAAGATAAATTATGAACATTCACTGACAACTTTGTTTATTGAATTACAATTTTCAACAGTAATTCAAGAAGATAACTAATTACGCAGGCCCAGCAGCAGTACCATCCACTGTGTGTGAGCAGTCACATATGGGAGATGCTCAGTCTGGCACCATCTTCATGAAACATGGAGTACCGTTGGCATCCACTGCCATCCTACCAAAGCTTAACATTGACTAACAGGAATAAGGAGGGTAGGTTACACAAAAAACAAAATCAATAGACAATTAGAATGTGTTAATAGCACATAATGATAGGAAAGATCATTATGCAAAGGGGAAAGCCTGGTAAATAAAAGATGGGAAACACCCCATCAGGGCTGGATTTACACCTTACGCGCCCCTAGGCACAGCATCTCCAGTGCCCCCCGCCTCCCAGTCCAAGCCAGGGCGCAGCCCACCTGCCCCAGGCGAGGTACAAGGAGGAGATTGTGCCTCTCCCCATGTGAGTGGTCCCCGGGTGTCTTCCATCCGTCCCACAGCCCAGCGTGGCAGACACGCTCCGGCTCTGCCCGTGCAACTGAATGGGGGCTGGCCACGCCCCTCCCTCTCTGGCACGAGGCAGAGGCGCAGCAGAGATTGGGAAGGGGCTGGGATGCTCCCAGCACCTTCAGCAGCCACCCCGCCCAGCCGCAGCTCTCAGCACCCCCAGGAGGGCTGACTCACACGCTCACCCTACTCCAGCCCCACAAACTGTGTGGCCACCAACCTGCACCACAAGCCCGGCCACCTGCAGGGGAGCGATATGTATTAACTTTTTAATTTTTAAACACACTTAACTTTTAAATGCCCCTAGAATGCGGGCGCCCCAGGCATGTGCCTACTGTGCCTAATTGGAAATCCAGTCCTGCACCCCATCATAGAACCTTCCACGGGTTTAGTGAACTATACCATACAAATTAAATACTAGGTTACCAGCATTCCAGAGAAAGCAAGCAGATTTGCATGTGTAGTTCTCTATTTTAATTTTCATATAGTTAACTAGATCAACCAACAGAGACTACTAGGTCTCTTGACTAAATTAGAGACAGCAGAGAGCGTCACAGCTGATGGAAGCAAATCCCTGGTTTCCATGCAACAGAAATATATCCTAAGAAAAGCTTACATGGACTAATGGACCTGCCTGACAGAATATGTTAACCAAGCAAAACATACTATCTGCATCAGTTGGTCGCGAGTACATTTTAAATCACATGCAGACACAGATAGGCTAAGAAATGTATGGGGATTTTTTAAATTACAAAAATACTTATTAATTCTTTTAAAATCTCAGAGTAGCACATTCTGTTACCTATACACAGACTATTGGGGTGATTTAAACAAACTATGTATAACAAGACAGGAAATAATTTCTGAATGATTATAGATTGCCACAGATGGTGTCATATGGCAGCATAACAAAGGTCAAGTGACTTTAATAATCTTAGAGCTGAAATTTCCCACAGATGCACTGCTTGGAGTGCCTTGATGCTTCTAAAAATACAATTTGTACATAAACATGAGATAGGGTTGCCAGGCATCCGGTTTTCGATGGAAACGCCTGCTCGAAAAGGGATCCCAGCAGCTCTAGTCCACAGGGCTGACCGGACTGTTAAAAATCCAGTTGGCAGCACAAAGGGGCTAAGGCAGGCTCCCTGCCTGTCTTGGCTCTGCGCAGCTACTGAAAGCAGATGGCATTTCTCTCCAGCTCCTAGGTGGAGGTGTGACCACAGGGGCTGCACATGCTGCCCCCACCCTGAGCGTTGGCTCCGCAGCTTCCATTGGCCAGGAATAGTGGCCAATGGGAGCTGCAGGGGCGGCACCTGCACATGGGGGCAGCATGCACAGCCGCCTGGCCGCACCTCCGCCTAGGAGCTGAAGAGAAATGCCGGCCACTTCTGGGAGCCATCTGAGATATGCACCACCCGGAGCTCAGACCCCACAGCCCTCCCACACCCCAACCCCCTGCCCCAGCTCTGAGCCCCCTCCCACACCTAAACTCCCTCCCAGAGCCCTCACTCCCCCTCCAACCCCACAGTCCAATTCCCTGCCCCAGCCCGGAGCCCCATCCCACACTCCAAACTGCTCATTTCTGGCCCCATCCCCAGCCAGAACCCTCACCCCCTCCCATGCCCCAACCCTCTGCCCAGCAAAAATGAGTGAGTGCAAGAGGGTGGGGGAGAGCGAATGACAGAAGGAGGGGGATGGAGTGAGAGGGGGTGGTTTTCTGCAGTCAGAAAGTTGGCAATCCTAATATGAGGAAAACAGTTAACCTGTACATTGGCCATTTTACCTAACCAACCAGCAAGTTCCAACTCTGTCAAAAGTTCTTAAACCTCTTTTCTAAAATCTATATTATTTTAATGAGTTGAAGTATGCAGATGAGGATAACCAGAACATACAGGGACTAATCCAAAGCCCTCTGAAGTTGACAGGAATCTTTCCACTGAATTTAATGGGCTTTGGATCAGGCCCATACAATGACATTTGCACAGCCATAAGGATCCCCACTAGTCCAGTCACCCTCTGGTGTAAACAGATTTCTTTCAAATGCTATAGTATCATTCTCATGACAACAAAAGTAGCCAGCAGATACATCTTTCCTCTACATTTCTTAAATCATGGACCACACAAAACTATGAAAAGCATTTCCTATAGCCAATTATCTTTGACCTCTCTTTAGACATCTCCCTCATTTTCATTTTGAAGCTTTTACACCTTTAGCATAGTGTATCTCACGGTTAACACTAGACTATTCTCACAACAAGCATGAGAAATTAAGTCTGTATCATCATTTATTAGTACAAACGACCCTTTTAACTCCATTATTAATCCCTAGGCATGTTTAAAAACATTCTTAAAAATTGTTCTATTATTAATAGGTGTACAATGGAATGTTCAGTGTCACATAAAAGACCTTCCATTATTCATGGTCATTTATAAGGCTGATGGTTTAAGCAGAAGGCATTATTATTTCTGAATATACAAACAAAACCACAATTATATATGCCCTACTTTTTATAATAGACAATTATTCTGTTCAAACATGAAAACAGAAAGCAAATACAATACCAGAAATGTTTATCTTGATGTCTGACAATACTGTTTTATAAAAATGATGTATATTTTTATCTATGATTAGTGTCAAATCTTGCCTTTTCCTCTCAATACGGTGTAGGATTTATGAACTACAATTTTGGGAGGATAGGGGGCTGGCTAGAGAGAAACTTTATGTGCATAATGAGATTCCTGGCCATAAAAAACTCTAGTCTGTTTATTCTAGACTTTTTATGTAAATATCAGAACCAAAAATGGGCTTTCAGTTTTAAAGCAGATAGTCCACAAGTATCTGAGTGTGGGCATGTGTGGTGTTTAGATGTTGCTTGTAATTATTAGAATTGGGAGCACTGGCTGTTGGGAGTCTGAAAGGAGAGGAAACAGGAAGAAGGGGGGAGGAGTTGAAGAGGCTGAGGGAGAGCTACTGAGGGTGCAGCAGCAGCTTGGAAAAGAGGTTTCCACTTTAACAAACAAAGTCCTGTTGAAGTTTGTTAGTACCTTGCCTGGCTACTGCAGCATGCTCTTCCTCCTCTCCTGCTTGCTCCAAGAATCTCCAGCAAAGCATGTGCCAACAGAATCCTGACTTTCCCACGACATTTTTTTCATATCACAGTAATCTAAACCTAAATCAAAATTTTCCTCCTCAATACCTTCATTATAAATAGCCTTATAACCCTTTTCTCATCTCTGCCACATAGCAGCAGTCATTATCGCTATACTAATCAATGCCTCAGAGGGTACATAGCCTTATCTGAAACGGCAGTGTCACTCCAAAGAAGAAGAAGGAATCATGCACATTTTAATTTCTGATATTCATCTCTCTTTTTATTGTGATTAATTGGTATAATAATTTCTATTGCTGTTGCACACATCACAGTAGTAAAAGGGTTAATATTTAATGGTAGTTGATGTTGCCAACAATTTGATATCTTCAACACTTATCACTAGGACACTGGAGTTTTACCAGAAAACTCAAAGACAAGCAATTATGTAAGGGAATCCTGCCATGAATACCATTATCCAGAGCCATGTTTTATTTAAGAGGCAGGTTGTCTCACTCCCAACAAACTGATAATTTTATTAGCAAGCTGCTTGTTAATTTGTACTTTTTGTGTGTATTTACTGAATCAAATGGATAAATTTACCTTATGACTTATAATTCGAGTTTTAGAGAAGCATAATATTCATAATGATTCACTAAATACTGCATAATTACAAGAGACTTTGAATTTAAAAATTAAAAGTAAACATGCCATTAATAGGATTAGACGACTCAACACCTATTGCCTAATAAAGGAAGCTTGTCAAGGAACAAAAACAGCACACTCCAGGTATGACATTTTAAAGCACTGAATCCATTACAGTATAGGAATATGTTCTAGTAGGAGACATTTATTTAAAAAAAAAAAACACACAGTGGGATCAAGTGTTTCCCTTTTGGATAAAATTAACAAAAAGGTAAATACTGCGAGTGAAAAAGTCTGAATGAACATTTCAGGGACAAACATTCACTATTAGAACATAAGTCCTTTCCTACAATGCAAAGAGGGGGCAGTTGGGCTGCAGAGAATAATCTGGAGAGCCCTTTGTTGAGACTATTTCATACAGCTTTTTATTTATATTATTGAACACTCGCCACCCATATTAAAATTTATCCAGATTGATCAAGATGACCATCTAAACCAGTGGAAGGAGACAAAGGCCCATGCTATTATTTTCAAGGTATATATCTGAATAAAGCACAGATCAGGGATTCTGCCCTTATTGCCTGTATTTTCTCAACTAGCATAAAAATATTTTTCCCAGCAGCTTGCAGGATATTAAGGTACAATGGTTTGAAATTAAAATGGTGAGAGAGAGGGTTATTCTATCAATGATCCTCAAATCTTATTATATGAAGCACAGAATGCACAATTTGTTTTTAAATTACTTACTTTGATTTAACAGCTGTCAAATATTTTGGTTCTTTTTATCAGACCAGCCCTTTAGTAAACAATAAAGCAGTGAGTCACTATGTTTAGTCATCAGTCAACAACTGTTTTTCCCAATCCTTCTTGCCCCTAAAAACTGGAATACAATAGGACTGTATTTAATGTGTTGGCCTTTGTTTGATAAGGAGGTGGGATCATAGCCATGAAATGTCAATATTTTTGCCCAACTCTTACACTTACATCAAAGATGCTGTGGGTCCTTAAGACATCAGATTACATAACTATACCCATTATATCACGTTAATTATTTTGTATATTTTTACCCTTCTTCACTGACTTGCCTCCTTGCTAAAGTAAACAGTCTGTCTTTTCACACTCTCTTCACGTGGAGGTGTTTCCATGTCTCTAAATCACCAGAGGTCAATGAAGAGGTAAAATGCATAGCAGAACTCTCAGAGATTGCACTATGTTCCTGAGACACCACAGAGCTCTCAAAAAAAACTTAAACTACTAATCACCCAAGCTTTCCAAAAACAGTCATCCAAGTCACCATATCTCACTGAGTAATAAAAAGTAAAATAAAAAAATCTAGTATTTCATATGTCAATCATTCCGAGATAGGACCTTTCAAGAAAAAAAAAAAAAAAACTATTCTCTCTCACAAAGAACAATCCTCTGATAGAAGTATTCATGAAATTTCAGCTGGACTGGTTCACTGCTGGCAAAGTTAGCCAAAGTTAACAGAAGACTAAGCACTCTACCCTAATTATGGAAAGATTACCAGCTCTCCATAACAAATGGCTCATTCTATCTTTTGATCTCAATATTCTGTACAATTATTTCCCCAACCTATACTGAAGATTTATTTTAAAAGAACAAAGATTTTGCAAAGTACCATTTAATTTTGCTAAGAATTCTTGACTGAATTTTAAAAATTTCTGCCAAAAGAAAATGGCAAAATTAAAGAAAAACTAACATTTTATAGAGAAAGACTATTTTTTAATATATCTGGGATGCACCAGGCTAATTTCTGCCCTGACATACAGCCAGGCACACAACTGACTTTTGAGACTGAAATGCGTAATATGTTGGGACAGAATCTAGCCCACTAGTTTTAAGCATGATGTACCCTAGTTTCTGGAATCATTTCTCACCACCAACACTGGGACAGTAAAATCTTTGCCACCTTCCTCCGTGTTCCGATGGAGATTGCAGAAAAGCATGTGATCAAGTTATACAACCAACTCCAATTGTTTTGTACTGCTGCTGTTTTTAATTAGCGACAAAACAATTTCCCAGCAACTTTTTCCCCCTCTCAGAATTACAACCACAACACTTAACAATGAGGCTTTCCCATGTCAAAATCTTCAAAGAGCAGAATTCATAATTACTTTTTCTTGATAATGTGGAGAAGGGATGAAGGAGAAAAAAAATTGACTTCTTCTCTTTTGTACACTCATGTATTTCCCCCTTAAAAGGACAGTACCAAAAACAAATGCCAGCTGGTGATTCTACATCAGCACACTTCAAATGAAGTTGCATTGCCAGGGAGTCAATGCAGAGCTGCAGGAAGTCCTGACTCAATGGTGAAGCACAGGCCTATACATGGAATAACACTGGTTTTGTGAGCAAGACCCAATTCTTTCACAAGAGAGCTATGCCCTGAAAGAATTCTCAAGTGCTTCTGCCTAATGGGACAGCCTAACCCCATGCAACATCAATAAGGTATCACTGGGGATAGTCTGATCACAAAAGGCAATGTTTTCTGCGTCCTGAAAAGATAAGTGAATTATGAAAAAGGAAGGAAAACAGATTTGCCCTGTGTACTCTAACATATTCTATTTAAGACACCAAGGATAAAATCTTGCCCCATGAAAGTCAATGGGAATTTTGCAACTCAGTAGGGCTAGGATTTCACTCCAAGTATCAACACTAAGGTTCATGCCATTGTATAAACTATAACACTCCATCCTCATTCTCTCTGACACATTTACTTTTAAAGGCCAGCTCCACTTGGGGATTATTGAGCCACTGAGTTTCCCATAGACTGAGCCGTGGTCTACACTACACAGTTATAAGCGGTCTTATGTCGACCCAATTATGTCAGTGTATACACTACAGCCTTGCTCCCGCGGATGTAAGGGTATGTCTACACTTACTGTGGATCGATGCTGCGATGATCGATCCACTGGGGGCTGATTTAGCGGGGCTAGTGAAGACCCGCTAAATTGACCACAGATCACTCTTCCTTCGACTCCAGTATGCCATTGGAACTAGAAGCACAGGTAGAGTTGACAGGAGAGTTTCTCCCGTCGATCCAGCACGGTGTAGACACCGTAATAAGTCAACCTAAGCTACATTGACTCCAGCTACATTATTCACATAGCTGGAATTGCGTAATTTAGGTCAACTTAACCCTGTAGCGTAGACCAGCCCTGTGTGCCCTACTCCACTGACAGAATAACTCCACCTTCACGAGGAGCGTAGAGCTTACAGTGTCTGTGTAGACCAGTTGTTGGCAAACTGCAGCCCACGGGCAGCATGCGGCCCTTGAGGGTAATCTAATTGCGGGCCACCAGACATTTTGCAGACATTGACCATCTGCAGGCATGACCCCCTGCAGCTCCCAGTGGCAGCAGTTTGCCATGCCTGGCCAATGAGAGCTGCGGGAAGAAAAACTAAATATATTGTATCAAGCTGTTTAGTTTAAAAGTTTCATGCTTCACTAAATAATTTGATTTACACTGCAAATCAGATCCTCAGTTTTTGCAATTTATTGGCCAAAAAATTCAAGGACCAGAGGAAGGCTTAAATATAAGCATTCTTCTGTAACACTAATATTTCAGAATCCTTATTTTAGCATGCTCCTAAACACTAGTCACATACAGCTACCTAATTCTAGTTGAAATTTTTTCTAAGGAGTAACATAAAAGTGACAAGTAGGAGAAGAGACAGAAGCATCACAGCAAGAAAAGTGTCATTTTTTTCTTCTTTCAGGAAATATTTAGCAATAAGTCCATAAAGTGATTTCAGCTGGCTTCACCAGTTAATACTGGCTTAGCTGCAGAACTCACATTTGCATCCTGGAGGATGATCACACTTTTTGAATAATTTGTATTAGTGAAGTTATCATCACCCTCATTTTTTCTATTCTTAATCTCACATGCTGTGGATTCGGTAAAGTCAGCTTCACCACAACCAACTAAACCTCTCCACAAACTCCTAGTATACTGGAATTGCTTTATTGTATTCATAATTTTCTTGAAATGATTTTTAGCCCATTTACATAAATCTTTTCAATGTACTTCTATTTCTGTTCTACTACGGTTGTGCTTTAAGAAGTCTCCCTCTATTCTTTAGTAATAGGAGAATCTTATGAACACTCTTCCTGTAGTCCAAGAGAAGAGTTGAATCTATGAAGCAAGACGAAATCAACAGTAATTTAATTCCACACTGCACTAATGGTTCTATGGTTGGTAGAACAGACAAGCATTTTATGCAGCAAATCATCTGCGGTTTGGTCAGAAGTTTCTCTTTGGCTCAGTGCTTTCTCAGTAATGAAGCAGATTTTATGGAACACTATAATAATGAATTCGTCTTCCAGTGCTTTCATGATTTCCCTTCTGCAGTTTTTAAGAAGTAGGCACAGCATTTTTGTTGACATGCGTACAATACGCAAGAGAATGGAAAACAGCATTTCTGTGAAACCTATCAGTTTTTGTTCTCTTGCTACCATTTTTTTTCAGGTCAGTCATTGCATGATCAATGACTGGCTTGGAAAATCCACTCACCAGTTGTTTGCAGGACATTTTCCTGGTGAATATGGACATGTGTCATGTAACTTAAATTGATGAGACCACGCATTAGAATTGATGTAAAGGCCAGTACAGGAGGGACTATGCTAATATGTATACTAAGCCTCTCAGCATTCCCAGTGTGAACTAGAGATCTTCCACAAACTTGAGCAGAGTTACAGTGATATGAATCTTTAAAGGGAGAAAAAAAAAAAAGCAGTCCTGTATTCTCTTTCCCATCCACATGATTCATGAGTACTTACTTAAAAAAAAAGATGGAGGTTAGGCTATAAGCCTTCAATTTCTACAGAATATGAGCTTCATCTTTAAAAAAAAAAGTACTGTTTAAGATATGAAGTACTATCTTTCTCTGCTTCTCCTCACAGCTGTCACAAACAGCAGCAGAGTGAAATTAACAGGATTCTGGTCAGACTTTTCAGAACCCTGTTGACAGGGTGAAATTTCAAAGCATCATGTCAATTTCATTCTGGTCCTGGTGGGGAAACCTAGGTGTCGGCCTGGCAGAATTCCATTTTTATATATAATTTTGTCAGATAAAAAAAAATGAAAAATAAACATTGATATTATCTATTTAAATTTTCAACATTGCAGAAAGTTATGTGGGAATGTCAGACAACAGGGCAGGTCAGAATTATTTAATTTTAAATGACAGTAGACACTGATTTCCAAAAAGTTAAAGCTTTGAGACCATTAAAATATACAAAGTAAATATCCTTAACTCAAACTCTAATTAGTTCTCAAGCAACATTTTTCTTATTTTGCCTACCTGTATATTTCGATTATTAATGACAAATATTTGTGTGTGTTGGTCTGTGGGGAAACTGACATTTACTGATAAAAATCAGATCCTTCCAAAACTTACCTAGAAGCAGCAGGTACTGGAGCTGTTCACAGGCAGGCGAATACAAAAAAAAAAATGCCCGACATGGGGGAGTAGAGTAGCAGAGACCTCTCCCTTCTCCAGCAACCAGAAGCCTGGGGAAGGGATATAGTGCCCAATGGTCAGGAAACTGGAGTGTGAGCGAATAGAAAGAATGCAAGCAAATAGCTTCAAAATTATCCAAAGTGTATTAAGCTTGAGGTGGATATGAGTGATGGAGTCCACAACCTGGGCTAAGGAACAACACCGTGGGAGGCATCCCAGCAACCACTCCTTTTTAGGACTTGGGTGTGAGGGGAAAGATTGGGGTTTTAACTGGGGTGCTATTCCTGGATATTGCAATGGTGCACTCCTCTCCCTCATTCTTTCATATGACTCTTTAGCTTTTCTAATAGGTGTCTGCTAACTTTTCCAACCCCTGAATTAAGCAGTACTGCCTCTTTCTCAAGAGATCAAACACCATGAATCAGACCCCTCAAACCATTAAGGGTTTTTGTTTTGTTTAAGATTATATTGTGGTTTTTCGGTCTTTTGATTTTTGAACTCCCCTGCCAATCCTGTGAGTGAGAGTGACTGTCCCAAACGTATCAGGTAAGGTAATTTTGGCCCCTGCTGCTGGAGCTCTCACCACCTCTGCCTGCCCCTTTCTCAGCAAGGGCTGGCAATACTGATTACTGTACTTCATTTATGGCATACTACATCCCCCCACCTATAACATTGACTACAATCCACTAAAATATGGCCTCATCCACATTTGCCTGAAAACCTAGCGCTCTGCTGCACTTAAATTCAGTTCTAGCCCTGTATGGCTGGACACTGCTCACTGAGCCAAACTGTGCTGAACCACATTCTAGCGCAGAGCCCAGAATCTAAACTAAATCTCAGTTGCTGAACGCAGTTCAAAACAGCCTGGCCACATCCATGCCGGTCACTCAAATAACATTACAAGGTACAGTGCCAGTGATTCTTCTCTATAGCTAAACGGTGTTTCAAACAGGGAGTGCTTGAAATAAAGTCAAATAAAGTTTCTCATAAAAAAATCAGCTTTCCCACAACCATTAGCAGTACAAGCAACAAAACCCACACACTTTCTTTCTTCATTATTTTGGAGGAATTAAAGCAAGATTCCAGCACAAGGCCATCAGTGAGTCACATTAGTCCCACTGCTGGTAGAGTTAATAATGTTAAAGAAAAGAAGACAAGCGGTGTTCACAAAGCCACAGAATATATAACCAGATTTTATATTGCATTTAGCATATACTGTAAGATCCAACTCCATTTAAATCCTTTATAAAAATGATGCATCCCATCTTCCTTCAAAGATGCTTCCTTTGTGTATATATATTTTTGGAGAGGAGGACTGGGGGATGGTTAACCATTTTGTTGACTGACTGAACTATTTCACTGTAACATCTTGAGTTTGTCACAGCATATGGTCTTTTATATTTCCAGGTAGCCTTCGATCTAAGTGCTGACCTGACCTATTCTTGAACTAAATGAGATCAGCACATTCAGGATGCGATGCTTGACCTTTAACGTCCTTTACTTTCAGCTATTTATATTTATACTTTAAAAATGTATTTCCTGACTACAGAAAAAGGGATCTGTCTGGCTTTAAATCTGTTTTGTGCATTGGTGCCTACTGCCCTGCACAGAAAGAAATTCTTACTCTACGTTGTTCTTAAATTATGCAGCCTTCCCTGCTGTGAGTTGTAAATCATTCATAAGTTAGCATTAGTGAATAGGCAATGAATTATTAGCAGCAACGTGCTCCGAGGCCTCTATGCACTGAGTGTGAAACATTTTGAAGAACAGGAACATATTCATATATTTTTCTGTTTAAATAACACGTATGTGGGGAGTGGCATGGAACAGATTTATCCTCAGCAACAAGAGCAATTTAGTTGAAATGCTGCTAAATCGTCTCATTTCATTTCTGGATTTTGAATTTTTCTGTACTAAAATGGAAGGGTTGCATGTATAAAGGCAAATCAGAATACCTGAAGCCGTATTTTGATCTTAAAAAAATGTAAATATATTTCACCACTGACACATTGTCATAGGAGATTCTTACCTTGTCTTTTAGACTTTTGGTCAGCTTTTATTACTCCGAGATGGGCATTAGAGAAACTGAGACACTATACAAAAAATAGTTGACATTAAGAGCCAAATCTTACAGTCCTTATTCAGGCAAAACCCACATTAAATGATGCACCTCCACTCAAATTAAATGGAAGTTTCACTTAACGTAGTAAGAATTGCAGGATTTAGTGCTAAATAAATAAAATAACTAATGTACTGAAGAAGGCTCAGAGGTTTCGAGAACTCCTGTTACAATTCAGGCACAAATTGAAGTGAAGGTTGGAAAATTTCCCTCCCTCTGATAGGAAACCCTTCTCTGGATGCAGGTAAATCATCCCTTCTGGACAAGACTTATTTCTAGAATTCATAAATGTGTGTGAAAAACAAAGGTTTTACCTTTGGAATGCAATAAATGTCAAATATATTCAAAGCACTTCCAAGGAGAAGGTAGCCCATTACGAGTATTTCACCCCTGCCTACCTGTGATACTGTGTGATTAAAGATGACCATTTATATAATTGATATTACCACTGTTTTACAATTGCAACAAATCTTGAACAAAGTGTATCATGTAAGGCATCAACCAAAAAGTTACAATCTATTGAGTATGATTATCCTGATTAAATCCATGTATCATTTTTGTATCCAAAGTTATGTATTTGTATCTCCAGCTCGTGTTTTGCTCCTGGATGACACCTTCCAATTAGATTTACATCAGGGCTAGATAGTTATGTGTTGATGGCCCATTTAGGAGAAGGAAATGAGTCCACTCTCACAATGAGTCACTGAATAAACTCATCCCACACAGTAGGTCTCCCTGCGGATAACTCAGACAGCAAGGAGCCAATGGCCACCCCTCCCCATTGATTCAGCAAAACATGTAAGGGCATGTGATACACTCATGTGACCCTGGACTCCATCTTGGGCCAGTAACTTTCCATAAACAGGGGCTGTGGGTTTGGTTTGGAACAGTACATTTCCACGCACATGGCAAGGGATTTAAAAGACCTCTGAGACTCCTCCATTTTGCCTCTTTCCTGCTCCAATTCTCTGGACTGTGGATTTACAACTAAGAGGAGTATTTTGAACTATGGACTGAGAACTTTCTAATCTTTTGACAGTTACCAGAGAGACTTTTGCAAACCAGCAGTCTACTTCATACTGCTACAACCCTGGTATGAGGACTTTTTGCAAACATTTGCATGTACAACCATGTACATTTACAACTCTTCTTTTCTTAATAAATCTTTAGTTAGTTTACTAAGGACTGGCTGACAGCATGATATTTGGGTAAGATCCGAGATACATATTGACCTGAGGGTAAGTGTCTGGTCCTTTGGGATTAGTAAGAACCTCATATATGGTGAATTAGGTTTTCAGTAACACCTCACCATATTAGACCTGTTTCAGAGTGGTAGCGGTGTTTTCGTCTGTATCCACAAAAAGAACGTGAGGCATACTTGTGGCACCTTAGAGACTAGTAAATTTATTTGGGCATAAGCTTTCATGGGCTAAAACCCACTTCATCAGATGCATGCAGTGGAATATACAGTAGGAAGATATTTACACACACAGAGAAAAAAATGTGGGTTGCAATACCAATTCTAACAAGACTAATCAATTAAGGGGGGGGGCAAACAGACTCCAACGTGAAACTGCAAAACTGGAATTAATTTGCAAACTGGACACCATGATATTAGGCCTAAATAAAGACTGGTAGTGGATGGGTCATTACAAAAACTAATTTCCCCACACTAATTGCCCCCTACTGTTACTCAGATGTTCTTGTCAACTGTTTGAAATGGGCCTCATTACCACTACAAAAGTGATTTTTCCTCCCTTGATATTCTACTGTTAATTGAATGGTCTGGTTAGACTGACCCCATAATTGGTAAGGCAACTCCCATCTTTTCACATACTATGTATACACACACACAAACACACACACACACACACACACACACACACACACCTACCTGCTACTGTATTTTCCACTCCATGCATCTGATGAAGTGGGTTCTAGCCCACAAAAGCTTATGCCAAATAAATTTGTTAGTCTCTAAGGTGCCACAAGGACTCCTCATTGTTTTTGCTGATACAGACTAACACAGCTACCACTCAGAAACCATTCTCTCTGTTGTCCATCCCCGGAACCTGGTCACACTACCACCTTATCAGTTTACTCTGTATATTTATCAAGAATATAGAGAAAAGAATGTCCAGTAAGCAAATTGAATACATAAGTTTGTTCGAAAAGTGATACTGCATCCTTCCTTCTATACGACTATAAGAAATCTTTATTAATTTTGTTTTATTTAAACAATAGATTCCTCTGCCCCTTACTCTTTAAGCCTCTCACCCGTCAATCCTCTTCGCAACACCTTCCCATACAGGACATAGGTTTTATCACAGGCTAAGTATGACATTTTTTGTGAAGTCATTTAACAAAATATTGGCAACATATCACTGAATCTATCTAGGTACTTATACAGGACTCAACACCTTAGTATTTTGGTAATAACTGCAGATTAGACATTTATCTTCTATCAGTACAATATCACCGTTTGCTAGTATTTATAGCAAGACGAGGAAAGCACAGAGAAATAGGGAATTCTGCAGGGCTCTTAGTAAGACTGGTTGATAGCTGAATGGACCAACAGAACAATCTTCAAAATCAAGAATACAATTTCTGCATGTAGCTCATTGTGCCTACAAAGTCACCGATAACCTCTTAGCCAGTAAGCTTGAACTCAGCCCATTTATACCAGCTGAGAATCTAGCCTCAATGTTTTAAAGAAAGATTATAGTACAAAATTAACTCTCAAATAGCATAGTACATTACTGTCTGACTGCCAGTCTCTGCTCAAGAGTCTAACTCAGGACCAAATTCTGTCTTTGTACGCACACACCATAGCATCTGATAAGTCACTATTAGCCCTCAGAATTTGCATGTATGGCTTCCACTCAGTAATTCATACTACAGGCCAAATTCTGACAGAGTGCTTATTACTATTATGATGTATTATTTTTATTGCAGTAGCGCCTAGAAGTCCCAGTCACAGACAAGGGCCTCACAGTGGCAAGTATTGTGCAAACATATAACGTAAATATGATCCTAGCTCTAAAGAGCCTACAATCTAAGACTGTTTAGTATTTGAATTATAAGCAGTGCCTTTGGCACCCAAGCAGGGTTCAGAGCCCTTTTGTGCTGGATCCTGTGCGTGTACACACACACAGTGTGAGAGACAGCCCCTGCCCTGAAGAGCTTACACTGAGCATAGACAAAGAGTGGGAAGGAAAATGATTTGCTCAGGGTTGCACAGCAAGACTGTGCCAGGAATAGAAACCAGGCCTCTCAGTGCAGAGCCCTATCCACTAGCCTGGTGGGTCTCAAACTTACTTGCTTGCCCCCACCCTGTTCTTTGTGTCTGTAGTCATTTAT
This sequence comes from Eretmochelys imbricata, assembly GCF_965152235.1. Classification (NCBI taxonomy): domain Eukaryota; kingdom Metazoa; phylum Chordata; order Testudines; family Cheloniidae; genus Eretmochelys; species Eretmochelys imbricata. The sequence continues at coordinate 56,563,248 of NC_135582.1, forward strand.
CCCTTCCCCCCAGTACGTATACCACCACCCACCTCTGAAGGCAGCACCACACCAGCAGCATAAGTCCAGAAGGGTGGCAATGTGACAAGTAATATTCGTCAATATCACTTGTCACAGAATACTTGGTGCCCCATTGCCACCTTTACTTCTGCCTTGTTGCTGCCACCCCGGGGCCAACAGCCAGAGTCTTATGGCCTCCCGGTGAGGTACTGGGGAGGAGAGCCTGAGCCCAGGCTGTCTCCTGGTGAGCGATTGAGGATGGGAGGAGAAGGAAAGACCGAGCCCGGGCAGCAGGGCTCCTCCTGTCCCTTTTATCCCCACTTCTCAAGTATGCATGGCTCTTCTGCACAAGTCCTAGCCACCCGGGATTTACAGCAAGAGCTCTTTTTAAAAAAAAAAAGAAAAAAAAAAAAAAAAGGCAGCACACAGCTCGCATCTCCATTGACACACTACCGTGCCTTCCTTGGGAGACCCACCCCATAGTTTGAAAAACACTGTGCTAGACCATAGTACCTTATAGACTCATACACTTTAAGGTCAGAAGGCACCATCATGATCATCTAGTGTCTGACCTCCTGCACACTGCAGGCCATAGAACTTCACCCTCCCACTCCTGTAACCAGGGTTTAAATTCAGCCAGCGCTGTCGGGAGCAGAGCTCCGGTAAATATTTTTAAGACCTTGACTCCAGCCTGATGCTACTGAATGGTGTAAACCAGTGGTTCTCAACCAGGGGTCCGTGGCCCTCTGGGGGACCTTAAGCCAGTTCCAGGGGGTCCACAGAGTCCTGTGGTTGAAGTCTGGACACCCAAGCCTCCTGCAGGGCAGAAGCCTCAAGCCCTGGTGCCGCATAGCTGAAACCAGGAGCCCTGCTACCCTGCAGAGCAAAAGTCCCTAATCTAGTCCACCCCAGTGCCCAGAGCCCCAAGCCAGTCACCAGAGGTCAATGCCAGCTCCTGTAAAATCCCTTGTAAAGTGCATCAATATTATAGTGATAACATCAAGCGAATGTGAGCAGGGTTTCTTGCACATGAACATAATCATGATCCCTTTGCGATCATCTCTGAAAGTGCAGATCATATCAACATTACTTTTTGTTAAATTGGTAGGACTGTCTCTCCTGCTGTTCAATGCTGAGCCACGTGTGAAATCCTGGATTGGGAAAGGCAGACATGCTGTAACTGATCTCAGGGAAGAAAAAAGTATGAAAACAGGATATATCTATGGAGCCTCCTCAAGTAGTTTGTTTGTCTGATAAGCAGAGAATTGGCCCGGGGGGGGGGGGGTGGGGGACGACGACACGCAAGAGGCGGGTTCCGGGAAATACTCTAGGAGAAGAGATTCCTAACCTCTGGCTAAGTTACTGAAGTTCTCAAATCATGGTTTAAAAGAGAGACTTCAAGTTACAGAGAATCCTCCATTTACACTAGTTTAAACCTGCAAGTGACCTACGCTGCAGAGGAAAACTCCCAACTCTGTCTTAGGATGCTCATGGGGTTCCCAATTAATTCCATGGGAGCCACGTATGTGAATCAGAGAGCAGAATTTGGTTCACTGGGTTAGCAAATGCTTTCTCTCAGAGATAGTTCAAAGCACTACCAATATGTCACAGGCAGACTCAAGCCATCCCTGTCCAATCTATTAATCTTCCCTCTGGCCGGAGAGACAGGATAGTCAAAACTGATCATGACGGATTCTGTTCAGCTAACAAATGGGTGGAAGTCCTACATTTTCTCTTACCATTTTCTCTTACATTTTTCTCTTTCTCTTTCTACTGACACTTTCTTAATCCTCAATGGCCAAGCAATTCTCTGGTGCTCAGTAACCTTACAGAAGGTCATGAGCATCTTACAAAAGCACATGTGGCTATCTGTAAAAAAGCCTTAGTTTCACAGCTTCTAGAAAATACGTATATTCTATTTGTTTTAGATGATCAAAAGAGTATGTATGTGTAACAGAATTCGGATTAATTATAGCCCTCTAAATTCAGCATAAACCACTCTATTTTCTGACATGCACTGCCTCCAAGAAAATATTACACCTAAAGTTCTGCAATAGATCCTCATTAGATGCACGGGTTATACAAAGATAAATAATAGTTTCACACCCTATTTACACGAGGAAGGGTTTGCATGTGAAGATTACAGGCCACCCTGGAGATAAAGCACTCTGAGCGAGTCATATATAGAGTATAAGATTATACAGATGAATTTAATTAACTAATCAGAGCTCTTCCTTTTCTAAGCTTTACTTGTGGAAGGTTTGTTTTTTGTTTTGCTTTTTTACCCAAATATCAAGCATCTGCTAAACTAACGCTTGCACTAGGTAATTAGATTTTATTCTTGTCCATTCATTTAGGGAGGAATTCACTCCTATGCAGATGGGCTGTGAATTTTACTTTTAGTGCTTTAACTGGACTACTCTTTCTCCTGCTGTCTCTTCCTCTCACTCCGAAAACTCACTTTTCAACCAGGATGGCAGAAAAAGAACTACCCTATCAATGAATGCTGGACACTCAGTTCCACTGATAAATGTTCATCATCACTATTACAACCATTCAGCCAACACAACAAAATATAAGCATTTCGCCCTATGAAACCGTGAAATTGGGAGGTTCAGGGCTACTGTGAGTTTTCCAGAGTTCTCAGTGGTCAGAGATGTACTACAGAAGGGTTTAGGCACCTGGTGGGAGGCTGGAGTCAGGATTTACAGAAAAAAGAATTTGATGGGGCACAGGATTTTGACAAGGAAAGATCCAGAGAAGCTTCCACAACTAGTAAAGGACAGATTGGTTAACAGGAATATGTGAGAGGTCTTGGCAGCTGGTACCACAAAATTGTAAGAGGGTACAATTTGTATTAGACATGAGTATAAGATGTACAATTTGGGAGGTGGGTGGGGAAGCTTAGGGGCTGCCATGGCATTCAGACTCAAAATACTTGTACTTGAACCAATATTCGGCGGGTCCTGATAGAGGGGAAGAGGTTGGTTTCTGCCAAGCTCTCACCAGAATGTGTTTTCACAGATGCCCCTGGTCTGCAAGACTGCAGCGTATCCCTCACAGTCAATAAAATCTGAAATTGATGGTTGGGCAGTGCCACAGAATGAAAGCCAAACCTATATCATCCAAAGGGCTTGCGCTATTTAAATCCCTGTCAGAAACACCAAATGAACATTTATATCACACACAGTAAAGGCTTATGCATTTTTTCATGCAAGGAAAGAAGTTGGGAGGCAGGGATGGAGAAAGATGCCAGAAGCATTTATCTGGTATCTTGGCCACAGGAGAGCAAACAGAATATGTCCTACTTCTAAAGGAAAAAGAAGCCAAATAACTGACAGCAGCAAAAGGCATATCCAGCGCAAGAAAGCCTTTGATGAATTCACTATAGCCTGGTTTCACTATTCATGAACGCTTATAATTCACAATGGACTGCCATCAAGAGCACTCGGTTAAACCTGACTCCCCAGTAGAAAACAGAGGTCCTCTCTTTGCAGCTTTCAGGCCCTTCCCAGGAGAACCCCAAGACACTACTGCTAAGAAAGCCAAATCAATGATTATGGAGAACTTTAAGGCTTTTTTCTCAGCAGGAACAGCCATGGAGCAAGCCTAGTTTTACTGAGAGCACTAAAAACAGAAGAATAGTCACCTTTTCTTCCTTCATGCAGGCTAGTTACACTGCATCCCTGGGCAAAAAACACAAGACTGATTGCAGTTTTAATGTCTATTCAATATTGGGGTAAATATACTCATTGATATTTTCCAACAGTGTAATTTCAAGAAAATCCAAACAAAGCTGCTGAGTGAAAACATATGCACTCATTGCTTGTTCTTAAAACATTCCCTTTTTATCAGAATAAAGGATTAACCAAAGCTTTTGTTAATCCTTAGTCACAGGTCCTGAATCCTGTCAATTGACCAGAGAAAAAAAACAAAACCTGACATCCCACAGGAAAGATCTGGAGAGAAGAGAAAGGAAAGGAGCCTCCGATATATTTACAGTTTTAGATCAGTGAGATTTAAAATGTAAGAATTTTATTGAAGATTTAAGCTCAAAAGAGGTTTGTAAGCCTGTTTAAAAAAGGATGGTCTCTCCAAAAAGTAATCCCAGATTATACCTCATACTCAGCTATCCTGCACTGTAGTGCACTTTTCCAAATTTTGATTCATATTTCCTCCTGTTCCAAAGTTTTGTGGGGGAGGTTAATAGCTTTATGTATCCCTATTTTTATTCACCATTTGTAATTTGCCTTTATAAACAACTCAATTCTGACACTTAAAAATAATTTGTGTTTGCACTGAAACAAAGAAACAACACATACAAAGATGATGCTCTGGACTGAACAGGTACAGTACTAACAAGGGGCCTCATTCTACTCGATGATGTTCATTTGATTGACAGAAAATAAAAGTGTCACAAACTTAAAAAAGTCATAGTTCATACTGATTTCTCAAACCAAGACATCCAGGTATAAATCACAGTAGAGAATTGTAGTGTGTAACCCTGTGATATAATTTCTAGCACCCAACAGTCCAAGGTGACCTGTGAGCAGGCCGAACGGTAGGGATGAAGATGGTTGAGGAAAGAATGAGGCCAATCCGGGGAGCTGATGGGAAGCGCTCTCGAGTGCGCCCCCAAAATAAGTGATGCTTTGCCAGGCTGGGTTGCGAAGGTGAGTGGAAGGAAGAAGGACGGTGATGACTGGAGGTCCTGGTGATGTCAAGGAACTATGATGTGATTGGAATCACAGAGACTTGGTGGGATAACTCACATGACTGGAGTACTGTCATGGATGGTTATAAACTGTTTAGGAAGGACAGGCAGGGCAGAAAAGGTGGGGGAGTAGCACTGTATGTAAGGGAGCAGTATGACTGCTCAGAGCTCCGGTACGAAACTGTAGAAAAACCTGAGTGTCTCTGGATTAAGTTTAGAAGTGTGTGCAACAAGAGTGATGTAGTGGTGGGAGTCTGCTATAGACCACAGGACCAGGGGGATGAGGTAGATGAGGCTTTCTTCCGGCAGCTCACGGAAGCTACTAGATCGCATGCCCTGATTCTCATGGGTGACTTTAATTTTCCTGATATCTGCTGGGAGAGCAATACTGCGGTGCATAGACAATCCAGGAAGTTTTTGGAAAGCGTAGGGGACAATTTCCTGGCGCAAGTGCTAGAGGAGCCAACTAGGGGGGCGCTTTTCTTGACCTGCTGCTCACAAACCGGGTAGAATTAGTGGGGGAAGCAAAAGTGGATGGGAATCTGGGAGGCAGTGACCATGAGTTGGTCGAGTTCAGGATCCTGACACAGGGAAGAAAGGTAAGCAGCAGGATACGGACCCTGGACGTCAGGAAAGCAGACTTCGACTCCCTCAGGGAAGGGATGGCCAGGATCCCCTGGGGGACTAACTTGAAGGGGAAAGGAGTCCAGGAGAGCTGGCTGTATTTCAAGGAATCCCTGTTGAGGTTACAGGGACAAACCATCCCAATGAGTCGAAAGAATAGTAAATATGGCAGGCGACCAGCTTGGCTTAATGGTGAAATCCTAGCGGATCTTAAACATAAAAAAGAAGCTTACAAGAAGTGGAAGGTTTGACATATGACCAGGGAAGAGTATAAAAATATTGCTTGGGCATGTAGGAATGAAATCAGGAGGGCCAAATCGCACCTGAAGCTGCAGCTAGCGAGAGACGTCAAGAGTAACAAGAAGGGTTTTTTCAGGTATGTTGGCAACAAGAAGAAAGCCAAGGAAAGTGTGGGCCCCTTACTGAATGAGGGAGGCAACCTAGTGACAGAGGATGTGGAAAAAGCTAATGTACTCAATGCTTTTTTTGCCTCTGTCTTCACGAACAAGGTCAGCTCCCAGACTGCTGCGCTGGGCATCACAAAATGGGGAAGAGATGGCCAGCCCTCTGTGGAGATAGAGGTGGTTAGGGACTATTTAGAAAAGCTGGACGTGCACAAGTCCATGGGGCCGGACGAGTTGCATCCGAGAGTGCTGAAGGAATTGGCGGCTGTGATTGCAGAGCCATTGGCCATTATCTTTGAAAACTCGTGGCGAACGGGGGAAGTCCCGGATGACTGGAAAAAGGCTAATGTAGTGCCAATCTTTAAAAAAGGGAAGAAGGAGGATCCTGGGAACTACAGGCCAGTCAGCCTCACCTCAGTCCCTGGAAAAATCATGGAGCAGGTCCTCAAAGAATCAATCCTGATGCACTTGCATGAGAGGAAAGTGATCAGGAACAGCCAGCATGGATTCACCAAGGGAAGGTCATGCCTGACTAATCTAATCGCCTTTTATGATGAGATTACTGGTTCTGTGGATGAAGGGAAAGCAGTGGATGTATTGTTTCTTGACTTTAGCAAAGCTTTTGACACGGTCTCCCACAGTATTCTTGTCAGCAAGTTAAGGAAGTATGGGCTGGATGAATGCACTATAAGGTGGGTAGAAAGCTGGCTAGATTGTCGGGCTCAACGGGTAGTGATCAATGGCTCCATGTCTAGTTGGCAGCCGGTATCAAGTGGAGTGCCCCAGGGGTCGGTCCTGGGGCCGGTTTTGTTCAATATCTTCATAAATGATCTGGAGGATGGTGTGGATTGCACCCTCAGCAAATTTGCGGATGATACTAAACTGGGAGGAGTGGTAGATACGCTGGAGGGGAAGGATAGGATACAGAAGGACCTAGACAAATTGGAGGATTGGGCCAAAAGAAATCTGATGAGGTTCAATAAGGATAAGTGCAGGGTCCTGCACTTAGGATGGAAGAATCCAATGCACCGCTACAGACTAGGGACCGAATGGCTAGGCAGCAGTTCTGCGGAAAAGGACCTAGGGGTGACAGTGGACGAGAAGCTGGATATGAGTCAGCAGTGTGCCCTTGTTGCCAAGAAGGCCAATGGCATTTTGGGATGTATAAGTAGGGGCATAGCGAGCAGATCGAGGGACGTGATCGTTCCCCTCTATTCGACATTGGTGAGGCCTCATCTGGAGTACTGTGTCCAGTTTTGGGCCCCACACTACAAGAAGGATGTGGATAAATTGGAGAGAGTCCAGCGAAGGGCAACAAAAATGATTTGGGGTCTAGAACACATGACTTATGAGGAGAGGCTGAGGGAGCTGGGATTGTTTAGCCTGCAGAAGAGAAGAATGAGGGGGGATTTGATAGCTGCTTTCAACTACCTGAAAGGGGGTTCCAAAGAGGATGGCTCTAGACTGTTCTCAATGGTAGCAGATGACAGAACGAGGAGTAATGGTCTCAAGTTGCAGTGGGGGAGGTTTAGATTGGATATTAGGAAAAACTTTTTCACTAAGAGGGTGGTGAAACACTGGAATGCGTTACCTAGGGAGGTGGTAGAATCTCCTTCCTTAGAGGTTTTTAAGGTCAGGCTTGACAAAGCCCTGGCTGGGATGATTTAACTGGGAATTGGTCCTGCTTCAAGCAGGGGGTTGGACTAGATGACCTTCAGGGGTCCCTTCCAACCCTGATATTCTATGATTCTATGACTAAAACTCATGTCTCTAGCGCTCCTCCTTGCAGGCCCTTGCTGAGGCTGTCAAAGGCCTTGGTGGCAGAAACGGCTGGAACTGCTTCCTTGCCGACTATGGTGTCTGCAGACTGAGCAAGTGACGGGTGGCTCGAGTGTCCTTCAGACCATGTAGCCTTCTATCTGTCTGCTCAGCACAGAGATCATTCCCCTCAAAGGGAAGATCTTGGATCGAGGCCTGCATTTTTGAGGACAGGCCAGCAGTCTAAAGCCAGAAGCTGCATCTCATGACCACCGCTTACATGACCACGTGAGCTGCCAAATCAGTAGCATCCCACGCCATTTGGAGGGAGCACCTAGCTGCTGAGCCAAATCCTGGGGCAGGGACTCCTTAACTTATGGGACTCCCTCCGTAAGTTCAAAGATTTCAGAGTAACAGCAGTGTTAGTCTGTATTCACAAAAAGAAAAGGAGTACTTGTGGCACCTTAGAGACTAACCAATTTATTTGAGCGTGAGTTTTCGTGAGCTACAGCTCACTTCATCGGATGCATACTGTGGAAACTGCAGAAGACATTATATACACAGAGACCATGAAACAATACCTCCTCCCAACCCAACTCTTCTGCTGGTAATAGCTTATCTAAAGTGATCATTAAGTTGGGCCATTTCCAGCACAAATCCAGGTTTACCTCCCCAAGAGTGCCTGGTGGTTTAACCACCCAGAACTGAAGGCTGGTCATTGAATAAATCTTCCTTCCAAAAAGGCCTCTTGGCCTCCTTATTTTTGGGGTCAAATTGGTTTACCCGTCTGTCCTTCTTGTTGGCCACAGAGACAACCGGCAAGCCCGAAGGTGGGGGGGGGGGGGGCGGATATACAAATATTCAAAGCCTTTGGTGGGGTCAAAATACTTTTTCTCTGCCTTCTTGGAGGTAGGAGGGATGGAAGATGGAGTTTCTTTTTTCTATTTTTAGGACCCCATTGTGGTAGCATGACACAGGCGGGGGTAGATGCAGAAAGTACATTAAACAGGGTGTCCGTCTGTTCGGCCTTCTCCTCCACTTCCAAGCCCAAGTTCATAGCCACTCTATGAAGCAAGGCCTGGTGTTCTTTAAAATCGTCCAGAGGGCTGGTACAAGAGGACCCCGCCACCACCTCATTCAAGGACAATGACGATGACTGGTCACAGGGAGAGGCCTTTGGGCATCATCCCCTGCGTGGGAAGAGGGTTTCAGCTGAGTGGTGGGCGCTCGCTCCTCTACCTGGCCTCCGAGTGTACCTTGTGCACCAAGTCTGGTGCCACTGGCTGCTGCTCCAAAGCAGTGGCCGAGGAATGGATGGAAGGAGGCATCAGTATCACAGGCATGCCCCATATGCTCCAGAAGGGCCACTGCACCGACCACTGGCCTTGCTGCCATGATGGTATAGCAGAGGTCAGCACAGCCTCCGGCACCCAATTGTACCAGTGCTGTCACAGCGAAGGGCTGAATTCCCTTTCTGTACAGGAGGAATCACCTTCTGGTGACCACGGAGGGGCCGTCAAAGCTTGTGTCTGACAGCTAACCATCACTGCGTGTGCCCCATAGGATAGGTCCATCAATGGCTATTAGCCAGGATGGGCAGGGATGGTGTCCCTAGCCTCTGTTTGCCAGAAGCTGGGAGTGGGCAGCAGGAGATGGGTCACTTGGTGATAACCTGTTTGTTCATTCCCTCTGGGGCACCTGGCACTGGCCACTGTTGGAAGACAGGATACTGGGCCAGATAGACCTTTGGTCTGACCCAGTAGGGCCATTCTTATGTTCTTATGCCTTGAGTACGTGGATCGGTGCCAGGGGCAGGGGGATCAGTACCATGAGGGAGACTGCTCCCACGCTCTAGGAGACAGGGATCTGCACCAAGGAAAGAGCCAGCAGAAGGATGATTGGTGCCGGCGAGATGGTGACCGATGCATACCTTTACATGACCTGCATCGAGAGGGCGGAGACTGCAATCGTGGTGCCGGCAACCAAGGATGTCCTGCAGAAGACAGAGACCTGGAACGTGGAGACTGAGAACATGGTCTCATCTCCAAAGACCAGTGTTGTTTGCCCACCTTCTGGGGGGTCTTTACGGCTGGCTTGCCCTTGCACGGAGCCCTAGGGCAAGTGGTGCTAGTAGAGGCCTCTGCTCTCAGGGTACCAGGAAAGCCTTGGAATGCGTCAGCCCTGCCACAAGTCTGGGTCCCCTACTGCTCCCAGGAGAGGGTGGAAGATCTCTCAGGGAGCTAAGGGGCCCCGGGGCAGAGTCCAGCCAGGAAGGCTTGGATGCCAGGTGGAGAGCAGCCTCCACAAGGGGGCCCTCAAATGAATGTCTTCCTCTTTATGAGTTCTGGGACAAAAGTTCTTACAGATGCGACACTTGTCCCTCACATGTGATTCCCCCAAGCACTTGAGGCACCTGCTATGCAGGTCGCTAACAGGCATAGGCCTGTTACAGTCAGAGCAGGGCTTAAAACCCAGAGATCGGGACATGCCCCGCCTTGGGCAAAGTCTCCCTTGGGACTTTATTTCTAATTACACTACTTAACAACTACTTACTAACTACTGTAAACAGACTATTTACAAGGCCCTAAGGCTCAAAGACTGAAGTAGAAGAACCGCTAATCCTTCCTAGGCAAGGGAAAGGCGCTCTGACTAACCACCATGGGTGGTAAGAAGGAACTGAGAGGGTGTAAGGCCGGCAGCACCTAATATACCGATGCATGAGCGCGGCACTTAAGAGGGCACCACAGCCGACCCTATGGACACCGCTAAGGCAAAAATCTCCAACGGCTGCACATGTGGACACGCACGCACCTAGAATAGAATTGACATGAGCAAGCACTTCAAGAATTGTCCTTCTTCTTCGCTTCTGTTTTTCTGAAAACAAAAGAGTTAGCAATTTTCTGATGTAGACAATTTGCAACAAAATTCCTACCCACCCATTATTTTGTGGAACAATGAGTACTTTCACGTCAGAATTCAGCCCATTATCTCCATCATCTTCCTGAAATACTAGTACTGCAGGTGAACAAGCAATCATGATAAAATCAAGTGCAAAACAGTTCAAATTATCCATTCCTGAGTTTTCCATTTGCCATTTTTTACTTTTTACTCATCATTGCTAAGCCAGATTTTAAAATCACAAAATGGTTGTTCACACTAGAGTTCTATCCTCAGCCCACAGTACAAACCCTAAAATAATTCAACATACTGTAATCAGTTATTCTTTATAGTCTTTTCCAAGCTTGTCTGTAATGTATTCAGATGCAATTCAAAACAAATCATTTCTTCCAAAAAAAAAAAGCATATAGGGATGTACTATACCATAAAGCTGATTGAATTGCAAGAGAATGTACTTCAAATGAATGATATGCATTGTAAAAAAAAAAAAAGGTTAGTTTATGAGACCAGAACTAAAACTAAATATTCTTAAAATGATCACATTTGTCTTCTGGAACTGAAACTAAATTATCTGTACTGGTTGTTTTTCTTTCATTAAATAGCCATGAAAGGTGACAAGGACCTCTGCACCTTTGACCTTGCTCTAGCCTCACTCAGTGCACCCCTCCCCGCCCCATGTGACACGCCCTGTACTACAGTGGAATCTCAGTGCTGTGATTCTCTCATTCTCAGACTGGGTCTAGGTTACTACACCCTGTGTGCCAGGAGCCGAATAGGTTTGAACCCTGCAAACCCTCCCTCCTTCGGGAGCAGTGAGCAGTGTGTGAATAGGCTGACATCAAACAGCCTTTACAAAACAAAGGACTGTTTAATCCCAACAGTAGGGACAAAGCATAACAAGAGCAAAGGGTTAACAACACAACAGTCTACACACACACACGTATGTTACCTAACTGGATTTACCCCAGTCTAACTCTATTAAGTGCACTGGAGTTACTCTTTATACTGGTGTAAATGACAGGAGAATCAGGCCAAAAGAGTCGATGGAAGATTTTTCTCTCTCTCACAAAATTAGAGAGGTATGCAGTAGAGGTGTGCTAAATATTTGGAAGAAGATGCAGAGCTATTTAGAACTCTGGAATCAGCAAAAACTAAGGCCTGACTTTATCATCTGCCTATTCAGAGTCATTAACAATACATTCACTCTGAAGGCTATAACATGCTCTTATAAAAGAGTAAAGAGCAGAAAGCAACTTGCCCCCCTCCCCTAAAAAAGGGGGGGGCATGCACAAAGTGGTTTTTTCCCCCAAGGCAAGCAAAGCAAAATATGGTTATCCTTACAGATCCAGTCTTCTTCTGAATATTCTTTAGATACCAGGACCATAGAATTTCTAAGAGGGACAATATGAAAATGTCAGATTACCTCATCACCATGATGGAGCAAGAACTGAAATGCAGGAATGCTAGCTATATGAAAAACAAGTTATATTTATTTTATGTTATGTATCATTCAATGGCTATTTCCACATTCAAAGTATGGCTTTTCACATTTCACTCAAAAATGTGCATAATTAATCAAAAATTTCTAAAAAAAACCAAGCCCACTTTCACCTCACAACTATTAAACATCTATATTGTTATATGTGAATTTTCCTCAATCTACTAAATCATCATAATCCATCTCTATCAAAGAATGTGTTTTAAATGATCTAATTTAGATAAACATGGATCTTGCATTCTCACTATGTGGACTACACAGCCAACAATTATTTCAACAAGTGCTACCTGAATTCCTTTTGATTTAGATGACAAAAGATTTAATAAATACCAATGTAATATTTTAAGCCTGTCGTTTAACGTGCAGAATCTACTGATGGCAGCGTAGAAGGAACCAGTTATTTGAATCACTAGATTTTAATGATAGTGTCCTTCCACTGCTATAGAAAGAACAGGAAACAGTCCCCCCAGGTGTATTGCGACTGCCAGAGGTGCAAGGTTAGGTGTAGTGATTCGCAGCAGTACTGCTGCTAGAAGTTACAAGATTACAACTCAGAGGTACTTACAGACGCTATAATTTTTATTACTTGGCATATGCAATCCAGTCAATCCAAGCCACAGCATTCTTAGCTGTGAAGCGATAATGGAACCAGACAACCTATCCATCCATTTATCAAAATATAGGCAGCTCCCCAATAAAGTGAAGGAGAGGAGGGCAGAGGAAGAAATAGTAACTGTGACTGGATCAGGAAACAGCAGACAGAAGGGTCATTTATGAACAAGTTTAACACAACTCTTAATTGGGTATTTAACCAATGTGACTGTAGTGCAGTGGAAATGCCACACAGATGAGACAAATGGAGGACATTATAAAGGTAATGGGGGGGAGGGGGTTGCCTCATATCACTGCTTTGGTGTTTTTTTTCTTTTTATGGGATCTCCCTTTCTGTACTCTTTTGTGTTGTGTGGTGAAGATCTCTGTATTTATAATGATAGATTAGTTTGACACCAAATGTTGTGGTTTCAGGCTATATTGTGATTACGTTGTACAGTATTTGTTTATTCAACTAGTGATGGACATACATCCCACATATACAACACAAACTGCTGGATTCTTTTCCAGACAAATGAATTTAGCCAACTTCACAATTATGATTAAATGCTTAATTGAGTTATTTGTCATCATACACAAGATACATTGTTCTCTGGATTCCTTTCGACAGAATATATTTAACTTTCATCTGAAAAGAAGGCTTTTGAAATTCAGTTAATAACAACTCTTGATTGGCCATTAGGTGCAACTGAAGAGCTACAAGTGGCTGGTACATCAGAGCTGCATCAAATATTTACAATGAAAGATTCTCACATTTCATTTTTCATCCTCCATGACATTGCTTTCTGGCCTCCAGTTTTCTGAAATAGAGAGCATTTCAGTTCTACTAACTGCTCTTCTTTATGAGCTAGACACCTAATTTGTTGTTTTACGAGTCTAAAAAAAGGCACGATTCTGTAGACCTTACCAATGCAAAACACCAATTAAGTTTAATGGAAATTCTGCAGGAGCATAACCCGATGATCTGGGCCTCAAATGAGATGGAGTGCACTGGAGTGTTATATCAGAATTCAAACAGAATGAAATTAGTACAAAGATCACTGCTACAAGTTACAACCTGTAAATCCTCATGCATATTATGGCTGTTTTAAAAATTATTTTCCACTAGTTATGCATCCTAACCAGAACCCAGGATCTGAACGCACCCAAAGACTGAGGATCAAAATTTGGAAGCTCAGGCCGGCCCACCTCTACATTTCATTAGATTCAGTTACTGAAAGCTGGGTCTCTGAGTACAGCCCATACTCACGCACAATGATGATATTCATAGTACTCAAAACCAACAAAACAAATCAGAATACAACAGATCCTCAGAGTTACGAACACCAGAGTTATGAACTGACTAGTCGACCACACTCCTCATCTGGAGCCAGAAGTACACAATCAGGCAGCAGCAGAGACAAAAAATAAATAAATAAATAAAAGCAAACACAGTACTGTGTTAAATGTAAACCACTAAAAAATAAAGGGAAAGCAGTATTTTTTCTGCATAGTAAAGTTTCGAAGCTGTATTTAGTCAATGTTCAACTGTAAACTTTTGAAAGAATAACCATAACGTTTTGTTCAGAGTTACGAACAACCTCCAATCCTGAGATATTTGTAACTCTGAGGTTCTACTGCAGGGATCAGCAACCTTTGGCATGCGGCCCATCAGGGAAATCCGCTGGCAGGCCAGGATGGTTTGTTTACCTGTAGCGTCCGCAGTGGCGGCCAACACATCCCATGGTCCGCACCGCTTCCCGCAGCCCCCATTGGCCTGGAACGGGGGACCACGATCAGCTGAACCTGCGGCCGCTGCAGGTAAACAAACCGGCCCAGCCCGCCAGAGGATTTGCCTGACAGGCTGCGTACCAAAGGTTGCCGATCCCTGTTCTACTGTAAGAGATTCCTGCAAGTAATGGAATAAGTGCCAGACGGATGATTTTCTCAATAGCCAGAGCAAGTAGAATCTCCGTTACAAACACCAGAGTTATAAACTGACCAGTCAACCACACTCCTTATTTGGAACTGGAAGTACGCAATCAGGCAGCAGCAGCAGCGACCAAAAAAAAAAAAACAAACAAACCAATACAGTACAGAATAACCATAACATTTTGTTCAGAGTTATGAACATTTCAGAGTTCTGATCAACCTCCATTCCCGAGGTGTTCGTAGCTCTAAGGTTCTACAGTATAAGGAGTTCAGAGAGAGTTTAAAAATCAGTAGTGACTGCCTTTTTTTGTTAGGACAGTGACGCCCTGAAGGGCCTTTGTAGGCACTACCTGTGAGAAAATCTATGTGCTAAGAATATGTTGCCAGTTATTGACCAGTTACCTGAAAAATGTTATTCTGGAATTATACGTGCACAAAAAAAGTCCTAAAAATAGCCTTAAGGGTTTGTTTCTTTTAAACTCAGTAATGGCTTTGATGCTTTCCAGTTTTCGTTAAAACTAAAATTCACTTTCAGGCGACACTCTGTGTGTACCTATGCACTTTTAGCTTTTCTCTGAATCCGAAAGAGATTTTAGAAGTGTTGTGAAACAAGTTGTGGTTGCTAAATATTTCTGTGTTTAGTCCTGCTTCCTAGGCTTTATTTGCTGTAACGGAGTTGGAGGAAGACCAACAACAATTTCTGTTTGATAAAATACATGTCCAGGCAAAGCCTTTAAAAAACACTGTCTAGGTATTTTTCACAGACCCTAAAAGTTCTCTGCTCCCCCGCCTCACGCACACGGTGAAAGGGAGCAGCCACGGTGGATGCACCTTCTCTAAATAATCAATTTTTCCAATCCATAAAACATGTTCCTGGAGAGGCAGGCTAGGAGCGAGAAGCAAAAGCTAGGAGGATCACCAGGAGGCAGCATACCTGTTGCAGACATATGGGAGAGCAGCAGCAATATTTGGGGAAAGTTAAATGTTAACTGCCACTCTCTGAGGAGTCAGAACACAAACAGAGCTTGGCAGGAAAAAGAAGCATAGTTACTCACCCTATCCAGACCCTACTACCATGGCTAGAATCTACCATAAATGGATCAGCGGGGCTGACATCCTACATACTTATATATCCCTGTCACATATAAACAAAAAAAAACACACCCAACATTCCAGGCACACAGTTTATCTACCACTACCTGTAGATGAATGTGTGGTCACAGAATTAAAATAGCAAGCCGCACTGCAGAATATTCATACTCCATAAGTTACATAACAACTATGGCTAATTCCAGTCAATGGATTGACAAGAAACATCACAAGTATGCATTGTACTTGTACGGTATGGAAGTTTTTCAAATAGTTACAGAAATGCAAAATATTATGTACATTTACATTTTAATGAGAGAAAATATTTTAATTCAAGTCCTTATAGACTGTTAAGGTTTTTTTTGTTTTTTGTTGTTTTTTGTTTTTAAAGTCCAGCAAAAATTAGACTAGCTATAACAAAATGCCCCAGTAATGAAACTCTTCATAGGAAAAAACAAAAAGATGTATTATAAAACATTTTTGCTGTATGTAACAGTGTGAATTCCATATTTGTTGAATGCAATTTATTTTGGTATTTTCTCTGTAGTAAATTTCCAGAGAGACTAACCATATCTCATAGCATTTTCAAAGCAAGTTTGCTATTATGGAAATACATTGTAGTGTCTTCAAAAATCAAAAACAAAATGACAAAGAAAAAGAGAACTGGTACATTACATCGAATCACACTGGGTGATGCTAGTCTGGTTAATAATTGAAACTGGCCTGATCATGAACTGTTGTAAATTGGTATAGCTCCAGAAAGAGCTAGGCCAGTTTACATCAAGTGAAAATCTGGCTTATTTGTTTCTTTTTTTCAAGCAAACGTTATGTCTAGAAAGGCTTGAATTAAAAAACATGACGATGTGAAACACACACAGACACACACCCTCTTCTTTCAAATCATCTAACTTATTTTTCACAGGCCACAGAACAGCCATTAAATGGTTAAAACTTTTGGTCACTAGCAATGAGATTCAAACAGCAACCTAGAAGCGAAAGCTTCATTACCAAAATCCCAACTCATCCAGTTAAGTGTTTTTAAATTTATGGTAAATTTAGGGCCATTCAGAAGACTGCAAAGAATAAAAATACATGAATTTACCCATGAGTAAAAGTAAAAGATCAGTCCTGCAACAACAACATTTCTCTTTTTCCTTAAGTGGAATTCTTTATTAATAAAAGAATCCATTCTGAATAAAGAGCTCAGTTCTGAATGGAACTATTTGCAGGAGAAAGCATTACTCAATTTAAGTAAGGGCTGTGTACTCAGCTCCAAAATAATTATTTGAGAAATAAGACCCACTACAGTTGAACTACAGCCCACATGAGAATGCACTAGACTGATCTGGCTGAAAGAGAAATGTTTTACTCTTTAGATGTGGCTTTTTATCTTTTCAATATCAACCACACATACACAATCAGAGTGTTCTGTGAGACAGCTCCAGCCAACTCTTTTTCTCCTTCAGTACTGAAGTTCAAGCTCCTGGCTTTTCTTATTTCTGAGGCATTTGGAATACTGAGCGCTGCAGAATTACCATTTATGAAAGTAAGCAACCTACTCTATTTCGAAAAAAGATGAGCCTCACATATGTTTAACCAATGTATACTTGTTTAACTTTAATACATGGATATGTGCACCTAACAATGTCTCATTTGCTATTAAAGGGATGCCATTAACTTATCACATTTGTCAGAAAAACATTTAAATATTATAGTTACTTGTAACACCTGCAACTTAACTACTACAGATGAAAGACTAGAGGAAAAAATGTGTTTCTCCATTTTTTTTCCAGTTTAATGCTTTGTGCATTTAACAACACTGTATATATGTACTCAGTTTCTCTGCTTTCCACCTGTGTGTGTGTATGTGAAAGTAACTGGTGTTTTTTAAATGATTAGATTTCAAGTCGATCGTATCACTTAGAGCACCATTGGAAAGATCAATTTATGTGAATGAAAGAGACTAATATGAGGGGTCCTTCCTTGCCTGAACCAAGAACCTTATAACATACCAATATCAAGAGTATGCACTATTTATTTTAAATTAAATTTCCTTATATTGATTTTCTTTACACATATAGGTTTATCAACAAATGTAAAAGAAATCAAACATCTACAGAAGCAGAAAACAAAGCTTGTTAACTTAGTTTTTATTTACTAATTGTTGCTTACTGATGGATTTAAAGGGATATTCAGATAGTTCATGACTAAAGTTCAATCTACTATATCTTAACACTGTTTTAATATGGGGAATGCATGAGCAAGTTGTGAAACAAGCAGGATTGTGCCAAGGTAAGACATTGTGGCCCTTGCAGGGAAAGGTCTCCAACCTTCGACACTCTCTGTCCCCTTTGTGGAGAGGAAGGCCACAAGTTATGGCTTGACGCTTAAAATACATCCATATCTCTGTCCTAATTTCGTCTGTCCAGATCAAATGCACCCTCCTGCCTCAACAAGTTGGGGAACTTGATGTTGTGGGGGCTGTCCCCCTTCACCGTCAGCTCCAAGGGAGAGAGACACTCAGTGAAGGACACTAGATAGCTCTCTCCCTCCTACTCTCCCCTCCCACCCCCACCTTGTAGTCTCTGGAACCCACTGGCGAGTTGGTGGGTAGGAGTACTAGTTGGCCCTTGCAACCCAGCTCCAGGGATTTAACCAGAAGCCATGTGGAGCCTCTT
The DNA here is from genome assembly GCF_965152235.1 of Eretmochelys imbricata. NCBI lineage: Eukaryota > Metazoa > Chordata > Testudines > Cheloniidae > Eretmochelys > Eretmochelys imbricata. Next base: position 56,581,434 of record NC_135582.1, read on the forward strand.
TTGGCTCCATTCCAGCAGCCCCACCCTACCCACCTAGTTAGGGAAACCAAACTGGCAGATGCTGCAAGTCTAGCTAATCACCTGTTTGGGTTCAGAAAGGAATTTCTTCTCCCACAAGCCAACTGGCAGAGGCCCAAGGAGTTTTTTGCTGTTGTCACGGCACCTTCAACTCAACCAAGTACCAAAAACCTACTTAGTACCTAACTGAGGTACTTGGTTGAGTTGTTAACTTGTCACAACTTAAGGCCAGTTTCCAGTACAGTTAAAAGAAAAAAAAAAGAACAGTTCCCAGAGGTAAGATCTGGGCTTTTGCTGATGGGCTTTGGGCTGATAGGATAGGACCACCAGGTCTCACCCTCACAGGTCAAGGTCCCACCCTTCTACACCGTCTGTCCCCATTGCGGGGCAGGCAGCAGAGCTGTAGTACTCCGAATGAGCTGGGCGACAGACTAGCCTGAGTCATGGGTTATATGGCAGTAGCCCTGTAGCCCAGCACTGAAATCACTTCAATGCCTGCTATAGGAGAGTATGGGTGATGGTCAGGTTACTCAGGTAGCCCACCTGCCCTGTATGTAAGTTTAATAAAAGTTGCAGCCTGCCACTTAAAAGCATCTGTGTGTCTGTCCTCATTTCACTGCTGTGTCCAGAACAAGGGCTCATTGCTTCCCACCAGGCTATGACTGATCCATTCTACTAACTGTAAGGACCACTGACTTCAGCCATCATACTCACCTGCATCTCTTTTTTTCCTTACTGTGGCTACTTTTTCAGACAAGGGTGACTTGGAACATTATTCTGTGGGGTTTCTTTAAGATGCTGTTGATTATTATTGGAGAAAAGGGATTTTTATTTCTGTCTTTGGGCTCCTATAATTACAATCTTAGTCTTCAGGGACCTTTTAAACTAGTGATGCTATATTTCTCTTGCAAAATGCATTTAAACAGCAGGACTGATTTCCAGCTTGCTGAGAACGAATGGCGATGAAGCTTCCCACTCAGCCACAGAACAAATGAAGCCACAATTACCTGTCCTCCCTCCATACAACATTCAGGTGGGCTCAGCATCCAAACATCAGCTGTTGCTAACCACTATTTTTTCCTGATATTCTATACAAGTGACCAAATTAAAATATTAAGGGTACATGACACTGTTATTAGAGGTTGCATGGCTAAAATGCCACATGTTGAATTGTTTAAAAAAAAAAAAGACAAAATATTTGTGCCCAATACGCTGATTCACAAACAGAACATTACACATGTTTTTTTTTCCAACTTTGAATGGGCAGTAGTTGGCTCCAAAAGAGACTTAACAGCTCAGCTGATCTCTTTTCATATGACAATTGTTTGTTCTTTACTCAGCTCCCAAGGGGGTTCCTCTATTGTGTTCCAATAGCTGTACAAAGGTTGGAGAAACAAGCTATTTATTAGGTTAAGGATCACCAAACTTGCTCTCTGGCAGGGGGGTGGGGGGGGAAAGAGTAAGCAGCTCAGATTACCCATCAATCAATTATATTTTTCAGGTATTTTACATGGACAGGTGGTGAGGTGCTTCAAATGCCAGTAACAGCCTATCTATACAAGTGTCCATGTTACATAAACCTTCACCACAGCTGCCAACAAAATTGACCATCTCAGCAGAAAACCATGAACTGAACAGGCACAGAGACTCAACCCAGTCTCTCCACTGGAGGCAGCCCTCCAGATCAAGAATAAGACATACTGGAGGTAGCAGCAGAGGAAGCTTGAACTACTTTCTGTGTTATACTTGTTCTGCAGATACACAAGAGACTTCAGTTTCCAGAAAAGTTGATCTGGCACTCTTCTCAGGTACTAAATCCATATATCAAAATAAATATGAATGATAACTGTTAATCATGTACTTCTCAACACTGCAAGGGCACTAATATGACTGGGCAAAAGCCTCCTGTGTCATTACCTAAAAAGCATAATGAACTAGCATATGCTGCAAAAACTTGCAATAGCTCTGCCTTCTACTGAAACTCTACATCAGATCTAGCAAATAACCCTGCACATCCTCCCAAACGCCCACAAACCTCACAGTGGACAGCAACCACTTCTTACCAACAGTCCTCTACGCCCTCTTTCGTTGAAGAAAGGTTTATGCATAATGCAAGCCAAATCTCATTTTCCAGTTAAGTTTGAGGGCTCATCCTATGTACCTTCATAAAGCATTCAGGGCAGTGATGAAGAGCACAATTCACTTCAGGCCCAAGCCTGTTTCAGATTCTCTCTCTAGAACCTAGTACCATGGAACAGCTCACTGAATTTTATTAAGCTTCTTAACCCGTAGTTCTACATTTTGGGCACGGAAGTTAACTTTCATCTTGGCATATGAATAGCTGGAATGCCCTGCAACCCCTTTGCCATAACAGAGAGTTTTCACCATCAATAGGGGACTTGCAGACAAGATCTATAAGTACACCCCCCTAGTACAGGAATAGTCAATTATTTTTTGTCAAGGTCCAAATTTCTTGATGAAGGTATAGTCAAGGACCAGACTCCAGAGAAACATTTTCCACACCGCAATAACAATAATGATAATAAGTAACTAAAAAGATTTTGCGGTCCATTCAAAAGCATGTTGGTGGTCCAGATTTTAAAACCCAGAATCCAGCTGTTGACTACCCCTGCCCTTAATGAGAGTATCAAGATCATCAACACAACTAGGCTTTGCTGAAGGCGTTTTCTCATCCTGTGATATGAAACCCACCAGTTCCTATGTTCTGTGGCCCCAACTCAGCACAGCACTTAAACGTGCTTAAAATTAAGTATATGTTTAAGTCCCATTTAAGTCAGTTAAATAATACTTTTTACTAATCAATTTTTGTCAAAGTATTTTCCTTATGTCTGTGCAATTACATTTTAGTCAGTGGGACTGAATGGATATAATGGATCAAACATGTTAGTTTTGTCAGATACAGGGTTTTTAAAAAGTACAAAATAGGAAAAACATGGAAAATTATTTACTTGAAATTTAAAAGCATGATCTGCAGACTCAGTTTCTTCAATTCAGTATTCAAAAAGCTTCCTATGCCGTATATTACACAGCATACCATCCTTTGGCTGCTTCCACATAATGAAAAATGTAATAGTGTATTCCTTAATTTTTTTTTAAAACTGCTTTACAAAAGCAATCTTTTTTTTTTTTTTAATTCAGTATGACTATTTAATCTTGCAAAGCAAAATTTGTTCCATTTCTTCTCAGAAAAGCTGGCAAAACAGCATATTGTTCTGGCAGACAGCCACCATAAACGTCAGAGAAGGACTCACTGAGTTTCTTAAAGGGACACGCCAACCTGGATTTAACAGGTTTGAAAATCATTGTAAATGTAAAATAATAAAAAATTTCTGTAAGAGAAATCAACTTTGAAAACAAGCAACACCATGGTAAAGTATGCCTTTAAAGAAGGCAGGGGATCCCTTCAGTGACATTCCATGGCTCCAAGCCAAAACAAATGCTGTAGTAATGTACCAGCCAGACTGAAAGATATGCCACAAGTTTGCCTTGAAATTGTGATTAGGCTGTTTAGATTTTTTTAAAAACAAATGAACTGAAGGCCTATAAAGTACAACTATAAAGCATGACTTATTAAGCATAATTAAAAATTAGTTTTTAGTCAACCACAGGGATTGTCATGCATGCCCACTGTCTAGTTTAAGGTGACTTTGTTAAATTCCAGTGCAAGCCAGTAATGATACATGGATCCTGTTTTGCTAGATTATGTTGTAAATCAACAGTTCACTGAAAGATTAAATATGAAAAGTAAAGTAGTCTCTAAAATGTGCAAGTCAGTTTTGTCATCTGTCACTTAAAGCCTATGCATCTTTTAGAATTTTCAATCCTACACAACAGTTTAGATTGGAAAGGATCATTAGCATGTTTCTTTGACAGGCTAATAATGATATATTTTACAGTCATGTACATCAAATCATATATAATCACCCATTAAGAGAGAGTTTTCCAAAAGGTAATGATAGAGCCTAACAGGAGGGAAAATGTCCATTTGGGTAGTATGTTAGTAAGAACTTTGTTTATCTCATCTATCAATGCCATCAATTTCAACTTTCAGTGCTGCAAGGAATTTCTACTGAAATATTTACAAACTATCAAAGATTAAAAGAAATGTATAACTCTTGCAAACAGAAAACAGGAAAGACATCTCAGAACATACTAAAAGTAGCTCTATATAGCTCTAAAGTAAAGTAAGGACCTAATTCTTCATTGCTTAAGCTCAAGTGGAAGTTTGGGTGCAGAAGGAATTCAGGATTGGGCCTTTTGTGAAGATTCTTGTATAGTATAGAGGCTACTTTTACATAGCTTCCTAGCAAAGGAGAAATAAGGTCTGCCTTTTATTTATAAACATGCTATATAGGCTCCTGATGACAATCCAACATTAGATGAACAGAGTACTAAATTAGGTAACCAATATTGTCCCCACACAATAGGCTCCTATAGTTTTACCGAGACCATAAAGCTTCATAGAAAAACAAATGGTTCTTTCCTTTTTGAAAAACCCTCTTGGTTTGTAATGACATCTGTCCAGAAGAGGCTAGAGAAATCAATCATGTCAAGAAAAAATAATCTCCATGCTACATAAGAAAATAAACACAGTGATAAGAAGACTATAAACACAACAGTTTGGTTCTTATTCTTCTAGATAATTAAAATATTATGAACATGAAAAATCACTAGTTCCAATATAACATACCAGGAATTTATGTCAATCCATTCACTTTTCTCCCATGCCAGAAACTAGAGAAGATATTGGGAATCACATTAAATAAATATCATACTAAATAGTGAGAAACACTAGAGGAGATAAATGTAATGCACAAAGTGACAGACAGAAAACAGTCACAGTCATAATTAAACAGACAAAAGGCCTAAGGACCAATTTTTATAGCTGGGATTATGCATCAGTTAGCTGCCTATGTCCTTCATATGAAGTTATCCTGAATTAGTGTTCCAGTGACTGTGAATCACCAACATTTAAATTTCTTTTCAACAAACCTTTATTTTGCATTTTAAACTTTATGGTTCCAACAACCAATTTCACTAGTTTACTTAAAATTTATACCTTAACTTCCCCCCCCCCCGCCCCCCAAAATCATTTTATTTTCTTTCCCTGCACAAACAAATCCATGCAGCCTTCCTCCGCACAGGCACACGTGAAACTGAGGAGCCTGGAAGAGACAGAGAATGGAGGAACTTGACACATCTGCCATTGCACTTCACACAGGAAATGTATACATCCAAGCCTGCAGTTCCAGGTTATTTCATGCCGTAAGAAACAGTTTCATCCACATATTAAAAAAAAAAAAAAAAACCCTGAGGAAAGCAATGCAGCTATTTAACCCTCTGGCTATGATGAAGGGCTGACACAAAGAATATTCATCAAATAGGCTCATTTAGAGTTTAAAACTCCAACACCTTGTGTACCAAAAAAAACCCCAAACACAAAAAACGGAAGCGCATCGTAATAATGAGCAGAACAGCCAGGGAGGCGAACCAAAGCAACTCATTCTCCATCCACCTATCTACCTGCTACACCAGCAGAGACGGTCGCGGGGATGGAAACCCAGCAAATGAGCAGCAGCAGGCGACTCCGCCTCTGACGAGCGGGGCGAGCAGGGTGCGCACACCCCAATCCCCCTACCACACACGCACCCCCCCTGCAGCCCCCTTTCAACTTACCCCCAGCAGCGTCTGCAGACGGGGATCCTGGGGAGGGGGATTTCCAGCCAAGCTGCACGTCGAGGACGAGGATTCCTGCAGGGCCCTTCCTCGTCCACGCACCGGCACCTCCCTCCCCTCCAGCAGCCTCTGGGTCTGGGAAGGGGGCGGGCTGCAGCGAGGAGAGGCTGCGGGAGTCATGCAGTCCTTGCAGCGGGCAGCTGCGGCCGCTTAACCTGCCGCTGGCCGGCCCCCCAGCCCTGCCGCGCCCGCCCCTTGTCTTTCCAACACCACCACAACAAACAACGGGGGATAATGAGCGGCCCCGGGGGCTGGCCCGGCCCCTCCTCGTCTCCCCGCCCCCCACCTCCTCAGCGGGTTGAGTCAGCGGCTGCACCGGGCGGGGGACCCGCGTTGCGCTCTGCAGCCTGGGGGGGCAGCGCTGTCTATTGGCGCCGGGGGCAGGGAGGAGGGTCGCTGACTCCTGAGCTCTCCCAGCCGCAGCGCAGCCCAGGGCTGGGCCGTCCCCGCGGGGGAGGGTGCCACTCCCGCCCGCTGCGCTTCCCGCGCTCGCGGGCGGGAAGATCACCACAGCCTGCCCTGACCGCTGCTGCCCGGGCACGGCGGGGCCCCGGGGCCTCTCCCCCGCCGCCCCATCACAGCCTGGCAAGGTGCTGGAAGGGATTGTGGGTAGCTCCAGCTGCTCGTGCCCCGAGCTCTCCCCTGCCGCAGGCTCCGCTGTGGCCCCCCTGGCCGTCGGTCCCGGGCACTGGGCGCGCCCCGCGGCAGATGTTCACACGCAGCCCGCAGCATCTGGGCCCCGCAACGCGCCCTGCTGCGGGGGGCCCGCCCTCAGGGTGCCCAGCGCCTCCAGTCCCTTTCTAGCCCCAGCTCCTCGGGGTTGGTTGGGGGGTGGCTTCAAAAGGACCAGTGGGGAAAACAGCAGTCATAATCACTTACCTGCCACTGGGCTCCAAGTGAACCAGTCTCAAAAGCTGACTCTTGCCAAGTGATTATGCCCCAAATGAGGCTTTTACCTCCCTCCCGGGTGTGAACATGATGCTAATGAGCCCCACTATGAAACCACCAACTGCACATTTAGCAGGCACTTTGGCAACCATTTGGGGCTGGCCCCATCTTTTTTGTTCAATGTACAGCAGGACCCTGGTGCAGGGCTAGTTCCCCACAGAATTTCAGAGGGCAAGGTAATGCAGGTGCTCCCTTTTCCTATTAGCTTAAGGGAAAGCATCTGCTTAAAAAAATCAGGTTTCTGTCTGAAAGGTTTTACCCAATGCTGTTACTACCAGTAACACCTATCCTTCATATCAATTAAAGAGGGTCATCTCTATTTTTCTTCCAGTTGGTTTACTTTGTGTATTTAACAGCACTGAAGGTATGGCCACTTTCACTGTTTCCCTTTTAGTCATTTTCCCCTGTTCTTTGTAGTGGTCTTTCACACTGCAGGACAGTGGAGAAAAATATTTTGAAATAGGAAAATGTGATTGTAAAACCACAGAAATTTCCAGAGTAATACCTACAAATATTTTAACCTTTCAAAATAATTGATTTGTATATTTCAAACTGAAAGGTATTGTTTTTACTGTTTGTGAAGGGTTGCTGAGGTAGTAAGAATTAGTATGATTGTTTTCTGGATTCAGAGTAGCAGCTGTGTTAAAGTCTGTGTTCGCAAAAAGAAAAGGAGTACTTGTGGCACCTTAGAGACTAACCAATTTGTTTGAGCATAAGCTTTTGTGAGCTACAGCTCACTGAATGCATCTGATGAAGTGAGCTGTACCACCTAAAGCTTATGCTCAAATAAATTGGTTAGTCTCTAAGGTGCCACAAGTACTCCTTTTCTTTTGTTTTCTGGATGTGTACCATCCAATGACAGAGTATCAGTGTGGTTACAGAGTGGGAGTTTTGTCTAGTGGATAATGAAAGGGGGCTGGGGGTTAGGGCTTCTGTTCTGAGTTCTATTTTCAGATAAGTAACTGACTCATTTGTGACCCTGTCACAAAGTCATTTAACTTCTCTGTAGCTTGGTTTCCCCATTTATAAAATGGGTATTATAATAGCTACTTATCTCACAAAAATATAGAGAGGCTGAATATTTGTAAAGCAATTCTAGATCCTCAGGTGAAAGGTGTTATAGAAACACTAAATATTATTTTATCATAAAACTACAGCAAGTAAATGAGGAATAGTTACCTTTGAAATTAATATTAGTCCTGTCTACTTCACACTGCCTGGTACTTTTCATAAAGGGATTGCCAAAATGTCTCTTTTCTCTGTTGTTATGCAGTGAGCTATGGGACAGTTAACCATCTCCCTACACTATAAAGGTAACTGCACTTCAGTGTCTATGGTATGGAGGTTTACTTGTGTATTAAAGTGAAACATATTACATGGCTTAGATAGACAAAAAAGACCTGCTAACTTCCTCCATTAGAAGTCAGTCTTCTCTTTCTTCTGTTTCTGACTGAGAAATCCTCTCTGTTTCTCAACACCTCTTCATCATTTTTTGATTATCCAATTTAAGCCATCTTCCTCTTCCACCTATTCTCTCCTGCTTGAGTCCTTCCTCTCCTAGCCAGCTCACCCACCTGGGATCTTGTTAACTTCTTTTAAAAGAAAATGGGCAGGAGCTCTCACTCTTCATCTTTCCTTCTGACCTCCTCAGATTTTGTTCTCTGAACCCTGTGTCCTACTCTGAGCTCTCCAATCTTCTACCCACTTCAAACCCTTTGATTATCAACCTGATCCTATTTCCTTACACGTGCTAATCTCCATTTTTATCCCCCCCCCCCAATTCATTTCCGGTCTCTTATGAATCACTCTCTTCTCTTCCCATACATATTCAAATATGCCATTTCTCCTCTCCCAAAGACAGCCAACCTCAACTCCAATTCTTTATCACACACATGTCCCTCCTTCTCTTGATCTCAAAGCTTCCTGATGGGCCTGCCTGGTCCTAGTGCCTGTGTTATTTTCTCTGTCTAAGCAGAGTATATGGTAATACATGCTTTATATAGTAATTATACAGTCAGGAATTCAGATGCTGTCATTTGGGTGTCCGCTTGTAAAACCACATGCCTACATTCCAAGGCCCTGATCCTGGAATGTGATGCAAGCCAGCAGACCTCTGCATCTGTGGGGAGGCATATTGACAATGAGGCTCTACACAAGGCAAGGTTCTGACCAATGTATCACATTGCAGGATCAGGACCCAAATTTAACTAACACTACCAGCTACAAAATTAGCTTGCTTTACAGACTTATTACTATAGGATTCAATAAGTGGGATTTACTATGTGACATCTCATGCCTTGATTTTCTTTGATGTTGCACACAGTTGAAACACTGCCTACAAAACAGACTATGGCAAAGGTCAAAACAACTCAGACTATTTACTAAGATGGTATATTAGTTGAAATGGCAAGTGTTCTTACCATACTGGTAACTAAACTGCTAATTAGGACAAGTTATTCAGTTCCTTTGGATTGTATTAAAAAGCACAGCTAGTGAATTAGTCAAGCAAAATAAATAACCTGGCAATGACAGATTAAATTAATGTATTTTAAAATAATAAATAGATTCCATGCAGTCTACAATCCATTCCTGGCAACCTGAGTGAAATCCTCTCTATTGAAATCAATGACAAAGCTCCCATTGACTTAAAAAGAGCAAGGATTTCATCCTCAGTATGTGGCTCATCTGTATGATACTGCATAGTACTGCTGATGTTGGCATTTGTGACTAAATTCCAAACTTAGTCAAGATATGAAAGGCAAGAAAGTTCCTAAGTCTGCAGTGTGTATAATTTTTTACTTTTTTTTTTTGTTTTTACTAACCACCAATTACGTTTCCTATGTATTGTGTGTGTGTTGGCACTGAATCTTACTCCATAATTTGAGCATTCTTAGTATTTGAATGAGCAGTCTAATGCAAACTTGTCATTGGCTCTTAGGAGCTGAAGATTGTCATATACTGGTACATCATTCAAAAGATAATTTTCCCTAGGCTTGCAATAAGAGCTCAGACTTGAATTATGACCACATCATCGTTATTTGGGCATTCTTAAACATATCCATCCCTCAGATACTATTTGTGACTCGTGACAGTACTATGATGACTTCTCTCTCTCTTTTGGTTTTGTTAAGGGAGGAAAAAAATATGGAATGCTATGAGTTTCATAATGTTTTTATAATTTCTTGTGCTTTGTTTATGGTTGTTGTGATATTTTTAAAATCGAAAGGAGAAATATAGCAGATGAAAAGTGTTAGTTAATGAATTATTCCCACTGAATTAACAAACAGAGCCCTTTGACTGACACTAGTGCACACTGTTTAAACTAAGACTTCTGATTTATCACATTCAAATACCACATAAATCACATACTGGATATTTATGCTTCACTCACTCAAAATAGATTTTGAGAATGTCCTTTATAGTGTACTGGGAAAATTCCATCTGCAGTGGGCAATAAACTTTAGTGCACATGAATCTTTAAAATTCTCTTGATTTCTCCCAAATATGCATGGAAGCAATAACAAAAAAAGTACTGCAAAAAGCATTTGTAGAAACCAAGCACTGTATTTCCCTCTCTGCTTTTGGTAGTCACAATCCTATAGGATTCCTAACTATACTTCTAAATTCACATAATAAATATCTGATAATAGCATGTACTGATTTTTCTATTAAACCTCTCCTACCTTGTTTGGTATTTCTTAGGACTGCTTGCTGTTCTTACTCAGTGTGATTTCAGTTGCTGGAGAGGTATGGCTGTATGTTTCTCTTAAAATATGAAGCCATTTCAGAGAGATTCTTCCCGCACCCCGGTCTTTCTGCTAAATGACTACTTTACACCCTTCTAAAGACATCGTGCAAAGAGAAACAGAGGGCACATATCCCACAACTTTTCAGAACCATGTCTGGAGCACCTTCAGCATTGATATCCTCTCAAAAACCAGGGGTAGAGAAAGATGGCCTATCTCTCCAGATCAAACAAATACTTACCCTCTCTCCCACTCAATTGCTTCTTTCTTATGTGTCATTCTTCACCTCACCTTTGCTGAAAAAGGCACCAGTCCTACAATTATTTATGCAGAGGACTAACTTCACTCATGTGAGTAGTCCCATTGTGTTCTGATCATGCTGGTACTATTTGCTGTTACTGGGATGGGACAGATGGATCTAGGCTCCCCACCCTACCTAGAGGGAAGAGCGGCTCTACCCAGATCATGAATACTGGAGACAACATATAAAAAAACAGGGATGGGAGCAAAGGTTAATGGTTAAAAATCAGGAATTCAGTGGGGGACACTCAGCAGAGAATCCCCAACAGCACCTACGGCTGCTCAAAGGTGTTTATGGAGTTAGTGGACACTGCCCAAAGGAACTCTGTTAGGAGGTGTGATCAGATGAAAGACTGGAAATAGCCCCCTTGTCCCCCCCAGTCACAGAGTATCCCCACTCCACCTTCTTCCTCCTGGTATGATGGATGGTCATCTTGGCCAACACCAGGATGAAGCTGATGAGGCAGTCTCGCAACTTTGTGGGGCCACTGATGGAGTGTGTGAGTGAATTAGCAGATGTGGGTAGAAGTGCAGACAGAACCTCAGTAAGAGGTTCTGGACGAGTCAGAAGAGGGGCTGGAACCTGATACACCCTACACAGATGTGTGCCAGGATCTCCCTCTCGTCGCAGAAAGAGCAAGAGTCAGCAGTTTGCTGGTGGTCCTAGGGGTATGATGGCTTTCTGTAAACTAGATCTGCAGCACTTTAGAGATCTTGAGCTTTCTGCTACATCTAAAATGCATGCTGGGGAACCTCTGAGCTGAGAAGTTATTTTCTGTGGATCCTATGGTCCCTGAGATTAAGGTTATGACGTATCTCAGGCACAAAACTCTTATTCCCTGGATGTTATAGAAAACCATACTAGCACCACAGGGAATCTGAGACCTGAAAAATAGATAAAGTAGAACCATGATACTGAAACTATTAGCAGAAAGTTGTTACATATTCTTAGGCCAAGGATTCAGCAGAGGAAAAAACAATTTTAAATTATCCCACAAAATTTTTTAAAACCAACCAAAACTACTAACAAATGTTAAGGTGAATTGTAAAAATTTTTTACCCCAAACAAACTGGTTAAAACTCAACCTTTTTCTGATTTCATATTGGCTGGAGTCAGCTCTTTCCATGAACCCTTTTGTCACCATTCTTTAATGGATCATAGTGTCATTCACTGTCCTGACTGTACTATATGTGATGAGAAAGTTACAAAATAAGATCATAAAGAGGTGTATTAGAAAGGGAATGCAAAGATTATGTAGACTTGTATGCGATTGAGATAACTGAAGAGAGCTTCAAATTTAAAATAATTGATTAGCCAGCATTAATATTAATAAGTTACAAGCACACTGTCAGACAAGATTTTTTCTGATTGCCATACCCTACAATAGCACTAGAAGTATTTAACTATAAATAAATATAAAATAGCAAAAATGAGGAAAGTAAAATGGAACTCCAATACCTTCTCTTTCCATTCTCTTCCCTTTGGTTATTTCCTATGGCGGAATCCAGCACAGATAAAAGATGAATTGGCAAAACAAGATCACCATCTAGCCATAGGTGTAATAAGCAAGAGGGAGCTGGAGGAGTAATGCCCTACAGGGAGATATCATCCCTAAGCAACAGATAGCTCAGTGGTTTGAGCATTGGCCTGCTAAACGCAGGGTTGTGAGTTGAATCCTTGAGGGGGCCATTTGGGATCTGGGGCAAAAATCGGGGATTGGCTCTGCTTTGAGCAGGGGGTTGGACTAGATGACCTTCTGAGGTCCCTTCCAACCCTGATATTCTATGAACAGGCAAAAATGTTGAAATGTAAGAAATAATTCTGTAGTCTACCAAGTATGTCTCCTCCTGCCAATACAATTCCATTCATGGGAGTGGCCAGAGATAAATGCCCAAAATGAGAGTTTCTATAGTATGACTAGTATAAAAATGGGTAAAAGTATAAAATAGAGACACAGTCACATGATGTGGAAATCACATGTTTCACAATACTTCTGGAAAGATTATTGTGCAGAAGGTGCAAGCAATGACTGAAAGAACAATCACCCTAGATGCCAAAAGCTGCAGGCCACATTATCTGTCCTAGCCTGCCCTGTTTGTATAGCACAGAGAACATAATGGGAGTGGAAACCATCTGCAATTTCCCAGCTGGGGATTTTTCTGACATAAGGGAATTCTCAGTGGGCATACTGTTGTCATAGCCAGTTCTTACAGCACACATACACCTCTGCAATTCCAGCAGAAGGGGGCATGGCTGGAGCCTGCAGCACTCCAGGCCATCTCCAGTTGGTAAATGATCCCTTGGGAACTGTTACCACGTATCACAGACAGTTACTTTGTCAGGGCAGGCATATATCTAGCCAGAGAATCAGGGAGCTTAACAGATAGCCCCACACCCCTCTTCTGTGCCATGCAGAAATTCAGTTCATCAAACCATCTGGGCTAGTCTGTTTGGGGCTTGAATCTGCTGGCCTTACTCTGACAAAACTCCCATTTTAAATCAGAGTTTTACCAGAAAGTGCCTTGCGAGATTGGACCAGATGAATATTGGTAAATTTAACAATCAAACAAAAACTCTGTCCTCAGTTTAGAGAATGAATAGTTAAAGCAATTTTAAATTAAAAAAAAAGCAAAAAACTAAATGTATCCCCCTACTGTAATTGTAGTAGAAACTGTTGACAATTTCTGGTTATAGCAAATATAATCTATTACAGTACCTAGCGCTTCTAAAGAAGCAAACTGAAATGTGAATGAAGATCACCAAGTATGGGTTAAAGGTGAGATGACCAAAAGTAATTGTCAATTCTTCTTCGTGCTTGCAGAGGTAAATTTTAGAGCTGTACCCACTGGCAATGGATGTAGAGTTAGCCCCCACAAACACTTCATCTAAATTTGACTGCAACCATATTTGTATGTATTTTCTGTTTGACAGTAAAAGTGTAGGTCAAATCTGCAAAAGAAAGCCATTTCATGCAATTCACAGTAGTAACGCATCGTGGGTAGCCTGTAGTGTAGAGATGTGCTAGAGCAGTGGTTCTCATCCAGGAATATGTGTACCCCTGGGAGTACACAGAGGTCTTCCAGGGGGTACATCAACTCATCTAGATATTTGCCAAGTTTTACAACAGGCTTCATAAAAAGCACTAGCAAAGTTAGTACAAACTAAAATTTCATACTTATTTATACTGCTCTATAAACACTATATACTGAAATGTAAGTATGATATTTATATTCCAATTGATTTATTTTATAATTATATGGTAAAAATGAGAAAGTAAACAATTTTTTCAGTAATAGAGTGCTGTGATACTTTTGTATTTTTATGTCTGATTTTGTAAGCAAATAGTTTTTAAGTGAGTTGTCACTTGGGGTATGCAATACAAATCAGATTCCTGAGAGGGGTGCAGTAATCTGGAAAGGTTGAGATCCACTGTGCTAGAGGACCGATGCAGCACTGTTTGTGTGACAGTAGAGCGCTTCCATTGCTGGAGAAGGAGAGTTAATTGTTCACTGAGAACATACTTGCAGAAGCATGCAAAAGGATTTCTGTGCTGATGCAGCGCAGTGGCATGTAGGAGGGGACACATGATACAAAAACTGAAGTTGTGAAGATATGAAAACACTGGTGGAGCTCAGAGGGGATCACAAATCTTAACAATAAGTCAGGAGAATTCAAAGATAGACACACTGGGCCTGATTCTGCACTAATTACACTAGTGTATATCAGGAGTAAGTCCGCTGAAATCAATTAAGTGAGAGCAGAATTTGGCCAACAGAGGCACAGAAATACCATCCCATAGAAATACAGGTGTGTTATCTCCAGAGAACAAACAAATCCTCGAATACTTATTTAGAGACCCTAGTTACATTACTTTACACTTCTCTAGACAATGAGCAATGGTGATATGAATTACATATTTGGCCTACAATTGACTGCCAACTTGGCCTTTTGATTGACAAACTCCAGTCTAACACTTTAGGAGCTGCACCCTTCCCACAGGAGCAGGAGTTGCCAAGTAGGAGAGGCATTCGTAACTAAATAAATAGCATGCATTAAGTGAGCAGGCTATGCTGTAAGTTATATAAAGAAAACAGTTATTTCCCTGGCATCTAGGCAGCAGGTTATTTTAATGATGTTAATTCTTTTTAAAGGTAACATTGGATTGATAATGGAATGAAAAGAATTGAGAAATGCTGCCCAGGCCAAAAGAAAAATGAGAAACCTCGCACTGCAAATGGAACCTTCTATTCAGGAGATGCTTGTCCCTCACTGTTCCTGTCAAACAGGGTAATGTGCTTATGCATTTCACACAGACACCATCACCAACAGAAATTCAACCAAGCTATGCAAGAGAGCTGCCAAACATAGTAATGGCATTTATACTGTATGAGGAAAATAAATAATGCCAGAAAAATAAACCCATTCCATCAAGGAACCCTGAAGATTAACCAAATAAGCATTCTTCCTGTGCCAGCTCCAGCTAATCTGTCTTTAAGTTCTGGTAGAAGCAGTTACATTACATGATCTTCACCCTTAGTATTATATTTATCCAGAAAGCCCATTTCAGCATAGCTGGTTGGTTTGAGGAAAGAAGTGTGTATCTATAAATCAATACAGATGCCTAAAACACAGTCATTGAAAATGTCATTTAGAATGATGAAAATGGCTAGGGAACAACTGAACCTGCAACATGATCATGTGGGGCAACAGCTCTGCCAATCCCTGCACTCCATTTGCTGTGAGGGGGCTCTCCTCTGATGACTGCATACCTCAGAAGTGTTGACAGCCCTATCCTCAGTGGAAGGGAACTTCAAAGAAACAGTGACCATTTCCCCACTTGCTCAGAGCTGTCCCCATAATCAGAACCAGAAAGATCACAATGGTGGGAGAAACCCCCTGGCTATCCTGAGTCCGATCTCATTCACCTTCCCCCATTTCTGCTCAAAACAAAAAGGAGGAGCGTGACGTCTGCAACCTGTCTCTGTTATGATTTGTGTTCCATATAGTGTACCTCTAAATGCAGAAAGTCCTTCCCCTACAGCAAAGACAGCCATTATGTGTTCAAACACAGCCTGCTGCAGGCTAACCACAGATTGTGTGCTGTCTCATGGATAGTTTGCTTTAGTACTTTCTTGTTTTGTTGCTCTCTTAATGTCAAATGAAGGTCATTCTGATTGACCGTATGAAAATGGTGGCTTTTTTGGGGGGGAAACCCAACAACAACATGACACTACTATTTTGTGATGCAGAGCTCCAAGCTGTAAAAACAGCAAGATGCCTAACAATGTTACACCCTGCCTTCTCTCCTTCTAGTATGTACCTTTCTACCATTCCTGAACAAAAGGTAGTAAATGGTATTAGGGGTGGATGACAAACTGCCTTACAACCAGATTTATCAGGGAATTCCACTGTGTCCTGAAAAGACAAAGCAAATGAGTGGTGCAGATAGCACATATCATTTAATACAACTTTCTTTTCTTGTGTTGTGGACTGGGCTAATTATTACAAGAATGAATAGTGGTGACCAAAATGGTAGCTGGCAGCTCCGGGGGTGATTTAAAGGGCCCGGGGCTCCCAGCCCCTGCTACCGCTGCTACTGGAGCCCCGGGGCCTTTAAATCTTGATTTAAAGGGCCCGGATATATAAAGGCCCCGCCTCTTCCGGTTGAGGCCACGCCCCCTGCTCAGGACTCGGGCATACCGATAAATCCTTTAAATTACTTTCACCCCTGGCTACAGTAACTCGTATTTGTGTAACTTGCATGACCGGCTAAACTGGAGACAGGTGCTGAGGCCCTGCAAGTGCTTTTAAACATTTAAAATTCAAAGGTGGCAAAAAAGGAAGAATCGTTAACAACAACTACTACTCAGCGGAGATAGTGGTGGATTAGCCACTGGGCACACGGGGCCCATGCCGACTGGGGCCCATGCTAACTGAGGGGCCCCTGGAAGGCCCCGCGCCCCAACCCTGCTCCACAGCAGCACCGCCAGGCTGGGAAAGCCCCTGCACCTACTCCCCAGCAGCAATGCTGGGCTGGCGAGTAGGGCAGGGGAATCCCCCACTACAGACCCTGTCCCCAGCAGAAGCCTAGGGACAGGGGAGGTCCCCCCCAGTGGCTGCTGACCCCATCCCCAGCAGAAGCCGCAGTACGGAGCAAGCCCCCCACCAGTGCCCTCCACCCATCCCCAGCAGAAGCCATGAGGCAGCAGGGGAAACCCCTGTGACTGACTTTGCTCTCCAGCAGAAGCGCCGGGCGGGGCGGGAGAAGCCCCAGCATCCTGACCCTGGTCCCCCGCAGAAGCCCAGGGGGTCGCAAGGGCAGCCCCAGCACCCGGACCCCCATTGCAACCCTGAGACTGGACGAGCTCTCACTCCCCAGGACTGTGGCACTTCTCTGGTCTTGGGGCCATGGGGTAGTGGGGCAGAAAGGAGTTGAAAGGGGTTGCGGGACTGCAGTGGGGAGCGGAATGGAGGGGACCCTGGGTGGAACAGGGATGGGCCTGAGGAAGGGGCAGAAAGGGGTGGGGCTGTAGGCACAGCCACAGGCGGAAGGGGGGCAGGGCCAGAGGTGGAAAGAGTGGGGAGGGGCCTCCCCATTTGCTCTGGCCCAGGGCCCCAGGAAACCTTAATCCGCCTCTGAGTGTAGTCCTTCAAAGAATCATTAAGCTGTTACAACATGGAGTACAGTGGAGCAGACAACATTTCTAGAAGCATTTACAGCTGCCGATGTTCTGCTATGGGGCTGTGAGGATTCTAATGATAGTTGGAGTGGAAGTTAAATATATCAAGGTCATTCCTACACTGGCACACTTAGATCAAGAATACTTGTCAGACTTCAGCAATATTCACAGGAATGTAGCAAGGAAATACCTAAAATAAAAAAATCTGTAAAAAAAAAAAAAAGGGGGTTAGAGTGTGATTACATAACAGAAATACAAGATTACAATTCAGTAAACATTCCTGCTGTCCCTTCAGGGGACCATTCTGGAGCCAAAAGGAAGCTGCCACAAGCTGTTAAAAATCTCTGTTCAGCGCTTTAAAACTGCATAATGAAAAAGAAAGAAAATCTCATATGTCCACATCACAAATTTCAGGTCTTTCTCAAGTAATTCTGATCTGGGTGCTCCATCAAAAGCTGATTGTTTCCAGGGAAGTAACTGGGTAATTACAGTAAGAGGAGAGCGCTAAGTACCCTTTGCTTGATCCTGAATTCCTTATTCAGGCAAAACTCCAATGGAAAATAGGAGATTTTTTTCTCTATAAAAACATCCAGTATACGTCTGTGTCTTCACTGACAGCAAGCTGTAAAAATAGCAAGATACCTAACATGTGATAGTGATCACACTGTAAAATTCCTTGGAGACAAGGCACATGCTACCACTCTGATTTGGAGGGGAGAATCAAGCCTCAAGATGGTAGGTGTCCCATCTTTGGAGATTTTTAAAGCTAAATTGGACAAAGTACAGGAACTATGCTGTAGGGAACAAGCCTGCACAGGCCCAGAGATGGTCTACATGGCAAAAGTCTTCTTAATCTCTAATGTCATTGATTCTGTTAACACAGTGCACATGACTGAACAATGCACATTGAAGGCCTTTGATCATGTGAGTCTGGCAATGTGAGCAAGCTGGTCACCATGGTGAGGTCAATGTTCATAGCTTATCATCTGAGAGAAACTGTATTTCATGAACTAGTAGAAAAAAATGGAAAAGTCTGTTCTAATCAAACTAGAATGACAATCTTTGTTCCCACCTAATGCACCCTATTAGATTCACTGATGTGATTACATTTAATTCCTTAGTGAAGAAGCTGAAAGCAGCAAGTGGAAAGAGAACAAGTAATAAATAATTTGGTTTTGCTGGTTAATTCATGCTACTTTATCTCCCCCCTTATCAAAGGTATCATCTGAATAACTCCAGTAAAGTGCTATGATCTCTCTCTACAAAAAGTGTCACCTGCTACTTGATATTTCTATGAGTAACACTATTAAAATGTGCTCACTGAAGCTCTATACCGTGAGTCCTCGTCCAGCTGGCCAAAAGAAAAGGGGTTGTTGTCCCTTTAAGGAGTCCCCTTTCAATGAACGGGTAGTAGAGGGGAAAATTTTATGTGGACAGAGTAGGGAAGAGTAAGAAGAAGCCGGACCAAGGGGGCGGGAGGCACTGCCCTTCCTTCTGACTGGAAGAATGTGTGGGGAGGTGGTATTTCTACCCTATGCAGCCCTGGAGAAGCCCTTTTTTATCTGAATCAGGCTGCAGCACCTACCCCTAAAATTTGCAAGAGAAAAAGGCTTCACGACTTGCTGTGAGTATTTTGCTAATCGCCCTCTTTTCCTTTGGAGCTGGGAAGGAATTTTCCCCTCTCTGCCACGTTGGCTGAGGTGGGGTGGAGTGGGTTTCCACCTTCCCCACAGCAGGTTTCAAGCCTAGTGGGATGGGGTGGAGGAGCTAGATTATAATGTCATAACTTAGTATATAAATCTTGTGTCAGATGTCCAGTGCAGGTACAGTTACCCAGTAAAATGGATTGGAAGAGGATTTGAAAGAAAGCACTCTTAAGGGAGCTGAGGAAGGTGTTATTTGGGGCTCCTACATCTGGTACAGCAGAAAGCTGACACCCATCCTAGTCTAGCCCCCTTTATCCCTCATGCGAAAAAAAAGTGGCAGGTTCCCAATCATCCCACATTGGGGATTATGTGGAAATTATTAAGGAAATGATTACCCACACTGTACAATTTCTGGCTGGGTACTCCCAGATTTTAAGCGAATAAAGTTGAGACCTAATTAAACCACATCATTGCTTCCTGTTTTTCTTCTGTTGTGGCCAGACAATATCAGGCTATAACTTTTGGGCTAAGCTGTGAAGGGCCTCCCAGAATCAATTCCCGGTATGACATTCAACACAGTGGCACATGGAAATTCAGAGATAGCCTGGATATTCCAGATAATACAACTACCTTATATTTAAGAGTCCTTCTGGATGGAGCTTGGTATGTCTCAGACAATACCACAAGCATACATTTGGGAAACCTCTTAATTTATTCAGTCAAACAGCATTGCATGGGATTTGGCAGAGGAGGTTGAAATTAATTTGTACATATAGAGAACTTGCAATATGTGATGCATTGCAAGTCCTAGATCCATTTGTTTCTGAGAAGTGCTAGAATGTAGCATGAACAGAAAGTATCAGCATAGAAATAGTGATTCTGCAACTGAATGCACACTTGAGAAAGCTACTGAAAAGCTTAACGTGTATGACAGGTGCTAGCAAGGCAATGTTTTGCCAGACAGCTGCAAATTTTCTTTGATTTGTACCATATGTTTGAGCCACAAGTAAGCTAGAACTGTTCTGTAACCTGACTGGACATGTCCAGTGTACAGTAGTTTTGGTCACAAAAGCAGAGGGCTAGTGTTGAATATGCAGTTTCCTGGGCATGCATGAAGGTCTTAGACTTTGGGGTAGATCTATACTAACTTTTTTTTACTAATTATACTATTTGCCCTTACATCTAACTGCATGCCTGGGGAAGCTGTAGGCCTAGTTTGATATAAGTAACTTGCCTCATTTCTTGGTGGGCGTGATTGGAAAGGTGAACGGAAGGTTACGTTGTCATAACAAGCAGTATGCTGAAGTCAGAATGGCTAGCTAAAATCAGCAGCAGCCTCCTGGTATTAGTAAACAAGCCTAAATGTAAGATAAAACAGAGGTCAGATTATGCATGAATAGCACATGGATAGACAATATTGTACAGGGCTTGGTTCCTACAAAGTAACCAAGCCAGTCCCAAAATGTTTGATGCAATGTAACTGTGGATATGTGGTATGCCCTATACCCACTCCCTACGCTTGGTCAACTCAACATAGCTTTGCTATATGCCAAGTAAAGCTACCTGAGTGACAAAATCTGAAGTCAAACTGAGTTCTTGGAAAGCTAAGGGGAAAGATGTCTTGGAAGGAATCCTAACAGAGGCTCATTCATATCACAATCTGTCCAAATACACCTGGCAAACAGGTGCAAAATTTCAAGAGAAGCACAGAACAAAATCGTTCTGTTTTGTTTGTTAGTCTATCGTTTGTTTTCATAGACTTGTTTAGTTCATAATCTGACATATTCCAAAATCCTCATTTAGACAAAACTCCTAAAGCCAATGGGTCAAAACCAGCCCATCTTATTCAAATCTTATTTGAATTTACTTGATTGCATCTATTCAATTCGCTGAAAAAATTGGAAATGCAGCTTAGAAGGCTTTAATCCAGGAAGCTTAACTCCTTGGCACCAGCTGTTTCTATGTAGCAATGGATTTCACAAACAAAAATATCCAACACAAAAGGATTAATCTTCAACAGTTGTTTTTGTTAGCTGAAATATATATATATATATACTCTGCGGTATTAGTCCACTCATTGCATTTGTGGGTATCTTTTGTCTTTAATAATTTTCATCTCATCGCTGTGTTTTTATTGTCAGAAGCTCTCAGACTACAGCTTTTCTATCAAAAGAAAACCTTAAGTAGTTTCAGGACTCCAACTGCATCTAATATTATGACACTCTTCAGGGAGGACCCTAGTCTTTACCCTTCCCACCAAGGTTCTTCTAAACAAAAGTCTAAGGACTCAGAGAAATCCCTATTATTTTAAACTATATGACTGTTGGCTGGTGGAAGGCAGATACTATAAAAATTATGTACAAATAACTCCTCCTGTAAATTCAATAGAAAAACTATACTTAAAGTTACATTTAAAGCATTCAAGTATTGACAGGTTACTGAATAATGTGTGCACTGCAAATAACTGCAGTTTTGCATGACCTTTCCTAATGTAAGATACAAGGTGGATGAGGTAATATCTTTTACTGGACCAACTTCTGTATTAATATGCCTAGTAAGGAATCTATTTATCAAAAAAAATTACCAAAACCTTTTTTTTGGTCTGTATTGTTACAAACATACTTGCTGACAGGTATTTTCAAATAAATTACCAAAATAATTGAAACTGGCATGATTATATGGTGTTGTTTTGACAAAATATGCATAATTTTAAAACGTGCAGAATTTTTAATTTTTTGGCGCAGAATTCCCCCAGGAGTAAAATTAGCAGTAGCACACTAGGGAATCTGGCCTATTATTTTTCAGTACAATTGCGGCAGTAACAGATGTCAGATGCATCTAAATATCTGGAGTTGTAGACTTTAATTTATACTATAACCCGAATACTAGTAGCCAAATGCATCTTTCTTTTGAACCTCCTGCAGTTAGTGAATCTATTTAAAGATTATTTTAATATTGATCACTTAATTTTTTTTGTCATTGTTTTGATTTGTGTTGCTGCTTGTCTGTAAAAAGGGTCTATCTAAAAGACATAACTCTGTATATAAACAATGCAGTGCTTTCTATAATTTGTGGCACAGTACTTCATGACATCAAAATATAGTTCCATCAATGCAGTCAGCTTTTCTTTGTTTTAATTCTTTATATCTAACTAAACAGATCATGTTCCCTGCTCAGAAGTATCAGTAACTGAATGATATTTTTCTCTTGTATGTATTTGAAATATTACATCAGTATTACTCTGATCGACTGTGCTTCAATCACTCAGCCACACCACAAGACCAATGTATTTTCCCAACTATTACCACTGTTAAGCAATAACTCCATTGTGGGAGAATAGAAAAGCATAATCTTTTATGTTAATAGCAGTAAAGATGGCTGTTACTGTTGATTGGCTATAAGCATGATCTGCTATTTTGTAACTGTATATACTATTTTGAAGTCACACCCTTCAGTCTTTTACTTCAGTGGGCACTTTTCTTAAATAGTGAAAATGCTGTCGTTCCTTTTATGGTTCACTTTAAGGAAGATTTATTTTGCATTTGTAAAATTTTGGAGCAATATCTATGAGTGAGATTTACTGTATTAACAAAAGGGAAAATGACGGATGACATAACCCCCAGGAAGACTGCATGATGCTCAAAAGACAGGCATTCCTTTTTATTTTTAAAAAGGGGGTTGGAAGGACTGGGAAAACTGGAGGATACCACTTCCATATGGCACAGGCAAGATGTATGCATGGAGTGGTCTTTCCATGTGTGGATCTTGGTAACACCATCTTAGAATCATAGAATATCAGGGTTGGAAGGGACCTCAGGAGGTCATCTAGTCCAACCCCCTGCTCAAAGAAGGACCAATCCCCAATTTTTGACCCAGATCCCAAATGGCCCCCTCAAGGATTGAACTCACAACCCTGGGTTTAGCAGGCCAATGCTCAAACCACTGAGCTATCCCTCCCCCTTATCTTGTCCCCTATACTTTGTACCTCATGATGGCGTACCAACCACTGAAGTCCCAGTTCAGCAAATTGATCTTTTATGTCAAAAATTAGTGGTAAGACATGACCCTATGTGGTCACCTGACTTATTGCTTTCTTGTACGTTGGGTATGGCAGTCGAAAGAACTGACTTTTTTGAATCTTAATATTCTGCTTAAGGAAAGTTTGAATACATGAGGGTTTCTTTAATTGACTGAGAAAAACAGGATGCAAAAGGCCTTGTAATAGCTGGTTTCTATGCTCAAAGCTGGGATGTTCAGGCTCGAACTAGACAATTGCCAGTAGGCAATGAAATGGAATGGAAAATTAGAATCTCTGCTAAAGAAATAATACAATGTCTTTTGCCTAGTTGTTGCTCACTGTAAGAGATTTCCAAATCAAAGTGAATTATAGCATCCTATGACAGCTTTGCTGGCAATCTGGGCCTCTTATCCTCTTTACCTGTGTTGAATGTCTTAAAATGGGATTCATGAGATTATGGAAAGAATGTAAATCACGTTCAATAGGGCAAGCCAAGATCAGGCCATTTAAGACAGAATCACACAGATGAAATCTTGCAATAGATAACTGATGTGAGAAATGCAGTGATCCTAAAATGTTGATAACATACCTATGGTCAAAGCATACAAAATATAAAGGTGAAATGCTGGCTTCATTAAAGTCAATGGCAAAATTCCCATTGACTTCTAAAAATCTAGCCCCACAGCATAGTAGGTTTTTATAGTAGTTCAATATGGTATTAACCGGGCTAACCCGGCTATGAGTGATGAGTTGATATTTTGATTGCTCGGCATCTAACCTCTGCCTCTGTCACAGGGTACCTCTGTCACTGGCACTGCCCAGCCAGTTTGTGTGGTCACATGGTCACAAACACATACCAGTTTGTTACCCTTTCACTAAGTGTGTGTTTATTCTTCCTTGACAAAGTATTACAATATAATTCGGGTTTACAGCAAGAAAGAGACTTCCCTGCAGCGTTCAGTCCTCAGCCAAGGCTCACTCTCTGAGCTCCCTTGCTTCCTGCTCCTTCCACTTACTTCTGCCCAATTACATC
The DNA here is from genome assembly GCF_965152235.1 of Eretmochelys imbricata. NCBI lineage: Eukaryota > Metazoa > Chordata > Testudines > Cheloniidae > Eretmochelys > Eretmochelys imbricata. Next base: position 56,605,581 of record NC_135582.1, read on the forward strand.
GTTAGCCCAATGATTACCACCTAGGTGCTCATAATCCCCCAACAGAAAGTGTTTAATTGCTCATAGCTGAGCTGACAAGCTTCTTCATGCAACATCAGTGAGCAGAGTGGTGGTAAGAGTGCCCTGGCACAGCATCTCAAGGTAGCAAGGCAGTGCAGTCCACCCAAAGGCGTTAGAACATAGGCTCGCATCCTAAGCAATTGAAACAAATTTCACAAAAGAATTTTGATGAATGATTATGCAATATACTCTGTAATCTTACAGAGATTACACTCTGGTCCAATTAAAGTAATTCATTTAAATGACAATACAGAACTGTATTTCCTGCACCTGTCAGAAGCAGGGCAAAGGCTTGGGGGAGTCAGGGGTAATAGAGGAGCTAAGGGAGAGGAAAGGAGTTTGGAGTGAACCTGGAGGGTTGTTGGGTGTGGGTGGGAGAAGTATGGAACAAGTTTTTGGGGGTGAGGGGGAGGATGGGATGGTTAGGGAGCCTCCCCCATGCAGACCTCAAACTTTCCCATACAGTCAGACACATCTGCTCCTTTCCCTGCACCTCCCTCCCCATGAGTCTCTGCAGCCTCCCCCCACCATGTTCCAGCCCCACCCCATGTGGCCTTGCACCTCCACTCCCATTCAGCCCCTGACTCACTGCTGTTATCCCACTAGCTCCTGACCCCACGCCCCAGTCTGTCCCCCCACTAGCCATTCTTAACCCCAGTCTGGTGCCACCCTTCTCCCCAGCAGTCCCATGTGCCCCATTCTGTCCTAACCTAGCTCTGCTGGCTGAGTGCTGTCATGAACTTCTATGCCTGGGGGAATTCTGCAACTCGGCACAAGCACAGAATTTGTTTTCCCAGCCACAGAAAATACATTCTGCTCAGAAATGCTGCAATTCCCACCAGAGGCTGCTGTGGTGCCAGAATTGCCAGCTTCATTCATGGTGCTGACTGTTCTGGCACCACAGTGGCCTCTGGTGTGTAAAAGACAGAACTGCAGCACTTTTTGGACAATATATTTTCTGTAGGAAAAAAATAAATGTACAGGACACATGAATTCTGTGCATCCACAGTGGCAAAGAATTCCCCCAGGGGTATAATTTGCACTAAACTGTGGTGACATCCTAGAGCCATGGGAAGATCACCCCAGTGCAAGGTGGATGCTGATGGTATAGAAGCCCCTATGCTACTCTTCTTCCCTGCTGCTGGCATAGCAGCATAGACAGGGCCCCTTAATGGTGTGGCTTTGGCCTTTTGGTGTTATTAGCATGTCTTATATTGGAGCAGACTAAGAGCTGTTTTAACTCACACTGAAGGAGCAGCTCTGTACACAGCAGCCCAGGAATTTGGAATTACAATAGGTGAGTTCTATGCCACATTTGCACACAGACAGCCTAGTTTATGTTTTGTGCCGATCTGCCAGACCCCAAGGATTTAGCCCAACCGCTCAAGTCTCTGGTTGGTCACATAAAGAAATGATATAACAAACCAAGGAATGCACATTGCAGCTGAAACATTACAACATGGTAATGGTAGGCCTATTACACAAAAAACCCAAAGGTGGCAGAGTTTATTCCACAGGTACAATCAAGATTTTATTACCCTTTGAGTTCAGAATTGTTCAGGTAATCCTAATAATATACTTTTAGCTCATCTAGGTGGGGAAGTTTCTGTATTCCAAAGAAAAAGTTCAATACACTTTTTAAAAATTTTTTTAAAAAAATCACATCTTTAAAACTCTGGGGCTCTGTCTAGTCAGATAGATTAGCAACTATTGTATGTTCAGTTTGGTGCAGGTTGTAAGAGGGACACACACTGCATGCTCTCTCATGGAGACTAGTTTTATTGTTCACTTATTCTGAAGTGAAGATCATTCTGAAAGAATCTGTTTGTTCTTTCTGTATGAAAAAATACTACAGTACCAAACTAAAAACAGCACAGATGTGATGTCATTTCTTTCCCTCCAACATCAAATCAATATAACACAAAATGGAGACTTGTAGGGATTGACAAACGAGTTTAGCTTAACTAAGAACCAACTCAAACCATCACTCAAACCTCCAATTGAATTTTGAGGTTTAAAGAGTCCTAACATTCTGTCACACACTACATTAGTTTTTGTGCCTGTGCTCATTCACCCTTTTATTTCCTGCATCAATACTGAAAAGCAGAAACATCAAGAAATAGAAAGCTATTATTTGAACAATTCTGGCATGACAGGAGCCAAGCAGGGGTAGAAATCTCACAAGATTAGAGACTTTGTTGGGAAGTTTCCAAGCTTTTTTGTAGATCCAAAATGTTTAGATAGCGGAATATAACTGGGTCCTTCGTGACGCAAGTATTTGGTTTATGTTTGTGAAATGCTCACGCTCCCTAGAACCATGGGTTAAAATTTTGGCAGCATTAATTCATTTTTTCAAGGCAGATAAGTATCATGTAGTTTATTTTGTGGAAGTGATTCAGATAACATTAAAACTTGAGGCCAGCACTTCCAAATGCAAGCCACTCTATGCTAAAATCATACTTAGGCACCTAAACAAAAGCGGCCTGATAAATTAAAGCTCAGCATCTCTGATTAAGTGAATCTTACATGATAGGAGCTTATTTACACATTATCACCCCCCTTTAAAAAAAAAAAGCAAAAACATAGGATTTACAGCTTTTACCTTTTAAATATGAGGGTAGAAAATATTATTCGATGCATTAATGCTCATGTAACAATGAAAGTTTGAGATATTTATCACATTTGACAGTATTATTTCATATTTTATTAGATTAGGGCTTCTCAACCAGGTGAGCCCTTCCATACTACTAAAGGGAAGGGGAATCCCCGTATGGAATAGGTTGACAACCATATTAGTTAATACTAGTGTATTTACATAATACTTTTCATGTAAGGATCAGTAACCAACTCCCCAGCCAACTTGCATCTCCAGTGGGGGGTGGGGGAGAAGGTAGATATATGTAAAGATCAAGAATGGCTGTCAATCTAATTTTTTATAATGTTCTCAAAAGTTATACAATTATTTCACACCTTTTTGAATGCTACTGAGATCCAAATGAAGGATATAACTGGCTGCGGTCATGCTGATTAGTTAGTTATAACCTGATTTCATTCTCAGGGCACTATAAGGCCTAGCAGAACTAACCATCATTGTAAACTGAAAGATTTGCTTGTACAAGGGGCATTCACAAAGTGTCTAGCCTGACAGAGAAAAAGACCAAAGCAGTCCATGTTCAATTGTTCATTTTTTAGTATAATCCCCCTTGACATCAATGCATTTGATCCAGCACAGCTGCAGCTTGGCTATGCCTGGCTTGTAGGAGTCCAGCATGTCCAGAAACCCTTCAACTCTTCTCACAAAGATCTTCCTTCATCTTGAGACACATAGGAGTGTCAGGGAGCCAAATCTGGTGAATAGGCTGCATGGGGAAGCAGTTGAGCCACATTCAGTAGCTGTGGTCACTGCAACCTGGGATGTCTGGGGTGATGCACTCTCCTGCAAAAGCAAAAAGTTCCAAAAGTTCTCAGGAGAGGTCAAGTCACACATTTTTGATCAGCAGTCAACACTCTGGGCACCCATCTTACTAACACCTTTCTCATGCCCAAGTCTTCATCTAGGATGGCATGCACTGACCTAATGCTGATGCCCACTATCTCAGCTGTGAGACTGACTCACTGACTGTGAGACTTCTGTCATCCATCACCGTCTTGTGAACTGGATCAACTTTTGCTGGTATGGTAGCCTCTGAGGCATCCTCACCTTCGCACTTGAGCTGATTCTCCCTCGCTTAATTCAGCAGCCACACACTCTGGCATATAGAGGGCCATCATCCCCCAGTATTGCTACCATGTCCTCATGGATTTCCTTTGGGGCAAGCCTTTCTTACTGAGGTACTTGATTACCACTCAGTTTTCATTCTTCTTCATTCTTCTCCATTTTCCAAATCTTAGGTAACTGACTCACTTCAACCACATGTCCTCATAAGTTCTGTACTGATGAAAAATGGTTTCTGACAAGGAAACATCACAGATCAAACTATTGATTCTTTTAAATCTATTGGGCCTTGGCATATCATTAAATAGGTCAAGCCAGACACTAACTGAACGACCCTCATATGCGTGTGCAAATGCGCACGATTTGGGAAGATTGCTGTTTTATAATCTGGATATACTGATCATTCCAATATTATTTAATTATAGTTGGTAGCACCCACCTGTGCCAGGTGCTTTCCTAATATAAAAGAAGGCACAGCCGCTCTCCTGAGGAGTTTACAATACAAGAGGGGAAAGAAAAAAAAAAAAAGGAATGCGACACTAACTAAAATGGTGGTTATTCAAGTCTATCACGTTAGACTGAATGTTTTCCAGGGGCTTGTAATATAACTTTATACAGGTTTAAACATATCCAGAATATTAGTCCCAAATATTCCAATGCATTTATCTCTGGTAATGTATGGCAGCACTTTAATTTGTCTTGGATAATTAATTAATTCCTCCTGTGAGTGGTTCCCCAGGGGAACTGGGACACCACTGAGCCCCCTGACCCACCAGCCTCACTGATGTGACAATCTGCAAAGCCCTCCAGCCTGCACTTTCACCAGCATTCATACAGGTAGGGACACACCCAGCTGCAGTTACACGCAGGCTCTCCAACCACCAGCTTCCCAGCCTGGGAACCCAGAGCAGTACCATCCTCCCCTGGTCAAATCAATACAAACAACAAAAAAAGATTCAGGAAATGTTTGACAAATAGATTCCTTACTAGGCATATTAATATAGAACTCTGAGTAATAATTCATTTAAACTACAATACAGAACTGTATTTCCTGCACGCCTCAGAAGCAGTGCAAAGGCTTGGGGGAGTCTGGGGTAACAGAGGAGCTGAGGGAAAGGGAAGTAGATTGCTGGGAAGGCGCCGTGTTGTGAACTTGAGGGCTGTTTTGAGTATGGGTGTGAAAAGTATGGAACAGGGTTTTTTGTGGGGGAGTGAGGGGGGACTGTTAGGGAGCTTCCCCCATGCAGACCCTGGCTGACCCCTTGCCTCTCCCATTCAGTCAGGCACATCTGCCCCTGTCCCCATGTGTTCCTGCACCCCCATGTGTTCTTGCACCCCCTGTCCATAGGTGTCCCTCCACCCCCACTCTCCCCATCTGGCCCTGAACCCCTCCCCGTGGCCCTGTATCCCCTCCCCATGTGTCTGTGCCCCACCCAGCCACTCCCCTATCCCTATGTGTTCCTGTATCCCCTCCCACACCATAATGTGGCCCTGCACCTCCCTCCCCCGTGGCCCTGTGCCTCCACTCCCATTCAGCCCCTGCCCCAGTCTGTCCTCCCCCACTAGCCCTTATGAGCCCATCTGACTCCCCAACAGTCTGTCTCCTGACCTGGCCTGACAGGCACTGTGAAGAAGGCAGGCTCTCTTCAGCCACTGGCCAGATTCTGTCACCACAGTGCCCTCTGGTGGGCAAAAGGTGGATCAGCTTTTTTCTGCACAAAAAATATTAAAATATGCATGACTTATTAATTATGCATGCACACACTAGTACAGAATACCCCCAGGCGTAATATAGCTTTTGCATATGGCGGGAATCCTTGGCTCCCAAACCACCTTGTGGAAAAATACTGACATCCCAAGATGTTTAGAGTCATAGCAGCCATTACTTATAGGCTGTTTGGAGCGTTCTCAGGAAGGCTCACCAGGTGGGAGATAAGCTTCTCCTAAGGCCTATTGTTCTTTCTAATGGTTCATTGCACTGAATAGGCCCTTCCCAACCATCTGACTGAAAGCATCTTGCCTAGTAGGCATTACCCAGGTGTAACTACATTTGAAATACAGCTATACAGTCAATATTCATAACTTCAGATGAAAAATGATACATGCATATAAATAGGATAATATTCAGTAAATCATAACTTCCCAGTGACCCCTCACATGACTTATCTTGAATAAAATGCATAATTATGCTATAACCATATCATAATAATATCACTGTGAAGAATATGGGGTGCATGTCACACCTCCCACTCCACAAAGGAGGCATTTGCCTCTGAAAAGTAAAAGGGTGAAGAGTTTGTACTGTCACCATTGGGCACTGAATGGCGAACCCCTAACGAAGGTAGTGGGGTCAGACTGTCAGCCAGGTTAAGTCAGCCATGTATATCAATGAAGGCATTGGAGCTATGCTAATTAAAGAAGCTGGCCCATTGTCAATTTAGTAGTAAAGGAGCTTAGAGCTAACCTTCTTAGCCACAATAGTGTAGATGTGCCATTTAACAATAAAATTCCAAAGAGATCTGGTTGAGTGGTTGAATTCCAAAAGCTATTCCCTTTTACTGTGACAGTAAAATGAGACAGATAGTTTGTTTAAATGATGTGGAAGTAAGGTAGTACAATATATCCAGATTAGAATAAGGATTATATTATACTAAAAGGTACCAAGTTATGTTATTGTCTCAGAAATAACAATAGAAGCACCAATTCTGATATCAATGTAAAGCAGGAGTAACCCAAATTAAATCTGTGGAGGCACACTGGAATACCATTAATAACGGAAAATAGTTTGCCTTTCTAACTCCCTCAGTATTCTACACAGAGGTTAAAAAAAAGTGAACTACCTGCAGAAGAAATCTGAGTATCATGAATAGAAGTAATTCATAGAGCTGAAACCTACTGTCACTGAAATCAAGGGGAGAGATTCTCAATTTACTCCAATGGGATCAGGATAGGTCCCATACTTTGTAGGCTGGTCAGACAGAAGCCAGCTGTTTGATTAAGGCACATTTCTTAGATATTGAGTATGCCCTTGGTCAGGTGCCCTGTAGCCTAATTGGCTTCCAAGATCTAGACAAAGGGTTATTTGAAATCAATACACCACTTAAGTAGTTTTTTTAAAATTGGATTTCTTCCTGGAGTGACTGAATTTATTAGTCTGCTATAAATAAAGTGCAAATTAAAATTACCTCATTTTCCTATAAAGTTACCATATTTCAGACAGAAATTGTTGGCTGTTCACTGGGAAATTCCTTGATCTCAGCATTTTGCTAAATTAAATATACTGACCAAAGGAACCTTATGACACTGTTGAAAACATGGTCAATTAATATGTGCTTATAGGAATGGATTTTAAAAAACGTTAGATTGGACAAGACAGTTTAGTGGATTAGTTTGGGTGTCCTGAAGAGCATACTTCAGCTAAGCAAGTCGGTCTTCCGTTGTGTAACTCCACAGTCTATGCTCTCCTGTATAACAGCCACTGCCCCCCCCCCCTCCAAACACACACACACACACTTCCTGTGTTTACTTGGATGTAACAACTATTACTTTGCACTATAAGAGAATTTTTTTAAGATATGAGGTCTGGGAAGAGCCTCACTGGGTGTGTCTGCAAAGCAGCAGGGAAGAGGCTGACACACATTTCCCCCAAATAACTAACACAAGGAGTACGATTATCCTTGAAAGGAAGAACGTCATACATGACCTATATAGAATGTTTAGTTTCAAACATTTAAGTTTCATATTAAAACAAAAAAACAAGGGTGGGGGGGAAGAAAGCAGAGCCACATTATGGCAAATTTAAACTGGAGATTTCTTATATGCCTAAAAAGTAAAAGGTAAGCCCATACTGCAACATTCAGATCCAGATTTCAAACACCTCAATGTCTGCAATGGCTCAGATCTGGGGTTTTTATATAGGTCTACTGTAAAAATAAGCACATCTGGATGTGTATACTTTGACAAACTCAAAGTTCAGGGTTGTAGGAAGGGGGTGGTTCTACATTTTTTGATTGAGCTCCATAGTGGTGCTGGGGGGGGGGGCGGAGGGAAGAGATTTGAGAGAATGCAACAGGAAGGAGGAGAGATGCTATTAGGTGGTCTCAGTGTGCTCCCCAGAAAGTAGGGAGAAGTCTGACTAACTTAAAGACCTACTTACTACTGTCACAATTAAAGCTTTGAAGAATATTCCATTTCGACAAATATTTTCTGTATTCCCCGACACCATTAGAGATACTTGCCTGCAGACAAGATACGATGTTGTTGAGTTTGTCTGCTCCTACTGCTTATGTAATGCCAACAGACCCCAGGGATCTCTGGAGCTTGGTGCATGACCATCTACCGTATGAGCTAAAAGCCAACTGGCTCTTAGCTAAGGCCATAGAGCAGACTAATTTTATCTAAGTGGCCGTGGTGCCACTAGATGGGACAGAACACCAAGCCCAGGAGGTGTGTGGGTTACACATACGCCTCACTGCCAACATCAGAATTCGTTACCTGAGATTATATTATGATGTTACAACCTACCTTCCAGTAAAATAATGGATAAAAGACATAATTACATTAGATTACAACCAGTGGTGAGCTGGAGCCGGTTCGCACCGGTTCGCGCGAACCAGTTGTTAAATTTTGAAGCTGGTTTAGAACCGGTTGTTAAAGGAGTGGGCAAACTCTGGCCCACGGGCCACATCCGGCCCGCAGGACCGTCCTGTCCGGCCCGCCTGAACTCCTGGCTGGGGAGGCTCCCCTGGCTTTGAATCCCTTTTTAATTTTTACTCACCTGGCGGTGCTCCGGGTCTTTGGCGGCACTTCTGCGGCGGGTCCTTCCCTTGCTCCGGGTATTCGGCGGCAATTCGGCAGCAGGTCCTTCAGTGACGCCGAAGACCCGGAGCAAGGGAAGGACGTGCCGCTGAAGACCCGGAGCGAAGGAACCAGCTCTTCAGATTTTGGCAGCTCATCACTGATTACAACTAATCTTAGCGTCACAGGGCACTCTACGCACCACTAGATGGTACCTCCTCCTGGCCACTGTGGGATTAGCTCTGCACAGCTGACACCCCTTCCTGTGGTTGCACCCCATTTCTCCACTGCTCTCTGTCTGCAGCCCCTCTCTCACTCCAGGAGTTGCTGCTACTGTCCCTCCAGCCTGGTCACCATACGGTTTACCCTTCTGGGGTATTCTTTCAAAGTCTCTTTTCACCCACAGTGGCAGGCAGCCCTCATGCCTGCTACCATAACTGAGCCACTCCTGCAGTGACACAAGCAGTCTTTCAGTTCACTGCCCTGCTGGTGTTATTTCCTCCATGGCCAATAGGGGAACCCAGGCACACCTACTCCAGGTTCCAGCTCAGACCTCTAATCAGCAGAGAAGGTCTACTCCCCTCCTAGACCTTCCAGCTACTTTCCCTGAGCTTTCCTGTGTGGCTGGCTTCTCCCCACACCCTCTGTGTTTGCCAGCTCCCAGCTCCCTCCTCAAGAAGTAGCTGTGGGCTACTTACTTCTGTAACCTCCAAACATACCTCCCTTCCTTCAGGAAGTGACTACAGCAGACTTCCCTAAAGCCCCTATCTGCTGGGAGCTTCTGGGCTTTGTAAAGGCCTCTCTTCTTCCCTCAGAAGTGAGCTTCTCCAAAGTAGCTCCCTCCACACAATTTAATTGTCTGATTGGGCTCACTTGGCCTAATTAAGCACTCAACGTGGTGAGTGCTCGAGGTGGGGGCAGCACGCAGAGCCCCATGCCCCACCTAGAAGCTGGGCCTGCTGCTGGTCACTTCCAGGGTGCAGCGTGGTGTCAGAACAGGGAGGAACTAGCCTGCCTTAGCCAGGCAACACCACCAACGGGACTTTTAACGGCCCAATCAGTGGTGCTGACCAGAGCCACCATGATCCAGTGCTTTACATTCTGCACTGGATGTACTGTGTCATGACCCGCAGTTTGAAAAACCACTAAAGTGAAGACAAGCAGCTTATGTTTGATGTAATAGAGAAGGGAGAAGCCAGTAGGAGGATAGAAAGAGGGGGTGACATGGTCAGAGACAAGCTAGGAAAGTGATTTTATAATATTTCATAACTGACAACATGCATCACTCTCTCCTAAAGTATCAGTTATTAGCCATTGCAGCATGTGAGACTAGATGGACCATCTGATTCAGTTTGGCAGATTTTATTTCCATCTACCAGCTTAAAAAAAAACAACAAAAAACCCACATCATTCTTTCCTACCTCCCAAGTGAGCAGAATGCCACTTGCCATTAGAACTGAGTGACTTTATAACAAAGATTGTTTATCAAAAGGGGGTTAAACCGGCAAATAATTAGGGTTCTCTTCCTCTCAGCCCACCCAAAGACAATAGTTCTAGGGTGCTGGCAAGACTCCACCTTGAATACAGAGTTCAGCTCTTGGCATTTAAATAATAGAAAAGAGTAGACCAATTGGAGGGAATTTAGAGAAGAGCAACAAAAATATTAAGAGAAAACACGATTTTATATATGCAGGATAGATTAAGAGGAATATATATGATTATCAGATGCACAGGTAGATACTGTATAGGCTTTGCACACAAGTGGAGACTGATGTTGAGAACACAAGTTAAAGAAAACAACCCTTTATTACTGTCGAAGAAAACAGAGTCTTCGTTCTCAGCGTGGTTGTAACAGATCAGAGACAGTTTATTCTCAAGCAATTGCAATGAGGGGAACTACACACATGAGCAGGGATCTCCCTTACTCCAGGTAGGACTCCAAAGATAAACAATTGAGGCAAGCCTTTATACCTTTTTGCGACAAACAATAATGATCACAGCTGCAGTTTGTTTATACATATTCCTACCTACTATCTTATTTTTCTCAATCAATTCTGCTACAGTCTATATTCAATTTTAATCAAAGCAAGGTCAAAAAACATCTCAGACAATTTTCCCAGCGCCTAGCACAAGCCCCGCTTCTACAAATCTTGCGTTATTACCAATAAGGTTAGCCTATCTAATACAAAACTCTGGCCTAACACAAAATTGACTACTATGCTTCCACACATCACAGGGCGTTGTCTCCTGCATCATCTGTGCAGAAGAGCAATTTTAAATAAATAATCACAGTTTCAGGCTCTTTTAAAGTCTGAAGAGAAACTCCATTGTGCAAGGATATCTGAGGCTGCAAAGTACATCAGACTGCTTCATCTCAGTCCTCACAGTTAAGTGCTTTGATCAGATTCTTCTTTTGAGAAGTTTAACATAGATAACACCACTGACAGGTTGATTTATGCTTTTTACTCCTGCAGTTTTGATTTGATGTAACTCTGGCACAGCAGTTTTTGAAAGGAAGATCAATAATATGAACAACAAGTTCAGCTCAATCATTTCTTTTAATGCAAACTAAATTGGAAATCTGTTTGATCTGTTTATTATAAAATTAATACTGTGCCTTCAGGCTGAGATATCTTTTGTCAAATATTGTCCCCATAGAGCAACTTATGAAAGGATCTACATATCAGTTGCTCTTTTTATATGTACACCTCAGGTATATGCTGTTCTTCTGTATAAGGGGAATTTTGCAAACAAAAAAAATTAAAAATTCTGCACACTTTTTAAAATCCTGCAAATTTTATTTGTCAAAATAACACTATATAATCATGCCAGTTTCAATTATTTTGGTAATTTATTTCAAAATACCTGTCAGCAAGTATGTGTGTAACAATACAGACATACACAAAAATTGCCTGAAGAGTAGAGAGTTAAAGAAACCCCTAAGTGTACTTCAAGGCTGTGTACCAGATTGGGTCCCATTCAAAAAATCAGGGAGGGAGGAAGAGAAGGTGGGGTGCCCACCTTACAACTTTTAGCTCAGGCTTTCAGTGGTTAAAGCAGTCACATGGGCTGTGGGAGACCTGAGTTCAATTCCTCCCTCTGCCAGAGGAAGAGAAAGGATTTAAACATGGGTCTCCCATCATCCCTCAAGAGAGTGCCCTAATCACTGAGCTATGGGATATTCTGATGTGGGGCTCCCTCAGTCTCTCCTCTTAAAGCTGTTCCATTTTGAATAAATAACTGAAGAGTCAGTAGAGCAGGGGAGACTAGATCCTCAGTCACCCATATCCCAGATGAGTGCTCTAACCACAGAACTAAAACTTACAAAGTGGGTGGCACTGCTACTACCTTCTCCTCCTCCTCCTCTGGCTGTTTTGTGGGTAGTTCCATCCCTGCCTAGCTCATTCTCACAAGAATGAGCCACCTGCCTCCTGGAGAGGGGTTCCCAGACATGAATCATTAGGAGAGACAGGCACTTAACTCCAGGCTGCAAGGAGGCACCTATCTCCATGAGCAGAGGAGAGATTAGGTCATACCCCTGTTTTCAGCATCACCCTTTGGTTAGCTTAGGTGGCTTCTTACCTAGGGTGCTGGCTTTTGTTGATCGCATTCTCAGGCACCTATCTCTCCCCATTCATTGTGTCAGGATCCTAGGCAACTCACACAGGCTTTGTGAACTGTAGTATTGTTCCTGTGATTTTTTTAGGCACCTAAAAGTTAGGTGTTGTCAAATGTCTGCGTCAAAATGTCTAAATCCCTTTGTGAATCTAGCCCAGAAGCATTAAATTAGCAAAAGCCTTCTAGTAAATTTTCATGTTAAGATTCATCTATCTGGTTTCTTTTCATATTGCTTCCGAAGGGTAAGAGCACAATCACAGTGGAAGGTAGTGGTAAAGATCGTATCATTTATGAAACCTTAAATTGAAATCATTAACAGAAACACTAGAACAATTACTAATTATCCTACTTAAGCCTTCTTTTGTATTATGACAGAAAAGTAGCAAGTCATTTGCAGAATTAGTCTCTCCAATAATTACCATTAAAAAATTATCAGGAACCATCCACAGGTATAGATTCCACATTCAAAACAGTGAACGTGATTTAAGTACTCTATTTGCAACTCTTATTTCTGTACTTATGATTTCTGTAGTATTTGATTTAATTTTTTTTATTATTCTTTTCAATATTAGTGTATAACCACCATTTTCAGTTATGCAAGATATTATAAGATGCATAGCCATCTCATTAGGACTATTGCTGTTTTTTCTGCTGTCTGCTGCCTTCTAGAGATAAGATTCAATTAATAAAATAATAGCACTTTACACTTCTATAAATGCATGTAATCCAAAGATCTCAAAATTCATAACACCTTTTTGTAGGAGCTAAGATTGTATCTATTTTACAAATAAGGATGTTGAAGACCAGATGCCTCATAGTACCCAAACTCGTATTATCTTGGCCCATGATAATAATTTGCCTGGGACCTGAAGGAGATACATAAATCTGCATATAAATTGACCTAAATGCTTATACTAAACATTTATACAAAACACCAAACTATTTCTTGTAGTGTAGTCTTCTGAATAGCTTAATAGAAACTGTATGAGATATCATCAGTAAAAATCTGCAAATAATTAGTTCTTACTTCAACCAGCTTCTACATTGATAGGGTGTGTTCACAGACCATATTTTATGCAGGGGTTAGCAAAAACACACAAGTCTAAGCCTAATATATTAAGAAACTGATTACAGATAACATTTCACCCTCAGAGATGTTCCAGTAAGCTTCTTTCACAGACTAGATTCCTTCCTAGTCTGGTCCCAATCCTTTCCCCTGGTACAGTCCTTGTTAGTTTCAGCAGACATCTTAGATGAAAAACAGGGGCTTTCTCATGACTGGCAGCTCTTTGTCCTGTTCCACCCCCTTTTATAGCTTTGGCACAAGGCGGGAATCTTTTGTCTCTCTGGGTCCCCACCCCTCCTTCTAAATGGAAAAGTACCAGATTTAAGATGGATTCCAGTATCATGTGACACGATCACGTGCCACTGTAAGATCTCATTCTTCATTATCCATGGGCTGGCCCACAGGTACACAGGAAGGCATGCAGGTTAATAAACCATTTACAACCAACTGTAGTCAATGGGAGCCATCAAGATTCTAAACTACCATTAACCTTTGCATAATTACAATAGGACCTCAGAGTTATACTTAATATTTTAGTTTCAGATACAAGACTGAAACATTCATACAAATAGGATGAATATATTCAGTAGGTTATAACCTTTGTAATGATACCTTACAACAGACCTTTTGCATAAGGCATATTCCAATTACATCATATTCACATTCATAAGCATTATAAGGTGTCTCCCCCTTTTTGTTGTGAAAGACAGATAACTTTGGGACCAAATGAGTGACATCCCTCAGAATGAGGAGGGCAACTGAGATACATTATGAGGTGGGACAAAAAAGATGATACCAATTTTGCAGATCCCAGCATTCAAAAACTGTGAGGTTTGGCCCTCCCCAAACCCCATGAGATAGTGGGGAAAAAAATCCATGATATGTTTTGTTTTCTTTTTATTTCCCTTCTGGGTTTTGAATCTTTAGGAACCACATTTTCAAGGGTTTTTTTTCTCTACACCCAAAAGGGCTAGAAACAGACTTAAAAAAAAATGAAAGCTGAAATTCTTGTGTACTCTTATCACTCTAAGAGCTGGAGCTTAAAACAAAAAAACTCAAATTTTGTGACAATCGGATTACTCACAATACCTGGAAACTAAAGCATCAGGTCACCTTGAAGGCCATACAGAACGAGAACCCATAGTGCACTGCCAACCCTCACCTCTCACCACTAGACTAGGCTGGCCCACGTTGTTCTATGCTGGAATAGAGAGAGACCGAAACTACATATCCCGGCATGACCCGCTCCACCCTGGTGAGGTTCATTGCGCGTGCGCCTCCGGCAAAAAAAATCCCAGGTGCCTCCCCGACAGGCCGACACCGTTTAGCTCCCTGTCTGGGTGGAGCACGAAGGACTACAAATCCCAGAGCGCAGCGGGAGTTAGGGTCGCGGCGCGTGCGTAGAATGGGGTCCGCTAAAGCCGCGGGTCGGTTTGAAGCGGGGGAGGAGCTCCATGGAAACGGGGCCGCGAAGTGTCAGCGAGCGGGGTAAGGCTGGCCCGGGGGGAGCTAGAGCGAGCCCCCATCGCCCGTGGGGCCCGGCAGCTCCCGCGGGGGGAAGGGCCGGGCCTGGGAGCGAAGGGGTGGCAGCCAGTAGGCCTGGGAGTGGCCGAAGCCGGGCGCCCGGCTGGTCGAGCTCTTCATTCACCCTGCGACACGGCCACTTCGCCCCCAGGTAGCCGCTGGACGCGGGGCAGCGATGGCCAGGCCGCCCATCGCCCCCATGAGCGTCGGGGCCACAGCGCCCGAAGCCTTCGCCGTGCTCCGCCAGAGGATGAGCGTCGTTGAGGAGCAGACCAGCGCGCTGGCGAGAGACCTAGAGATGCTGGGTGTGAACGGACAGAGGTACGGTTGGGACGGATTGTCCGGGTCCGTCTTTTCCTGGGGAATGCGCCATATTTGTTGGTAGTCCCTTTTTCTCTGCTTGTTCCACTTTTGTTTCCGAGTGAGCTGGTATCTCGGCGTCTCTGGGGAGCAGAAGTTGCTAGCAGAGGCACATGTTTCATGCCGCTGGAAAGTTTCTTGCTATGCCTGATGGCTGCAGCAAGATTACCAAAAAAAAAAAAAAATGATATAAATGGTGCCACATGTTCTCTTCTTTCAGCCTTGATCTCTTCCATTCAAAGCCCTTAGAGACACCTGGGAGCCCCCAGCCTGTTAGCCCGGTTCGGGCCAGGGTAGCCTTTGCAGGTGAAAGTGACATGCTGTGGAAGAACTGTGAATCGCTCGTGAATCGAATGTGCCGGTTGGAGAGTGTTGTGCAGACCTTGAAGCTAAACCTCTTCCGGCTGCAGACTGAAAAGGAGCTGAATCCCAAGCATGCAGGTACAGACAGTAGAAAGCTGGCTTTTGTGTTGGTAGCAGATTTCTCATTCTCTTTCAGCCCTTCAGATGCAATTTTTTCTGCATTTCTTTATAATGACCATTTTTGATCCTCTCTTGCTATCTGGCAGCGCATCTTGAACAGCGTATGAATGCAATGCAGGAGGAACACTTGCAGGAACTGAAGGTTGTGCAGCTAGAGGCAATGAAGTTGCGCCAACAGCTAAGTGAAGCAAAAGAGGATGTAGAAAAGGCACAGGAAGAAGTTCAAAGATTAAGTGCTGCTTTGGAAATTGCCACAGCAACTAAGGTACAGGAGCTGGCTGTGAGTGTGCATGGTGGTGTGCTGAGCTAAGTTCCTTCTAAGCTGCGCGGCCACGAAGCTGCTGATTGAGCCTCGTGCAGGGGCTCAGGGCCATGGCGGGGGGAGATATCTCTCCCCCAGCACGGACCTGCTGGTGTGGGGAGAGGCTCAGTCACCCTTCCCTGCCAGTCCCAGCATGGACCTGCAGCGGTGGGGAGAGGCACCCAGGGGTGAAAGTAATTTAAAAATCTTACCGGTATGGAAGCCTGGCTCTGGGCCCCTGGAAGGGGTGGGGCCTTGGGTGGAAGGGGTGGGGTGGGGATGTGTCAGTCTTCCCCAGCCAGCTCTTCAGCGCTGCCCAGGCTGCACCGCCCGACGGTTCGGTGGCAATTTAAAGGACCCAGGGCTCCAGCTGCTGCGGCGGTAGTAGTGGCGGCTGGGAGCCCTGGGCCCTTTTAAATTGTTAGGTGCCGGGGCAGCTGCCCCTTTTGCCTCCCCCCTCTTGGCAGCCCGGGGGGCAGAAGAGGAAGTGATGTTAAAGCACTGCTGCGGTGGCAGCGCTTTAACGTCGGCTGAGTACAGGCCCATCCCAGTGACCACTTCTTACCGGTAAGCTGTACCGGCCCACTTTCATCTCTGGAGGTGCCCCTCCCCTTGGGCCCCAGCATGGACCTGCCCTGGACTTACTGCAGCTGGGGGAGAGAGGCCCCACCCTCAGCCCGGCCCAGCCTTGCCAGAGCTGCTGCAGCCAGGAAGAGGCGCATCTTCCCCAGCCCCGAGCTGCCGCAGCGAGAGAGAGAGCTGGGGGAGTCCTCTCTCCCACCGCAATCCTGGGGCAGCCTGCACCCTAAACCCCTCATCCCCAGCCCCACCTCAGAGCCTGCACCCCCAGCCAGAGCCCTCGCGCCCCCCCACCTCAACCCTTTGCCCCACCCCTGAGCCCCCACCACACTCCAAACCCTCGGCCCCACCCCAACCACATGAATTTTTGTTACATTCATCAATATGAAGATGATGTGTCACACATCACCGCCATATTGGTACAATAACAAAATTCATTCCGCATATGGGTGGGAAAAATTAAAGGGAACACTGGTGCTGAGAGTTGTAGTCCTTGAAGAGTGTCTATACTGATTCCAATACTAAGGCACTGGTCTTTAAAGGCTGCCAACTTTGAAAATGAAACTCTGCTTTGAGGTGCTGGGAGGTTAGGTATGTGTGATTAGAAATGGCATTGTGTGGGTGGTGCTGTTTTTGTTGGAGTAAAAACAACATCTCATCTTTGTGAAGGGGACTCTCTGGATCCAGCAATAAATGATGGTGATAAACTGAGTGTGACTTGGGGGGGGGGAAAAAAACAAACAAACCACCCTGTATTTTTAACCCCTCAAGAATTGGGGTTCTCCACTTCCAACTCATGGATTGCTAAGCACATCTCCATTTTTCTGTATACTCTTTGGGTCCCACAGCTAGGCCTTTCAGCTGAAGAGGACTGGTCTGGAATCTGTTATCCTATCTTCTTAATTGTCTTAAGTGGTTGCTGAAAAGCAATGCAAGGTGTTTTGTCTCTTTAGAGCACCAGACTAGAACTAGGAATCAAACCCAGGTCTCCGCATGGCATGAAATGTAAAACATGCATGGGTTACTGGCCAGCCTGGTTTTGAAATACTCTTCAAAGTTTTGCTGCAGTTGTGAGGCATAAATTATTATTTATTATTTGTCCTTTTTAGACAGATGTAGCCATTGCAGCAGAGGAGCTGAGGACAACAAAACACATAATGAACCATAGACTTCAGGAGGTAAGCACAAAAGAAGGTTAGAAGGAAGAGTGAGGTGATAAGATTTTTTGGGAAAAGCCTGGATGGTGATCTGGGTATGAATCTATGAAAACCAGGAATGGAATATGCACATCTGAAAGAAGGCTGCTGAGCATGCCTCGATCTACAAACCTAAGACAGAATGTCCTTCATGCAAGATACAAAAATGCGTTAGTTGACGTTACTAACAGAGACCTGAGTTCCATGCTGTGGAAGTAGGTTTTACCCTTCGCTGACAATCTTCTGCTTCTTGTGGTCATGAAGAATGACTTTATTGCATCCAGAATGGAACTGGTGACTTAATGTCTGCTACCTAGTGAACAAGTTGTAGCAGATACCTTGTTATGGACTAATTAAAAAAATAGAGTGCAGACATGAGGCATCTTATTGTCCTCATGAAGTAGGGTGTGAGCTTCTGCAAAGCAGCCTAATCCTGTTTGAGAATGTGGGTTATGTCCCTTATGTCATTTAATAACTTCTCAAGCCAAATGAGCAGCAGTTCTGAAAGACTTAAAAGGTGTCCTGATCTTGTCTTGGCCAGAAGGATGCTTGATGCAATATGCAGGCCGCAGTGGTGTTAAGCCTTTAGGGAACAGAAAGGATGTGAGGTGGGTAATGGAAGCAGTTGGTGAGATCATGCAAATCACTCCGTCCATGGGGAAAATGGATTTCCTCTCCCCTCCCCCCCCAGCCCACCTTGCTCCATAAAATGGGAGGGAAAGAGAAGATGACCCCTCCTAAGTTCAAAAAACCATAAATGCCTCATGGGAGTGCCAAAAAGCTAAGTGCTTTTTCTCACTGTTCTTGAGACCCTAAAGCCGTAGTTGTCAAAACCTCCAACTACAAATACAATGTGGATACTCTTTGTCAGCATAGGTCACACTGAAAACTTAATCATAAAAGTGAATATCAAAGAAAGTAGTACACTTAAATGTACGTGAGCGGCTTCTCTGACTTCTGGTGTGGACCACCTTCCTTCCCATTCACAATCACACACAGAACAGCATCAATTGATGATTGAGTCTCTCTGTAGAAACTATAACTATTACTTTCCTGGCATTCCTTTTTTATATATTTTCAGCTTCTTTTAATGTTCCTTAGTAGCTGGAAAGAAGTAAAGTTATCACTGTGTGTGACTGGCCAGATCTCCCCAGACCACTGGTACAGAGATTTTTATCACTCACTTTCATTTTAATTATTAAATAAAATCCTCTGTTTTTAAAAATAGTTGATATTGCAATAGAACTTTCAGTTTGCTGTGCCGGAGAAAGGCAGCAGGTCTTGCAGTAACATTCAGGTTCAGCTTGCCCTGAAGTACACATGGCCCTTGTTATAAGCAATGCATTTAGGTACTTGTGCTGTACTTACTGGAGGATGACAGATCTGAAGCATCATGTGGAGTCTCTTCAGATAATAGTAGTCATTATGCAACTTTAAACATTTCTGTTGGTGTGTATCTGATGCTCTCTTCTTATAGTTCACAGAAGAAGCAGAAGTATCTATTCCCAGATACACTAGCTCACATGATTATCACTCAGTATTTTGGCAGTACTCATGACGGGGATGTAGCTAGGCCCTGGTTCTAGGCCCCATTTCAAATTGGTGCTGGTTTCTCTGCAACAAACCAAAAAAAAAGCCTCTTCTTATAGCCTCATTTATTCATATTTGTCCCTGGGAATTCTCTTCTTATTATAGGCCCCTTATTAGTAACTCGATACAAATGTCTTTAGCAAAATCAGGCTTCAAAGTAATCTACATGTTCTGTCAACATCACCTGGAGATAAGAGAAACTCTCCTGGGTCCTAGCTTTTCCTGGGGACACCAGAGATTAGAATCACCTGTTGGATAGGGTCAAGAGCGTACCTTATGTGATTTGCTTTTATAGGAGGTTTTACACTGAATGTGTCTAAATGTTTCTAAAGCTTGTAGTTCCAGATACAGAAAGCTTTAGATTCAGCTTTCTATATCTGGAATTGGGTTTCCGGGGAAAAGAGCAGCTGCTTAGTCCTTATTGAATGGCAGCTATCCCTTTTAGTGATGAACCCAAGAGTCTCGTAGTAACAGAGTATGCTACTCTGCAAGGAATTGAACTTCGGGTCTTGAGTGTGCTGTGAAGACAATATGCCTGATTTCTAGTCTCAATTACAGTGATAGACAACTGGAATTGCTCTGATGTGAGAACAAAATCAGGCCCACTATGTTTGCTCAGTCCTTGCAGTAGAAGAAGTGTCTCATATCTGCAGTGACTCTTTCCAACACATTCAGAAGCAATGTTGACTCAGTTTAGAGGAAGACAGACACAGCAGGGTCTTGGATGGAGGAATGGTAATGTGGCACAAGAGCAGTGAGATTTGAGGCAGAGAAAATAGTTGGGTCTCTGAGCACACTGTAGGGAGTAGAATTGCCACGCTCAGTAAACACAAATTTTGGTCCAGGTGCCAAATCTGTCTGGTTATTAATACATTTTCCATGGTTGAATGGGTTGTTTGGTATTGCTTCCTTGCTTTACCACTTCCATGAAATACTTACTCCATAGTGTTATATCTCGTTTAGCAGATCACTGGATATTACTAATAAGGGTTGCTTTGCTGTATTGAACCCCTATCTGCTTCATTAATCTTCAGGTTTTTATGGCTTGGTGCTGTCTCCAGCCACATACCCAGTGTTTTGTCTCTTATAGCTAAGGGAGCAGCTTTTCCAGGAGGCAAGCCTGCGGGAGTCTTTGGAGGAATCCCAAGCAACCATGCTGCAACGTGTGCAGGATATGGAGATAACAGTGGAGGCAGAACGGGAACAGGTTGGAGAAGCACAGCACCTCTTCCACTTTTCCTTTGTCTTTTTTTTTTTTTTTTTTTTTTGCCTCGCAGGAAGAATAATAAGAGGTTGGAGTGTTCTTCCTAGAGAGCAGTTAACATACCTTTGTAATCACTTAGCTTCAGTATGCAAGGTGCGGAAAATGGAATCTTGATTAAATTTTAATGAGGTGTTAAAGGTCTAAAAGTTGACAAGCAATTCAATATGAATGCTCTGCAGAGAAACAGACCAGCAACTGTGAGATCCAGCAAAAGTAAAAATAAAGCAAGCAGAAAGTCCTGCAGCAGAGTGAGGGCAATTAAGTTTATTGCACTGAATGTAGCACGTATGATTACCTGCCTTGCGGGTAGATGGCATGTGTGCGCATTCAGTGTAAGCACCTCATGGTCCGAGGACACAGTACAGGCTCTTGAGATCGGAATGGCTGAACTGGAGGAGCTAAGGGGGACAGAGATGTACATAGATAAGACTTCCCTGGACACAGTAGAGCAGAAGTGAAGGGAAACATTCCCATAGTTGGGATCCTCCTTCAGGATGATTTCATGGTATACTCTCACAGTGAGCATAACTCTCTGGAGTGGGGATGCCTGTTATTAGGAAGAAACAGGTAATAGTAATGGGGGATGCAATTATTAGAAAATATAGATAGCTGGGTTTGTAATGACTGGAAGAACCGCACAGTGAATTGCCTGCCAAGTGCAAAGGTTACAGACTTCTTGCAATATCTATACAGACTTATGGGCAGTTCTGGGGAGGAGCCGGTGGTCATGGTATATGTAGGTACCACTGACGTAGGGAAAGATAAAAGAGGCCTGGAGGCCAAATTTAGGCTGTTAGGTAAGAGATTAAAATTCAGGACCATCATGGTAGCACTCTCTGAAATGCTTCCAGATAGGCAGAACTGCAGGGTCTCGGATGGTGTTGGGAAGAGGGATTTAGGATTATTAAGAACTGGGGAACCTTCTGGGAATGGAGGAGCCTGTAGTGGAAGGATGGGCTCCACCTAAACCAAAACAAAAAAACCGATTACTGGCATGTAAAATTAAAAAGGTCATAAAGTTTTTAAGGTGAGGGTAAGCCAACAGGTGCAAAGATGCACAGAATTCGGACAAACCCATCTGATTTATTAAAGAGGATACTCCATACCTAGTAAAGAGAACAGGATAGAAGCTGATAAAGTAGAGGTAAGGACTGAAGAAAAACAGTCAAACAAAAAAAGAGTACTATTCAATTACACGACTTGCAGGCAGTCAATTAAATACAGTAACTCCTCACTTAATGTTGTAGTTATGTTCCTGAACAATGTGACTTTAAGTGAAACAATATTAAGCGAATCCAATTTCCCCATAAGAATGAATGTAAATGTGTTAGGTTCCAGGGAAATTTTTTTTTGCTATACAGTACAGTACTATAGTTGGGAGGTGCTCCCGCCTTACCCCACACAGGCACAGCCCACTGGCACTGGAGACAATGAGGCAGGCAAAGAGGCTGAAGGTGCTGTAGGCTAGAAGAAGCAAGTTGTGCAGCAGCAACGGCAGCTTCCCCTACTGTGCAAGCACCAGGGGCAGGGGGCTCAACCCTTAGCCCGCCCACTCGACCCCTTCCCCCAAGTCCCCACCCTTAACCCGCCTCTTCTTCCCCCCACCTCCTCCCCCTTTACTCCGCACGCCGTGTCCTCCCTCCCCTGCCTCCTGTCCATGGCAATCAGCTGGCTTGCGGCGTTCAAGAGGGAGGGGAGAGGAACGAGGACTCGGCCCGCAGGCTCCGCCTCCCTCCCCTGCCTCCTGAATGCCACAAGCCAGCTGATTGCAGCGGGCAGGGGAGGGAAGAGGGAGGCTGCACGTGGCGTCCTTGCTCCTCCTCCTCCCCCCTTCCCCCCCCCCCCCCCGCGGCAATCAGCTGGCTTGTGATGTTCAGGAGGGTGGTTGGAGGAGCGAGGACTCTGAGCACAGCCTCTCCCCTGGCTCCTGCCCACAGCAATCAGATGGTTTATAGCATTCAGGAGTGGGGGGGAGCCTGCGGGCCGAGTCCTCGTTCCTCTCCCCTCCCTCTTGAATGCCGCAAGCCAGCTGATTGCCACGGGCAGGAGGCAAGGGGGGAAGGCGCTGATCTGTGGGGTCTGCCGGTGGGCGGGAGGTGCTGAGGGGAGGGTGTAGAGGAGCTGATGGAGGGGAGCGGGGGCTGCCGGCTGTGGACAAAGCAGGCACCCAGGCGACGTTATAGCAAAGCATTGCACAACTTTAAATGGAGCATGTTCTGTAACTGAGCAGGGATGTAAGATCGAAACGATGTTAAGCGAGAGGATGTTAAGTGGGGAGCTACTGTAGTAACAAATTTTATAAGTGCTTGTATACAAATGCAAAAAGTCTAAATACTAAGATGAGTGAACTTGACTGCCTGGTATTAAATGAGAATATTGATATAATAGGCATCACAGAAACTTGCTGAAATGATGATAATCCATGTGACATAATTATATCAGGGTATAAAATATATAGGAATGATAGAGTAAGTTGCACTGGTGGAAGAGTATCAGAGGGGTAACCGTGTCAGTCAGTCTCTATGCATCTGAAGAAGTGGGTTGTTTACCCACAAAAGCTTATGCCCAAATAAATGTTAGTCTTCAAGTTGCCACCGGACTCCTCGTTGTACTAGTGGAAGAGTGGCATTATATGTGAAAGAAAGCTTAGAGTCAAATGTAGTAAAAATCTTAAATGAATCAAATAGTGTCATGGTATCTCTATAGATAGAAATTCCATGCTTGAATAATAACCGTAGGAATATACTACTGACCACCTAACCAGGATGGTGACCTTTATTGTGAGACACTCAGGGAGATTAGAAAGGCTACACAAACAGAAAACACAGTAGTAATATAAGGAATTTCAACTATCCCCCTATTGACTGGGAATATATCACCTCAGGATGGGAGGCAGAGAGATAAAATTTCTAGACACTGTTCATGACTGCTTCTTGGAGCAGCTAGTTCTGGACCCACAAGGGGAGAGGCAATTCTTGATTTAATTCTAAGTGGTACACAGGATCTGGTCCAAGAGGTGAATATAGCTGAATCACTCAGTAACAGCAGCCATAATGTAATGAAATTTAATATCCTTGTAAGGAGGAAAATACTAAAGAAACCCAGCACAATAGCGCTGAACTTCAAAAAGGGGAACTACACATAACAAAGAGGTTAGTTAAATGGAAATTAAAAGGAACAGTCGCGTGTGAAATGCCTGCAAGCTGCATGGGAACTTTTAAAAAACACCATAATAGAGGCTCAAAACTATATGTATGCCCCAAACGTGTAAAAATAAAATAAAAAAAAATAAAATGTAAGAGGACCAATAAAATGCCACCATGGCTAAAAAGCCAAGTAAAAGAGGGCTAGAGACAGAAAGACCTCTTTTAAAAATTGGAAGTCTGAGCCTAATAAGGAAAATAGAAAGGAGCAAAACTTGGGCAAGTCAAGTATTGCCAAAAAAAGAATTTGAAGAGCAACAAGCAAAAGGCACAAAAACGAACAGCAAAAAATTGTTTACGTACATGAGCAGCAGGAAGCCTGTGGCACTACTGGACGATTGAGGAGATGAAGAAAGCACTTCAGAAAGACAAAGCCGTGACAGAGAAGCTAAATGTATCAGTCATCATTGCAGAGGGTGTGAGGGAGATTCCTGCACTAGAGCCATTCTCAGGAAATATCCCAGATTGTGGTGTAAATAAAGGAGGTTTTGGAATAAACTGTTTAATTAAACAGTAATAAGTCACCAGACCCAGCTGGTATTCACCCAAGAATTCTGAAAGAACTCAACTATGAAATTTCAGAACTACTAACTGATGCGGAACTTCTCTCGTAAATCAGCTCCTGTGGCAGGTGACTGGCGGATAGCTAATGGGATGCTGACATTTTTTAAAAAGGCTCCAGAGGCGATCCCGGCAATTACAGGTCAGGAAGCCTAATTTCAGTAACGGGCGAAGTGGTTGAAACTATTGTAAAGAGCAGAATTATCAGACACATAGGTGAACACGATTTGTTGGGGAAGATCAACATGGCTTCTGTAAAGGGAAGCCATGCCTCCCCGCTCAGAATTTTTGAGGGTGTCAACCAACATGTGAACAAGAGTGATGAAGTGGATATAGTGTACTTGGACTTTCAGAAAGCCTTTGACACGGTCTCTCACCAAAGGCTCTTAAACAAAGTAGGATATCATGGGATAACAGGGAAAGTCCATGAGACTGGTTAAAAGATAGGAAACAAAGTGGGGTGGGGGAATAAATGATCAGTTTTCACAGTGGGAGAGAGGTAAATAGCAGAGTCCCCCAAGGATTTGTACTGGAACCAGGGCTGTTCACTATGCTCCTACGTGATCTGGAAAAAGGGGTAATCAGTGAAATGACAAAGTTTACAGACAATACAAAATGATTTAAGATAATTGAGTCCAAAACAGACTGTGAAGAGTTACAGAGGGATCTCACAAAACTCAGTGACTGGAAAACAGAAGGGCAGATAAAATTCAGTGTTGCTAAATTCAAAGTAATGCACACTGGAAAACATAATCCCAACTGTACATACAAAATGATGGGATCTGAATTAGCTTTTACCGCTCAAGAAAGATCTTGGTGTCATTGTGGTTAGCTTTCTGGATACACCTGCTCAATGCGCAACAGCAATCAAAAAAGCAACAGAATGTGAGGAATCATTAGGAAAGGGATATATAAGACAGAAAATATCATAATGCCACTATATAAATGCATGATACACCCACACCTTAAATACAGCATGCAGTTCTGGTCACTCTATCTGAAAAAAAAAAGATATTAGAAGTAGAAAAAGTACAGAGACGGGGGGTGGGGAGAGAGAGAAGATGAGGGGTATGGAACACCTTCCATTTGAGAAGAGATTAAAAAGATGGGGACTGTTCAGTTTAGAAAAGAGACAACTAAGGGTGGGATATCTCAGAGGTCTATAAAAGCATAAAGGACACGGGGGGAAAATTATTTACCCATTCACAAGGTACAAGAATCGTTGGTCACCCAATGAAATGAATAAGGCAGCAGGATTAAAACAAACTTCTTCACACAATGCACAGTCAATGAAACTGATGAAACTCATTGTCAGGGGATGTTATGAAGGCCAAAAGTATAACTGGGTTAAAAAAAAAGTTCATGGAATATAGGTTCATCAATGGCTATTAGCCACTATGGTCAGGGATGCAACTCCCTGCTCTGGGTGTCCCTAAACCTCTGACTGCCAGAAACTGGGACTGAACAATGGGATGGATTACTTGATAAATTCTCCTGTTCTGTTTGTTCTCTCTGAAGCATCTGGCACTGGTCACCGTTGAAAGACAGGATACTGGGCTAGATGAACCATTGGTCTGACCCTGTATGGCCATTTCTTATGGAAGGCCTCTGTATGTATTGTGGTTTTATTAAGGAATCTACACTGATATTCATGATATCAACATGAAGGAAGTTAATTATGACTGGTTTATCCTAAGTTTTCAGCTGGCAATTTCTCTAATTTTAGTTGAGGGTTTTGGGTTGTTTTTTTTTTGTCTTTTCAATATTATCAGTGGTACAAATGTTTTCAGTGTTTTATAAGTAACTAAGCAATATTGAACATTAAAAAGAAATATGCATAGTAGTATCAGCTAGCAAATACCAGCTTTCTGCTAGAAAACAACATTTCTGAAGATATTCCATAGAGTTCTTAAACCTTCTGGAGTAACAATGTTTTCCCCATGAATTCCCACAATAACAAAGGTGGCTTTTGGTTCACAAGTGCATTTGCAATATGAAGCCCTTGTGAAGCACGAGGGAGGTGAATGCAGAGAGAGATTTGGTTATACTTCAGATAATCCAAAAAAAAAAAACCCAAGCAACAAAGGCTGCCTAAACATTTCTAAATCCACAGCACTTGCAACAGGACTACAAACAACAAAAAACCAGGTGTGAGATTTATTCATGTTTAAATGAATCAAATGAGCAAACACTGATTCATTTATGTATTTTGTCAATCCTGGGAAAACAGGTTTTGGGCTGTCAAGCATCTGCTTAATCTCTGTTCTTTCAAGGTCCCTTCTGCTGTCTCTGGAATTGTTCAGCATACTACTAGTAGAAATTTCATACTTTCTTCTTTTCCTAGCTTTTGTGAATTATCTTAATATTCTTGTAGACTTCAAGTTGTACAGGAAACTAACAGTGAATGAGCAAAACAAGATTGGATTAAAAGGAGAGAAAACGGTTTAATTTAATTCATCCCATGCTTTCTGATGTTTGTATTTATCACAATGTCCTGTTTTGATAAGTAATGCGAGAAGAGACAGAATGGTTCATACGTTCAGACCTTGCTTACTTAACAGTCTGTTTTCAGTGGCAGATCCACAAAGCCTGTCTTTCTGTGATCCTTGTTAATACAATTGCAGGCCACCCTGCTAATTTGATTTCACTTCTCTTATAATATGTGTTTTTATTACCTCTAGCTCCACCCCTTTGCATAAAGTAAGCAGGCAATCGGGATCCTTTCTACAACCTCTGATACCCCACTAACTGCCCTTTGTGATTCTTCTTTAAAACATTATGCTTGAAACAATCTGATTAGCTTTTTCCTCTCCAACAGGCTAACTTTTTGGATTCCGAAACTTGCTTAGATTCTCATGTTTTTATAAAACTCTATATCCCAGAGAAAATCTGATTGTGTGATATCCCTATAGGTACAGGTGCTGCAGCAGGACTGCCATGGCCTGCGCAAGGATGTCCAGCTTGCCCGAGAGAGGTTACAGAAGGAGGAGGAGAGAACTGTACAGCTGGGGCAGGAGTGTACACAGCTGAAAGCTGACCTGGGTATGATAGCAGGTCCTCAGCTAGGATTGAGTATTGCCTTTTTTATTTTCAGTTTTCACCAAACAAGTTAGCAGTGATTGGACCACTAACATAGTGAACATCAGTGTAAATGGGGTAGGATCTGAGGCCAAAACAGGAAAAGAATAAGTTAAGAATTACTTAGACAAGTTAGATATCTTCAAGTTGGTAGGGCCTGATGAAATACATCCCAGAACACTTAAGGAACTGGCTGAAGAGATTGCTGAGCCATTAGCAATTATCTTTGAGCACTCCTGGAGGACGGAAGAGATCTCACAGACCTGGAAAAGGGCAAATATAATATCTATCTATAAAATGGGGGAGAAGGACAACCCAGGGAATTATAGACCAGTCAGTTTAACTTCGGTACCCAAAAAGATGATGGAGGAAATAATCAAACAATTTGTAAGCATCTAAAAGAAAACAGCGTGATAAGTAACAGTCAACATGGATTTGTGAAGAACAAATCATGGCAAATCAACCTAATATCCTCTTTTGACAACAAGCTGGTGGATGTGGGGAAGCAGTAGATGTGATACATCTCAATATTAGTAAGGCTTTTGATATTGACACACTTGACCTTCTCATAAACAAACCAATGATATATAGCCTAGACAAATCTACTGTAAGGTGGGTATATAACTGGTTGCAAAAACAAAACAGAAAGTAGTTGTCAATGGTTCACAATCAAGCTGGAAGGGCATATCGAGTGGGGTTCTGCAGGGATCTCTCCCAGATCCAGTTCTATTCAATATTCTCATAAATTATTTGGATAACGCACAGAGAGTACACTTGTAAAGTTTATGGACCATACCAAGCTGGGAGAGGTTGCAAGCGCCTTGGAGCACAGGATTAGAATTCAAAATGATCTGGACAAACTGGAGAAACGGTCTTAAATAAATAGGGTGAAATTCACTAGGACAAATGCGAAGTACTACATTTAGGAAGGAATAGTCAATTGTACAAACACAAAATGGGAAATGACGGCCTCAGAAGGAGTACTGCAGAAAAGGGATCTGGGTGTTAACTGGATCACAAACTAAATGAGAGTCAACAATATAATACTGTTGCCAAAAAAAAAAAAGAAACGAACATCATTCTGGGATGTATTAAACAGGAATGATTTAAGCAAGACACAAGGAGTAATTCTTCCACTCTACTCAGCACTGATAAGGCCTCAGCTAGCGTGCTGTGTCCAGTTGTGGGCACCACACATTGGAAAAGATGTGGACAATTTGGAGAAAGTCCAGAGGACAGCAACAAAAATGATTAAGTCTAGAAAATATGACTTATGAGGAAAGATTTAAAAAAAGGAGTTTGTTTAGTCTGGACAAAAATAGACTGAAGGGGGATATGATAAGTCTTCAAGTATATAAAAGATTGTTACAAACAAGAGGGTGATACATTGTTCTCCTTAACTACTGAGGACAGGACAAGAAGTACTGGGCTTAACTTGCAGCAAGGGAGATTTAGGTTAGACATTAGGAAAAACTTCCTAACTGTAAAGGTAGTTAAGTGCTAGAATGAATTACCGAGGCAGGTTGTGGAATCTCTGTCATTGGAGGCTTTTAAGAACAGGTTAGACAAACACCTGTCAGGGATGGTCTAGATTATACTTAGTCCTGCCTCAGTGCTGGGGACTGGACTAGATGATCTATTGAGGTTCCTTCCAGTCCTACATTTCTATGCTTCTGATTTGTTAGCTCTGCAACACCTTCCCTACCAGACAGCAGAGGCTTGAGTGACTGAGGTCCATCATTTCAAAGCTGGTAGGGTCCTCCTGATAGGATACAGCTATATTGGCTAATGGGAGGACTGCTGGTTATGAGGTGATGGACTCTTGAAGAGACTTCTCTTGGCTTTTATCTGAAGCTGCTGAACCTTTTCCTAGCTGGAGGAAAGTGGCTGCAGTAATAATAGGGAGAAGGGAATAGAATGATAGCAATTTTCTTAATGGATTTAATCAATGTGAGTCTCTTTCAGAGAAGATTTGAGCTAGTGCGTAATCATAGGACTTCATTCTTGAACTGATATTTGGGTATTATGCTGGTTGCTAATGACTTGATCTTTTGGAGCTATGGGCAGAGGTATAAGTTAGCACAGCATGAAAAGTTTCCTTACCACTTTTCCTTTAGATAATTTGGGAGATGCTGTGAGAAGCACTGTGATGCAGGGGAGGGATTTAATGAGGAACACAACAGCCTCGTGGAACAAAGATGTCAGTGCATGAAAATTTAGTTGATCTGATCAGGAATCCCTGCTTCAGTGAAGTAAGTCCGGTGGAATCTCCACCCAATTCCAAACAAAAGTTACACACTTGCAGAATGAAAGGACCATTCCTCCTGGTATCTGCTATTTTTCTTTAAAAATAAAACAAAAAATAAAATCCCTGGCCCCCACCCCCAAAAAATCCTCAATATTGCCTAAGTATTCTTCCTAGGGTTCCTTCCTTCAAGACCTGTCTGTTCCAGATTCTAGTTCCTTTTGCCAGAGAGCCACTCCCTCTTTCTTTATATTCAGGATGAAATTTAATGACCCATATCTGCCTCATTGAGACAGCAATAATTAACCTGCAGCTTGATTAAGGGTTCCAGCACCCACTAGGAGGATATGAAAACAGGAGAATCTTGCCACCCTGTTATAGTAGGATTGAATGGGTGGGAGAGACCTCTCTTCCTGTACAAACACAGAACAGTTTCCTTTTCCCCAAACAAAAATCCATCTATTACCCAAGTGCCAAATTTAGGCTGAAACTTAATGAATTTCTAGTATGTACTAAAGGATTAAAACCTGGTACTTGTCACCAGTGTTCCCTTTAAATTTTCCCACCCATGTAAGGAATGAATTTTGTTGTGTGCACCAATATGGAGGTGATGTGTAACACATCACCTCCACATTGGTGCACATAACAAAATTCATGTGGTGGGGTGGAGCCAGAGGGTTCGGAGTGTGGGAGGGGGCTCAGGGCTGGGGTAGAGAGTTGGGGTGGGAGGTTTCTGTCTGGGGGTGCGGGCTCTGGGGTAGGGCCAGGGATGGGGGCTCAGGGATAGGGTGCAGGATGTGTGTGAGGGCTCGGTGGAGCTGGGGCTGAGAGGTTTGGGTGCATTGGTGCTCCCTGGGGCTATGATGGAGAGGACTCCCTGCAACAGCACCTGGGCTGGAGGGGAGAGGTACCTCTACCGCAGCTGTGGCAGATCCAGGCTGGGCTGGGTCGGGGCCAGGAGAGGGGTGCCTGTCCCCCGGCCGCGGCAGGGCTGGGTTGGGGGCAGAGTGCCTGTCCCCCAGCCGTAGCAGGTCCGGGACCAGGCTGGGTTGGGGCCAGGGGAGGGGTGCCTGTCCTCCCAGCAGGGCCAGGCTGGGCCAGGAAAGGGGTGACATGGTAGGTCCGGGGCTTGGGGAGTGGCATCTCTCCCCAACGGAGCCCTGAGTGCCTGTGCAGTGCTTAATAGGCATCTGTGTGGCCATGCAGCTTTAGAGGGAATTTAGCTTGTCACCTTGTACTTTGATCCCTTTCCCACAGATTGAATTAGGAAGAAATGAAATGGCATTTTTCATTTAACATTTTTTTCTCTAGCTTCTCCAAAGGGAGTTTGCTTACCTCTGGGGGAAAGATTCATGCAGAAAGTAAAAGTAAAATTATCCTTCTGATTAAGGCTTTCTTCCTTTGTTATTTGAAATATCTTTTGGCTGACCTTTCCAGATTGTACTTTGGATGTTGTAACCAAGAATCTTTGATTGGCTTCATTTTTATATTCTTTTCATTCATGTACCTCTCATCCTCTTCACCTTTGTCAGTATCTCGTTCAGAAGCAGTGCAGAACTGGAAGAGGCATGTTATACAGATAGTTCATTCAGACCAACACAAGTACATTCTTTTTCTACCCTGTATGTGTTTAAACTAGGGGCCTGAGCTTTTAGACACAAAAACATATATGGTATTGCACATAATTTGTGTGTACAGTTGCCACATCATTCAGGTTATGAGTACAGCTACCCAGGATGCATGTGCAATCCCAGCCATTGCATGGATGAGGGAGAGGTACAATTGTATGCTTTCCTCTTTAAAAAAAAAAAAAAAATGTAGTAGTCTTGCCTGTGATTAACAGGAAGGAAGGATGTGCTCGACAGTGACCCTGCTGAAAGGTTAGATCCATCAGTAAAAGTGTTATCAGACAGAGCAGCATGTTTATGGAAATCTTTCATATTTGTTCCATATTCAGTTACCTAAGCAAGCCACTTTAATTAAGAAGGTGACATTTTGATTTACAACCGTATAGTTTCATGGCTTTGTTTTGATTTTGCTCTGCCTTAGATTCCAGAAACTGCATCATTTCCCAGCTCAGTGAAGAAGCAAAAGTAAGTTGTAAACAACTGTTGGAGGGGGAAAGAGTTGATTTTTCTCCTTTTTCTAATGTAAGAAGCAAAATACCACTGTACCTCAGTCCTGACCTGCAGGCCCTCTGTTAATCCTCTCATGCTAACCTACTGAGGAGGGCTTTAAACTAGGTTCACCGGGGGAAGGAGACCAAAGCCCTGAGGTAAGTGGGAAAGCGGGATACCGGGAGGAAGCACAGGCAGGAATGTCTGTGAGGGGAGGGCTCCTGCCTCATACTGAGAATCAGGGGCGATCAGCAGGTTATCTCAAGTGCTTATATACGAATGCACAAAGCCTTGGAAACAAGCAGGGAGAACTGGAGGTCCTGGTGATGTCAAGGAATTATGACATGATTGGAATAACAGAGACTTTGTGGGATAACTCACATGACTGGAGTACTGTCATGGATGGTTATAAACTGTTCAGGAAGGACAGGCAGGGCAGAAAAGGTGGGGGAGTAGCACTGTATGTAAGGGAGCAGTATGACTGCTCAGAGCTCCGGTACGGTACTGCAGAAAAACCTGAGTGTCTCTGGATTAAGTTTAGAAGTGTGAGCAACAGGAGTGATGTAGTGGTGGGAGTCTGCTATAGACCACTGGACCAGGGGGATGAGGTGGATGAGGTTTTCTTCCGGCAGCTCGCGGAAGCTACTAGATCGCATGCTCTGGTTCTCATGGGTGACTTTAATTTTCCTGATATCTGCTGGGAGAGCAGTACAGCGGTGCATAGACAATCCAGGAAGTTTTTGGAAAGCGTAGGGGACAATTTCCTGGTGCAAGTGCTAGAGGAACCAACTAGGGGGGGAGCTTTTCTTGACCTGCTGCTCACAAACTGGGAAGAATTAGTAGGGGAAGCAAAAGTGGATGGGAATCTGGGAGGCAGTGACCATGAGTTGGTTGAGTTCAGGATCCTGACACAGGGAAGAAAGGTAAACAGCAGGATACGGACCCTGGACTTCAGGAAAGCAGACTTCGACTCCCTCAGGGAACGGATGGGTAGGATCCCCTGGGGGACTAACATGGAGGGGAAAGGAGTCCAGGAGAGCTGGCTGTATTTCAAGGAATCCCTGTTGAGGTTACAGGGACAAACCATCCCGTTGTGTCGAAAAAATAGTAAATATGGCAGGCGACCAGCTTGGCTTAACGGTGAAATCCTAGCGGATCTTAAGCATAAAAAAGAAGCTTACAAGAAGTGGAAGGTTGGACATATGACCAGGGAAGAGTATAAAAATATTGCTCGGGCATGTAGGAATGAAATTAGGAGGGCCAAATCGCACCTGGAGCTGCAGCTAGCGAGAGATGTTAAGAGTAACGAGAAGGGTTTCTTCAGGTATGTTGGCAACAAGAAGAAAGCCAAGGAAAGTGTGGGCCCCTTAATGAATGAGGGAGGCAACCTAGTGACAGAGGATGTGGAAAAAGCTAATGTACTCAATGCTTTTTTTGCCTCTGTCTTCACGAACAAGGTCAGCTCCCAGACTGCTGTGCTGGGCATCACAACATGGGGAATAGATGGCCAGCCCTCTGTGGAGAAAGAGGTGGTTAGGGACTATTTAGAAAAACTGGATGTGCACAAGTCCATGGGGCTGGATGAGTTGCATCCGAGAGTGCTAAAGGAACTGGCAGCTGTGATTGCAGAGCCATTGGCCATTATCTTT
Source organism: Eretmochelys imbricata (assembly GCF_965152235.1). Lineage (NCBI taxonomy): Eukaryota > Metazoa > Chordata > Testudines > Cheloniidae > Eretmochelys > Eretmochelys imbricata. The sequence goes on from NC_135582.1 coordinate 56,638,987, forward strand.
GAAAACTCGTGGCGAACGGGGGAAGTCCCGGATGACTGGAAAAAGGCTAATGTAGTGCCAATCTTTAAAAAAGGGAAGAAGGAGGATCCTGGGAACTACAGGCCAGTCAGCCTCACTTCAGTCCCCGGAAAAATCATGGAGCAGGTCCTCAAAGAATCAATCCTGAAGCAATTACATGAGAGGAAAGTGATCAGGAACAGTCAGCATGGATTCACCAAGGGAAGGTCATGCCTGACTAATCTAATCGCCTTCTATGATGAGATTACTGGTTCTGTGGATGAAGGGAAAGCAGTGGATGTATTGTATCTTGACTTTAGCAAAGCTTTTGACACAGTCTCCCACAGTATTCTTGTCAGCAAGTTAAGGAAGTATGGGCTGGATGAATGCACCATAAGGTGGGTAGAAAGTTGGCTAGATTGTCGGGCTCAACGGGTAGTGATCAATGGCTCCATGTCTAGTTGGCAGCCGGTGTCAAGTGGAGTGCCCCAGGGGTCGGTCCTGGGGCCGGTTTTGTTCAATATCTTCATAAATGATCTGGAGGATGGTGTGGATTGCACTCTCAGCAAATTTGCGGATGATACTAAACTGGGAGGAGTGGTAGATACGCTGGAGGGCAGGGATAGGATACAGAGGGACCTAGACAAATTGGAGGATTGGGCCAAAAGAAATCTGATGAGGTTCAATAAGGATAAGTGCAGGGTCCTCCACTTAGGACGGAAGAACCCAATGCACAGCTACAGACTAGGGACCGAATGGCTAGGCAGCAGTTCTGCGGAAAAGGACCTAGGGGTGACAGTGGACAAGAAGCTGGATATGAGCCAGCAGTGTGCCCTTGTTGCCAAGAAGGCCAATGGCATTTTGGGATGTATAAGTAGGGGCATAGCGAGCAGATCGAGGGACGTGATCGTCTCCCTCTATTCGACATTGGTGAGGCCTCATCTGGAGTACTGTGTCCAGTTTTGGGTCCCACATTACAAGAAGGATGTGGATAAATTGGAGAGAGTCCAGCGAAGGGCAACAAAAATGATTAGGGGTCTGGAACACATGACTTATGAGGAGAGGCTGAGGGAACTGGGATTGTTTAGTCTGTGGAAGAGAAGAATGAGGGGGGATTTGATAGCTGCTTTCAACTACCTGAGAGGTGGTTCCAGAGAGGATGGTTCTAGAGTATTCTCAGTGGTGGAAGAGGACAGGACAAGGAGTAATGGTCTCAAGTTGCAGTGGGGGAGGTTCAGGTTAGATATTAGGAAAAACTTTTTCACTAGGAGGGTGGTGAAACACTGGAATGCGTTGCCTAGGGAGGTGGTGGAATCTCCTTCCTTAGAAGTTTTTAAGGTCAGGCTTGACAAAGCCCTGGCTGGGATGATTTAATTGGGTATGGGTCCTGCTTTTGAGCAGGGGGTTGGACTAGGTGACCTCCTGAGGTCCCTTCCAACCCTGATATTCTATGATTCTATGTACAGGGACTGTTATATGGGTGAGATTGGATAGTGCCTTTTTTATGTGAACAAATGCCACCCAGAGACTCAAGGCTAAATAAAATTAAGGCCACTTTAATTCTGAATAAGAACATCTACACAGGGGCTTAATGTGGTTCAATTAATCCATTTTAAATTCACACTTTTTAGTTAGTTCAGATAAATTTTTCTCAGTTCCCTGTGTAAGACAAGTCCTTAAAGGTTACTAAACAGTTAGCAAAACAGGGATTAATGTCACAAGTTATGTGCCTAATCTAGGTTTGTCTTTGTTTTTTGGAGGTATTTGCTAAATGGGGAAGGGCTCCTATCAGTGAAGAGTCCAGAGTTGAATGCAAAATTCCAAGTGTGGCTGCAACAGGGTCATAGAAAGAGGCTATTTACTTTCTAATCCATTATTATTTATTTTGTGTATTGCGGTAGTGTGTAGGAGCCTGAGTGATGTAACAAGACCTCCTCGTACTTGGCACTGTACAAATACAACAAATAGTCACTGCCCCCTGTGAGCTTACAGTCTTTATGCGGTCTGTGTATATGCAGCCCAAAGCTGTGCTTGAAAGCAAAAAGGTTTTAGTGAAGTCAAGGCTTGGTATATACAAGCAGTGCTGTAGCAATGGTGATAGATGAGCCGATGTAGGATTTGTGGCAGGAGGAGTGTTTAGGGTCAAGAATGGTGCCAAGATCACTGACAGTAAAGACAAATAGGTGTTTTGAGTTGATATGAGGTTGTGCTTGGCTATCCAAATAAAGAAAATACACATGCAGAAAAGGCTAACTGGAGTCTCATAATCTTGGCTATCATTGGCAAAGGAAGTTTATATTAATGGAGCCCAGGCTGGCATCTGCAGGTGCTCTGGTAGCACTGTCACAGGCTAACCAGCTCTGTTAAACAAAAGGCGAGAGACAAATGTGAAATGCCCTGAAATTCTTGGCTGGATGATGAAATACACTGGTTCTGTTTTAACCTTTTCTCAGGGAGAAATTCTGTTTGATTCTTCCCTTTAGAATGCACAGCTGTCTTTCAGCAAAGAACACGAGGAAAATGTGCAGCTGCGATCTGAAATAACAGCTCTGCGAGAGACAGCAGAAAAAGTACAGGTAATGAAAGTAGCATCTCTTGCCGTACCACGGAGCTAAGATATGGGGGCAGGATCTACAATGACTCATTGAGTGTGATGCTCACATCTTGGTATGCCTCCCTGGTCTGGGGTAAAGCTACACAATGAAAGCTGCACAGTCTGCTTGCTGAGCTGGTGACAGTGAAGAGGCTTCAGATACAAATGTTAAATATGATGACTTAGTTTCTTGATATCGTAATTTGAAATCCCAAAACATTCGCTTTAGTTTATGATCTCTGATTTAGCTACGATTCTAACATAGGCTTCCATTCTTGTGGCTGCTTTTATGGATATACTTAGACTTCTAAGAAGGTGCAATTTCTACATATTGAAAAGGTATATTAGGGCTGTTGGCCCTAATATAACTCATCTCCAACATAAGGGCTGAACATAATTGTGGATTCTCCATTACTTGAAGACTTTAAATCAAGACTGGATAGCTTTCTAAAAGAGATGTGATAGCTCAGTCAGAACTTATTGGCTTGATGCAGGATTTACTGGATGTTATGACCTGTGTTAGGCTGGAGTCAACATGATTATAATGGTCCCTGCTGGCCTTAGAATCTATAAAAGACACTTAATTGCTGCTTTAGTAAAAACAAGATGTGCTGCAAAACGTTTGGAGTTTTTGGCTATCTAATGCTCTCCTCCACTTCCGTCCTGTACAACAGTTTTTCTGTTTAGCAGCAGCTCTTCAGTGAAGTGAATGGATCTTTCCAGTGTTAGAGTTTTGGCATTTCTGCAGCATTGCTGTAGTGTAAATTGTAAAGAGATGTCCCTTACAAAAAAGCGTTCTGTAATGATTTTATCACGGAGCTGAGAATAGTACCTAGATCTCCTATTTCCAGTCCTGTATTTTTGTCACAAGGCCATCTTTCAATTCCTGGAGAAAGGCAAAGGGCAACTTACATCTAGACAGTCCTGCAGTGATTGGTTCTAGACAATTTATTTTTTAAACTATAGAATGGAATCTGGTCCTTTGTTCTTGCCCTGCGCTACTTCAAATATTAAGTGTCATTGAATGAATCAGGATAGAGCTTCAGTACCATTAGCTTTGCTGATACTGGTTTGTGCGAGTCTTACAGTATTTTTACAGCAGCACACTTTGTGACCCTTCCACTGAAAATTGGTGTTATCTGAACACTTTTCTTAGTGGACCTGGTTATAGCAAAGGTCAGACTGACCTTCAAAACTGCAAGATGATGGGGGTAGAGGAAAGAGAAAAGAAATTGATAGGTTTGTAAGTGTTTTTATTTCTACTACAGAAAGTTTGAAATAAAACGTGTGTGTTTTCCCCTCTGTAGGCCATTAATGACCAGTTGAACCAACAGTGCTCAGAACTGAGTGCTACGCTTCGAAGAGTTTCCATGGAGAATGCTAAACTCATTTCAGATCATCAGGCCATGCTTAAGGTATGCAGTTCACAATTAGGCAAGTAAAATAGCCACTGTGAAGCATCTGTGGCTCAGAGACCAGGAAGACTAGATGAGGGGAAAGCTCAATAAACCAGTAGCTTACATGAATCCAGTAAAATATTTTATGGATTAAGACTCCGAATTCTAGTCAGCTTGACATAGTTGATTTTGAACACTTGGTATCAAACCCCAATAAAATGTAAAACCATATTATCTTATAATTCTCCGTCCTCCTCCTGCTTAAATGACAGGTAATATCCTTGATAAAATGAAAATTAATGTGAAGGTAGAATCAGTGCACAGTTTGGTACCCAAGAGTGTGTTTAATTGACTAGATCCAATCTTTCACCAGGTCACTTACTCTAATATGTATCACCTTCTGGAATTTATTCTGTCTTCTCTGGAGAAAAGAAGAATATTTCTCTTATACTTTCCTTCCTCCACACAATTCCTGCCTTCTCTTCAGTGCAGAACTAGCCCCTGCTCATTCTGGCATCTTTAACTATTTTTCTGTCAGCCAGTTGGTGTCATCAGAGAATGGCACAAAGCATTCTTCCTTGGGATAGAGAATTCAAAACTTAGACTGATACCAATCTATCAGTCTGTCTTCTGGGACTTTACTGATTTCTCAAAGATTAAGGACTTCGCTATTTTGGTTTGATGTGTCTAGCAACTATTTATTTAAGAGAGACATTATCAGATTGATGATTTTTTTAATTGACTAAAGAAATTCCAGTTTATGGATGGATAGCCTCTAAATCGCAAGTACAGATTTTTAAATTAAAAAAAAATAGAGTGTTTATGCTCTCTTGCATTACTTACAAGGGTATTTTGGGCAGGCTGAAAAACACCACCAAATATTTACATTATTTAATATTTTTATGAATGACCTGGAAGAAAACAGAAAATCATTGCTGATAAAGATTGCTGATGACACACAGAGTGGGGGGAGTGGTAAATAATACAGGCTAAACAGGGCACAAGCAGACAATGTGTTTCCATACAGCCAAATGTAAGGTCTTCTAAGAACAAAATAAAGTCATAGTTACAGGATGGGGGACTCTATCCTGGAAAGCAATGACTCTGAAAGAGATGTGGGGGTCGTGGTGGCTAATAAGCTGAACATCAGCTCCTGGTGTAATGCTATGGCCATGCGCTCATGCAATCCTTGGATGTATAAACAGGGGAATATCAAGCAGGAATAGAGAGTTATGCTACCTCCGTATTTGGCACTGGTGCAGTTTCTACAGGAATACCGTGTCCAATTCTGGTGTCCACATTTCAGGAAAGATGTTGAAAAACTGGAGTGAGTTGTGTTATAATATCCAGTACTAAGAGAGGATACAGAAATCTCCCAACTGACCAGGAGAGATAGAACTTTGGTTTAAATAGCAGCTTTGTGCCTTCTCCCAGTCTTCTTTTGCTGTAGCCTTTGTATAATCTGAATTTTCACACTGACATTTCCTTTCCATCTTTAGGCAGAACAGGAGAGGATGACTCAGAAACTGCTGGAACAAGACTTGCTGCTGGATGCTGCCCGTGCCAACATTATAGGAGAGCTGCAAAGCATGCGGAACGAAAAAGTCCAACTTCAAAAAGAGCTGTGAGTAAGGAATATTCTAAATCTTTATAGTTTGATCTTTTCTCTGTTGTATACTAGCCGTCTTTGGTGTGTCCTGGTCCCTGTATCTCTCCAAGCCTCCTACAGGTTCTACTTATTTTCTGCTGGCTGACACTTAATCAGGACTTTTGAACACAGTAAAACAGGCACCAATAAGCATGTCTAGTATATAATATAAAATCCATTTTCTGTTCATGACATCTAAGATTGTGAGGTATAGAACTCCAACTCAGCTGTTTCCTGTATTACTTACACAGGGAGGCCTTGCACACAGAGCATTCTGGCTGCAGACAAAAAGCATGCCTAGCTGAGCAGATGACAACCACACAGAAGGTGCTCCTGGAGTCTACTATTGCTAGACTACGAGGTGAACTGGAGACAGCACTGAAGGAGAGAGGATCTCTACTGTTGGAGAAGGAGAGTCTTCAGCAAGAAGTACAACAGATATTTTCCTGTCTCTTACTTTTATTTTAAAGGTGTATCATAGTAGAAGACATTTCCATCTGCTTTACTTTCTTCCCATCTTCCTCAGTGTTGGTCCCATGGTGAAGTAGTATAGTCTCATATTCTCTGCAAATGTGGAAAGATGGGTTGGAACATAATAGTTGGCCTCCTCCCATTCTGATTCTTTGGTGTCATTGCAGACAGCATTGGTGCTATGTCTAGTGGATGAACATAAGAGAGTAGATTGCAATGTAACAGTTATGATGTTGCCTTGCCCTGTCAGGGAAGGGAAATGAGGAAAGTGCCCTGCATGTGTAGTAAGGAAGAGAAAGAGGATGGGAGGGATCCACTATATACAGTTGTTTCTAATTTCAGGGTTGGTCTGTGACCCTTCTGTCTGAGATGAAGTGCTACATCTCTCTGTTGGAAGTATTAATGGATCTCTAGGGTGGATCTAGTAGAGTTCCTTTTTTCTGATTTTAAAAGTGACTTTATTTTAATTCCTTATCGCAGATGAAGAAAGCAGCAAGTGACATAACACAGGAGAGGAACAAATTGGAAGTGGAACTAACTGGGAACAAGGTACTACCAAGTACGCATGACTTCACTCTGACTTCTGATTCTATCCATTCTTTTGGGTTGGTATCCAAAGTACAAACAGTTTTATCTTAACTGAACCTGTGACAGGGAGGTGAGAGTTTTCTCTAGTACTGATGTTAGTGATGGAAGGGAGACCTGAATCTTTGGGCTGGACTCCAAGATTGCATCTGCTTTAGCAAACTTTACAGCCATAATTTACCATTGGTGCAGCCCTTTTGACTATATCAATGATTGTAGCTGTGGTGAGACAGAACTCAGTTGTGTTTACAGCTATATCATCTGTGATTAGACTCAGATCTACACTACAGCTTCCACCATTGCTGGAGGTTGGGGGTCACATGAGACTCTCGCTGTTCCTTAGCAGTTGAATGAATCACCTCAACAGCATTTTCAGCCCCCACTGAATTCTGAGGTCATATGTACTTATTTTCTGTGTAGCTCTCTCAAACCTGCATTTTAAATGTTGGATCTGTAATGTATACTTGAGTGTGTTTGCAGCATAGTTACTGCTGAGCTTATCTGACAGGTTAACTTCTTGGGGAAGGCTGAATCACTAGTGCTGAAGGGAAGGTAAAAGCAAGTAGCTCTGGGTATGAGGACCTGTGAATAATTCACACACTTGGGGTTGAAATTTGGTCCATTGATTTGTATTGTATCCAAGACACTTAAAAGACATGATTGGAATTGGATTTTTTCTTGTTTTGAAGCTAGAAATGGGTGCTATGAGATCCACACTGCAGAATCTGGAGAAGGAGAACAAGAGGCTAATGGATCGCTTGGCAGCACTGGAACACCAGCAGGTAACCTGAGTTTTCAGTCAGCTTTTGTTGGCCTGTGTACGCACGCCTTCAGTTTGTTCTAAAATAGGTAGGTAACCCTAGTGTTCTGACTAGCGAGTGACTGTTCCAGGAGTCAAACTGCAATCTGAACTAGTTATCCTGATCACATGGTATTTCTGTGTCTAGTTTCCAAACTAATGGAATGTGAGAGAGGGGAGACAAAAGAATAAAATAACGGCTACATGTTAATTTTGTTTTCAAGTTTCCATTTGAATTTGTTAAAGGGTGAAAAGTATTCATGCTGTGTGGGGAGGATTTATAAGTAGCTGAAGGGACCACTTATGCTATGGGTTACACTTGGAGTTAGGGGTGTGATTCCAAACTTGTGTTGATGTACTTTTGCTAGCTCTCCTCGAGCTAGAGTGCTAAAAATAGCCATGTAGCCGGGGTAGCATGGGCAGTGACTCCAACTAGTCACCCCGAGTATGTACCCATGGAGTCCTGAAGTACAACTATATCAGGGATTTTCCCATGAGTATTCTGTTCCATTATGTAGTATAGGTGGGACTTTAGCCTATATACACCATAAGATAGACGATAACTGACTTGTATCTGGCTAACACTTCTGTTGGTACTTTGAGATGTCATTTCTGCTGTCCTTTTCCTATCCTCTCTCACTATTGCTCTAGCACTGAAACGTGACCAGTACTAGAAACAGTGGAAGTGTTAGAGGAGACCAGCTGCAGAGTTTTTACCACTGTGTCCTCCAACTGTACTGAGCAGGTCCAGATCTCTTGGTAGTAAAAACTGTCTACTCTAGTTGTGTCAACGTGAGACTTTCAGAAAACTTCATTGTAAATAGGTCCTCAAATCAGGAAGCTAGAGAAAATTCAGCTGAAACAGCTTCTGAATGTCTGTCACGTGGTGATCAAAATTATTTATAAGATAGTTAAATTCTTTAAAGTTAGAATATAAAAAGTGACAGTTTATTTACCATCTCCCCTCCACACACAAAATTAGCTTCACAATAGTTAGTCACCCATTATAGGGGTATGAATCAACAGAATGTTCTGAAGCTTAAAAATAGTTCATCTCCATAATTATCCCATTCTGTGTTCCTTCTGGTACCTTCTCTCACTCTGAAACATTTTTTTCCCCTAATCCCCTTGCCTCCCCCACTCTCTCTCCTTTGCTAATTCCTTTTCTTCTCCTTTCCCTCTTGCCAGAGGACAGGTTCTTCTGCCATTCACTTTCTTGCTGCCTGTGCTTGAGGTTAGGCTCTGTGATCCAGGGATTGGTCTAGATGGTTGAGAACCAGTGTATGCCGGCTTCTTCCTATAGGCTGAGGTGGCTTAGTACCAAGGTGGTACAACTACATTTTTCTGCTGCTCTGTTGTTTCACTTGGTGAGACCTCTTGTTCATTTTTAAATGAAAATCTGGACAAAACAGGAGGACAAAGGTAATGCTAAAACTTGAAGGGGAAAAGGGCTAAACCTCAGGGAGAAACAAGATGCTGAAGCCCAAGTCCATTTTGGCTTGTTTTTCCTAGGAGAGGGTGACTTCTGCTCTTGTTTTCCCAGTATGCTCAACAGCAGGTCGAACAGGTTCTAGCAGAGCTGACTGACAGTAAAAATAAACTGGCCTACGACAAAGGAAAGCTTCAGGTACCTGATTTTTGCCTTTATATAAGTTTGTTCAGAAATCCTTCTACCCAGCTGATCCAGGATTATTTAACCACATCTTCACTATTACAGTTGGAAGGAAGTTCTTGTATTTCCTTCTGCAGATGTCATTTGTGCAACAGCTGCCAGATATTTTTAAGTAGTTTGGGATTTAAAACTGTCTTTGATCCTCATCAGACCATTTATTGCCTTTAGGTAAAAGACTGGGTTGAGATGCCTCACTTATTACAGCTATAGGATTCCGGGTAAACAAGTCATAGGATGTTTGAAAATCATTGAGTAACGAGGAAGGAAAGGGGGGCATTCTAAAGCAACATGCATGTTTAGAAACCCTCAAAGAGAGCTTGGGAGTTTGGAGTGTCTTGGATAAGCAGATTATTCCAAGGAGTAAAATAAGAAGGGACCAGACAGCATGGTTATAAATATAGATAAATAAAAGTGAAGTAAGTGTATAATAGAAGGGGATGGTGAAAGCGAGATACTTTCATTTCTGAGTTGCGGATGGGTGCCTTAGAATTTGGGAAAGGGGTGCATGGATTTTGGCGTGCTTGTGAAAAAACAGCATAGAAAGGGCCAGTGGAGAGAATGGTGGCTATTTACATGGTGAGACAGCTGCATGTTTGTTTGTGTTGCTACATGTGGTGATTATTATTATTATTATTATTATTAGTGAATGCACAAGTGGTACAATAAAGATGGGAAAAGTTTTAAAAATATAACATAGGGCAGTAAGAGATGAAAAACAAAAAATGTTAGAAGTGTCAAAAGGGCTTAGGTAGGCATTACACATGCTTTAGTCATTGTAGCTTTGGGGGCAGCCTTGTGGAGGCTTTAAAGTCCTGATAGACCAGCACGAGATGAGCAGCTATTCATAGGTGTATAGTTTTCTCAGCCTCACTGCAGCTACACAGAGGGCTGTTCCTGAGTCCGCAGGGGTGGTCATTTGCTGCACACCACATCTGAAATGGTTGAGTTTGCACCAGAGACAGCATGGCAACTCGAGGCCAGGAGTCTCTTGTGAAGCGCTGAGTGTTGAGGGAGGAGTTTCTTACAGGGGGAGCAGCTTGTTCCCATTCTGCTCACCACAATGTGATGAGATGGTCGGTAACAAAGTCCATATTGGTCTTTTATTGATGAGTTGGTGGCAAAACACCTCCTATATATCTTTGAAAAGTGGCAGTTGTAGTATCTCCTGGATTGCGTCAAGGAGGTTCTTTCCTGCAACAGAAGGCCTGATGTTAGGAGACTGGTAGCCACTTACATTTTGTGCTCTCGTGGTTCCTGTTAGTCTCATTGTTAGATTCAATTGTACGTCAACTAGCTTTGTGTGGGGAGAGTTTTTGGCCACACAGGAGCACACTAGTCTCTAAGTAGCAAAGAGCTATCGCCAAGCTGTGCGGTGTTTGCGCATTAGCTCCCCAAGCTGAGACTGCAAGCTTATTGAAGAAGCCATTTCTTTTCTTAATCTTCTGAGCTACCTTGGAGAGGTAAATGTGTGAGCTAGAATTACTCGTAAATATACTGATGATAGTAATAGGTGAGGGGACAAGACACTATACTGAGCTTTATATTAAAATGATTTATCCTGTTTTAATTTTGCCTTTATGTGAAGATAAAGTGACTCTCTTGCTGCTCCTCATATTCTGAGACTTTGCTCAGTGTTAATTTCTTTTAGTTTTACAAACTCTCTCTTTCTGCTTCTCTGGCTGTCTCAAGCTCATTCCTTCTCTTCACTTACTAAATAGGTGCAGTGAGATGTATGCTGACTTTGTCTCTGCTTTTTCCTTTAGACCAAAGTACAGCAGCTGGGGGAAGAACTGCAATCTCTTGCAGATGCACGTTCAGAGAACAGCCACCTTCGCAAGCTGAATACAGCCTTAGAGACTAAATATACTCAGGTACAATCAAACTCAGAGGATTCTTCACTTCTCAGCATTGGAGTCAAACTGCTCCCCTCAAGAACATCAATAGCTTAATACTAACTTTTACTATTATAAATTACAGGTGAATATAGAACTTGGCTCTGTCAAGATTAACATGCAAAGGATGGAAGCTCAGCTGAAGCAGGTAACAAAACAACAACTGTTTTCCAGCAAATGTAATGTGTGTGTTTAGGGCTGGAACTTGCTAAATCGGTGGGATTGTAGGAATTTTCATGTCTGTCTATTCCTGGCTCACAGTAGAGAGTATACATTGTCACAGGTTATTTGGTTGCTTTTCTGGGAGGGGAAAAGGAAAAAGGCTGTGAATGTTCAGCCTAATCTGATCTAGATCACTTATTCAGTCTTGTTAGGAACAGCACAAAGAGGGGTTATGTTGCACTGGGCAGAGGTACCGAGCTTGCAGGTTTTATTTGGTGCACTGGGCCATGTTTTCTGCTAGTCTTGTTTGGGTGTCTGAGAAGAAACAGAAGTCTGAGAGTGCCAGTTTAATATTGCAAATTAGTTCTTGGTCAGAGAAGGAAATCCTTTAGATTCTTAAAGAAAATTACAGTTTACAGTAACTGCCTTAAAGTGTGTTCTGTTGGGCTGGAGAGCTCCTAAAGGGGTGAAGGAAAATGCTTAAGTTGCAGGATATGCAAATTTATAAGTTCTGTCTGGTAACCAACAGATAGTATGTGCCATGCTAGCTTGCACTACACATTAGAGAGGCAGGATGCAGCAGTGATTAGGATGGGATCCTGTAGTGCAGTAGGCCTTGGTTCAATTCCTTGCCCTACCACTTACCTCCCATGGGCAAATAAGTCATCTAGCTGTCATACCTATAACACTGCCCTACCTCACAGGGATGTCAGGGGGGATAAATACTGGAGCTGGGCAGAAAAGTGTTTACTTGTCAAACAAACATTTTCCCATTCTGAACTGGGATGACTATCTCAAATTTTCATAAACCAAAAATCCAAGAACAAAAATTTGGTTTGGGGCACTCAAAATGTTTAGAAAATCAAAAGTTGTTTTGAACTTGAAAACCAGAATTTTCCATTTTTTTTCTAAAACTGATTTGAAAAATTCATCTAACTTAACCCTTTCCTGCAAAAAGTTTCACTTTTGATAAATTGGAATTTTTTGACAAATATTTCATCAAGCAATTCCCAAATAGCTCTAACAGATATTTTAAAGATTGTGAGACAGTCTGACACTGTGGTTATGGAAGCCATAGATCCACACCAAAATCCACTATCCGAATGCCCTCAAACTTTGGGAAAGCAATTTACAAAGATAACTTAATATTATCTTCATTCTACAGATAGGGGAAAAATGGAGACACAGAAAGGTCTCACAGCAAGAGATTGGCAGAGTCATGAATAGAACCCTTAGAATGTTCTGCCTCACATGACGCAAGATTAAGTTCCAGATGGTGAGCTGTTACATTCTGCTCGGTGAGGTCACAGTATATAGTATGATAAGAAGGGGAAAGGCATAGCGACATTGCATATAGTTCTAATGCTGTACTGGTGAAAAGTGATGTCTCAGTGCTACTAAGCTATGAAAGGAAACCACACTGATTTAGCTTCCCTGGATAAGTTGCTGTGGAAAATTTAGTCTTGCAAAGTATTAGGAAAGAAAACTGAAAAAACCCTCAGATTAATCAGAAGTAGTAAATGATGCTTTAAAATGGCTTATAAGGGCTTTATAAAGTAATGCAGTGCAGGAATAAGATGCAGCATCTGTGAGTGTGGCCTCTGTTGTGTCTTCAGTGGGATAGACATTTTGTGGGTAGTTTGTTACCTTACTGTGTGCTCTTCTGGTTTTCTTTATTTCTTCCTCTTTCCCTCCTCCCACCCATCTCTATCTACTTGGACTGATTGGTTTGTTTTGTAGCAACAATGCCACCAAAAAGAAGGAAATCCCCAGAGAGGCCCTGGCAGCAGAAGCCCAGTGTTCATTACATTAGGTCAGATAAGGGTGGTTTGGGAGAGGGAGCTGCAGGCTTTGGATCGCATGTTTCTACTGTCCATTGCCCTTCACACCGGGTTCATTTCATGCCGGATCTACATTCAAGGAAGTCTGCTTCTGAATGTGGTGACTGTCCTAGAATCTCTCTGAGGACTTTGTTAAATGCTATTAAGACCATGGAGGAAAGATTGGAGAGTAAAATAGACATCCTCACTCCAAGGCTATTGAAAGCTGAATGGTCTGCAGAATTTAGTGAAGATGATTTCCTGATGGTGAGTGAAGACTTTGAAACAAACTAGCAGGGGTGCCCAACCTACGGCCCACCAAAGCATTTCATAAGGCCCATGGCCTGTTTCAATACAATCTACTAACAGGCGATTCATTAGCATTTTATCATCATGTGTGCATCATTTTAGTTTACACAAGTGTATAAACAGATAATACTGTACATTGAAATAACCTATCCAAATACACATGAAAGCAGCTGAACTTAAAATATAAATCAATACAGGTGACTTTAAATCTTATTAAAATATGTAGAATCTGTTTGGCCTGCACAAGTTTGTGCCTAGGTTTATGTGTCCCTCCTGTGTAATAGGGTTGGGCACCTCTGAACTAGACGATGGAAACTTAAGGGAGTTTCTGGGGCACTAATAATTAAATTGTTAGCGAAAATGAGGAAATACTGGAAAATACCAAATACGGGTGTCTTTGGGAGCTTCTTGTGTAGAAAGGTGCAGGCTCAGTTAATGAAGTCCAGATACAAGACAAAGTTTTCAGGCTGAAAGTGTTTCTGATTCTAGACTTGAGATAATGTAGTTGTGGTCTGTCTGAACTGTTGATGTAAAAAGGCCATATGACTGATGCTATATATTTAGTTTGTTGGAAGACAATAATCAGGTTTGGTTTATAATGGGATTGGGACAAAGGAAGCCCTCTGTGTTCTAAATTTTATCTTGGTAATCCAGCTGAGAAGCTGTGAACCTGATTTACAAATGGAAGTTTCAAGGAACAGAGTAGACACAAACTTTGAGTTACCCTGGGTGACACAAAGTAGATCACCTTTGATTTGAGAAAGCCAAGTATTTTTGTCTTAAAGTTGTTGTTTTTTTCTTGGCAAGCAGAGATTGGAGAATATTGTGTACCTGATACCCAGAGGACGTCACTAAAAGTTACTATTTTTTATTCCAAAAATATAAGTGGCTGCTTCTGGTTTCCATTTTTTGGGCAATATGTCAGGAGTTTGGCTAAAATCTCTTCCTTTCTGCCATCTCTTTTTGAATTACCTATTTTGTGTTCTCTTTTAATATTAAAACAAGCAGTATACCCAGAGACTTGTTCCTATGCCTAGAGCTATAGTTATGGCTGGCAATATCCAGGGGAGTCTCATGAAATGTTAGCTATTTGTGTTTAAAGTGGCCTTTGGATTTTGCAAACAATTGACTTGTCCCTCCTTCCTCTCTATTACAAACTGTGGATTATAAGGATTGTGTTTACTGGGGGATTAGTGAGCAGTGGCTCTTTTCTTGCTTAGTCTGAATTTCTTATTTCATCTGATTTTAATTTTGTCAGATGTTATTTTGCAGATCTCTAACGATAATAAATGTAACAAACAGTAACATGCACTAAAATGAGAGAATGATTGATCTGCAGTGAGAAACTGTAATGACTATTGATAAAGCACCTAGGACTCTGGACAGGGTAACAAATATTTAAAAATCCATTAAACTAGAAGAATATTCTCTAAAAATAAAACCAAGGAAATAAATCCTATCAATAGATTCAGCAGAAAACACATATGCTTGTTTCACTGCTACTCATGTTTAATTTATTTAAAGCTTGGATTCTAAGGGAAATATTGGATCTTTGTTTCATAAAGTCAAAAAGAGGTTTAATGCCCCATGAAGGAAAGTACTGCAGCCCCTACTGGGGTTGGAGTTTCCAGTTCTATCTCTTTATCTCCCTCACCAAGGCCGGATGAGGGGTGGCAGTTTCTTTCTAATGCTTGTTTTGAAAAATAAAATCTCTTGTTCTAAATACCGAATCAAGGTGTCTAGATTTTAGGACATCTGGACCATTTCACTGGTAAAGTCCCTTCACCACCTTAAATTGTAAACTATTAGAACCAATTCCTGTGATTTGGAAAACTAGAATTCACCCTCTTCCTCTGTCTCTTTGCAAAGGCACAGACCACCCTTGAACACAAAGAAGAAGAATTTTCTATGGCAATCAAGTCCCGTGATGAGGCATTGCGAGAGAGTCAGAAAATTAAGGGGCACATGGAAGCCATGGAAGAGAGGGAGAAGCAAAAGGCAAGGAAACAGGGTTTTTTTTAAAGGAGACAAATCTGATATAGCCTGGCTCAGATTCCAGCACAGCAAATTTAAACTTCAACATAAGTCTTATTAGCCGGTTGATGTCTACATGGACAACAGTGCTCCAACACTGGTTCTGGAATGTGTGTAGAATACTGACTCCTGAGTCTCAAGGTGCTGTACAATCCTGTATAATATTTTGCAGTATTATGCTTTCAACTGATGGCCATTGATGAAGTAGGCAGTTGATGCCAGCAACATACAGGGGGTTACCAGGGGTTAATATTTACTTAGAAAGTTCTGTATCAGCAATTGGGACCTGATTCTCCTCTTACATCATTGTAAGTCAGGAGTTATCTTGAAATCAGTGGAGTTAACACTTACTTAAAATGGGTGTGAGGAATCCCCAATTTTATCTTTAATGTTGGGCCCTAAACCTTTGAATAAGGGTGCAAATCAGAGTCTGGCAGATAAAACATAGTCCGTGTGGACTTCATAGTGGACAATACCGCAACATGCTATTAGAGTTCGTATTCCACTCTCGCTCGTTCCCTATGCTGATGGGAACTGAACGCCACAAAGGCAGCATGTTCAACCAGTGTTGGTAAAGTTGCATGGGTTAGGGCTGGCCCTCCTGAGCCAGAATGACAGGTTCCTCTGATGATTACACCAAAGGAAGGGTGGGAAATGGAGAGGAATTCTGGAGAACTTTTCCCGGCATACCTTCAAATACAGGCTGAAGGAGATGTTGTGATAATTGGGCCTATAAATTTACCCTAATTGTGAGGTAAACTATAAATAGTAAGTGAAAGTTCATAAGATGTCACAAATCATAACAAATGTTTATATGGGAAAAGGTACAAAAGACAGACTGAATTAGTCCATTAACCACTCCTTTTTGGAGGCCTTAAGAAAGTGACTTTAGAAAGAAAAATTGGCTACTGGCTGCCACTCTCACCGTCTCTTGGGACTTTGTCATCCTGATCCTGAAAGATGTCCTGACCAGGCCAGAGAGAGGGAGTCAGGTGACACTGCCACTAGCTCCAGCAGAATCCCAAATACCACTTGGGATGTGAGACTTCCTCTCCCCACCCCGCCCAAAAGTAGGTGCTTCTCCTTCCCTGCCTTATTTCTTCTTTCCTAACACCCCTCCTTTTTCCTTCTGCCTAATAAAACTCTGGCTTATCTGGCCAAGATTATATTTTGTAACATAGTGGAAAGCCTGTGACCAGAAAGAGGCAGCTAAATGCAATGCCCTCCTAAATAACCTCATGCTGGTACAAGTTTGCTAGGTCTCGGAGTGGATAAGACCATGTACTGTGCCTGTGTTTTTCCAGCAGTGAAATTACAAGTGAAAGTCAATATCAGAGACAGAAACTTCATTTTCTATCTTTGCTGTTCTTTTTTCTCTCCTTGTGTGTGTGTCTTATTTTATCTTTTAGATAGTGGGACTGGACTTTAACAACAAGAAGAACAACAACTGCTCATACCCATCTCTACTTACTTCTTTTCTTTTCCCCAAAAGGACAATTATTACCATCTTTAATACCATCTAAAAAACTATCAGACAACGGTATTTTCCTTCTAAAAAACTCCTAACTAAAGGGAAAGGAAACAATTGTGTGTTTGCCATGGTACTAAGCAGGCTGAAATCTCTGTTTAAAACTGTTTAATGTTGGACAGTGACTGAGTTATGTTAACACCTTTGGCCCATATATTCCATCTAAATTAATACAACAAAGACAAGACCGATCTTCCCTGAGCCTGCGGGGGTGTAGCCTACTTATGATTTATATGAAGAGTATAATCAAAGTAGTCTTTATTGGAAGTTAACCAATTTCCCCCTTCTGCCTGCTTTCTTGTATTTTAGGTGGCAAACTTACAGCGCCAGCTACAGGAGACAAAGGAGGATAACGACAAGGTGACATCTGTCCTGGAGAATGTGCTGGCTTCTCACAGCAGGATGCAGGCAGCTCTGGAGAAGGTGCAAACTGAGCTGGGACGCAAGGATTCTGAGATCACAGGGCTCAGAAAAGACAGGTAACTGTGCTTGAAACTCTTTGCGACTCTCAGTATCTGTAATGTTGTGAAAAACTAGACAAGCCAGGCCAGGGAATGGCTTGATCACCGACTCTTTCCCTAGGGCTCAAGATGATTATCTGCCTTTTGGGAAGTAAGCAGACTATATGGGACCAGATAAGGTAGTTCCCAGTGAACCCAGTTTGTTTTTATAATCCCTGCAGTTAGTTTTTTCTGCAATATTGGGAGAATGGAGGCATAGCACTAGTTGATTTGCCCCTCATGTACACATGATCAGTTCTGTAAGGGTTGCGGTTGAGAATACACTGCCTTCTCTGTTAACCAACTATCATTAAGTGCAGTGTGCCTGTTGCACAAGACTTCATAAAAATATCTCCAGAAGTTAGTCATGTGTAGGGATTTATAACTGGGGATAGTGGGAATCAACATCCAAAAACCTTCTACAGACTGTTTTAATACTTGTAACTCAGGGATCGGCAACCTTTGGCATGCAGCCCATCAGGGTAAGCCCCTGGCGGGCCGGGCTGGGTTGTTTACCTGCCGCGTCCGCGGGTTTGGCCAATCACAGCTCCCACTGGCCGCGGTTCACTGCTCCAGGCCAATGGCAGCCAGCACATCCCTCAGCCTGCGCTGCTTCCTGCAGCCCCCATTGGCCTGGAGCGGCAAACTGCAGTCAGCGGGAGCTGCGATCAGCTGAACCTGCAGACGCAGCAGGTAAAGAAACCAGCTCAGCCTTCCAGGGGCTTACCCTGGCCGGGCTGCATGCGAAAGGTTGCCGATCCCTGCTAACATATAAAATTTTTCCCCACTGAGGCATAACTCCTTGAGTATCTCTGCAAATTTCCGGGTGCACATACCCTGCAATTTGTCTGTCTTTGTGTAGTAACTGTTGCTTGTTTTAAATTTTAGGTGTAGTGCTCTGTTATTATAAAGCCAATATCTGATTATTAATCCCTATAGGATCTTATATAGGCATCTAGCAGAGAGGAGATTGTAGTGTAAATGTAAATAGCACATTAACTGTATTTTTGTCTCTGATCTAACTTGATTAGCACATGGAAAGACTGCTCTATTTCCTGTGTGAACAGAATTTATTCTGTATTTTTTGTGATTTTTATTCTAGTTTGAACCAGTTAACATCCTGGCCCAAAATCTCACAGATCAAAGATATCTGAGAATTTGCAACACTTTCTTCCCTATGTTTGTGGACTCTGTGTTAGTTGTAAAAGAAAGTTTCAGACTGATGAGTTGGCAGAACTTGTAATTACAGTTGTGATGTGAGCCAATGAAGCATGCCAGTCACATTTACAATGGTATTTATAGGCAGGCAACTCCTGTCAGCCATGTATATAATGCCAGTCATTATACTATAGGCCAGCAATCCCTGTGTGGCAGATTTTCATGAATGGGAGATAGCTGTACATTGCTGCACAGCAAATCATTGTGCTGGGAACTGGATGATGCTATAAAATTAAAACTGATCTTGGATGCCTAGAGCTAACATTAATGTCATTTGGCCTACCTTTACATGCTGCTTGGGAATACACCAAATGGTATGATAGCTGTGGCTGAAGCCAATTCATCATCTCATGGTGTGCATCAGAGGGGGAAGAAATTGGGAGTTGAGAGAGAAGATTGACCGAAATTAAAATTCAGTTCCAGTCCAAACGAGATACTTTGAAAATAGAAAACTGTGATATGACCTCCGCTCTACAGGGGAGAAGAATGCATAGGTAGCTTTGCTGTTAACCATGCCCCTTGAGTGATTTATTCTCTCTCTCTCTCCTTTTGTTTGCAGGACCCAGAGCCAACAAAAAATCCAGAAATTAGAGGCAGAATTGGAACAGTACCAGGCCAAAATGGTTGTCATAGAAACTCAGCACAATAGTCAGGTAGAGACCAAGTTTTTCCAATGATAACAGGTTGGATTAGTTCTGTGGTACTGAACCATCCTGCTTTTTTGGAAGATGGAATGTGGGGGAGTACCTGCCAGGAAACTTACAAGGCAAAATCTGTAAACACTGGGGTAGATCATTTTATGGAGATTATAGAAAGGAAGTTTTACTCCATCCAGAGATGCCTTGAGAGAGCTAAACTTCCAGCTGTCTTCAAATGGGAACAGAGAATGTGGACAAAGGTTTCTGAAATGTGCATTTCCTTCTCATGAATATCTTTATTTTGTTCTTCACATTCTCCTCTTTACCTCTCTTTTTTTTTTGGGGGGGGGGGGGGAAAGAGGGGGGCATTGCTGCTTGTGTTTAAACTTAGAAATATTTAGTCTAGTTTTCTGTCTTTTGCTGGAGGCATTGGAGGCATCTCTTCGGCCATGTCTATACCAGGAGAAACTTAAAACAAAATAGAATTGTGTTTTAAAACCTAACACTTAAAGACAATTTTGCCCTTAATATAGACAGGGCAGTTGTTAGTGTCAGTCATGGTTATGTCTACCATGGACAGCCTTCACTTGGAAGGAAGTTTGCTGTCTTGTGAAGCCTTGATGGAAAGCAGGATGTGATGCTTGGTCTTCTGAAATTGAGTCTAAGGACTTCCCACAGGCCACCAGTTGCCCACAATTGATAGCATTAAGCAGAGGCTGCTAACACACCATTTGTATTTGCCAGAGTTCTAGTCGAGCGAATTGACACTGACTGGGAAAAAGATCCCTTCTGTTCTTACTGGGGAGTTGGTGAGGGAAGGAGTGTTTATAGAAGTTCTTCTCATTCAATTAAATATAAATTAGATCTCTCTCTCTTTACCCCTGAGGTGGACCCACTTTGTAAAGCACTAGAAGTTGCTAGAGCAGACAACAAGAAGCTTGCTTTGAGTTTGGAACAAGCTCTGCAGGCCAATAGTACCCTGCAGAGCAAGCTGATACATACTCAGGAAGAAATAAACAGGAAAGAAATTGAGCATCAGCAGTTGATGGCCTGCAGGTAAGAACAAGTGCAAGGTGCCGTGGCTGGAAAAAACAACACTTTGCTTTTCCATTTCTAGCTGCAGAGCTTGTGGCCCTTTCCATGCTTTTGTCAGTTGCAGCAACAATCTCTGTGGTGTGACTGTTGAGCCAGCAGCTTGGTGGATTGATGGACTGGTGCAAAGCCCTCATGAACCAGCCGTTTGCCTGCTGATGCAGTGACTTCTCCAGGCTCCTCTGCAGTATTGGAAGGCTGCAAATGGAGCCCAGTCTTTCCTCTGGGCTGTATGTGTGGCGCAGCCCAGAATGCAGGAGCACTATTCTGCTGTTTGAGTGAATATGCCTGCGTGGCTGGCAGCACTTGCCACTGACAGCCTTGCAATATGGCTGTTGTTCCTGTACTGCCAGGAGGGGATGGGGGCGGGGAAGGAGTCTGCCTCCTGGGAACTGCAGGCTGCTTGCTGATAGGAGTTGAGGAATGTTATGAGCTGGAGCAGTCCGCCTCATTCTCCTGGGAGAACTCTGCAGGCTGGCCTACAGCAGACGCCTGCTGGCTCTGAGAGGAAAGCCTCCCTCAGACAAGGAGAATCTGTCTTGTATTTCTGTTTGGAGCTGTTGTTGAGGAAATAAATGTGCTGAACGTGCAGTTGAATGAACAAATTGAACTGGCCTCCTGGACTGCCATGCTTCAAAAGCTAAGTCAAATCTTCATGGCGCACATAATGTGGCAAAATGAGGCCCACCCAAGCACAGAAAATATTTTTGGACCATCACTTTTTCTTGCTGTTTTCTTTTTGTGGCCAGGTCTTCCCACTTGTAGTGTTTATGAATTCACTCAGTATGGTTTATTTCCTATAGCTTTTGTCTTCCTTCTTTCCTGAAAGGGAGCAGCTAATTGAAGAAGCCACAATGGAAGAAAAGCTGTATACCAAACGCTTGGAGTCCTTGAAGAAGCAGTTTCAGACCGAGCGAGAGGCTACAAGGAAAGCAGGTCACAGGGAATCTGCTGAGGTGAGGAGGGGCAGAATTGCAAGATTCCTTCCATGATCAGTTTCCCGAGAAGAGCTCTGCTTCCCAACAAGAAGAAAACAAAAGTGATCTATGACACTTCTTGTCCCCCTTTTGTGTTGCAATATCACTTGGTAGCAACATAAGAGAGTTTTGGCCTGCAGTGGACAAAGTGATGCTCTGGTGGCTGTAGCATAGTTAGTGATTTATTTATCACATCTATCCCTCCCCTTTTGTTTTTTGTGCAAACCTAACTGTATTTCCCTCTAAGGCCTATGGAATAAACCAAAGATTAATTAGAATATGGTTTCCAGGAAGGACCAAAAGGCTATAGTTTGAAGGTTGTATGATGTTTGATAGCAGCCTCCAATTATTGCAAAATCCTTGTCATAAAAACATGGTATATGGAAGAGAAGAGGCAGTAAAACAGTGGTCTCTGCTTCTTTGGTCTGTCATGGGCTATATTCTTTCTATCATCTGTGTCCTCTGACCTTAGAAGTATTCAGAAACCCAGAGGTTAACCTGTGTATTCTTTCATTCCCTATGAATAACTGGAAGATCCAGCTTAACAGCTACGTACCAGAGACTCTCTTTTTGGTGATATTCACAGGAAATACATGTCTCTGATTACCCTAGCCAGACATTTTTGGGGATGAACATGAACTAACCTCTTCTATATGCCTCCTAGCTGAAGAAAGCCCTGGAAGAGGCTTCTTCCAAATCTGCTGAAGTGTCCCGGGCTAACAGGGAGCTGCGGCAGAAAATAATGGAGTTGGAAAAGTCCCTGGTCAGTTACAGGGGGAAGCTAAAGAGCCAAAGAGCTCAAATCAGACACTACTTGGCCTCCAAAACTAACAACATCCAGAACACAGAGAGGATAAAGGTTTGTGCAGATACCTTTTCACTCTGAAAAACCCTGTTCATACACCATCTCTCCTCGTAATGGGAAGAACTACTGCTGTCACTGCAGTGGGGCCAGGCCAGGATACTGCCACTGGTATTGAGAAAACCTGGTGCCAGTAGGAGTCTTATAGTGTCAGTAATAGCTGGGAAATGCTCGTCTTTTGTGTCTTTTTTTCCCTACATTAAATGCTCTTTTTGCTATGGAATCACTCGATAGTTCGACAGATCACTTCACGGTAGTCCTTTGTTTCCCAGTTCAGTGGATTGGATAAGGCATCTTTTTGCCAATAGGTCATGCTGAAGGGAAGGGCCTACAGCTTCTGGCCGCCTTTGTGTCCTTTTATAAATGAGTGATTTCCAGTCAGTAGAACACTGCTGGGTGCTTGTGCCTCCCTCTCCCTGTCTTAATGAAGATCCTCTGTGCTGGGCTCGAATGCCACTCTGCTGCCTGCTTGTCCCCAGCAGAGCATGTGTTACTCCAAATCTCAGTCACACAGTAAGGATGGCGTTTGGAGCAGCCCAAGCTCTGTCACATTAAACAATTTCACTGGAGCTTCCTCCTTTCATTTAAAATTATTTTCAGGAGATTGAATCTGAGCTGAGGCAAATGGAGCTGATCAAGGAGCAGTATCAGAAAAAAAACTATGAGCAGGTGGGAGTTCACTATACAACTTCCCCTTTCCATTAGATCAGAATCTGCATGTGGTCACTGAGATCTCACTTCCATGCCATCTCTAGTCACAGAGCATCCAGAAATTCGTGACAGAGTTAACAAGTCTTCAGAGTGAGATGCAGACCTTGGCCAAAAACCAGCATGAAGTGGCAACACGGAACAGGCAGCTGGAGGCCCAGCTGGAAATGGAGCAGAAAGTGCGGCGGCAGCTAGAGAACCAATGTCAGGTAAAATGCTCACAGCCTTGGAAACACAGTATGATCCGTGCTGAGCTGCATGATCCTGTCCTGGAGTCTGAATGCTTATTGCCCCTGAGCATGTTGCTGGGCCATAACTGTAGGGTCCTATTACCAGTGGTGGGTGCTCATTCCCATGCCAAGGGGGCTTTTATAACCTCTCTTTATAGCTGTTTATTGGAGCATGGACAGCAATGTATGGCATGGGCTTTTATGGAACTAAATATTTGACCTACTGGGCTGGGAGTTATTCTACCAAAACTTTCCAGTCCAGATTCCTGCTCATTCTGTTATATAGAAGTGGTTTGTGTTATGTCCTGTATGAGCAAAATAAAGAGAGAGGTCTGGGTGTTATTTTTCTCTCTCCAGAAGCTAGATGATACAGTCAAACACTTGAAGAAATGCAAAGAGGAAACTGAGCAGAAACTGAAAGAAGCCAGTGTAGAATCGGAACAGGTGAGTACAACAGTGGGAAAGAAGAGATCCTCTGGTACAAAGCAAGAGTTATCCGTCCTTGGGGATGACAAGATTTGTTTGTGGGACATGCACTGGGAGGCCCTTTAAGTGTTAAGAACAAGCCTTTGATGAGGTGGGAAGTAAGGTGCAGCCACAGTCTATTTCTCCCCATGGTCATTGGCTAGTGCTTATCCCAGGCCCTTCTTCTGTTAGAGCTCTTAACAGTCTCCTATACAAATTATTATAGTTTAGTTAGGCCTGTAAGAGGAAGTTCTCTCCATGTCTGTCAGTTTCCACCTGGTTCAATGGCTTGTGCATGTTGACAAGTTTAAAACACCTGCACATCTGTCCTCTCCATTAAGCAGTGTGAGCTGCTATATTGTACCATTTTGAATGACATTACTCCAAACCACCTCTTTTAAAGGTGAGTCACATTTCCCCATGCACCTCATCGCTTATTGAAAGCCGATGGTATTGCACAGTAGAAGTCCAAAGCACAATACCTTACAGAAGTGTTACAGTAATTTGGTTCCAAATTGTACAGTACTGTAGTTATTTCACAAGGGAGGTCTCCAGGATAAGTAAGGGAGTAAGTAACAAAGGTCCTTTAAATTCAAACTGCACAGTACTTTGTAGCAGTAGTAGGTGGATAGAAAGCTGGCTAGATTGTCGGGCTCAATGGGTAGCGATCAATGGCTTCATGTCTAGTTGGCAGTCTGTTATCAATTGGAGTGCCCCAAGGGTCGGTCCTTGGGCCGGTTTTGTTCAATATCTTCATTAATGATCTGAAGGATGGCGTGGATTGCACCTTCAGCAAGTTTGCAGATGACACTAAACTGGGAGAAGACGTAGATACGCTGGAGGGTAGGGATAGGATACAGAGGGACCTAGATAAATTAGAGGATTGGGCCAAAAGAAATCTGATGAGGTTCAACAAGGACAAGTGCAGAGTCCTGCACTTAGGACAGAAGAATCCCATGCACCGCTACAGACTAGGGACCGAATGGCTAGGCAGCAGTTCTGCAGAAAAGGACCTAGGGGGTACAGTGGACGAGAAGCTGGATATGAGTCAAGAGTGTGCCCTTGTTGCCAAGAAGGCCAGTGGCATTTTGGGCTGTATAAGTAGGGGTATTGCCAGCAGATCGAGAGACGTGATCGTTCCCCTCTATTCGACATTGGTGAGGCCTCATCTGGAGTACTATGTCCAGTTTTGGGCCTCACACTACAAGAAGGATGTGGAAAAATTGGAAAGTGTCCAGCAGAGGGCAAGAAAAATGATGAGGGGACTGGAACACATGACTTATGAGGAGAGGCTAAGGGAACAGGGATTGTTTAGTTTGCAGAAGAGAAGAATGAGGGGGGATTTGATAGCTGCTTTCAACTACCTGAAAGGGGGTTCCAAAGAAGATGGATCTAGACTGTTCTCAGTGGTAGCAGATGACAGAACAAGGAGTAATGGTCTCAAGTTGCAGTGGGGGAGGTTTAGGTTAGATATTAGGAAAAACTTTTTCACTAGGAGGGTGGTGAAGCACTGGAATGCGTTACCTAGGGAGGTGGTGGAATCGCCTTATTTAGAAGTTTTTAAGGTCAGGCTTGACAAAGCCCTGGCTGGGATGATTTAGTTGGGGATTGGTCCTGCTTTGAGCAGGGGGTTGGACTAGATGACCTCCTGAGGTCCCTTCCAACCCTGATATTCTATGATTCTATTATCTGCATATAGGATTGTCCTTAACAAGAGTTCTTGCTAACACAGGATGTGAAATAACTTGCTAATTTTACAGCATTTGTCATTCTTTAAATGATCCTGGTGCCAGCACATTGCCAAGCAAAGGCCATGCTCTCTCCCCTCTTTCTTCTGTGGTTTGCTGTATTTAGCCTCCATTTTACTCTCTTCCTCTACCAACTTCTTGATGCTTTTCCCTCTAGTTAGAATTTTCTCTTGGGCTAGTGCCAATGAGAGGCCCATTAGTTACTCAATAAGGGGGTAACAGCAGTGCAGTGTGGACCTTTCCACCCCCTCCACCATGTTGTAGGAAGGAGGCCAGGATGGCCAAGTGGCGTGCTCTATGCTTACATAGAGGTGGGAGATTTAAAGAAGTCTGGATTTGAAATCTTGCCTGTCTGGTGTGCAGCCCAGAAGTTGAAACTGCTAACAGTTCTCTTTCTGACTCTAATCACTACTCTCTTCCTCAGATCACAGCTAACCTGGAGGAAGCTCACCACTGGTTCAAATCTAAATTTGACAGCCTGCAGCTAGAGCTAGTGAAAAACAAACAGCAGAATATCCCCAGTGAAAGGAACTATGGCAAGGAGGTAAATAAGGGAGTTGCTTTTACTTTCAAGGTAGAGGTGCATAGTTAATGGGAGGATGAGGAACAGGGAACAGCCTGTAGTAGAGTTCCCTGTGTATGTTAGAGGAGCAATGGTCTGAGTACAGGCAGGCCGTGCTGTTGCAAGGAAGAGTGCTGGCACTTGTTGAAGTGAAGGTAATAGCAAGGCCATGCAGGACTATAGCAGGTGTTTCCTATGCAGAGGTGAGTATCAGTGCCAGAAGAAAGCCAACACTGTTTTGTTTGAATGCATATAACATGGGCAGGAGAGTTTCTGGAGAACTATAAGAAAACTCTGCCCCTTTGTGATGTTCTGCTGTATGCAGAGCAGGAGCAGAGAGGCGTGATCTCCAAACAAAGCTTCCCCACCTCAAGCGAGGGGAAGAGCAGACCTCAGACCAAAATTTTCCCTGTTTCCTAACTCATTTCTTTAGCAGGTTAAAGGTGACAATCAGAATTTTGGTTTCTTAAGCCCTGTTGATTTCTGCAGTTCCCATCAGCCCCCACCTCTCTCAGCCCAACTAGCATCTCCTTGGGGCAGGAAAACACTCTCAAAGGAGTAAGCCCCTGGACAAAGGTTTTGAAGTTTAGTTCTCTAACTTCTTGCTGATGTTTCACAGAATGTGCTTATTTGGTGGGGAGATGACATTTGTTGAACCTACTAGAGCCAGGTGGAGACAGGAGAGGAATGATGGAGCCCTTTCTCTCCATTTTCCATATCCTGCTTCTCTCCAGCTATATTTTAGGTCTGA
Source organism: Eretmochelys imbricata (assembly GCF_965152235.1). Taxonomy (NCBI): domain Eukaryota; kingdom Metazoa; phylum Chordata; order Testudines; family Cheloniidae; genus Eretmochelys; species Eretmochelys imbricata. The sequence continues at coordinate 56,665,645 of NC_135582.1, forward strand.
TTAAGCTCCTACCCAAAAAACTGTATTGAAAATGAGTGGCTCTAGTGTGCCTTCTTCTCTTGCTTTTCTCCATGACTGCTGCTATTCTCCTCCGACACTCATCCAAACAGTTCTGTAAAGACAGTTCTCCTTACCTTGTTTTGTATGCAGATCTCAGAGCCTTTGTCTCTTACAGCTGTGGCAATTCCCAGAGAGCTGTTTGACCTTGCTCTAAAGATGTATCTTGAGCTGCTGCAATCTCTGTATTTTCTACTGTTCATTGGGAATGAGAGGGGATAGATCAGTTTTCATCCAGTACCCTGTCCTTTAACAGATGGAGAAGGAAAAGGCCATGAAACTCCCTAGCCAAGCCTCCCTGAATCGCTGGGAGACTAAGCAGCAGCTCAAACTCATCTCCAGGAAGTACCAATCTGAGCTAGACAGGAAGTGATGTCATCTAACCCAGGAGCTTCCAGGCTGCCATCCCACCCTGCACTTGTGAACACCACAGTTCAGACCAGATCTTCACATGCTGGAAGATGAGCCCTAAGGTTGAAGTATCTTGATCTATAAGCATCTGCATATTTCAGAAGATTTTTGAGTGGGTGTAAGCAGAGGTCCTGTATGAACTTATGAACAGGGTCTGCTCTGATTCAGTGAGGAAGATCCTTCAAATAAAATGCACATTGACTGGCTGGCTGATGGGAGACCAGTGCAGACAGGTTTTGGAATATTAATTTAAATTGTGTGCTCCAGTTCAGCTTAGCTAATAAGTCTCACCTCTCTGACACATTCTGGAATGTATTATTTTGTGAGGTAGCTTTCCATTTCCCCCACCCTAACATGGCCTTTGAGTGGGACTAGTTTGCTTAAACACTTTATCATGGAACTCAGATTAGCAAAACCGTAATTTATAGCAAAGAAATTATTCCTATCTCTAAAGCTTCCTATACAAGTAAGTTTATGTTCTGGATCTTTGTCTCCAGTCACATCTCTCATTTGTGTTTTAGCAGCTCAAGAGGAGGGGAGTGGGTTGGAATGAGCCCTGCAAAGTGAGGAGACATCGTTATTATTGAGAGCTCAGATTGTTGTGCAAGGATTCTGCCTATCCAGGGGATGGTCTTTTGGATTCCTAGGTTGGTGATGGTAAACTTGCTGAAAGAGGGCAGTTGTCCACTGTTGGATACTGATGGTTACCTGACCAGTACAGGGAGGATCCCTTCTTAGCTGATGGGAACAGCTACCATTAGTAGCAGTAAAAGGAGCCCTGGGTCTGGGCACTGAGAGGAGGACAGTGCCCTTGAGCAATTGCAGGATCCCTGTCTTTGCCCAAGGCTCCATTGCTGGAAGGTGCTCCATGTGGGTGTGAGAGGCTGCCAGGCAGAACACCTTGCACCATTGGTACCCATGTGATTAATAGAGTTGGTTAATTCTGCACGACCTTGGAACAAGTTACCCAAAGGGCAGGTGGTGTCCAGAGCAGGTGCTATACACTCGTAGTTGCAGTGGGTTAAGACTTTAACTACCATTCCCTTATGATATAGAAACGAACAATTTTCATCCACTGTTCAATTAATGAGCACTTATGAGTAGCTCAGATTCCCTCCTTAAAACTCAGTCTGTCTTGGCTTACGGTGTAACCCAGCTACATCAGATGTGCTGTTACACACCTAATTTTAATAATTACAGTGCTGTTTCCTAAGCTTCCTCCAGTTGTCTGATCCATTTGTTTTTGTGGGGCTAGTTTGAAGCTCTGTGGGACAAAGGCTATGCCTTCTTCCTCTGTGGTGTGTACAGAGCCAAGCATATTGCTGGGACTTGGCAAATAACAATCATTCCACCCATTTTATATACCTACATTTGTCATATAAACTTAATTATGCTACAACAGCCTGGACCATTATTTTAGGACCTGGTCCTGCCCCTATTGCTGTCAAATGGGTATTTTGCCATTGACATCAGTGAAAACAGGATCAGACCCTTAGTGATTAAGCGCCTGATTGGAAGCCCATTAAAACTAATAGGTATCTTTCATGAACTTCAGTAGCCTTTGGCTCAGATCCTGTTATGTTGCTGAAATTCCTAAGCAGCAGAAGTCTTCAATACAACCTTATGTTCCTCCTCCCAATCTACCGCTGGCGAGCTGAGTTTCTGCACACCACATCACTTCTGAGTGGTGGGGTTAAAATGAGCTTATGTGTAGGATTCTGTTCTATAGCCCTGTTCTCCTCTTGGGTCAGTATCAGTAGCGTAGTCTAACTCTGCCAACGTTAGCACCAAGCTGTAGGCATAGCCTGAAACCAACCTAGCGTGGCACTGGCTGCTTTATTTCACACTTTGATCTCGTTAAGCTATGTGGCTGTTAATGACAAAACACACTGCCCTTCATCTAAAAAGAGATGCTATGAGGTATGGTCCAGTGAGGGAAGACAGCTCCAACTGCTACCATCCAGTTTCCTTTAGTAGTTGTTGCTACCAAGGAGCCATTGTTTTAGTGATTAGTGGGTAGGGATTCTTTCTTTCATCAGGCCCTCTTTTCACAGATACAGGGCACTGGAGTGCTGTGTGTATAATTGCTATGTATAGATATCTGCTGACTTTGTATTTAAATAGTCATTAAATCTGCTTTAATTAATACTTAAATATTTGCAGTTTGTCATTCTAATCCATGGTACATGAAACCTATTATTTCTTTTAAACAAGTACCCAATAAGCACTTGTCCTGAGGTGTTTAGGACTGAGTGTGGTGAGACTTAGACGCAGTCTAAGCATAGAGTAATACTTACGCTGCTGTAGTGCTTTTCATCCTAACCACTAGCCTGCTACAGTAAAGCCCAGAGGATGGGGAAATGCCTTGATGTTCACTGAATAGTTTTTGCTGAATACTCCCTTCATCGTGGCGGGAGGAGCAGCATGATAGGAAGGCAGGATACCACAGCCTATCATAACTACATAGTAAATTGATAAAGGCAGAATACAATTACCTTAATTTTACAGGAACAGTATGGTTAATGCTGTTCTTACACACAGCACCCTAGGCTTGGGCAGGAACTCTGTTTTGTGCCTGAAGCAGGGGACGGGTGCTCCTAGTACCATGCTGGGGCACTGACACTGAAGGAAGAATAGCAGCTCCAGAGTCACCAACCAGCCTTTCCTGCAGGGCACAGCTATTCCCTGCCACCCTGCACTGACCTGCCACTGCCTTCTGAGCCCTACAGAATTAGAGCAAAGATAGCTAGGACTGCACTTCTGAGAGGTTCTGGGCTGGGTGGTCTCCATAGTTCTGAAGGAGGAGAGGGGAAAAAAACAGCTTTTTTCTAATTAGATACTGTCTCGCAGTACACAGTTATGGGTTGGACTTCCCCCCCCACTCAATGAAGGTAGGAGCACACATGCTGTTGAAAGCCATGGGATGTGTTCTTTTAACTCAGTTTTATGGCATGGGATTTCCAAAAGCACCCAACTCTTTCTAAAAATTGTCAAATGGGACAATACGACAGCAGAGATCACTTTATTTTCCCCACTACTGGAGTTGTGGTTTTAAATTCATTGTAGTAGTTAGAGTTAAATTCAGACCTTAACTTTTCCACCACCTGCTGAATATTGGTAGGAGTAGATGTACAGTGGAGTCACATCTTACGCGGGGGTTAGGTTCTAAAGTCAGCACGTAAAGCTAAAATTGCGTATTGTCAAAATTACCCTTGAAAATCCCTTAAATCGCCCATAAAGTACAGTATTCTGTACATGGTTTTGTGTATACAACCCTGTACAGTAATATGTATAAATGTATACACTAATGTACAGTATAAAGAGTACATATGCAAAATATAATTTTACAGTAATGTATTTTTAATTATGGGGGGGGTAATTACAGGGGGTTGACGGCTTGATGTCGATCCAGGAGGATGGATGTGATGGAGAGCGAGTCATAGACGAAGTGGTTGGCTCTGGTTCAGCTCAAGAAGTTGATTGCGTAGGCTCATCTGCTGCTGGTTGTTTTTCCTTTAAAAACATGGTGATCGGCAACTGCCGCTGTTGTCTCTTGAGCTGTTCAAACATTTCTTGGTATGGTCTCAAATCATCTGTAATACTACGTGTGATTTTGAGGCTTCGTTCCATAGAGGGATCGTATTCAGAAATTAAATCATTCTTCATTGGCAGATGTAGTTTCACCAGTAGTCTCCACATTTTTGAGGTTGAAGCGGTTCCTAAAACTGTTAAGCCAACCTTGGCTGGTTTTGAATTCCTTCTCATCAGAAGGCTGTCCCTTTTCAGGGGGAGGTTTGAACAGCGTGTAGAGGCTAAGAGCCTTTTCTCGCAATGTGTTGCCATCGATACACACGTTTACAGTTCACGTCTTCCAGCCATTAGTTTAATGCCTTTTCAGTCTTCACTAAAGTCTTAACACGCACCAAGCTCATCACCTTAGCAGTTATTGGAGCACTTGATGCCACAGCTTGAAGAATTTCTCTCTCTCGAATCTAGATGGCACAGATGCTAGATTTGTTGCAGCCATATTTACGCGCCACGTTGGAGACCAACATACCATCTCTCAATAAGTCCAACACAGCCAGTTTTTCCTCCAGCGTTGCAACAGATGGCTGTTTCTTCGGTTGAGCACCAGATGAAGTAGTTGGCTTGAGTTTAGGGGCCATGTTGTACGAAAAATATGTATCTTTAAACACTAGAATCACACTCAGCGTGGCGAGATGCTCACACTATGAGAGGCAAGCAGGAACTGAGACTGACTGAGGGAACAGCAGATTCATGTCTCCCATCTCACGCTCACTCCAGGGCATATGCTCATTGAGTGGAATGGTCGATGGAATCGCCCGCGCTATTTACAGGTATCTTATTTTTCTTTTTTTGCCGAGCGCATATAGTTGAATTTGCATAAGTTAAATGTGCGTATGATGCAACTCACCTGTACAACTTTCATTGACACTGCCATACTGTAAATGGATAATCAGGATAAGAACTATGAGCTGCCATGGTAAGTCGTTATAGGAAGTGTGAAATTTCTACTAAACAAACATTTTCTACCTCAGCAATATTTGGAAGATGGCAAAACTAAATAAAAATATGCTCACTTATAGAGCTATATAGCATTACACACTGTTAGCCCTTACTCTGGATCCATGGCCTTCAATGAAAGTACATACATGTGAGAATAGCAAGCAGCTTTCTAATGGTCATTCCCAGTGTCACTCAGACAGAACACATTTGTGGTTAGGGTTTGAGGACAAGGAGTAGACACTTTTGTAAACAACCTTCTAGGGAGGTCCAAGCTACCCACCACTACTGTATCTAAGCACACTCTAAGAACAAGACTATCCAGGTAATTAAGCCCAATATTGTAATAATTTATTATTTGTTACAGAACGGTCTACAGTTTAAAGTAAGAAAATAACTTGGGAAAGGAATATCAGAGCTGGCAGCAACTACAGTTAAAGTTGCCTAAAAAATGTTTCCATTCTAAGCCACTTACCAATTGATTACAACTTTGCCAACTATTTAAGCTAAAGGTTTCCACCTCCAGCTGATTTTTTTTTGTTGTTTTAGCAAAAGCAGTTTGGCCATTTCCGAGAACGCAGTTAAGAAAAAAAATACATTGTTTTTCACAAGTTAAATTCTTAACAAGGTTCTCTGAGAAGCTTCTGTGCATTCATGTTTTGGATCCAATTAATTCCCTGAGTGCCATCTGTCCTGTGCACTGAATAAAGTTGTGGAAAAAACAGTATCTGATCATACAATTAGAGACTATCATACGGACATAAAAAAGGGAGCCAAATTAAGGTTGCAAAGTCTAGCATTCAAGTTAGAAAATAGTAGAATTAAAGCTGACTTTTGGGGAAGAAGGTATAATATTCGGGATACTATAAATGCTGGCCAGTTATGACCTATCCTCCAAAACACAAGTCATTTTCTCTTACCTTCAGCACATCAGAAGTCCACAGATTGTGAGATTTTTTTTTTTAATTGTGTTGATGAGCGAACAGCACACTTTCAACAGTAGTATGTATGTGTCATCATTTTGTCTGACCATTTGATCTCATCATCTGATCTAATATAAACAAATTATATTTTGGTTCACCAGGAACAGAGAATTTGGCAAGACCTTTGTTCCAGTTTTCTTCAAGAGCTGTAACGAGTGGCTGAGATTTAATGCATGAGCCTGGTTATACCACCAAACTGACTAATGTGTTATCTAATAAAATTCGCGTTACCACTAAACTTCAATTAGTTGGGCCAGCTCAAAGTACTACACGTACCGAAATTTAGTATTGTAATACTACAAAGACTTTTAAAACAAATCTTACTGAAGATAAGTTTCAGAGATAGGACTATCATCATCACTTCCAGCATGACGTTATTTCTCTGCAGGATAAGATCAACATATGACACCTGTATAATCGGAATTATCATTCTTGATTAGCGAAGCAATATGCAGAATTTGCAGCACCTCTCTCTCAATATTTAATTATTTAATACAGGAAGATAATGGGGTGTAGGTTATGACACCTAACAAGTGTTTAGCCCACTACACAACTTAGGACTTTTTTTTGTTTTTGCTGAGAATAAGTTATTTAAATGATTGTTGATTTTATAAATAAAGATATTTACTAGACCAATTACAATACTCCTGAAAATGGATACCTTTTACCGATGTGACACCGATTTAGTAATATAAGAAAATTACTTTTCTTAGACACAGCTTGCGATGAAATAAAATATTTTTCTAGGAATCTTTATCATCCTTTTTAAGTACTTTAAAGGTCTTGCAATTACAGTTATTTGTAACGTTAAGTTTGTCCCCCTTCTCTCTGGAAAAATTCTCCCAGGAATCCAAAGCATCTATTGTCTGGGGGTGTTCAGCTTATATCTTCCCCTGCCCTTCAAGCCCATTTCTTCAGTCTTCCCTCTCCTATATAACAGTAACAATTTTGTACAGTACATGGCAAATGTAACCAATTGCCAGAATGGAACTTGGACAGTAGCCAGTTAAATTACTTTTTAAAAATCTTCTAAAAAAAAAGTACACATTTTTAGTCCCTGAGAATTCTGTGTACCAGCACCAACTTCAGGCTTCACAAAAACTTATCAATAACGTGCTCGACCAACATCTAAATAGGTCTGGAGAAGCTGCTCACAAAAGCCTGCTTGTTGAACCTTGCTTGTATCGGGGCATTTTACAGTTCCAACCTCAGGAAACAGAAAAAATAGCTTAAAAGTTCAGGAAACAAAATATATACAGTAACTAGTAACTCTGATCCAATCACAGCTAGATCAGTTTAGAAAAAATATGTACACATCTTTTTGAATGGGTCTCTCCATTGGTGTGTAATGCATGAGATCCTCATTGCCCCAGTGGAAATGACAAATGTTATTTTCCTAGCAGGCTACCTCTTAGTCATAAACAGGTGCCACAAACTCCATCATACGATTCCATATGTATACAACAGCTTTTGAGCCATTCTTAAATTTCCACTGCTCTGATAAATTAGTGACAAGTTGAAAGCAACATCTCTTCGCAAGTCTGTCTGATCAGCTTCTATTCCCTGAAAGAATTAAAAAAATCATTTACTAGCTTGCATGGATAATATACCATGAGTTACATTAAAAAACGTAACAAAATCAGTGCAACAACACACATGGGCAAGTTCTTTATCATCTAGGTACTCAGTTCATTCCCACCACGTTCAGATAGTTACATTGGAATTCTATATTTCTATACTAAACCTTCATAATCATGAAACAGAGAAAATACCAGTTATATTTAATATTATTCTGGCTTTTAAAATGGACCTTATGTATGCTTCTTTATTCAGGTGGCAAAGTTCTTCAGCAACCATTTTCTTGCCGTTGCTACACCAGGCGGATAATAAAATAAACCTGACAATCATTACCTGAGCAATTTGAGTTATACGTGTTCATGAATACAGCTCAGATGACAATTAAATTAAGTGCTTTCTCTAGTGCCTCTAAAATTACACTGGGATTATTCAATGCAAATATAAACTGGACACTCATGCTTTACTTCTGGTTAAAACATATTAGTAATGCTGATCTGATTTTACTTTTATAGTTCAAATGTTTAACCATACGGTACCTCTAAGATGAGAGGAGGAAGCTCCAGTGCCTTTTGGTAATAATGGATTGCCATATGCACTAATCCCAGCTGATGAAGGCCACGGCCTAGGTTATAGAAAGATTCTTGGCATGGTCCACGGAGGCCCAGGTACCGGTGAAGGAAAGAGAATCCCTATGCACAAAACATACATTGGAAGCTTTATTTTTTATAAAACAATAAGCAGCATGTTTTAAATTTGCAAAAAGAGGTTTATGCCCATAAATATAACTGCCTAATTTAAGGCCAAATGCAAAAACAAGCCATCCAATTTCCATGACACACTAGACTAACAGAGGAGATTCTTTGTTGCCTCAGCAGCCTCACACAGTGAAGACAACAAACAGATCTTTTGATAAACTGTGAGCAAAATTGCTCAGAATTATTACTATATTCTATAGCACTCAACTCTGATAGATATTTACACACATGTAAGACAGGCCCACGCCCTGAAGAACTTGCCATCTAAATAGTGAGACAAAAGGAAGGGGAGGAACGAAGGGATACAATGAGATTGTTTGCTTAACCCCGTATCTGTTACGCTTTAGAACACCACCTCTTGTCTACTATTTTTTTAAACACTTGCCCACCCCAGCCCCCTTTATCCCCATTTGAATTAGAACCTGCAGTGATGTTACACTCCATATTATTTATGGAAATATGCTTACGATATGGATATGGCATAACAGATATATTTTATGCAAGGTGGGTCTTATAAGGTATCATCGGAAAGGTTGTAATTTACTGAATGTGATTATCCAATTTATATGCATGTATCATTTCTGTATCTAAAGTTAGGAATATTGACTATGTAATAATTACAACTGTGTGTGTAGTTGGGAGACACCCACCAGACAACAGCCCATCAGCCTTGTTGGGCCATTAGGAAGAAACAATGAGACTTTTGAAGATACTAATCTCTCCTTCCTCAGAGGCTTCCTGGGACTAGATGTGACACTACTTGGTGAGGTGGTCCTGTCACCTGGTACTAAACACCATCTTGGACTTCTAAAAGGGGGTGGGGGGGGAGATCAACACTGGGAAACAAAAGATTCCCGCCTTATGTAAATCGTATTTAAGGCTGGGGATTAAGTTGATCTTGGTTCACTCTTCACTGAATCCCCACCCAGGAGGACTGCTGGAAACACTAGGAACAAGGACAAAGGGAAAGGGGGAGGAGTACTGAACCCAGGCTGGAAAAGGGATCTGGTCTGTGAATAAGATACCTGAAAATTTAAGCTGCAAGCAGGGTAGCTAGCCTTCAAGAATTTCTGCAACCAGCATTTAGGGTGAGAAATTACTTCTTGAAACCAGTTTCTTTAAGATCTTAAGCTTAGTATGTGTGTTTTGTTTTATTTGCTTAGTAACCTGCTTTGTTTTGTTTTGTAACACTATCCCCGATAATGTCACGGCTAACCTGGTGGCTGAACTTTGTGACTTTGTCCTTACCCATAACTATTTCACATTTGGGGACAATGTATACCTTCAGATCAGCGGCACTGCTATGGGTACCCGCATGGCCCCACAGTATGCCAACATTTTTATGGCTGATTTAGAACAACGCTTCCTCAGCTCTCGTCCCCTAAAGCCCCTACTCTACTTGCGCTATATTGATGACATCTTCATCATCTGGACCCATGGAAAAGAAGCCCTTGAAGAATTCCACCATGATTTCAACAATTTCCATCCCACCACCAACCTCAGCCTGGTCCAGTCCACACAAGAGATCCACTTCCTGGACACTACAGTGCTAATAAACAATGGTCACATAAACACCACCCTATACCGGAAACCTACTGACCGCTATTCTTACCTGCATGCCTCCAGCTTTCACCCTGACCACACCACACGATCCATCGTCTACAACCAAGCTCTGCGATACAACCGCATTTGCTCCAACCCCTCAGACAGAGACAAACACCTACAAGATCTCTGTCAAGCTTTCTTACAACTACAATACCCACCTGCGGAAGTAAAGAAACAGATTGATAGAGCCAGAAGAGTTCCCAGAAGTTACCTACTACAGGACAGGCCTAACAAAGAAAATAACAGAACGCCACTAGCCGTCACCTTCAGCCCCCAACTAAAACCCCTCCAACGCATTATTAAGGATCTACAACCTATCCTAAAGGATGACCCAACACTCTCACAAATCTTGGGAGACAGGCCTGTCCTTGCCTACAGACAGCCCCGCAACCTGAAGCAAATACTCACCAACAACCACATACCACACAACAGAACCACTAACCCAGGAACTTATCCTTGCAACAAAGCCTGTTGCCAATTGTGCCCACATATCTATTCAGGGGACACCATCACAGGGCCTAATAACATCAGCCACACTATCAGAGGCTCGTTCACCTGCACATCCACCAATGTGATTTATGCCATCATGGGCCAGCAATGCCCCTCTGCCATGTACATTGGTCAAACTGGACAGTCTCTACGTAAAAGAATAAATGGACACAAATCAGATGTCAAGAATTATAACATTCATAAACCAGTCGGAGAACACTTCAATCTCTCTGGTCACGCAATCACAGACATGAAGGTCGCTATCTTAAAACAAAGAAACTTCAAATCCAGACTCCAGCGAGAAACTGCTGAATTGGAATTCATTTGCAAATTGGATACTATTAATTTAGGCTTAAATAGAGACTGGGAGTGGCTAAGTCATTATGCAAGGTAGCCTATTTCCTCTTGTTTTTTCCTACCCCCCCCCCCCCAGATGTTCTGGTTTAACTTGGATTTAAACTTGGAGAGTGGTCAGTTTGGATGAGCTATTACCAGCAGGAGAGTGAGTCTGTGTGTGTATGGGGGTGGGTTTTTGGAGGGGGGTGAGGGAGTGAGAGAACCTGGATTTGAGCAGGAAATGGCCTAACTTCATTATCATGCACATTGTGTAAAGAGTTGTCACTTTGGATGGGCTATCACCAGCAGGAGAGTGAATTTGTGTGGGGGGGTGGAGGGTGAGAAAACCTGGATTTGTGCTGGAAATGGCCTAACCTGATGCTCACTTTAGATAAGCTATTACCAGCAGGACAGTGGGGTGGGAGGAGGTATTGTTTCATATTCTCTGTGTATATATAAAGTCTGCTGCAGTTTCCACGGTATGCATCTGATGAAGTGAGCTGTAGCTCACGAAAGCTCATGCTCAAATAAATTGGTTAGTCTCTAAGGTGCCACAAGGACTCCTTTTCTTTCTGCTTTGTTCTGTTTGCTATCCCTTATAATCACTTAACATTTACCTTCTATAGTTAATAAACTTATTTCTTGTTTATAACATAATACAGTTTATGCAGTTCATATCTGGGGGCGGGGGTCAAGAAGCTGTGCATCTCTCTCTCAACATGCAGGGAGAGGGTGAATTTTTATGAGCTTGCGCTATGCAGATCTTTCTATATAGCACAAGACGATATTATCTTGGGTGTACTCTCCAGAGGAAAGCTGCACTTGAGTGCTGGGCAATTTCCTAGCTGAATCTTCCCATAGAGAGCTGTTTGCAGACTCTGCAACACAGCCAATAAAAAAAATTAAAAGGGCAGGAACAAACAGCTCGGGGTAAAGTAATGAACAATTCACATATCCTAAGTAAAAAGACAAAGGATCTAATCATGCTTCTACTGAGCCAACGAGAGTTTTCCCATAGGAACCCAACTCTCGCAGAGCTAGAACTTGCAATTTCCCCTGTCCTGCGGTTTAGCCACTAGACCAGTGTTTTTCAAAGTTCGGGTCGCGACTCAATACTGGGTCGCAGCATGTAAGGCACTGCCTTGCTTAGCATCCAGGGACCCTAGCGGCTGTGGTCAGCACCGCCAACCGGGATGTTAGAAGTCCTGTCAGCGGTGCTGCCCAGCTAAGGCAGGCTAGTGCCTACCTGTTCCGACACAGTGCTGCGCCCCGGAAGCGGCCAGCAGCGGGTCCGGCTTCTAGGCAGGGGGGGCACGGGGCTCCACGCGCTGCCCCCACCCTAAGCACCAGGTAATTCCCCTTGCTCTCCCTCCTATCCCTCTGCCCCCAATTCAGAAGGATCTACTGCCCCCATCCCTACCACCACCTCTGCCGCTGACTGGCTATGTAGCTTTGGTAAAGTCATTCAACCTCTGGGCCTCAGTTTCTAATCTATAAAATGCGAGATGATACATCTGCCTGCCTCTCTCCCTCCCAGGGTTTCTGTGAGCATTCATTAGCTAATGTCTATACAGTGCTACAAAGGTGATGGTGTTAGGACCAGAGTCACCTCCCAAAGAGAACACATTCAACACAACCATTTTAAGATTAAAATCCACCAGAATATTTCTCTTTTTCAATTGAAAGAGTCTTGGGAAAAATCAAATTGGGTTCAGCAGGAGGCGAAAAATGGAACACAAATTACTGTACAGTAATGACAAGGGTCATGTCTCATTTTGATGTCACACAAGAATGTGCAGCCTCTGCTGTAACCAGGGGGCATAATTTCTACAGCCACTATTGATAATCAGAGAAGAGAGCTCATTCAACAGTAAGGAATTAGCTCAGACTCTAACAGCTGATGATGATAATTAGAGTCACCACTATGTCGCTGTCTGGCTGAAGTACTGAACAAACAAATCAGAAGTAAGCAAAGATTAAAAACCCTCAACATAGGTGAACATGAAATGAGAAAAGCAGAGACAAAAAGGAAGGCATCTTTGGAGGGTGACATTTTTCAAGTATATTCTTTGGAGACTGTCAGCAACAGAGATAGGAAGGAAGGATTATTACACAGGAAAAAATAGTTAAACATATTTAAAATTAGGCCAAAGTGTGCAAACTTGAATGCGTAAAGCTAGGCATCTACATAAGTGCTCTGATTTTAGGGTTGCTCAGCACCTGCAACTCCTATTGAAATTAAAGGGAGCTGCAAGTGCTCAGCACTTCTAAAAATCAGGCCCTGTATTTAAATGCCTAACTCCATGCCCCCAAACTGGAATATGTTGGCCCTAGCTCTTCACCTCATTTGGTTCACTGAAAGGTATGGGGAGGAGGAGTAGAGGGAATAATAAAAAAAAAACACCTGGAATTTCCAAGGAAGGGATTTGAAATAATGAAGAAAATCAGGATTGTGCCAGTACCAGAAATGGGCCTGATCCACACGCTTCAGATCCAGTGTGGGGCTGTTCAGCCCCAACTGTCTGGCAGGTGCGGACACGAAGAAATGGGATTAGTTGAATGTGAAAAAAGATAGAGCTGCAATTCAAGAAGAGCTGTGCTGGAGCTGCAATCCAAGAAGAGAGTCTGTGGGCCATGCAAATCCAGGAATCCGTGTAAACCTTCAAGGTAATTAACCTAAATTTGAATACAGGCATCCAGGAGAAATCAACAGAAAGGACAGTGATGTTGCATTAGCACTTTCAATGTGTGTCATATTTTAAAAACAGACAGTAGCTGAAATCTTTTCAGAAAAAGAGTATGGGTTGGAATTTGACTTATAAGGTTGAAAATGCAGATGCAAATTAGTTTGTTACTTTTTTAAATTAAATCAATGCCATTTTCTTCAGGGGCTTAGGTTAAAAAAAATTAAATTTCATAGGCAATTTGTCCATAGTGATCTTATGCACAGCTGATTATCCACACACTTTCCTGTACAAAACTTGCAAGCCAGTTATACAACCGAGCAGAGCCATTGCAGTATATCAAAAGGTAAATCACTTTAATACCATTATACCATGGTCCCTAATGCCTTCAGGGTAAAGAGCACAAGATTTCCTCAATTGGATCATTACAGACCAGCCCAAAACCTTTCACGGGCCCAACGTTGCCTCAGTGGGAACTGAGAGCACTCAGCATCTTGTGAGCTCTAGCCCTTAACAAGTTACTAGGGATTGCTCACTGATTAATGCTCCTCCATGCATTACACACAAGTCTCAATGTGCTCAGTGAAGAACTGTTATTTGACTCTCAGCCCTACTGTGCAGTTCGTAGAGCAGTCAAACTATTTATTATGCTCTGTAGGAATTAGCCCGTTTTTGTTAATGAATCATTCATGAATCAATCCAGAATGATGATCTTCCTATGATCCTCCCTTGGTTTGTAGGTTTTCAGCAAATATTTTGGACAAAATTTTCAACCTATGGTTATTTGTGAACTCTTTGCTTCAGCTACATTATTTGTGGTTAGTCATCTAAGTCATTTGGTGGTGTTTCTGTTCCCTGTTTGGGTAAGGGACTCTTGTTTTTAAAAACCAGAGTAGTGAATGCTTCGCTTCCAGCACAAGGGTCAGATGAATAAACATCCATACTAAAGCTAGTGAAGCTGAAATTATTTTCATGAATACATGGCAGCTGCCTAAATATATGCAAATAATTAAAGATTCCCCAACCCATAACAAAATGAACTGAATTGCTTTTATTCACAAAGGGGAGATTTTCAAGAACAGAAGTGACTTAGGAGCACAAGCTGACTGTCACTGGGACGCGTGCTCCTAAGGTACTTGGAGGGTTTTGAAAATTCTACCCTAACTCTATTTTTTAAATGTCAATCAGCTCTAATAATGTGTCAGAGCTGTAACTGTGTGAGCCATGACAGAACTAAATGACAGCATGTGCTATGCACAAAGGAGAACAAACTAACTCACCTGTACAAGAAGAGCATGTCTTTTTAACACATACTTCTGAGATGCCATGTGGATGAAAGTTAAGCCTATGCAAAGGCTGTACAGAGGTTCATCTGGCTTGGTACGGAAGGCTTGCACATATTGTCCTAGGAGAAACAGGAGTAAATGATCTGATACACTCTCTCTTAAACTGGGTTTCATTTTTTTCAAAAAACCTAACACTTTTTTGGAAGTGTGAACTGAAAAAAGGAAGGAAACAAGAAAGAGAATCAGATTTCAAAATGACTACATCAAAACAGGAAAGAGGGAGAATATGAGTTGCAGCAGTTCTCATGTTTTCAGCAGCTCTCAGATACCACACTTAAACATATCAGAATAAAAACAAAGACTTATTAGGAGGGGGAAAAGAGGGTCTTGTTGGGGTTGTAGCTCAGAGTGGCAAGGTGCAACAGCAACAATATCTTCAAACATCATGAGGAAATTCTTTAGACTTTTGGTGTATACTACTTTCTAATGTATTTTCTTTTGAGAGACCTGGGGCAGATCCTCAACTGGTATAAATTGTCATAGCTTAACTGAAGTCAATGCAGCTATGATCATTTATACCAGTTGAGGTTCTGCCCCCTTGTTTTTGCACCATGGTGAACTGGTTGCTTCTAGCATATTAAAAACAAAACAACTAAAGATCTAGGCCTCTTATTTATTTTAATGCCCGGTTAATGCTCTTTAGAGGAAAGACTATCATAATTCAGAACATGGTCAATGTTTCTGATTGAGTGCCTTGTGGTTACTTGACGAGAAAGAAACATCTTATTTTCCTATTGTCTTTTTATAAAGAAAATGCCACTTTCTAATGGAACACAAATTTTAATTTCAAAAGATTCATTACACACATTTTCTTTTTCTTGACTATTAGTGCTGAGAAAGATGTCAAACAGTCAGCCTTGTGAAGGAAGAAGAAGAAGAATACTGAAGTCAATGGCAAAACTCCTATGGACTTCAACAGGACAAGGATTTCACCCAAGACTTCTGAAAGAGAGTAGGTGATTTTGGGTGTCCAACTTTAGATACTTTAAAGGCACCTGATTTTCAGAGTGTGGGTGCTCAGCACTTCCTGAAAGTCAGACCCATTTGAAGTCTCTCAAGTTAAACATCCAAAAATGGAGGCACTCAAAATCAGTAGTCTTTGAAAATTCTGGCTGCCTTCTATGGTTATCCACAACACAGGTAAGACATGGATAGTGGCAATGCAGACCCCCCGCCACTTGACCACCTCCAGTGTGCCTCAACTCGAACCGGAGGCACTACTCTTAAGAGTGGGAGGGCGGGTTCAAGCTCCAGGACCAGCCAGCCCTGGGTCACTCCCCTGAGTTACAAAAGGAGTGCCAAACAGGATGCTGATTTTTTTTTTTCTTCTAATGTGGCCTCATATCCAATCAGAACCGTGCTGAGACCTCCAACTGATTTCACAACTCTGGACTTTGAGTGGTTGCTATCAGAACCTGCCCAATTCCTCTGCCCTAATCTACATACAGAGATTGGCAAAATGGCGACTTCTTGTTTATTTTAATTATATTATTGGTAACTTGCTCTTCTCTGACACGGCATAGGCTGACGACAATTTCTTAAATTAACCCTGCAATATTCCTTTGAACAAACACTTAAAACTTCACATTTGCCATATACTGCTGGTTAAATGGGCCTGTTTCTTTCTTAGTGTAATCATTTAATTATCTTTCTTGCAGGTTAGTTAGAAAACTTCTAAATCACGTATACCATATATATTTTAAACCAACACTGAAACATTGCCAGTCCATTCGCTAATGCTCAGAGATTCTGTTACCAAATGGTTAAATAGTATGAAAATGCCTATTCACACTAACTAAGAACTGTACTTCATTTATTGAAGCAGGAAATAAATACTCAGCGATTTTTTCCTACCTGAAGGGCACATTCACTCTACTTTGAAAAAAATATACTCAAAATATGAGAAATTTGATAGTAAAAATAAGTACAGGAGAGCAACATTTCACACCCCTAAAGGTCATACTTGTTGATATTAGTACAGTATAATGATGGCCTTACCGAGAGCATGCTTGAAACTACCAGATACAAATGCATTATGCCCATTTAGGACACACAGTGCATGATTATCAGGATTTTTCAGCATTAATCGAAGACAAAAGCGATGATGTCGTACATCCTGAGAATGCATGGTGACTTGATTGAAGATGTTCCAGAGTTGTGGTTTATTAACATTTTCCATTAACATTATCCTAAAACAGGAGCAAAAAGCATTTATTGAATATCTTGTATGTAAATATGCAATAAATCAGGGAGTGAACAGTCTGTAGAGGAAGCCACAGGAGCTACAATTTGCTTTAAGACTATTCTTTCCCTTTGGACTTCCCAGAAGTAAACGTTAGATCAGTGAAAGAGACAAACTTGGGATAAGAAAGCTTGTAGAGTACTTTCATAATGTACATCACGATGACCAAATAGCTGCATTGCACACAGAGCTAGCTACTGTATTACATTGCTTTGCAATTAAAGGACACCAAAGAGCCCCTTCATTTCAGTCAATGAATCTGCTTTTAAGGCACATTTAAAGTAAACAGTATTCTGTTTCTTTTAGAAACAACAGATCAGCCCAATGGCAATTCAGAAATTAACTATTTTACATCAGCAGCAAATGTTCTCAGCAATGTAACTACAACCTCAATGGAAATCATTATACAGACCATTAAAAAACACAACGTTGTGATCAGCTACAGTCCAACACTTCTCACCTGATATAGTTGTAACCTTTTCTGAAGTTCTTGTCCAGAATTGCAGCTGAAAGACCAAAGTACTCCAGCTCTTTGCGCTTTTGCCTATCATCATAAAATGAATAATATTCCAGTGAGGAATCCACCAGCAGCTCTGCCTCCTTGTATCGGGAAAGGTCACATAAAGAGTATATGGCTTTCAGGAGGAGGTTCCACCAGTCATCTTTTGTCAGTACACTTGTGAGCACAGCAAATATTGCTAAAATATTAATAAAGCCAATCAGTCAAGGAAATTAAAGTCTTAAAGGGCTAAAGACTTACACACACACACCTTTTAAACTTCAATCTAAACTTTTATTTGTTTTTTTAAATGAAGAGTCTTTTACAT
This sequence comes from Eretmochelys imbricata, assembly GCF_965152235.1. Lineage (NCBI taxonomy): Eukaryota > Metazoa > Chordata > Testudines > Cheloniidae > Eretmochelys > Eretmochelys imbricata. Next base: position 56,683,482 of record NC_135582.1, read on the forward strand.
TAAGAGTGGAATATATTTCAATGGTATTTGAAATCTTTCATAACACAATTTATGAAATTCCTGTTTTTTTAACAGGAACCCATAACCATTAAAGTGAGAACTTGAGAATTCCAGGGAATTTAAAACAGCAGCAATTCAAGCTGCTCCAGTATTACATAAACACACATTAAAAACTTCCCCATTTACCTGATGATGCTAAATAATTACAAGTCTGAATCAGGTACAGTTTGGATCTAGCTGGAAAACAAAGCATTATGTTTTGTTTTTAAATATTGTTATGCCTAAAGAGACTTTTCCACTAGCAGCAGTACTGAGTATACTATCTGCCTGTCAGATAGGATTAGCTTGCTTTTAAATGAGGGGAAAACTTGGATTTTCCTAAGCCCATCAATATAGGCTTGTGCAGTCCCAATGTTTGTGGCAAAGCTTCGCTCGATGGAAGTAGCTCATTCATTAATATACTCTCTTTCATATTAACAACACGACTTTGCAATCTTTACTCATTCAAGTAGTCCTTACTGATGAAAGTCATTTCCTTGGCTTGAAATCAGACTATTCATCTGAGTAAAAAGACTGTAGGATCAGGGTGTAAATTAGGCACTGTATGAATAAAGCATGGGGGTGAAACAGATATAATAAAGTCATGTACATTTGAATAAGGATTTGGAGTGTAACATAATTACAGGATTTTTTGGTATGTAGGAAATTAAAATGATTTATTTTTTTAAAAGTCTGTTACCTTTTGCATCACAGTTTGCAGTCTCTTGGTCATCATTGTCTGAAATTTTATCCCTAGACACCTTCATAAGGTAAAGATGTCTCTCCCCGGATTTGGAACTAGATATCAAACACACCTGAGCTCTATTCATTGCTACCTGGAAACAATCATGAAGGACAACAATTCTAAGTTTCTGATTATACAAATACATCCTGTTGCCAATACATCTTCTCTAGCTATGTTCAAAAATTGTTTTCAGATCAGTTATGCCATAATAAGTAGAAGCATATTTGACTATTGTTCACAAACACTAAGACTGTATTTAGCATTGTTTCATGTTCCTGTTTAGACTGAGTTAACCAAAAGAGAAGGATAAAAGCTCTCCAGAGGAGCTGAATTTTTATAAAGGTTGGTAGACTTCTGTCTATAACCGAGTCAAAACTTCTTTCATAGAGACATTATAAAAAAGATACCATGCTACCAGTATCAAGATTTTAGAAACAGGTGGACAGTCAACTAACCAATTGGTACAGTGACTGTGACCCCAAACTGTAACAATTTTGGGAAAATGGAACTCTGAATATAACAAAACTCAAACAAACAAAAAGCAACAACAACTTGCAAACTAAGTAAATTCTACCTAAAAATAGTTTTTGTTATGATATGGACAACAAGAATGTAAAAGGATAGTTATTTAAATAATTTAACTTTAAATCATCTTATTTATGTGGCCTGTGTAATTTACGGTAGCTATACGCGAAACACAATACTATCTACCACAAACATTAAAAAGTGATTCTATGTTCTGATTGTTCTGTGCATAGTCAGGAATAATACAGAACCTGAAACAATCTTGAAATCGTCCAGTAAAGACCCCAGTGTGTATTTCATTTAACATAACATATGCAGACACTTGTGAGAAAATACAAATAAAAACAGGTCATGTACAAATAGGCAGTATCTGTAAAGAAGGCATATCAGTAGTTTAACGCATACAATAGAAGTTCTCCTTTTACAGAATAGAGCATTATTTTGATTACAAATTAATGGCCTAATTCTGAAAAGGTACCTAGTGGCTTTGATGGGAGCACCTCTGAAAGACTCAGGTACACCAGATGATGATAAGGCATATTAAACTATGATATTTCATATATAAGACATCAGTTTACAATTATTTCTATAGATTTCTAATACTTTTGAGTACTTTTATCCTTTGGCTTAAACAGGACATGTCTGTCCCATCCAGTAAAGCTTGGCTACAAGAATTAACTTACCTTTAATAGCATTGCTAGCATGGTAAGTAAAGTGTCCACGTAACCGTACATTTTGCCTTGAGAATACAACAGCGTTGAACGATGGAGCAGTAACTTTAATTCCTAGATAACATTGAGCAGAGTTAATTAAGTCATAAACTACCACTACCTACACTTAGTGTTTTTATAAACATTACTTTTCTGGCTGCTAGTATAGTATTAGTACCAAAAAAGAAAACAACAATATTTAGAAAACTGTATTAAAATCTTAATGACAGCACGGGAAAATCAAAACTTCCCTCAGATAATAGTTGTTTTGTTTCATCACTTAAATTTAGAAGAAAATCTATATAGCTCTTATTTGATGGAGGAGCTATTGGAAATGGGATACAGAACCTATCAACTATGTCACACTTACAATCAGATCAGTAGTAGACAAAAGTTAACATCTGATTCTGCTGGACAGCTGATGTGAAGTGACTGGTCTTTAGTCCAGTTCCTATTGGACAGGTGGTCATACAGCACACAAAAATCAGAGTCAGAATTTAGATACTGGGAGTTGGGATTAATAGACATGTAGAGCGAGATACCCTCTTGACCCTAGCAGTGGTCCCTCTGGAGCACAGTAGAGAATGTTTCACCACAACCCCCCACTGTGACCTGTGCTGTAGATAGAGAGACCACAGTCTCCAGTATTGCCAAGCTGGCATCTTTTACCAGCCTTAAAATGACAATGTTTCTTTACAGAGTATACAAAATCACTCCAAATGCCATGGAGGAAATTTACCAAAGAAATGCATTTAGCAATACATTCTTGCCATAACAGAATTATGTACACCAAAACTGTGGACAAGAGAGTCAAGACACAGAAGAAGAAAAAAATCACATTATATAACATTTCACCTACCTGCTGGGCAGCATTAGCATCTTGTGCCAAAGTATCTGGATCATACATTGGTTCCAGAGCCTCCAAAGCTTTCTCAGGCCGGCCCAGCTGCTGCTGAAGTGTAGAAAGTGAAATTCTTGCATCCAAATGCAACGGGGCAAGATCAACAACTTTCGCATAGCTCTCTGCAGCACGCTCCATATATCCCAAGGCTTTTAGACACTCTAGAAATAAATACCAACAAATACAATACACTTATATGACAGAAGTGAGACTGTGCCTATTTTCATACAAACTAGACTAGTTCTGTATCACACACAGGCTTTTGTTGTGCTCTACAAATGAACTACACTGAGCACATATTACTAAAATAGTAACACACAATACAGTATCTTGTGCCTGAGGAATAACAGTGTCATTTAATCTGCAGAATCTTAAGAGAAAAAACACAAAACCATGTTTCAGCAATCACCACAAACAGAAAGTTGAACAATGGTCTTCATTGCTAAGACTAAATATTTATGTTGAAATTGTTTCAATCAATCTGAACATTTTTGGATACACTTGAAGAGGACCGCCATAAAAGAAAACCTTCCACCACAAGGATAAATGTGATACACTCTAATCGTAACTACAGCATGGTAGACACTTACGACAATTTATCATATGAACTCTCTATCCGATGTTCAGACATTCTTAGCTAATGGCCTAAGAGGTCAACAGGAGATGATGGTGGTCAGTGCAAAAGCACCTATCAGTTTCAGGCCTTTACAGCACTAATGTCACCAGAATGTTATTAGCATCATATGGAAATGAGTTTCTACTCTTCAGTCAGAAGTGTTAACAACATTGCAATACTGCTTACCTGCATGCCGGAGCCAAACTACTGCCAAGTTATATCTTTCAGAACAAACTAAGGCACTCAAGAGTGGTAGTGCTGAATTGTATTCTCCAACATCCAAAAACGCCTCTGCAACATCCAGGTACAAGTCCCCCATATCCTCTGGATTTTGCTCCACTAGAGTAGTCAAAAGAGGCTTTTCCCCCCAAAAAATAAAAAACAAGTAAAAATGAAATACTAAGACAAGCCACACACATATACAATTACTGTACTAACCCACTTTATATTGGAGAGGGCAATGGAATATTTACATTTTCTATTCAACATCTGAAACAATATGCATAAGTGGTCCATCCTGAAACTTGAACCCTTCATTTTTATGTGATTTCAAAGGGAAAAAATGAGATTAGAATTTCAGGATAGGTTCCTAAAAGAACAATCTTATTTTGGCTGTGATAGAGAAAAGGAAAACTTCACATCCAAACACCCTTGTAAAGATCTCCATCAGGATGGTGCGTGAGAAGGCTTGAGTCTATACTATAATTATGATTTTTAAAATCCATCCTACAAGCCTCCTGTAGTGCTGTTGTGATGACCTTCCTAGCTTTGTGGCCATTTTTAGAAAATGAACAGTAAAAAACACAGTGGCAAATGGAAGTCCTTGCTCATGAGAAAGTGAAAACGACGCATTACATGATTAACCAAAATTACCCCATATTTATCTATGTATTAGTTTTTACTTACACTGAGTGGCTCCAGAATGTTCAGGTGAACCAGGCACACCATTAGTTTTACTGTGATGTCAATTGGAACTCCATCAGGTATAGAGCAGCTAACTTTATCTTCAGCTACAAAAGACAACACTTAGTTCTGAAACCACAGCTTTTAACAATGACACCACATCCTCAACACCTTTCTATTATATCCTCTTGCCTGTTACACTTCTCCGGTCCTGATTCAGCTCCTCAAAAGTCAATGGAAATCTTTCTATTGATTCAATGAGTGTTAGATCAGGCCCTAACTGATTCATTTCTTTCTTGCTTACCCTGATGTTTGAACCAACTTCCTACTCCCTGTGACCTAAGCATCTGATCCTGCAAAGTGCCATCAATTTTTACTGACTTCAGCAGTAGTTGAAGGTGCTCTGAACCTTGCAGGATATACTCAGCACCACAGAGTCCTTAGTGCCCTCCCTCTCCTCCTTCAAACTCTCTTCATTCACAAAGCCTTCCTATACTGACCTACTTAGTGTCCCCAGCTCCTTTACTATTACATGAACTGTAGTCCCGCATATGCTACTTTTTCACATTAGACCATAAGCCCTATAAGAACAGGGACTGACTCTTTCTGCATTTTGTAACACACATAGCACATACCTACAGAACTCTCCTTATTGCAGGCTTTGTAGGTATAATTGAGAGAGAATGGCAAGTATGCTGTACATGTCAAAGAGGTTACTCTTGTTAACTAACTACTAAATCGTATAGAAATCCCACACTGAAAGTTCATTAATTTGGGTTTATGGTTGCTCAAATGTACTTCCTGTAAACGCAATCAATCACTAAATGTCAAGGAACTCACCAAATCTGAACCAACCTAACATGCCTCACCATCAGTCAACATGAACCCCAAACACATTCACAGACTCCTCAGGTTTACAATCAACTCCATTTCACTTCTAATACACAACCACTAACAATACACACTTCCAGGACCTATAAGTAACAGTTGTGAGGATTAGTCAATGTTTACATTTCTTTGAACAAATAAAGCACTATATACATGCCAAGTATAATCATTATCATTATTCAGTTGCTGATAAATGTTTTAAAATCATGATAAAACAGCAGTTTCAAAGTGGATAATTTCTGGAAACTGGGTGTTTTTAAAATCTGAAGGTGGACTGGGTAGGAGGCAGTAATTTTCAACCAAGGAAGAAAGGCAGATCAAGAATCTTTTCTAGACTAAATCCAACATCCGTGCTGTCAGAAACCTTCACTGTTGCCCAGACTTTCAAAAGCTGAATACTGACCATGATCAGGTTACACCTTTACACTAGATTCAGAATTAAATTGCTTACAAACAGCGCTGGCCTCAGCTGGAAAATCTTGGTAGTCGATCACTGCCACTTGACTCTCCTGAATTTCCACAACAGCCACTACATCTTTCATGTCTGACAGGAAACAAAAATCAGATTAAACTCTTTAGCAGTTTTCAGTGAATCCAAAACTATTTAATTTGGTGTCTACATTTGATTAGTAGCTTTTTGTTAATTACTGAAAAGTAGTTACAAGCCTCTTTGTAAAAGATGGCACAGTGACAAGGGCTTTAAAAAGTTGAGAAAGGAAAAAGGGAAATTAAGCTTCTAGTGGATTGTATAGGTTTGTCCTAATAACTATGTGATTTGGCATGACATAATAAACTGCATTTATTTTTTGATTCGTAATAGTTTTGCTCCTCATTTATGTTTAGTAGTGAGAAGATTTTTCAGGAGTTTTGCCTGAAAAAGGAGCGCAGGACTAGGTCTTATATTTGCACTGGGTTTGGACTTCACTGCTAAACCAACTGGTCAGCCACAGACAAATACTACTGGCCTGAGCTAGTTTTTTAATTTATTTAAAAAAAAAATAATTTTTCAGCTTGATAAACCACTTAAAAGCACAGCAGACAAACATTTTCAAAACCAAGCAATGGCTTTCATGTGGAAGCAAATTTATGATCCCAAACTAGTATTTATATATCTGCATAAACCAAAAGACTTGAATCTGTAATTGCACAGGTAGGGTTTAAAAAGAATATAATTAGTTTTATCTCATTTAGTATAAAGACAGATATTTGAGTCAAGATGCTATTAAATTAGTGTTTTTCAAAAGCTATTTATCTAAGAAAAGTAAATCATCTGATCTGAAAACCTCAGTGGGAGTTTTAGCAATTTAACTAGCCACCTATTATATTATAACCTAGACAGCAGCCCATGGGTTTAATGAGTCACCACATCAAAGTGGCCAACTGGCTTTCATGAGCAAAATTAATTTACTATAAAAAGTTTAATAGACCATGTGTCACCTACAACAATGAAGAACTTTTCAAGAAAAATCTAGAAGTATTGAATAGCTCAAAAGAACATGCACTACAAGGGAGATACTGGTATACATGGCATCGTACTAGCTGCTTGTTTGCCAGTTACCTTTATTCTCCTCAGAAGGGCCTTGTTCAGTCACTTTCTTTGAAACTACAATTCCTGAAAAATCCGTAATAACCTAAAAATGGAAGAGCAATTCATGTCCTGTTAGAAACAATAAAATCAACATAAAATAACTGTTCTAGGTAAACAGCTTCACAACATGGTCATTGCTGGAGTAACCCATGCAAAAAAGAGTTAATATAGGGTTTTTCAATTTTTTTTCCCCCCAGAGTCTGGACCATATGTTAATAGACCATATGTTAATGTCTTGATTTAAAATATTTAGACTTCCATAGAGAAGTAGTGAGCAGGAAGGTGATTTCACCTCTGCATATGGCATAGGTGAGACTGATACTGGTATAATGTATACAATTCTGGTTTCCACATTTTAAAAAGAATCTTGAAAAACCAGAGAAGTTGAAGAAAAGAGCCAAAAAAATGACTGAAGGGCTGGAGAAAATGCCTTACCAGTCAGAGACAGAGAAGCGCTCAAACTGTTTAGCTTACCAAAAGAAGAGATGCCTTGATTACAGTGTTTAAATACAGTGTTTAATTTTCATGGGAAAAAAATTACAGCTACTAACAGGCTCTTTCATCAAGTGGGGAAAGGCATAACAAGAACCAATGGCATGAAGCTGAAACCTAACATATTCAAATTAGAAATAAATTTTTAACAGTGAGTGATTAACCATTTGAAAAAATATTGAGGGGTGTGGTGTATTCTTCAAGTTGTGAGGTCTTCAGATTGAAACTGGGTGTCTTTGACTAAAGCATAACTTATTGGACTCAACAAAAGAACAACTGGGTGTAATGGCCTGTAATGTATTATAGGTCATAAAGATGATCTAATGTTCCCTTCTTGCCCTAAACTATGAATGATCTGTGCTGATGTGTCACAGACACACGGATCGTGACTGATTGGCTTCATCAGGTTACCCAGATCAATACATCTAAGGAGAAGAAAATCACATTTTTAAAATCTTCCCCAAGAAACAACATACAAATCTTCTGTTGCCTCTTACCGAATAAATCAAACTTGATTTCAATGCTAATTTACTGACAGACTGGAGTAATGAATATTAAAGTATTAGACTTGCTGAACTATCACAAAACTGGAAAAACTATATTGCTCAAAATCTTCAAGATAAAATCTGTCCTTCTAAAGGGCACAGAACGGTTAAACCTGACACAAAAGCATTTCATTGTCATACCGCCATAGCTTTGTCATACTGTTTGTTGGAGATATACAGTTCAGCTGCTATATTAATATCTTCCATGGAGATGAGGCTCTGATGTTTAGTAAAGGCTTCCTCCATTATCTCAATAGCAGAGGTGACATCATTGGCTTCATAGTAACTCCTATAAAAATATGGGTATGAGATATTAGTGATAATTTTCAATGCTACGCATATTATGAAAATTAGTCAACTAAGATTCACCCAAAAAATTGTATGGATTTTTAACACGTTCCCGTGTCCCTTTTATTTGTCTTCTCCTCCTTATGAGGATTTTTATTAGAGCAAGTCAGGATTTTTTTAAGTAAAAAAACAGATTTTTCAACCTTGTGATTATTTTTTACCATTTGACTAACTGATTTTTATCATTAGTTTTTCTCTTACATGTTAACTTTTTAAAAACCCAATAAATCGCTTTCTCTTGCCTTCTCTCTCTCTCCCTCACCCCTTCCCCCGTACCCCATAACCAAGTTAGCAGGCTTTATTGTATTAAGGTACTCTCAGTTGAAACTCTAATATTGTTACAACACTAATTTGCATACATATACCACCTCCCGTCCATGGATCTCAAAGGGCTTTAAATTATTAAAGAATTAGCCTCGCTGGGCCTCTGTGAGATGAAATAAGTTATTCTCAGCCTGTTTTGCAGATGAGAAAACTGAGGCACACAAAGCAGTAACTGACTTGCTGAATAAATCAAACAGTTGATTTCAGCACGAATTATTGGATATGTAATACTGTCCAGAAACTGCTTCAGTTCCTGATTTCAGGCATGGCTCCTGAACTAACTAGGTTCTGCAGAAAGAGCATTATTTTAAAGGCTGTAGAAGTCACAAGAAGAAATTCCCAATGATTTTTCTAAAGGGCAAAGGGAATAAGCTTAAATTAATCAGATTTCTTTCAATCTTGGAAAATCAAGTCATGCTACTGGCAAAAGAACTTACTTCGCCATGTCCCTGGCCAACTGCATAAAGCGTTCTCCATCAAAAGGGGACAGAAGATTTAAGATACGTCTATAGCCATCCATTGCCATTTTATGGTCTCCCATCTGCTCATACAAGCTTGATCTCTCCCACAGATAACGCACATTGGTAGGGTCATACTTCAGAGCTACGACAATAACCACAAGTAGTCAGTACTGTACATAGCTTAGAAAAATGCAAGTCTGGGCTCACTATGCTTGCTTGACTATCCACCTGAATCATACATGATAAAACCTGTGACAAGTGTCAGTATCATCTTAGAAGATAAGAAAAATAGTACAGAAAACAATATTTGCAGCCTGAGGAAAGATCTCCTATAATACTCCAAATCCAATAGACTTCTCTAGTATGTACATTAGCTACTAATGTAATGCTTTCAAATATATACATTTATGATGTTTATCTTCTCCCAAACACAGCAAAGGGGGTTGCTCAATCATCCATAGACTTTTAATGTTCCCACACACTTTTAATAAAAAGGAAAAACTCTCAGACCTCGTAGAATGAGACATGCCTATACACAAAGATCAAATCAGTTTTAAACAATGTTACCACAGTCTCAGTGAACAGAAAACGGAATGGGATAGCTAAAGCAAATCAAATGATTATCATTACATTATCAAATAAAATTACCACAAGTACAAAGGAATAGTAAAATAGTCATTACATTACCTTTTGAATAGCAAAATATGGCCTGTTTAATATTGTCCTGCTCTAGTGACATTTCTGCCAGTCTAACCCACTCCTCAGTGTCACTAGGGTTTAAATGAGCTGCAATCAACTCAAATTGCAATGATTTCTCCATATCACCTTGGTCTTCATAGATCATGGCAAGAGTAGAAAATGGCTCATAAGCAAGAGGAGCTATTAAAGACAAAAATACTCATTACCCAACCTGAAATAAAATAATTTAGGATTCTGCAAATAATGCACAGTAGAAGTATATGAAATATTTAATTAATTTGTTGAAACAAAGAAACTTTCAGACAATCTCCAAGTTCATCTTATGTGTAATTAAACAAATTGACTAAATCTTACATAGTATTTTATCCATACAGCAAACTATTTCTACAACCCATTTAGACCCCAATTCTGCAAAGTCAATGGCACTTAAGTACTTAAAGCTAAGCAAGGGCATAAGTCTTTGCAGGATCAGGGTCTTAATTTCTTTTTACAAACAACAAAACAACAACAACAACAACAACGAGAGAGAGAATGCTTAAAGATGAGCTAAGAGTATTCCTAATACCAAATTAATGATTTGACCATTTACAAATAGACCAGTTCCTTATGCTATAGTATTTGATATTAAATGAAGCAACACAGTTAATTTTTACAGTTTCCTTGATGAATACTATAAATTCCAGATTAATATACCAGCCATCAAAAGGAATAAGATTTAAGTCTCACACACTCCCATGAAATATTGAAGTACCTTGTCTTATGATTTCCATGCACATCAGTATAGCTTCCTCATGTTCCCCTCGAGCAAACCTAATGTTGGCTTCTCCCATGAGTCCTCTCAGAGCTCGAGGAAGTTTACTGCGAGGCCTTTTCTCCTAAATTGAAAGATTATAACAGAAACAAATATCAATATACCATAATAGGTTTGGCAAACTGATCAGCTGACCAGTCAAACAATATCAAATTGACTGCTTATTATTTCACCAGGGTCAAACATTGTCAAATATTCTAGCAAGAATGCCCTGATGTAGGCGGTGGCCTACCTTTTAGATTACATCATGGTGTCATTCTTTCTTTTATTATTACCACCACATTTCATTGTGTTTTGCATTTTCCGGAGTTAAAATAAGTCAGTTAAGTAACTTGGTTGTAATTAGGCATAAGCATCTAAGGGTAAGCCCACTTAAGATTCTAAAGCCTTCCTCTTTTTTTGTAGGTTTCAGAGTAACAGCCGTGTTAGCCTGTATTCGCAAAAAGTAAAGGAGTACTTGTGGCACCTTAGAGACTAACCAATTTATTTGAGCATGAGCTGTGGCTCACGAAAGCTCTTTTTTTGTAACTATTCTAATAAATTAGTGCTCTAAAATATTTGACCATTTTTGGCTTTACTTGACAATATTTGACTGGTCAATTGTCCAATTATTTTTGGACTGCTCAAATGCCAGCCCTATTCTATTATGCCCAAATTCAAGAGGAATCAATCACATCTGTAATTTTTGTTAAATATAAACTATTTAAAATTTGTTTCAGTAGCACTGAACTACAACTAATAAAACTGTCAGAACTAATTTTGGTAGCTTGCCGTGTAATCCCACATCCATTTATAAAAGTTTAAAATCTAATTATAGAAAAACTAAAAATTACTCCCCTATTCTTTAACCAAGTGCCCTTATATGAGCAGCCCCACACCGGGATAAAAGAGGAGGACTCTTCAGCTGAATTTGTGACTTAGGTGAAATCTTACTGCAACAAAAACAGTTCAGTTAAACCAAAACTTGAGGATAGTAAGTGCACATGGAGCTCAAAACCCAAGCATGACAGATCTCAATGACAGCCGAAGGAAGCTTATATAAAGCGCAGTCAACAAACTGACTCAGGGACCAGCATGAATCTTTTAAAATATACAGACATGTAAACAAATCAAACAGTTAAAAGGGATCAGGAGACATCATGTATAACATTTTCAGTTAAGTTTTCAAATATTAGCATCATGTCTCTAAAATGATGCTACAGACAACATTTATTCACTGTGCTTCAGTGGTATCATGCAGACTACATGAAGATTTTAAAATGCAAATACTTGCTTTCATCATTTTTTTGGTCTCTCGATTAAGCACCATCTCCAATACAAAAACATCTCCTGCTGTGGGTTGCTCAGGGGTTTCTTCATCTTCCTCCTCCTCTTCCTCTTCTTCCTCCTCCTCATCTTCATTTTCCCCAAGCATGGAAGCGAAGACCCGATGGACGGATTTACTGACCCCATCTGTCGTTTCTCCTGGTTGAAGAGAATCAGAACAGATTTATAACACATCCTGATGAATCAGTGTGTGTTGGTGTTTAAGGCAGGTCTAAAATACTGCTGGTCATGCAGATGGAATTGCAATTGTTGTTGCTGATACCCCCATAATTCCCCTAATTCCACCCCATGATTGACTGAGCCTGCCTCTTGGAGATACAGGGCACCCACCGGTGCAATGGCAAGCCTGGATATGATGGAGAACAACCATTTCATACTTACATTCTCTAATTGTGCAAACTGTAAACTGTTTTTAAAAGTCACTGTGATAAATGAAGGGGGTGGGGGGAGCTACCTTTTATGGACACCCAGCCAGCCAGTTAGCTGTAAAATCCCTGTTAGTAGCTGTTCTCTACTTGCTTTACCTGTAAAGGGTTAAAAAGTCTGACTGCATGCATAGGTAAAGGGAAGTGAGTGGGCACCTGGCCAAAAGGGCCAATGGGAAGGCGAGAACTTTTTAAAATTGAAACAAGACTTCCCTTTTGGCTGTCTGTTGTTCTCAGGAGAGAGGGGATAGAGCAAAACAGGGCTGAAGCTATGCTGTAAAAAGCTGTGAACCAGGTATGGAAATCACAGATCATACCTAAAACTACTCAATTTGAAACACCAGATATGTAAGTAGATCAGAAAATGTCTAGAAAGATACGATTAGGTTTACCTCTTTTTTTCTTATGGGTTTGTGGACTCCTCTGTGCTAACCCCAGATGCTTTTGTTTTGCTTGTAACCTTTAAGCTGGATCTCAAGAAAACCATTCTTGATACTTATTATATTTGCTTTTTTTAAATCTAGCAATAGCCTAAGTTCCAGATGTATTTTCTTTCTTTTTGTTTTTAATAACATTTACTCTTTTTAAGAACAAGATTGCGTTTTTTGTGTCCTAACAGGTTTGTGCACATGTTGTTTAATTAGCTGGTGGAAACAGCTGATTTCCTTTGTTTTCTTTCTCAGCTCTTCCCCAGAGGGGGGCATGAAAGGGCTTGAGAGTACCCCACACGGAGGAATTCCCAAGTGCACCTTCCTGAGTAAAAAGGGAGTTTTGCATTTGGGTAGTGGCAGCATCTACCCATCCAAGGTCAGAGAGAAGCTGTAACCTTGGGAGTTTAATACAAGCCTGGAGTGGCCAGTAGTAATTTTTAGAACCCTTGCGGGCCCCGACCTTCTGCACTAAAAGTGCCAGAGTGGGGAATCAGCCTTGACAGTTACCTATCAAAGAACACATGGTTTCAGCAACAAAATACTTTGATTTTTACATTTCTACAGTTAAGCCACCATACTGACACGTACCTTCTGTTTCATTGCAACTCTGGGATTTACCAGATCCTTTTCCAGATGTAGATGGAGCATCTGGGTCATATGTATTTTCCTCAGTAGGTACACTTTCTCCATCCTACAGACATTAAAATTAGCTAAAAGGTTTGCAGTACAACTACTTATTTAATTTTACTGTTCCACCTGTATTTATAATTACTGGCATTTAGACTATGGGTTTCTGGCTTTTTGCATTGCTGATGGAACAGATGCTATATTATTCCATTAAAACAGGCACCAACATTGATTATAAGAAACTTCTGTTCGCACCAGTGTAAAGTGAACTCAATATTCTGACTGTTCACTGTTGTCCTACATTAGTTTTGACTGAAGTCTCTTGAAGAATACTGCTTGTATCGAAGTACACTGGAATAAGATTATACGGTTCCCAACATCTCACAAAAAAATGAGGTGTGACTATCCAAGTGAACAAAATTGTAAACAAACATCATGAATGCTTTTAAAAGCTTGCCTCCTTTGTCTAAAATTAAATGCAATGCTGAAACCCCTACATAGTTAGATGTTACAATTAATAGTTTCTTGAAACAATCTGTTATACCTGTGAGAAATTTGGATTAAAATGCTCTCCTGACCAGTAAGGCCTCCTCTGGGGGAACAAAGTATTTTTGTGTGGAACAGCAATTTCAATGGCCCACAGCAATGGCTCTCCTATTTACTGTAGTTGGGATATAGTGGAAAATACACAAATAAATGAAGAAATGAAAAGAGCACTTCAATAATGTTTGAAGGCGTTGCTTCTTGTATCATGAAAATACATAAAGAAATAGAAAAGATCAGATGTTCCAAATTTCCAACATAATCTAAGTTTCTTTTCATTAACTAAACAAAAATTGCCTATAAAGTAAGAGGGACAGTTTTTAGTCTACAAAAATAGCATGTTTATAAAATAAAACAACTCCTGCTAGCAAATCTAGAAACACCTTAAAAGCTACAGCCATGAATAATGAATCAAAACAAAACCTTTGTATGCGTACAAAATTATATTTATCCCATTATGGGAATGAAAAATGCTTGGCCTTCATGTTCCCAAGGGAACCTGGAGTATAATTCTCATTTTCTCCAATTTTAACCCCCTCCCGACTTTGCAGTGTGGGAACCAGCATTCTTGCCAGGGAGACCAAGATTCTCTTCAGAGCCAGACACCTACCCACTCTGCAAAAGGAATTGCCCTTCCTTATGGTGTTGGGCTCCACTCACCAAGCATTTCCCTTGTCTTTCCAGAAACATGGCAATGTACAAGAGTCATATCTTACCAGTATCAAATAACAGTAATTTCTCACATGTATCTCATTATCATAAATTAAGCTGAAAGTGAACAAAATGTTTCATGGATTAACAATGTCCACACTTATGCTGGCACACAGAGCACAGGCACTACATGCGTAGCTACATGCCACGGCAGAAGTCAGGCTACGCCCACACTTGTCACTGCAGCACATATCTACACACCAAAGTGAAAGGCTCTGACAGCAGGGAGGTACAGTAATGGGGAAAGGCGCTGGCATTGGGGGAAGGCTCCAACAGTTTCCCACTGACAGCGCCTTTCTCCACAGCTGGGAACTGTCAGTCTGGCATGGAAATGCTCTGGCAGCAGGGACACAACACTGCCAAAAACAGCAGTGTAGATGTGATAGGCACTGCTTGAGCATGTAGTAATGTGTGTAAGCTAAACACCCAGGGGACTTAGGAACATAAGGCACTCTATTCGCCTAAGCTGTTTCACTGTCTACATTGCTTTTTATACCCTGCTGGGCATCCCCTGTCTGTGCCCTATCTGCTGCTGGGAGTGCAGCGGACTCTCCCCCGCCTCATCCCCACAGCCCATTGCCCTGCACCCTCCCCGGCCATCCCCCCCCCCCCAGGCCATTGCCCTGCACCCTCCCCGGCCATCCCCCCCCCCCGCCCTCAGGCCTTTGCCCTGCACCCTCCCCGGCCATCCCCCCCCCCCCGCCCTCAGGCCTTTGCCCTGCACCCTCCCCGGCCATCCCCCCCCCCCGCCCTCAGGCCTTTGCCCTGCACCCTCCCCGGCCATCCCCCCCCCCCCGCCCTCAGGCCTTTGCCCTGCACCCTCCCCGGCCATCCCCCCCCCCCCCGCCCTCAGGCCTTTGCCCTGCACCCTCCCCGGCCATCCCCCCCCCCCCCCCGCCCTCAGGCCTTTGCCCTGCACCCTCCCCGGCCATCCCCCCCCCCCCGCCCTCAGGCCTTTGCCCTGCACCCTCCCCGGCCATCCCCCCCCCCCCCGCCCTCAGGCCTTTGCCCTGCACCCTCCCCGGCCATCCCCCCCCCCCCCCCCGCCCTCAGGCCTTTGCCCTGCACCCTCCCCGGCCATCCCCCCCCCCCCCCCCCGCCCTCAGGCCTTTGCCCTGCACCCTCCCCGGCCATCCCCCCCCCCCCGCCCTCAGGCCTTTGCCCTGCACCCTCCCCGGCCATCCCCCCCCCCCCGCCCTCAGGCCTTTGCCCTGCACCCTCCCCGGCCATCCCCCCCCCCCCGCCCTCAGGCCTTTGCCCTGCACCCTCCCCGGCCATCCCCCCCCCCCCGCCCTCAGGCCTTTGCCCTGCACCCTCCCCGGCCATCCCCCCCCCCCCCGCCCTCAGGCCTTTGCCCTGCACCCTCCCCGGCCATCCCCCCCCCCCGCCCTCAGGCCTTTGCCCTGCACCCTCCCCGGCCATCCCCCCCCCCCCGCCCTCAGGCCTTTGCCCTGCACCCTCCCCGGCCATCCCCCCCCCCGCCCTCAGGCCTTTGCCCTGCACCCTCCCCGGCCATCCCCCCCCCCCGCCCTCAGGCCTTTGCCCTGCACCCCCCCCGGCCATCCCCCCCCCCGGCCATCCCCCCCCCCCGCCCTCAGGCCTTTGCCCTGCACCCTCCCCGGCCATCCCCCCCCCCCCGCCCTCAGGCCTTTGCCCTGCACCCTCCCCGGCCATCCCCCCCCCCCCCCGCCCTCAGGCCTTTGCCCTGCACCCTCCCCGGCCATCCCCCCCCCCCCCGCCCTCAGGCCTTTGCCCTGCACCCTCCCCGGCCATCCCCCCCCCCCCGCCCTCAGGCCTTTGCCCTGCACCCTCCCCGGCCATCCCCCCCCCCCCGCCCTCAGGCCTTTGCCCTGCACCCTCCCCGGCCATCCCCCCCCCCGCCCTCAGGCCTTTGCCCTGCACCCCCCCCCGCCCTCCCCCCCCCCCCCGCCCTCAGGCCTTTGCCCTGCACCCCCCCCGGCCATCCCCCCCCCGCCCTCAGGCCTTTGCCCTGCACCCTCCCCGGCCATCCCCCCCCCCCGCCCTCAGGCCTTTGCCCTGCACCCCCCCTGGCCATCCCCCCCCCCCGCCCTCAGGCCTTTGCCCTGCACCCTCCCCGGCCATCCCCCCCCCCGCCCTCAGGCCTTTGCCCTGCACCCCCCCCGGCCATCCCCCCCCCGCCCTCAGGCCTTTGCCCTGCACCCCCCCCGCCCTCAGGCCTTTGCCCTGCACCCTCCCCGGCCATCCCCCCCCCCCGCCCTCAGGCCTTTGCCCTGCACCCCCCCCCGCCCTCAGGCCTTTGCCCTGCACCCCCCCCGGCCATCCCCCCCCCGCCCTCAGGCCTTTGCCCTGCACCCTCCCCGGCCATCCCCCCCCCCCCCCCCCGCTGCCCTGCACCCTGAACTCCCCTCGTTCCCGCAGTGTGCACACGCGCCGGGCCACGCCACGGTGCAGAGTGGGCGGAGCCTCCTGGCGAAGGGGCACCGGGGCCTGGCGGGGGCGGCACTAACGGGCCAAGGAACGGCCGCGACCTACCGCCTGAGGGGAGCGGCCGGGTCCCTCACCTTCCTCTCGCGGCTCTTGCGCTCCTCTCGGCGCCTCTCGAACTCCTCGAAGGAGATTTTCCCCTCCAGGTAATCGATCAGCTCGGGGCTGAAGCCCGACATCGCGCGCCCTGCCGCGAACCCAGGGAAGGGGCGGGGGCGGGGAGGGTTGTTTCGCGCACGGACTCGGCGTCCCGTGTTAATGGGGTCCGACCGCAGCTCGCTTCCGCCGCGCAAGAGTTCCCGGGTAGCGCCCGCTGGCGGAGCCGTGAGCATGCGCGGTAAGGATGCGAAGCCGCTGGCCTCCCCTTGGCACAGAGGGAGGGAGCCGGAGGCCGCGGGGCGATGGTAGAAGGGGGTCGGGTGGGGCCCCAGAGCGCCCGGGGCCGTGCGCGGCTGACGTTCCGCACGCAGCGGAGCCCGTGGGCCCGGCCTGAGGAAGAGCTCGGTGTAAGCGGGAGAGCTTGTCCGCCCCCGCCGCGCCTCCGCACCAGCCTGGGACCGGCGCCGACGCTGCGGGCGTTCGGCACAGCTGGGCCCGTTTCAGACTGGGGCTGTGCGGGAGGGCCACTGAGGAGAGGGACTGCTCTCCATCGCCTCCCACCTGAGCTGAAAATAAGCGTTTCCTATGCTCAGTTCAGCCAACATCTTTCCCAAACACCAGCATTACCCCGCCCCTCCACCGTTTTCGGAGTAAACCCGTATTTCCAGCCCAGTGCGCTGTATGGGCCCCATCCAAAGTCTAATAAAATCCATGGAAGTCTTTCCTTTAACTTCAGTGATCTTTGCATCAAGGAGGTACTTATTGATAGCTGAAAGGGTATCTCCTGTTCCTTGCACTGTTTTAAGTGGTTGAAAGATCAAGTTAGAGAGAGGTTACTGAATCCTGACCAGATAAAGGAAGTGAAGGACTATGAAAAGAACATAAAATACAGCAACAGGTGCATCAGAAGGGCACAGATAGATCAAATAAATGGATGCAGCTGTCCAGGAAGAACAGAAGTCTAACTCCCTAATTTATGAAGATACTATTGGATGTAAACATTTATGGAAATCTATATTGGGAAAGCACCCTAGATTTGGTCAGGATTAAGTCAGATTCAACTCTTGGGCAGCACAGTTCAAAGTGAGTACGAATCATAGAATTATAGGACTGAAAGAGACCTTGAGAGGTCATCTGGTCGTCCAGTCCCCTGCACCCATGGCGGGACTAAGTATTATGAAATGCTACCAAGTTAAAATAGGAGCAGTTTACACCCACATTGCTCTCACTTTGTACTAGTGAAAATGAAAGGCAGTGTTGGATGGGCCCTTAAATTTTTTTCAGCCAGCTGACATGGAAATATAAAAAAGTTAGATGTATATTTAATAACTCAAGTTTTACTGATTACATAGATTCCTTGGAGGAAAGATATCTGTAGTTAATTTTCTTTTCATCAAGTGGAAACACAATAGCAGAACTCTTAAAAATTGAGAAACCATTTCTGTGACCCATTTGGAGTAGGGCAGTGATTATGTTTCTAGAGCAATTATTGTATTATCAGGCAAAGATGAAATCACTTACAGATATGTATTCTAGCTTCTGAGTTTGTATTAATTTACATCGAGTTCTATAGGCATTTCTAAATATCCTACTCCGTCTCCTGTTCCTTTTTTTAAAAAAAAGTCTCCATTTGGTGGACTAGATGGGACCAGACTACTTACCTGTGCTAGTTTATAAAATAAAATCCCTTCAACTACTAACAGCTAAAGGAGTTTCATTTAGATGATAGATGTCTGTGTTTTGAAGCCAGTGGCCTGCCTTCTTGTCCCGGTTCTACAAGTGTGCAGGTATAGCTAGTGACCGTGTCAATACTGAAACAGCAATGGAGCTATTACCTCCATATTTCATACCCATTATTAAACAAGGGGTTAGGCCCTGATTCTGCAAAGACTCATCCATGTGCTCAAGTTGGGTGAAATCCTGATCCTATTGAAGTCAAGGGGACTTTTGCCATTGACTTTAATTGGGCCAGGATTTCATCCTTTAACTTCAGTCAATAGGACTACTCACATGTGGAGTATTAAGCACATGTGTAAATGTCTTCTCAGGATCAATGCCATACCTTCCAAATGAGAAGTAACTGTGGTAATCTGAATGCAGGATTTCCTGATGCCATTTTAGAATATGGTACTGGAAATCTGTAATGGTTCAGCTACATAAGGAATGATCAGAGTAGAAATAGTAAGATGGGCTCTTATAAATAATTTATTAATTACTAAATTGTGGGACTCATCGGGATTCTTTACTATGAGATTCCTATCAAAACATAAAAGCCAAAACATTTAAGTACTCTGATGGCTATTGTGTTTCTGAACGAGACCTTGAATATGACATTAATAATGTATGTCTTAGGACATCATAGGGCTTTTCTTTTTTCCACATTTATGGAGGCTCTTTTTTATTATCTTCTGCCTTTTTCAGTAGGATGATCTTGGGATATCTCTCAGATGTATACATCTGATGAGTCTATCTTTCTTTCATGACTATTTAAAAAGATTATTATTTGTATTGGGGTAGCACCGAGGAGCCCCAGTCAGGAACGAGGGCCCCTTTGCGGTAGGTGCTGTACAAACAGAACAAAGAGATGGGTTTCTGTAATGACTGAAGTGTTTTTTTTTTAAATTCCACACATCTCCAAACCAAATACAAAGCACTATAATGAAGACTCAATAAATTCCATTCAAGAAAATAGTTATCTAAAACCTAGATGTAATAAATTTAAAAGGTAACATTTATTTACATTCCTTGACAAAGACAATTAGGAATAGTCGGACAAACTACATCAGATTGAACTTTTCATTCATTTACATTTCAACAAGTAAAATCTTGTCAAACCAATCTTCACAACCATACATACCTCACCACCTGAAAAGTGAGCAAATATGGCAATTACAGCCAGATGTCAGATTTGTGTATGTAAAGACTCAGATGCTGAAGAAAATGTTAAATTGTCAGATAAGTTAGAAACCCCAAAGCAGTAACATTTTGCCGTGTATGCTTCCAATTCACATGAAGTCCAAAAGTAACCACCTGAAAGGAAAAATAAATAATAAAATAAGGATAGTAAGTAGGAGCATTTAAAAGCACATGGGGTCTGATCCAAAGCCAAAGGACCCTAACTGAAACACTCCCACTGACTTAGATGGGCTCATAAATCCCAAATTATTAGCGTGAGCATTGTTAAACAGTAAATTATTGTCTTTTCCTACTGGGAGTAATCTCTGTAAGCATCAGGGTGAGGAACAGATTTCTCAAGGCCATGGAATGGCAGTGGAGCTATTGTGGCTGCTTGTTCCGGCCTCTCACCTTTCATAGGATCAGCCACTGGCTGCATACGTACATATACACAATTTCTTGCCCATCTCCCTGCATGATTATGGCACAGAGACCTTTGTGGAGTACAGCTCTGTGGTGCTTGAGGACTGGATTTCAAATCCTGCCCCACCTAGAGTGGAAATGTACAGTTCTGCTGTGTTTAGCACATCATGTGGCTGCAAGACTGATAGGGTAGAGAGATTAGGAAGTTGAAATAATTAACTGAACACAAACCATGGTTAGAATTTAAATATTTTTTTAAAATGCCCAGTCTTTCAGCCCCTAAATCTTCATCAAGTTAACAACAGAATTCCCAGATATTTTGGGGGCCCAGAATCTGATCTTCTGTGATGCAATATTTAGACAACACAGTAAATCAAAGGTAGGGGACCACAATTAATTCTGTGTTTCTAGGTCTTCATCAGTTTGTGTCAAACATCAGTGTTGTTTTATGTTCCTTAGGCCCCAGACCTTGAGTTATCCTCTGTGTGGCTAATGCAACAAAACACAAGTGCCCAGTAATTTAGTAATTTCACAGTAAATATAAACCATTTTGTAAGAACACTCAAAGCAAATATTTTCATTTATGAACAGCCAGAAATTTTTATTGAGAAATCATCTCTTATCCACTATTTATTACTAAAAACACTCCAAAGGGTCATTTAAATCACATTTGAATTTTTTTAAGTTTATAATTTTCATAGCTTCGCAATTTTAAAGCCAGAAGGGAGCACCAAGATTATTTAGTCTGTCTTCCTGCATTACACAAGCCATAGATTTTTATTCCGTAATTCCTTCACCAAACTAATAAATTCTTATTGAGGCGGAGCATATCTTTTAAAACCACTTTTAAATCCATTTGACATTGTTTGTGTGATGCTGGGTTTTTTTTCAAATTAAACCCATCAAAAGGTGACTTAAAATGAAAATATTAATACAATTGTCACTATAATATAATGAATGGTGGTGGTGTGCTACATAGTTCAGACAGAGCCATGGACTAGTGAGCTCAGCACAGGACTGGAAGCCAGGAACTCCTGAGGTTTAATCTTGACTGCCACTGACTCCTTGTAGGTCCTTGGACAAGTCACTTGGGACCTGATCCAAATCTTATTGAAGTTCTTACTGTTTGTAGAAAGGGGGAAATAATACTTAGCTACCCTCATCATGGTGTCATAAGGAGGATTGCTGTTTATATAGTATACAAAATAAAAAATAAATAACCAAGTTCCCTGCAGTACATTTGGCCATGGATATACTAATAGTGCAAGCTTGATTCATTTTATTTTACATTATAGACATACGAATCAGTTTGCACACTATTTTATCCAACCTTCACTTTTAATTGAAGAAATATGAAAATCACATTACATTTACAGAGATTTAAAAGGCGGATTACTCTTTGTTACTGTAATGTTTTCTTTTTTGAGTCTGTTTTTTCCTTGATGCGGACATATCATGGGAGGCTATCAACAGCCTCCACTTGAAAAATTTAGGTTGTAATAGGTTTTACTTGATCTCTTGAAATCTTTTCCTGTTTAATCCAGCAAAGGTCAAGTATTTGTCTCTGGAAATAAATTAGAGACATAAGCAGTGCATACACTTCTGACTTCAGAATACTTCTTACCATGCATATACTCCTGTTATTCCAGAAAGAAATTAACTCTTCAGAAATTTCTCCTTAAATAAATTTCAATCGGCTTTGAGTGAGAGTTAAAATACTACATGTTTCTGATGTGTTATCAAGAGCAAGTTATTTTTTTTCTTCATATAGAAGGGAAAATTACCCGAATCCAAATCTGTAACTCAACCACATGTAACTGTCAGCACAGATGAAAAACAATCACTTTTACCTTGGTCAGCAGCTTCTTTCAGCCTTTGAAGTAGTTTTGAAATATTTTTTTCTTTTCTTCATAATCTGCAAATGCAGAAGCAGTAGGATCCGAGTAGATCGCTACAGGCCTGGGTCTGTCATTATTCATGGAGAAAGTATCTAGGAACTTTCTCAGATCAAGACCTCTTCCCGAAAAATAAGCCTGGAGTGTCCTGAAAAACTGAAGACAGTTTACATTTCAAAAATGTAAAATGAATAATCATATCCATTAAAACAAAGTAAATACACTACTTGTGAAAGGAACTGGATGGGAATGAAGTCCTCTATTTTATCCACAAACATGTACAGCATAGACAATGGCAGAGCAAGCTGCTCCACTCGGCTTTCACACTGTGTTTCAAGTATGACCTGGAATGATGACACCTTGCAGTGAGTTAGTCATATTCGTTTGCCAAGTACAGTCAGTCATTAGCCCCTGTGATGGCACTGGCCACACAGACCCAGCACTTGTTGCCAGATTCTGACACTGAAGTTAATGGGATTGCATGTGGAGTAAGGTACTTCTCATCGTGAGGAAGAGTGTCAGAATCTGGCCTTGTGATATGGACACCTGTCCAAAGACCACCAACCCGTCTCAGCTGAGCTGTACTGATGCAAACTTGTAACCTAGAGGAGAAAACCTCTCCCAACTGCCAGTACCCACAGTGTGTATATTTCTGACACCGAGAATATTAGTAAAAGGTATTTGTTAGCTTTGGTTCTCCAAATAACAGGTGGCATAAATTAGAAGATTGAATCAGACTGTTTCAAAGGTCTGAAATTATTTCTTCAGATCCCTAGGCTTTAGGGTACACCTTAACTGTGAAGTACACCTTAACTGTGAAGCTTATTAAACAGCCTACAATATCTGGAAGTCCCTCAAACTGATATGCGTTCCAAATATACAAGAGTATAGTTTATGTAAAGCCTCTAAGATCTTTATAAGAAATGTGATTAGAGTATTATGCTGCCCAATTTGCTAACATTTTCTTTAGAAAAGACACACAGTGAAACCTGCATTAAGAACAGCCTCTAGCAACAGCCAGAGTAGCCTCAGGTTTTCCAGTACAATTTTATTTATCCTAAAAGTCACCTGCAACTGGTTTGAGCTGATCCTTTGGCTGGATAGTCTTCATTATATTTAAAAAATACTAGGTTTTAGTTAGTGGGTTTTTTTAATTTATATTTGGTCACCTTCCAAACAAGTACAACCATTGCTGCTAATCACTGACATGTTTCTCACAACTTTTGCATAAGACCTTATAAATAATCCTTTGTAATCGAATATTCTCCGTTATTGTTAATTGGCTGTCATATCTTAAAGCATTCAAGGTGCTGTGTCAGATGTGAATGTATTTGTGTTTTCAAACCATGGTTTAGCATTTGACTTAAGCAATATTATCTATACAGTCAACAAGAACAGGACCTGGAGAACACACAGAGTACCCCTATTCTGTTGGATAAAGCAAGTTCTATTTTCATAGATCAAAATACATCTCTTTTAAAATTAATGTGTACTGCACATGGATCTTCCTCATTCCTATGTACAGTATTTGAAATTGAAAGTTTCTTCAAGTTAGATTAAAGCATGTGCAGGTGGCTGCTGACACTGACCATACAGAGCACAGCAGAGTTACTAACACTAGCTAAGAGGTTCCCTTTTCACTTTGAAGTTTTTAACTACAAAAGGTAAGAAATTCTTATAATGAGACACCTAAATATGTGAAACACACACAAAGTTTGGGCTTCATTACAGTGTTTCCTGTAGGGTTTCCTTACCAGATCTCGGTTTCTGGGATTGTTCAGAGGTTTCCATTTTTCTTCTGGCCTCAGCGGAGCCCCCTTTGCCAACCCCCTCAGAGTAAGCGTAGTGCACAGAACCAGAAGTGCCACTTTCCACATGCTGGAGAGATGAGCAGACTGCACATGAGAGGGGGAAAGAATCAGACTGCATGAGTTCTATAAAACATGCACCACTGACACATGAAAGCAAGCATTTCATATAATTAATGCGGATAAATGGTTTAAAACAATCAGTCCATGACAAGGAGGATCTACCTACTGGGGAATATATATTAGTGTGTGTGTGGTTTTTCTCCCTCCCTCCCTTTAGTGTATCTTGAGAAACAGATGAGTCCTAAAGAAATGCTTCCCATTCCATTGCTACCTCTGTGACACTGGTCCCCTCTCTATTTCCATCATATAATAGTTCTAAAATAGCTAACCATTTTGTTACAGTAGCAGATCTTTGTGTGCCCTGAGGAAAATATAGCAATATAATTAAAAATGCAGATAGCCCAATTTTAAAACTGCTTGAGAAAAACTAAATATAGTAAATATATGAAATAATAAATTAATAATATAGTACATTTTACAACTTGATGCAACATAAAAATACCCAAACACTTACTCTCACTCTCTCCTTAAATAAAGCTTACCTGTAAGTTTGGCTCTGGCTTGCCCCTTCCTGGCTAGCCTGTCTATAATCTGCAAAACAGACTGATCTCTCCACTTATATTGCTAGTGGACTGACTGTGGGTGGGTGCCAATGACGTTAGTAGAATTGCAGTAATGATTCCATTTCCATCCGTGACAAAGACCCTTGAGAATCTCATCATTGATACTCTTAAGGCCTGTTGCTACTGAATTTTGCAGCACACAGTGCCCTCCCTCCTCATCCAGCCACATCACTGAAAATTTGTGGATGGCAAAATAAGAAATTTCCTGCAGGGATGGTGGAAGCTTAATAAAATGTTACTTTTATACATTTGTTTTTCAGATAATTCTATCTGGCACAAGGATCTCCAAGATAAGGTAGATATGGTGCAATTTCCTGGTGCTGGAAGATAGCAAGGTGAGGTCTATTTCAAGATGCAAAATCTTAGCACCTTAATGAAAATATTAACCTGATATCCTGATGTTATTGGCGTTCATTTACAGATTGAATCTGGGGATACTAGAGTGGATGATTCCAAAGATTCTAACAAGGACTACGCTCTTTAACTTGTTCTTATTCAATAATATCAGTTCAAAACTGCTATGACATTTGATCGTAGTTCTCATATATTTTTCTCCTTACAGTTTAAAGAACATTTTAGTTACAGCAGTTGCACTAAACTGTCATTTTTCAAGTTGGGCATCTTGGTCATTCTTTTAGCACCAGTCCATTATTATTAATAATAAATATTTGTATAAAATGCCATACCAGTAGGTGTGTATCTTTATTTATTGAGATTTAAACTTTTTAAAGACACTGATCTATGGCTCTAGGAACTCTGACATCACTAACACAAATAAAATTCCAGCTGCATTATTTTGCTATCTATTGTAATGTGTGTACCTAGCACATAGATTATCTTATAAGGTTACACTGGGAGTTATTATAATATTTAGACTAGATTGTTTTTGTTATCTGTGGGCAGCTTGGAGACATTGAGCTCTTAAATACATGCATTCTGGCTTTCAGATCAACACCACGGACAGCAACAACAGGAGAAACAGCTGAGTAAACTGCATGGGGTTTCAGCTATTTTAAATTAACCAGTCTGACCGAATAAGCTAGTCACAGCACACACAAACACACCACACACTCTTTATATGTCTGTCAAGCAGATGCTTCTCATATAAGGCAGATAGAAGTTGAGAAGGACCTCAATGTCCGGTAGTGGGGAAAACTTCTGGTTTCATGCCAGTTCCAGGGCATTCACCAAGTTTCACTCAGCAGTTTTGTTTGTAGAGTTTCTCTCTTTTTAGACACAGAAGAGGCTGTGTTTGTCCTGGAGGTTTCTACAGATTTCAATGAGACCAGAAAGAGAACATAAACAGACCCAATAATTAACTCATCTTTGCCTTTGCTATTTACTTTCCCCCCATAGAAACAGTTATTGAAAAAAGTTAACTGGCCACCTTGCTCCTTGACTAAGAGATCTCAGTACTGGAACTCTGGTGGTCTGGATTGAATGTCTGGCTCTGCCACTGGCTTCCTGCATGATCGTGGGCAAGTCACTTAATCTTTGTGCCTCACTTCCTTATCTGTAACATGGGGATTGTCTTATCTATTTAGATTGTAGGGGCTTCAGGCAGGGATTGGCTTTTGCTAAGCATCTGTAGCACACCGAGCACCAGGCCCTCCCCTCTGTTGAGGCCTCTATGCACTACTGTAATACAAATAACATTTTAAAAATATAAACAAGTGAGAAAAATAATTTGAAGTAAATATGGAAAAATAAAACATTTCTGATGTGTTCTGAAAAAGTAAATATACTTAGTTCATCTCATTTTTTAGGATCTGGTCCAGTAGAAGCCATTATTGCTTTTCTGTCTGCATTCACTCCAAAAACCCCACAAATGAATAGACAAACATACTATCAAGATAGTTCTTCAGAATAGAAGCAATTTCAGGTGGTCTATTTTATTATCGTATAATGTGGGCATCTTATCTGCATGATGTACTGGATGCAGACTAAATTGAATATGACTAATAAAATATTTGAATGATGCGTTGAAAAAATTTTTTAATGTCCATTATAAACAGATGTTTGTTAAATAAAACATCTGAAATTGCCCATTACTACTTCTGCATTAATGAACTCCTGTATCGTAATTTAGCTTTCTAACCTAGTATCTCACCTAGTATCTTGGAAGACGGCTGAGGGGGGATATTTGTACTCCTACCAGTCCCTGATTGTGGCTGATCCTACGGTTGTATAAGTCAATGCAAATCTCTCTGACTCTAATGGCAACAGGAGCGAATCCAAAGGTATCACTTGTCTCAGATGTGAAGAGATATCTAGTGGTTTGTTTTGGCAACGAGCAGAGTGGAAGGAGATACTGCCTGCAATAACTGCTGTTACATATTTTTTGTTGGCCTGTGAACTAAAATCATTTCATTCCAAGAACAGGAATATAATAAGAGTCAAAAATATCCCATAAAAAACTCTCAGTACCTGGACCAGGAGAAAATAGCTGCTTCTGTGGTCAGCTAAAGCAAAGGCTCATTGGGTCTTAGGCTTCATACTTATCCCATA
The DNA here is from genome assembly GCF_965152235.1 of Eretmochelys imbricata. NCBI lineage: Eukaryota > Metazoa > Chordata > Testudines > Cheloniidae > Eretmochelys > Eretmochelys imbricata. The sequence goes on from NC_135582.1 coordinate 56,710,920, forward strand.
TTCTTTATCAATGATTTTTATTACTACTTTAACCAAAATTACAATCACTTAATTATTAATCAAAGAAAACAAAACAAGAGTTACAGGGTTTTGACTTTACAAAACCCCAGTATAAACCACATCAGAGTCCACTAAAACACCACCAGGTCTCTGAAGAAGGGAAAGAAAAACCTTAGAAATCCAAATAGTCTTTGGGGTTCCCAACCTGCGGATTGTGATACTCTTCCTCTTTCTTTACGTCTAGATGGGGAATATGGGAGTGTCACAAAGGTGTGTTTTGTGTTGTGTGGTCATGGAATGGAAAACACTGAGACCCTCTGAAGCAAACATCAGAAGAAAACTTTGCATTTTGTCATGCAGCATAAAAAGTGTGTAAGTAAGGTCATTTCCATAGAAATATCTCAATTATTAATTTTTTTCAAAGAAATATTGACAATTATACAGAAGCTTGGAACCCTAACGACAGGAATTAAAGGCAGAGGACTGGAAGAGGGCAAATATTGCCCATCTATAAAAAGGGGAATAAGGACAACCAAGGGAATTACAGACCAGTCAGTTTAACTTCAGTACCCAGAAAGATAATGGAGTAAATAATCAAGCAGTTAATTTGTAAACACCTAGAAGATAATAAGGTGATAAGTAATAGTCAACATGGATTTATCAAGAATAAATCATGTAAAATCAATCAAATAGCTTTCTTTGACTGGGTAACAGCCTTGTGGATGGGGGAAAGCAGTAGATGTGCTATATATGTTGACTTTAGTAAGGCTTTTGATACTGTCTCACATGACCTTCTCATAAATAAACTAGCCTAGATGGAGCTACTATAAGGTGGGTGGCATAACTGGTTAGAAAACAGTTCCCAGAGGGTAGTTATCAGTGGTTCACAGGCAAGTGGAAGAACCTATCAAGAAGGGTCCTTCAGGGATTGGTCCTGAGACTGGTTCTGTTTAATATCTTCATAAATGATTTAGGTAATGACATAAAGAGTACAATTATAAAATTTGTGGATGATACCAAATTGGAAGGGGTTGCAAGTGCTTTGGAGGATAAGATTAAAATTTAAAATGATCTGGACAAATTGGGGAAATGGTCTGAAATAAATAGGATGAAATTCACTAAGGACAAATGCAACATACTCCATTTAGGAAAGAACAGTCAGTTGCACACATACAAAATGGAAAATGACTGCCTAGGAAGGAGTACTGCAGAAAGGGATCTGGGAGTTATAGTGGATCACAAGCTAAATATAAGTAAACAGTGTAACACTGTCCTTCCACACCCAAAAGCGAACATCATTGTGGGTTATATCAGCAGGAGTGTTGTAAGCAAGACATGAGAAGAAGTTTGTCCACTCTACTCTGTGCTGGTAAGGCCTCCACTGGAGTATTGTGTCCAATTCTGGGTGCCACATTTCAGGAAAGATGTGGACAAATTGTATAAAGTCCAGAGAAGAGCAACAAAAATGCTTAAAGGTCTAGAAAACATGACCTATGAGGAAAGATTGGAAAAAAAATGGGTTTGTTTAGTCTGAAGGAGGCTGAGGGAGGACATAAGTTTTCAACTATATAAAAGGTTGTTACGAGGAGGAGGGAGAAAAAATGTTCTCTTTAACCTCTGAGGATAGGAAAAGAAGCAAGGGGCTTAAATTGCAGCAAGGAAGGTTTAGGCTGGACATTAGGAAAAACTTCCTGTCAGGTTAGCTAAGCACTGGAACAAATTGCCTAGGGAGGTTGTGAAATCTCCATCATTGGAGGTTTTTAAGAACAAGTTAGACAAACACCTATCAGGAATGGTTTATTACATAGTCCTGCCTTGAATGCAGGGGGCCGGACTAGATGACCTACTGAAGTCCCTTCCAGTCCTGCACTTGAATGATTCTATGCCTGCACCTTAAAACTGAAGAATATTTTAAAGCATGAATATTTTGCATACATGTCACACTATTTTTCCCTTTTGTCACAAAAGAAAGAGGTGGGTTGATAATTTGAGATACATTGGGTTTGATATGGGGCATTTGTTATTGAACAGGCTGCTTTCAAAGCGTAAGCTATGTTACAAAGGAATATACATTAAATTTTGATTATATTTTCAATTTGCAAAAGGTAGTTGACAATAAGTAATGCTTTAACCGTAGACTTTGAGTCTACTTACGTTTAACCTACTGTTCTTGTATATACACCAGGATGATACTTTCTGAGTAGGAGATATAGCTCTATAGTTAAATGAGTAAAAACTCTGCTGGAACTATGGGAAGGAAAGAGGAGACTTGGTGCATTTCTGACTCTGTCTTCCCATACAACAATTTTGTGATGAAATCAGGTCTCATCTGAACAAATAAAAAAATCCTAAATAAGGTGCAAAAATCTGTCAGGAAGTTCTCTTTTATACTGAACCACACTATCCTCCACAAAGAAGCTAGGAGTCCAATAGCCAAAGTTACCTCACTGTCCCGGGAGGCAGTCGGGGGCAGGGGTGTGGATAGGGGTCAGGGGACAGAGAGCGGGGGTGGGGGGGGATTAGGGGCGGTGGTCAGAGGACAAGGAACAGGGGGGTTGGATGGGTCAGAGGTTCTGAGGGGGGCAGTCGGGGGGCAGGAAGCAGGTGCGGGCGGATAGGGGGCAGGGGCTAGGCTGTTTGGGGAGGCACAGCCTTCCCTACCCGGCCCTCCATACAGTTTCATGCCCTGATGTGGCCCTCAGGCCAAAAAGTTTGCCCACCCATGGGTTCAGAGCTCTTACCCCATTCCCCACCTTCTTTAGGTGTTGCTTCTCCTAACCCACTTCAAATTCCAGTTTACTGGGGAGCCAGAACACCTACTGAATGAGTACCTGCACTAGGTACCTGCCAAACTGTGATAAAATAACTTTGGCAACTTAACTTACCCACCATGACCCAGGGCTGCTGAGAGAAAGGTGAGAAAACTACAGTTATAATCGATGTACAAGAAAATACTATGTGAAATAGTAATAGTTTGGGAAAGAAGAAAGACTAGAGGTGAGGAAAGAATAGTTACATTTTTCAGCAAGCATCATCTCCGTTTATTATGTTTTCTCTTATGAGAGTTAGGCAGATGATGTGTGCCTACCACTTAAGGATAAATTAACATTTTGAAATCTATTCTATATGGAGTATAATTACTGCCTCTCAAGTCCCAAGTAAGCCAAGTACTCTTTAGGTCTGAACAAACAAATTACATAATTCCCCAAGTAATGTTATTAATACACAGGCTTCTTTTGTTCAGTTTTTATTTTCTTTTTATTTTACCTTCCGAATACTTAGAATACCACGTATTACAATTTAGAAAGAAAAGCACTAAACTGCTTCACATCAATACCTGAGCAAAGACTGAAGGCAAATGTTCAACACTATGCCCAATGGTGTAGGGAAAAATACAGGTAACATTCACAACACTCTGCACACAGTATGACTAATAGGTGGCACTTTTTGTGAATTACAACCATTTATATGAATGCAAGTGTTAGTGTACCATAAAAAAATATATACACAAAAATAAGATGTGTATTTAATACAATATATATGCTGGACAAAAGTCATGCACATTTGTGTGGAAAAGACAAGTAAAAATTAAATTTTGAGTACATACTGCACAGAATAGACCCTTCAGACAGTATGAAGGTCGCAAACGAGTTCCCGTTCAAATCTAACTTCCACTGATGTCAACAGGAAAAGGACTAGGCTCCAAGAGCACAATATTGCAAGGTGCTGAGAGCTCTCATCTTTCATTGGATTTCAGTAATGTACTCAACATCTTTCAAGGTGTGTTCAGCACCTCACAGGATCAGGCCCTAACTATTTATATTTATCATATATTGCATAAAGTATAGTTGAGAACTCAATTACAATCATTTTTATAAAGAATGATAACGGATTATAGCCTCAATATTCCCACAACTTTAGTTAAGACCCTGTCAACAGTCTCTATAAACCTGTAACTGCTGGGGTTAACTCCACCAAAAACATTCATGCCAAGTTTAAACTGACCATACAAGATCTCAAACTATAAGAAAAAATTTACAAAAAGTCAATTAGGCTGTTTTGAAATTATAAAAATTCCAAAATTGTTTGTGGTTTCCAACATTTTTAAGAGCTCTTGTAATTACTTTAAAACAGTATGAACTGATATTTTGCAGGGGCAAGAGTCTATCATGGCATTTGGAGGAGAAATTAAAAGACGATCTGCAAAGGAAACAAATTATTGGGCTTGTTCAATTTTTTCTTGGTTCTTTATGATTATAAAGGTGCTCTCAACATTGGTAGGTGGTGTGCGGTGGTATTTTTTTAAGGTTTTTCATATTAGAAATTCAGGTTTTGGCTAGCTTGGAAAGGAACAATGATTGGAACTAGCAAAACAAAGTCAAGAAAGTGAAAGTGGAGTGATTGATAGAAGATTTTTACTCACACCATTTAAACAGGAATTAATAAAAATAAAAGTTTTGAAGTCCAATGACGATTTAACATTTTGAAGAAAGGTCATCTTTGTACTGGATTCAACATCCCTGCCCCTTCAATTAAAAAGTGAGGTTTAACAATCTTCTGATATCCAGTAGGTCCTATCGCAAGAGCCAGAAAAGCCACAGTTGACTGTCCTCATATTCTTAGAAAAAAAAATTTAAATCCAAAAATGAATAAAAGGATCTGAAATGCTTTAATGGATCAGAAAGAACCAAAATATGGCATAAGTCTATTTTTTGTAAAGTCCTTCGCAGGTTATATGTAAAATAATTAATTTTTCTTCAGAAATATAATTCACTATACAATGCTTATGGGAACACTACAGTATTATACCCTTTTGCTTTTAAACAGGCCCAGATATTAAGTGTACATTGTTAATGTGGTCTTTACAGCTTTAGGTAAGGTTTCTAGGGGAAAAAATAAAATCTTAATATAATTACAATTAATTTCTATAGAGGGTTAGGATTGTGACACAAAAAGCAACGAAAGCCAAGACGCACACCTGAGGCTTATACTTCTTTCTTGTTATTTCTTTTTTTGGTCACAATGGTAGGAGTTCAGGAATTAATGTAAACAACAATTCTGAATTTCCTGCCTTTAAGGTTTGGATTCAAAGCAACTAATGTAAAGAAAATTTAGTTGTATTTAAAAAATAGTGGAGGCCTCCAAGAATGCCACAGCTAACACAGGGAGAGTAAGAAAGTAACACCCCCCTCTCTCCTGCTACTCAATCAAGTTTCAGTTATGATCCATACTTTAAAAAAATTCTTTGGACAACTTCATATGGACTTTCACAATGTAATCAAAGGCTACCGAAGTTTACAGGCTTGAACTGCAGTGTGTTCATTTAGTTGTTTAAATAGTGAGAAAATATTATGTAATTTTCATTTTGGTTTGGCGCTCTAATTGTGTGTGTCATTTTTATTCTTTGTAGAGTGCTGTAATGTTATAGCTGTCAGTTACTGAAGTATCTCCAATATGGTTCTCAAATTGCAGTTACATAATTGAATATTAAAGTTTTAATTTCCACCAGAATAAAATAGTTAATAGTCAAACGCAGCAACAGAAATTAAAAAACTTAAAAATCAAAATGCCTCATACATTTTTTTCAGATTTACAATAAATTCAAACATTTTCTCACTTGTTTCAGAAAATGGAAAGAAATTCTTGTTGGTATAATGATGAACACACAAAGCTTCAATGCACTGATTTCTAATGGACCGATCCTGCATAAATTTAAGATACTAGTTTTAGATTTATTATTCTGAACACAACGCTTGACAGTGTGTGCACAAATATGCCTTAGGGTTAGGGAATGATACTGCAAACCTTTACTGACATAAGCCCTTATAGACTATGGTCCTGAATCTGCAAGAAGCTCCACACAGTCCGGCCTTGTGCCCATGCAGACATGCTTGCAAGATCAGAGTGTAAAGTGGGATTACTCATGCGTCAGGACTACCTATGTAAGGGTTTGCAGGATCAAGCCATAACTCTGAATCCAAATAAAGGGCCAAATATCACAGTTCTTACTTAGGCCTCAATTCAGGTAGGCACATGCTTAAGTAGCTTGCAGAATTGGAGGCCCAGGCAGATTTGCCTGACTAAAGAAAGGCTGCTGAATTTTTTCTAAAGTAATTTAAAAATTATTAGAAAACACAGAAATACTGTAGTAAGGGTTTTCCAAGGTACAAATTTATACATTTTATTTAGTTTAACTTTAAAACACATAGGACTCTTTAAATTAAGAACTTTGATTTGCATTCTTTCATTATTAAGAAAATATATCAAAGTACTACCATTCTAAAAGGTTTTCAAAGAAACTTGTATAGATTTTAAATACTTATTCATTTTGAATGCTAGCTTAAAGTTCCAGGTTTTTTTAAAAAAAATTAAGTAGAAAAACTTGATTTTATTTAGTCCAGTATGGATTTGTCTGTTAAATGTAGATCATTGGCACAAACATCCAGAGGTATATAACAGTTATATACAGCTTTGGTGGCAAATGTGCATGTTTTGCTAAGGTAATGAACATTTTTTAAACAGTTCACAACACAGTGCTAAGTGTTGTAAAAACTAGCTCACTTATTTTCCAAAACGGGATGTAAAAAGTCTAACACTAAAACTGAACAAATGTCGAACATTTAACATGAAATATAAAATGAATTTCAAGATTTTAGGCTGTTTTGTGGTTAACAGTTCTCTAGTAGTTTAACAATTTATAACAGCAGAAGCATTATTATATAAATACACACTCAAAAAAGCACACTGCAGTTCTATTAAGCTGCAGGATTTAATGTCTATAAAATGGCTACTCTCTTTTCTCTCATCACAAGCAAGACTGAGGTCCAAATATGCAAGTAATCTCTCATCCTTTTACTGAAAGACATCTGATCATCAGTTATGTTTTCCATTAATGTTTAAATCTGTTCACAGACACTAGAACTGTATTTATACTCTCCTGTCAAAAACTAGAAAGCAGATATAGCAAAAGCTATTAAATATAATAAATTAATTGTCACTTGGTATTTGAGGTGTTTATTACTGGCAATGGGACAGAAAAAACAGACTTTGTATCAAGAATGGTACTGATAAAAGCAGTAACTTTTTAAACCCTTAAATAAAATATATAAATCTGATTCATGTTATTATCAAGACTGTGATTTTTGTTCAACAGCAACTTTTAATATGACTGCTCATCTGTAGCCTGGCTAGGTTAACTTACATTTTGTTTTGTTCCATGCAGATGCTCCATTATAGTAATCACATAGCACTCCCAATTTCTCCTACTGTGTTATAGATAGAATATTTTTTAGTTTATTTCTCAGTCCTGTATTACTATACCATTCATTTTGCAATGTGCAATAGCTTGCTATTTGAATCAGCTCCCTAAATGATAAAAATTAAACTGTGCTGAATATTAAAAATAATTCTAAATGAAACTCCAGTTCCCACAATTATTTTTAAAACAACCCTACACACACACACACCCGCCCACCCCACCCCAAGCCCTATTTAGGATGATGCTGATACCTAGCTTGCAGAAGTCCAGTTTTGTTTTGAATAAATATGATACCACCCCTTGTGGTCAATATTCATTCAATTTTGAGATACATTGGTTTGAAAAGACCCAGCTAACAACCAAAGTCATATGAGTTCTCCTTTCTATCATCACACATTATGGTCACATGATGAATTGGAGGCTACAGAGCAGATACTAATTATTGCAGGATGAGAAGACAGTGCAGAAAATACCTGCATGCTTGGTCACAGTGACAAGAAAGACAATACACATCAAGTCAAGAACGGTTGAGGATACTGGGCTTTATTCTGGGGACACCTTACTAAAAAGTTCTAGTTATAGCCCATTTGCAAAATATTGATTCTACTGTATTTTAACTGAAGTTACTTAATTTTATTCCTGGGTTCCTGTCCTGGTTTCGATTTTGTTTCTGAAAGCTTATAAAAACAAGCCAAAAAGCACACTTAAGAATTCACTGAATGGATTTTGAAGTTCAGCTAAGGAACATTTGCTCTCTACGTGGCATGCACCCATCCAAATCTGACAGATCTATTTGGAAACGTGCAAGCAAATAATATTGCAATATTAATACCCTCCATGCAGCTTTTATTCCCACCAGAGATGGGGAACAGAAGTTAGAAGACAGCATGGCTCCTGAGTGACCTGTTCTCAATGCAGCGAGAGTCCCTAGTCCATTAAATTTGCAGGACACTATTTTCTTGTGGTGGGGGCTAATTCCGTGGTCCCAATTCCCCTATATGTCAACAGCCATCTTCACCTTGAAAAGGGAGACTGCCCCTAAAATATCACAAGATAATGCCGTTTTCAGACTGCTTTCTCTCCTCCGAGCACAGAGGCGGCGAATGTTGGCTAAATTACAAGAATAAACTGGAAACTGACTCCAACAAACATGTTTAAAACATATTCCACATGCCATCTCTCAGAATTGTTTCATAAATGTTGGAACACAGTATATTAATAAGGTATCATAGGTATGTTTACCATTATTCACAGAGGGTTCACTTACATCTGTGCTGGTTTAAAAGATTATTGGTTCTACCCCTATTCCCCGTTTTAAATATAAGGACTCTCAAGCCAACCCATAGGATCTTTAACAGAAAAATAAACTGAAATTTAATAAAAAGTGTATTCTTTATACCTTATGAAACTGTGTCTTTTTTTTTTTTAGAAAGCAAGAGAGACAAGCAAAATTAAACCTGCATTAATAGAAACAAACATATACATGTACACAACTCTCAAAGGGCCTGATTTGCAGAGGGTCGGTGCTCAGCACAGTCTGAAAAAATTAAGTCCCAAAAAGTAATTCCAGGTTGGTCATACAAAAATCATTGGTCACTTTTGAAAATCTAGACCAAAGATTTTAACAATTCTGTAAAACACACTCAGCCTGAGACTGCTGTATGGGAATCCTATGAGTATCATCATCTCATCTGAGAAAAGGTATTGCTCTACATAAACTAGAGAGAGACGAGGTAGATAAGGTATTGTCTTTTTACTGGACCAACTTCTGTTGGTGAAAGAGACAAGCTTTTGAGCTACACAGAGTTGTTCTTCAGGTCTGGGAAAGGTATTCAGAGTGTCACAGCTGATTTAGCTGTGGAGCTTGAAAGCTTGTCTCTTTCACCAACAAAAGTTGGTCCAATAAAAGATAACAGTTCACCACCTTGTCTCTCTAATCCATTGTACCAACATGGCTAAAACAACATTGCTATATAAACTACACCATTAATAAATGCAAGAGTTGTATAATTTCTACCTAACGTGAAAGGTATTCCATCCATACCCTATGACGGTGGTTTGGGATAGCAACAGCTCAGATGTTTGTCTTAGGAAAACACAGTAATAGTCTGGGTTTGACTTCCATCAGTTCTCATTTTGAGACAGATGGTATGTGAGGTCCTACAAAGCAGTAAAAATACATTTCTATACTTGCTATTTAATGAATAGTTTACTTAAAATAGGGTAACATTTTATTCTAATTTTCATAACGTCTTAATATATGCTATGTAGATGGCAGTTTATAAAATAAAAATTTCATATGTACCCACAGAAGGCCATAATCAACAGAAATAAGCCTAAAGACACGTTTTAGTCTCCTCATTCACAGAAGTGTTTTACGAACAGGGAGGGAGGTGATTTGACCATTGCTGAAATACTGTGGCCAATTCTGGTGTCCATACTTTAAAAAGGGTTTTAAAAAACTAGAGGGGATTTGAAGAACAGCAACAAGAATGATTTGTGGCCTGGAAAACTCATTTTACAATGAGAGAAATAAATTGAACTCATTTACTATCTCATTCAAAAGGAAGTTAAGAGGCAATTTAATTTTAGTGCACAAGAATTTACACACACCCCGCTGATAGTAAGGGGGGGGGGAGGGGAGAGTCTTATTTAGCAAACCAGGACATAAAAAAGATAGTGCTGGAAGCTAAACGGGAAAAGTTCAAACAGGAAGTAAATATTTAACAGTGAGGATATCTAACCACTGCAACAGTGTAAATGGATCTATTTGCAGAATAAAGTACTACTCAGTGGTCAGAGTAGCAAAAATCAGGCCTGGGGATGCTAGAAACAGTACAATATGCAGCAATGAAGACCAACCTAGGATAAATAGCTTTCACTTGATTGTAATGGCTTACAGAAAACTCTACATGGCTCTGCTACTCTCTCTCTCATTACACAATCATCCAAAACTAGAAATATTATTACTCTACTCTGTATTTGAATATGAGGTTTTAGGATAAAGAACTGCAGAATTTGGCTACAAATACACACAGCATACTAGGAGTGTTTGTGTCATATACATACATTTGGGTAGAAATCAAATTTCAGAGTGTTGTTTGTCCAAAGACCTTTTCTGATTTACAAAAACTATGAATAGCCTAGCATTATATAAATGTTAAGATTAGAAAACCAGCATATACATTACTGATAACAGTAATGGTGACACAGTTAGTTACTGTTATCTTATTCATACTTAAAGCCGTCTTCAGGGTTCACGGATAGCTTGGGCGAGTGGCTTGTTTATGAGCTGACAAAAGTAAGGTGCTGCAGTTTGTCATGTCACCTCACACTTTCAGTTTGGAAAGTCATTGTATAAACTTAGAGTTCCCAGCCAGCTCAACTAAAAGACTCTTAAAAACAAGCCAGAATTAACTGAGGCACTTCAGGCAAGAATGATGCAATACAATAGAACAAATGGGTTTAGGCTCTACTGCTGTACGGAGCATATGATGTAACTTGACTGTTGGTACTGGATTTCCTCAACCTATTCATAAGAAGAGATGATCCAAAAAAAAAAAAAAGCGCTATCAGATAGGATCAGTGCTTTGATATTAAGGTGATAGGTGCCTCAGAAATACTAGAGATAGATAAGATACACAGAAATGAGTAGACAGTCCATCTCTCTTTAGAATCAACCAATCAGATTTACAAGGATTATAGATAATTTTAGCTTGATGGACACAATTTTGTTTGTTTTGTTTTAAAACACTTGTACAGTACCAAGGGAGAGATTTGCCATACATTACAGATATCTGTCTTAGGTATTTTAACAATGCCAGTCACTGTAGGATCGAGGCAATAAGATGCTACTTTACAGAATTGATTATTATGGTCAGTATTTCCCACTATTACTAAAATTCTGGCACAGGTTTTCTTCAGAATTTGTCAATGTTTTAAAACAACATTACAGAAATTGTGTATGAATCTATGATATCTTCCTGAATAGAAAGCAACATAGAGTAGACATAGTTTTATCACTCTTACAAAAGATAAAGTTTATAAGCCACCAACACTTTCAATAATTACACAAATGTGCCACAGACACTGATAAAAATGTTTGATTTGTTAGAAATAACCGATCAGTAGACACAATACATTCTAGTTTGTTTAGATACAAGAAAAAAGAAAGTTGTGACAGCTTGTTAGTGTGGCATAAAATGATTAAAAGTATTCTTGGCTATTTAGTTTTGTGATGCACTTTCAATCATTTGTGAATTTTACCCATCACATTTTAAAACTCAAGAACAAGACATAGGTTCAATACATACACACAGCAAGGTAAACGTGTTTCAACAGAAAACCAAGTGTCAACAGAAATATCAAAATGTCTGCAGTGTGGACACAGAATGGTCTGCCTACTGAAATCTGGAACACTGAAGTGTTATGCTAATAAGAAAAGAGATTTTTGTGTCCAGAGAAATATTGCAATTTTCCCATCAATTTTTCAGATTAGTAAACTAACACCACGAGCAGGTTTCTGAGATTTCCCAAACACCCCAAACTTAACAAGAAGTGGTCACAATTCTGTCATCTACTCCAAATGATGTTCATTAGTGGTTACATTGATCTGGACATTTCTTTGTTCAACTTGACATTTTTTTGCAGCATCCATTTCTGGGTCACACTGCTTTTCCGATTTCATTTGGGAAACTAAAGATTTACACAATACAACATAACATATGTAGAAGAAGAGAACAGATTACAAAGTATGGTGCTCTGTATAAATGCATTGGTCCAAAGGCCACCACAGCTGCAGACAAAGGGAGAGGAAGTTGCGCTGCAATTTTCGACAGTTTACTGTGAGAAGAGAGAAAAACAGTTTACCATTTTTGTAACTGCAAAGCAAACAGAAGGAGTCAAAGTTGTGCAAGAAGGATGATTTTACTTGAACCTGATTTGAAGAAGGATGTATTGATATTAAGGTTTAGAGATTTTCATTTAAAGAAGTTACCTGTTCCTCATTAAGGCTGTTCATCTAAAAGCAAGAATATACAACGTGAAGGCTAAAAATAATCCTTAAAAAAAAAATTTTAAAGCCACCTTAATGTGCATGTTTTTAATATTTTGAAAAATAATATTTAAAAATAAATGCTCTAATTGTTTCACACCTAAAGAAAAAACAATGCCTGATGTTTTACAGCACTTTACACAATTGGTACTAATTGATAGCTTTTGCATAGAAGCCAGAAGTTCTAATGGGCCTGGAAAGGACCGAGGCACTTTGGTGCAAACACACAGTTGAACTTGCTTTTAAGAAGAATGTATTGATTTTAATGTGTAATGGGTGATTTGGAAAACCTTGTGCTGTGACTCTCTGCACTGTACCTGTACTATGGATAAATAAAGGACTTCGTCTACTAGCATTGTCAACTGAAACCATTCATGGAAGGCTTCACTCTGTTGTTAAAGGCTAGGTTGACTATTCACTCTGTGCTATTTTGCGCAACAAGGTAAAGTATTTTAATTTAGAAGCAGATGATTCATGTGCAATAAGTTTTTCATGAATTTCTTTTATTAAGGGCTTGCCTATATGAGAAATTTTTCCAGTTATACTGCCCTAATTATATGATGCAACTCCCTCATGTGGGACACTAATTTTGGAATAAGAGACGATTTTTTTCAGTTTAACTTGAACATCTTCCAAAGCAACATAAAGTAAACCAGAAAAAGACATTCTTATCCCAGAATAAGTGTCCATTCAGGGAATTATCACAGTGCAACAATATGGGAGCTTAAATTCACATCTTTATACAAATATAACTTTCCCGTGTATACAAGGCCGAAGACTCGCAATCACCTGTTAAGAATAAAGCTCTGAAGGATTCAATAAGGTCTGAATGGAAAGCTGAAGCTCTTGATCTGATAGATTGTTTAGGTGTCAAATCAATATTACATTCATGTCCTGGTTGGTGAACAGAAGTGATCTGTTGCATTTGACTAAACTAGAGCTGATCTGTGTCAATTTTTAAATGTAGTTTGAAAAGATATCCACTGAGATACCTGGCTCTCCATTTCAAGGTTTAATAATACAAATGTCATGAATGTTAATGAGGGGTTACCAGTTAAATATCTGTGTAACACAAATCAACTTTAACCACAGAAGTGGAAAAGGACTCAAGAGTAAGAATTAAACGTGAAGACAGGTATATGGTCTACAAGAGGACTGGAAATAATAATAGAGGATACCTTGATTTTACTTTAGTGGTACTTGAATTCATGAGGATTCCCAAAGTGGATACAAGAATAATAGCCATAGTTCTACATGGATCAGGATCAAGTCTAATATTGTACCTACAAAATAAGCAAATTGTGCAAAGACAGCATATTATTCCCCCCCTTTTTTTTGTTTTTAAACCACTTTAAACCAAACAGAAATTAAACAATCAAAAGGACAGCCTGGCAACATCTGAACAGCTAATCCCATACGAATAAAAGAAATTAGGGTGGGAGCATTCTCAGTGTAAATCAGAGGGGGCTAAGATTCAGTCCTGCCTGTAAATCCCTTATGTCTCTATCATATAATTTGCTTTACATAATAGCTAACCATAATCCATTATACAAACTGATGTGTACAGATACCCGTTATTTAAATCATTCGATTAGAACCTTTGGATACTACTATAAAGTAATATTAATAGTCAGAGAAAGCTTTGTAATTCTGAATCGTCAGCCATTTGGGAGATAAGTACTAAGCAAACTATCATGCTGATTTTCTTTTTATGCTGGCAGTTTAAAGGTTACCTGAGATTTTTAAACCAATAAATTAAAGACGGTGAACTGAGAAGCACAATCCATGTAAGTAAATTGATGATTGTAATATGTATCTTAAGACTGTTTACAACATTGTCAATAGCTCTATTGGCAGTGGGTGATGCAGCTGCTGCTTCTGTAATGGTCTCTGTTGAGTCACAGTTCTTTACTGTCTCTTTATTGGAATTATCTGAAGTTTCTTTTGCGTGCTTTGGATCCTGTAAAGAAAAAAACGAAAATATTGGTACAGAGTAGATAAGGCTAATAAAATTAACTAGGGCTATCAAGCATTTAAAAAAAATTAATTGTGATTAATTTGGCTGTTAATAATAGAATACCATTTATTTAAACATTTTTTGATGTTTTCTACACTTTCAAATATATTGATTTAAATTACAACACAGAATACAAAGTGTACAGTGCTCACTTTATATTTATTTTTATTACAAATATTTGCACTTGAAAAAACAAAAGAAATAGTATTTTTCAATTGCCCGATTGCAAGTACTGTAGTGCACTCTCTTTATCCTTAAAGTTGAATTTACAACTGTAGAATTATGCAAAAAAACCCCTGCATTCAAAAATAAAACAACGTAAAACTTTAGAGCCTAGAAGTTCACTCAGTCCTACTTCTTGTTCAGCCAATCACTTGGACAAACAAGTTTGTTTACATTTGCAGGAGATAATGCCACCCGATTCTTGGTCGTGTCACCTGAAAGTGAGAACCGGCGTTCACATGGCACTGTTGTAGCCAGCGTCACAAGATATTTACGTGCCAAATGCCCTAAAGATTAGTATGTCCCTTCATGCTTCAACCACCATTCCAAAGGATATGCATCCATGCTGATGATGGGTTCTGCTCAACAACAATCCAAAACAGTGCAGACCAACGCATGTTCATTTTCATCATCTGAGTCAGATACCACCAGCAGAAGGTTGATTTTCTTTTTTGGTGGTTTGGATTCTGTAGTTTCCACATTGGAGTGTTGCTCTTTTAAGACTTCTGAAAGCATGCTCCACACCTTGTTCCTCTCAGATTTTGGAAGGCACTTCAGATTCTTAAACCTTGAATCAAGTGCTGTAACTATCTTTAGAAATCTCACACTGGTACCTTCTTTGCATTTTGTCAGATCTGCAGTGAAAGTGTTCTTAAAATAAATAACATGTGCTGGGTCATCATCTGAGACTGCTATAACATGAAATAGATGGTAGAAGGCAGGTAAAACAGAGCAGGGACATACAATTCTCCCCCAAGGAGTTCAGTCACAAATGTAATTAACGCATTATTTTTTTTAACAAGCGTCATTAGCATGGAAGCATGTCCTCTGGAATGGTGGCCAAAGCATGAAGGGGTATACAAATGTTTAGCAGATCTGGCACGTAAATACCTTGAAATGCCAGCTACAAAAGTGCAAACGCCTGTTCTCACTTTCAGGTGACACTGTAAATAAGAAGTAGGCAGCATTATGTCCCGTAAATGTAAACAAACTTGTTTGTGTTTGCGATTGGCTGAACAAGTAGGGCTGAGTGGACTTGTAGGCTCTAAAGTTTTACAGTGTTTTGTTTCTGAGTACAGTTATGTAACAAAAAAAAAATCTACATATTGCACTTTCACGATAAAGAGATTGCACTACAGTACTTGTATGAGGTGAACTGAGAAATACTATTTCTTTTATCATTTTTTGAGTACAAATATTAGTAATACAAATAATAATATAAAGTGAGCACTGTACACTTTGTGTTCTGTGTTGTAATTGAAATCAAATATTTGAAAATGTAGAAAAAAATACAAAAATATTTAATAAATTTCACTTGGTATTCTATTGCTTAACAGTGCGATTAAAACTGCGATTAATCGTGATTAATTTTTTTCCAGTTAATCACGTGAGTTAACCGCAACTAATCAACAGCCCTAAAATTAACATAAAGAACACCATTAACATAATCGCAATGTGCCATATCTCATGTAGGAAAATAAACAGATTTGCAATTTACCCAGATCTAGCCAAAGTAAAGGACCACCATCTTGGATTCCCTGAAAAAGCATTTTTAAAAGAAATATTCATCTTTTAAAGCTTCTAATTCAACCACAGTCTCTCCTTTTAGAGCAGTGGCTTCAGGACTCCAAGAGGAATGAGAACAAGGATGGGGAGTGGAGATACCATGAGGAGACCTCAGGGAGCTCCTGGAAGAAGGACAGAAAAAAAAGAACAACAGAGTACAGGGGACAGTAAAGAGTCTATGTGAAGATCAGAGATGAGAATGCAGAGAGAAAGGTGGAAGATACCATAAGCAGAGTTGGAGACAGGCAGCAGGACTGAAAGATGAAAGATAAAGAAAGGGGATGCTGATTTTCAAAGAAGAGACTAATACAAGAAAAGAGTAGACAAATGGGAATGTGACGGAGATGGACAGAATTAATTAGAGATGGAAGGAAAGAAATAAGACAGGAGAAAAAAATTAGAAAAAAAGCAAGAAAAAATTACAACTTTTAGGTTAGTGAATTAAAGATGTCTTTTATTTCATTTCCCTGGCATGTAATTCTAAACCTGGAAAGTGAGGGTAGCTATTCTGAGCACATATATTAATGTACACACCCCTCGATTCTATAGTTAAGTAATGGGAGAAAGAAGCAGAAAATATTCTAAATGTCCTCATGCATGAAACTGGTCTAATATTGAGTTTTCCATTCATTCTTAACAACTTCCTGGCCATCAGAAGTTTAGTCCATATCTCCCCCCGCAAGTCCTTATTAATTAAGTCCTACTACCTCTCCTCTTGTATCCCACCCATGGTTAATTCCTGAGCTAAGTATTTATAAGTAGAGCACAGGTTATTACCAGCCTACACAATTAGATGCAAGAAAGAACATTTTCTCCCTATTATATTCAGGGAACACAAAAGGAAAATTACACAGGAAAATGACAAAATAATTAGCTAGACAAATAACTACTGTTTCTTCCTATCCTAAGATTAAAGACTTCTTACCAATGGCATCAAATCTCAGGTTATCACCTCAGTGATCTCAAGAATGAGAGAATAAAACAGACATCAGTGCTGACACAGGCTACTCAAGAGTCTCTGCTTTTTTTCCCTCTTCTACTCCAGTGAACCAAAGAAGCCATTACCTCTACAAGAAGCCATTACCTCCAGTGCGAGTTCTAGACCCCTCAAGTCACCAAACCACCAACTAAACTTATTTCCATTTTAAAACTACAAAGTCCGGGTAAATCACAGCTGTCAATGTCGCTTGCCACCCGACATTCTTGAGACATGATAAACACACAACCCCATACAGGGGTACTGATTGTTTTCTGTCATCTATAGTATTAAATAGACTTACCATATTAAGAACATTTTGCTCTGTTCTTACATTTGAATGTAGCTTAATAACCTATGAGAAGACAGACATGTTTATTTTTTTACATAGGTTCTACACATAACAGCTGCAGTGCCTAAATAAAAAAACCTCTGTGCTGGCTCTAGAGTCTTCTGTCCTGATATTTTGGTTCCTTGGGAGCACAGCTTAACTGAAGCTGTAATGAAAAGGACTTTCCCAGAAATGTCCTCCAACACCTTTTCAAGTGCTCAGAATGGTGGGTGTATTAGTTTCCCTGTTTTTTCCACTGAGTTTGACAGAGGGCAGGGAAAACTCTACATATTCCCTGCCCCTTTTACTTCCATTTCGCCTTCCTCAGAATCCCTCAACAAAATACACAAGAGATGCTTATTTTCAGAGAATCTGCTGCAGTCAAAAAGGTGTGTGTGTGTTGAAGGGTGTCAGCATGCAGGTAACATGCAGATGGCTCTAGCCTCCTTTGGATCACAGGGAATATTGTGAATTTGGAGACCAAATTGCTACTCATTTGACAGTGTGCACACACATGTCCCCTCCAGAAAAATTTTGGGAAAACTCAGAGGAGGAAAATTCTGCAAAGATTCCATCAATCAAGGTCCCTTCCCATTACGCAAATTTCCATAAGGGGGCAAAATCAGGCACTTGGTTTTATAAACCTGGATTTGAAAAGTAGACTCACCGCATTAGACATCTGTGCATAATATCACTTTACAATAGACACACAAAGATTAAGTTTGTAGTTCCTTCAGGAGGACGTGCTCAGATGAGTAAAAGACTTAAAAAATATCATTGGATTATGAAGCACACCAGAAAGGTATGGATTTTAAAAGTTTCCGCATATATTAGAGCATTTTTAAAATCCTGAAAAGGATAAACTGTTCTATATTTTCTCTTTGGTAGTCATCTACTATTGAAATACCTAAAGAGTTTAATTCAGATATTGACTCAATTATTCACTGTTTTAATACCTTGAACATGTAGTGAATATAGATAATTAATACAGCAAATGCCCCACAAGTGGTACAGCTAACAAAAATCAGAAGAATGGCCATAAATGCTCTTCTTGGTGTCATCAACTTGCTGTCTTTAGGAAGTCCAGAGGGTCTACAATGACAAAATTACTATCTGTTAGAGTTCTGAGACAAAAATCCACAATTACATAGAAAGGAAAAAGTTTCTAGTTCATGAATAACTTAAATCAATTATGTAACAAGCTAGGAAGTAGCTGCTGCTTACCTTCTCAGAGGTCCATAAGCAAGTTTAGAACATTGTTAACCAATCAAATCACATGCAAATTACGATGCCTGAAATACTCTTCAGCTGTCAGTTTGTTACCTCATACTTCCATTTCTTCAAGAATGTCAGGTATTTGAGTTAATAAATTCATGGCCTTTTAAGTGTCTGAGACTATATGTAATAAATAATTCATAATCTGACTTCTTGTGTGCATGAAAACCAAGTTTTTTAAAACACTGGCCTAGGTTTTGCATCAATCATTAAATCTTCATGTTTACCTTAGGAGAAGCCAATAACTGGGAATAACTGGCTAAACTGTAGTCCTGCGGAAAAGTATCTGGGAGTTATAGTGGATCATGAATTGAATACGAACCAACAAGAAGATTTAATTGTGAAAAAGCACTGAAATAGATTTCAAGGGCGGTTCTGGAATCCTGTCAGTGGAGTTTTAAAAAACAGGTTAGACAAACACCTGTTAAGGATGATCTAGATATACTTGACCCTGCCTCAGTGCAGGGGCTGTACTAGATGACCTCTCGAGGTCCCTTCCAGTCCAATACATTTCTATCTGCTTATTATTATTGTAGTACTAGATCAATACACAATGGTGCTTTCTAATAGCAGTGTGAATAAAATGTAGTGTCACGTGACAGTACAGAAGCCATAACAGAGTGCTAAAAAACATTCATTTTCTGACACATTTTTCCTTAAATAGAGATTATTCCTGCTCAAAGTCTCAGAAAGACAGGAGCAGATATCCCGATTCTTTGGACATTCAGTTGATGTTACTAAGAGTCAAGAATTAGTTTTTGAGATTACAAAAACCAGCTGAAGGGAGGTATTTCAGCAACAAAATGACTGAGTGGAAAAACAAAAATCCTAATGAAAAGTATGTGGAATGAAAAGTTCTGTGTGGCAATACAATGGGCATTCTGATGCTAAAAATATTTCAGAATAGTAACTTTAGAACAGAAACTGAAAATAGAAACAAAAGCTATCTGGGCTGACTAAGAGGTGTGAAATGATGTACAACTGAACACATTGTGCTAACTGGTAAAACTGGATGTTGGTGAAGCAGCACAATGGTTTTCTGAGGATCAAAAGAAGATGCTAGATATCAACAGGTCATCTTGAACTTTGAGATACCAGCTGAAGTTAGGACTCATGCTGTTATTTCCTAATAAGAAAAATGTTTGGTCTAAGTGGAACTGAGGCACAGAATGGGTGAAAAAAGGAAAGAATTCAACAACTTAAATGTTAGCAATGATCAGAAAGACAGCAAACAGGTTAGTTCTTAAAAATAAATAAATAAATAAATGAGACAGACATTCTATTATGTAAGACTTAAACATGAGACAAGGACATGACTGAATGGAAGAAACATCAACTGACAAAGTTTTCCAATTGAACCAAGGTAGTCTGACATGGAAGATGTGCAGTATGGATTCAGATCAGGAGGACAGATATAGTATTCACAATGTGCAAACAGGTTTGTATTCTGGAAGAGACAGAGGAGGAACCCGAACAGCATCTGAAGTCTATTGGGGGAGTGGAGGAAAGATGCCCAAACGGACAGGAATTTCAAACAGGAGGAGCCAAGACAGCTAGAGATCATGGATTGGATGGCTGTGTTGGAGGATTAAGATGATAGGGCTTCTACACTTTTCTCCAAGTAGCTGCACTCTGACCAAAGGGACATTTATCATTTTTACTTTGTGCCATAATGCACCCATTAGAGTCATCCAAGACATCAGACTTGTTTCAAAACATCCATTAAAATAACATTGGTCCTAGTGGTCTAGAAACCACCCATTCAACTCCATGTGGGCAAAAATTATAATCTAAAAAGGAAAGGAGTCTGTAAAATATGGACTGCTCCAAATGAAAAGGTTTAGATCCAAATACTGAAAACAGCTACACAGGGACCCTGGCTGACACTACTTAAGAAAGAATTCTACAGAAGGGCCACGACATACCAATCCCCTGCTCCTGGCCTTAGCACACCACTTAAGTATAGACACTGAGGACAACGCAGCCACTCTCAGTTGCCTTCTAGGGATTCATGGAAAGATATAGTTATTCACAAACCTCAGGACTAGACTCCTCCAGGCTTTAAAAAATAAATAAATAAATATCAGCAAAACTCTGAATGAAATCTATTGATTTACTGGCAGCCAGTGCAAACTGTGGAGCATGGGTATTAAATTTCTTTACCCTACCCTGAGTGTTCTCAGAGTTAGCATGCAGTCATGTTGTTCAGTCAAGACAGAACAAGAATTGGGCACCTATAAGAGAAATCTATCCAAAGCAGGATTTTAATAAAAATATCCTCAAACTGAAAACTTACAGCTTTATCACTTAAGCTAAATTCTATGCGCTTTCAGCAGCGATAAGAGTATCTCGGTTGAAATGTGACAGATTGTGTGTGCACTATATGTATTATTGCCACCTAATTGATGGAATGTCAAAAGTACAAATGTGTAGAAAAGGCTCATCTGGTGGATCTGCTCTTTGCTCAGAGAGTAGAGAGATTGAGTTTCTGGAGCTAAAACACTAAATTAATTTCTATGTCTGAATGGCTGAGAAAAGAACTGTGCTGAATAGAATGACTATTCCTGTCTGTGTGTCCTTTTTGTAACTTAAGATTTTGCCTAGAGGGATTCTCTATGTTTTGAATCTAATTACTCTGTAAGGTATCTACCATCCTGATTTTACAGAGGTGATTTCTTTACTTCTATTAAAAAAGTCTTCTTGTAAGAAAACTGAATGCTTTTTCATTGTTCTCAGATCCAAGGGTTTGGGTCTGTGGTCACCTATGCAAATTGGTGAGGATTTTTACCAAACCTTTCCCAGGAAGTGGGGTGCAAGGGTTGGGAGGATTTTGGGGGGAAAGACGTGTCCAAACTACGTTTCCCAGTAAACCCAGTTAAAGTCTGGTGGTGGCAGTGGATATTCCAAGGACAAAGGATAAAATTAATTTGTATCTTGGGGAAGTTTTAACCTAAGCTGGTAAAAGTAAGCTTAGGAGGTTTTCATGCAGGTCCCCACATCTGTACCCTAGAGTTCAGAGTGGGGGAGGAACCTTGACACAAATCAAAAAGGCAATATAGGTAGCCAGCGCAAGAAAGAGGGCACCTTAATGTCCCATTACCTGGGGGTGTACTACAGGCCACAATCCGGCCCTTTATATTGCTTTATATTGCTTGTATTTGGTGTTGGCAAATCCTGATGATCAATAAAAAGGAGTTTATTGTAACTGTATTGTAGGATCTCATCCACCCAAGTATTCCCAATCTTACAACTGTTAGGTTTCTCTGATTTACTTATTATCGTTACAGTCATCGAAAGAAAGATAAGTATTATGCTGTTTTACCTTGTCAAAGATAACCACAATGAAGAAAAGAGCCTTAGAGATGAAGAGAAGAGTATGCCACCCCAGTAGGCAATTCCTGTCCCAAAAAGAAATAGAATCAGGGACACAAGGGGGTCCCACATATCCTGCTTATTCAGTAAAACAGCATCCAACTCTGGCAAAAACAATACATTCCATATATCTTTAAACCAGTTAAACCTGCCAAAATATGAAAGAAATATTAGTTGTCTTTTCTGGTCACTGTTTCAACAAAATACACATAATTATTCCTGACTCTACAACCTTTTAATCAGATCAATATCACATGGCAAAGGATCACAAAGAAAATAAAAGAATACTACTTTGTTTTTTAAAAAAATGTATAAATAAAACTTCTACACTTTGGAAACTGCTACACAAAATTAAAACAAGTAACAGAAAATAACCTACCCCAATAGAAATTTAACAACATTCACAATAGGGTCCACTTTGTAGGGTTTGGCTGCTCTAGCCAGTGCAAGAACAAAATCTGAACATTGGCCTAGAAAAAAAATGATAAAGACACAATTCATACCTTGCCACAAGGTTCTAAACAAAAGCTCAAAACCAGAAAGTGAAATTAAACACAAAGCTTCAAAAGTGAAAATAAGAATGATAACATACTAAGACTATTACTGTACAATAGCAAGGCTCTTGTTCAAAATCCTTATCAATCAGTTGATTGCTCAGAAACAGATGGCCTGGGACAACAGTTTTAGATAGACAGACACGATAAAAAAGTTTTTAAGAGATACGAACATCACTTGATCTTGAATAAATATGCTTTTAGTGACAAGAGATTACCAGTTTCCTGCACACATTTCAGTTTATTTTTAATTCTTTCAAAATAAGTTCTACCCCATAACTATTTTTTTTTCCTTAAACTTCTGACACGAGCAGAATGTCGCTAGAGGAGGACACTAATGGGGAAAAACACTGTGCTCCTTTTTGTTTGTTTGATATCATGGCCCAACTCGTAAAAGAAGATTAATATGATCGTAAACCACAAGAAAAACTACAGTGATGTTTCTCTATGAGGAGAATATTAATATGGTGGTTTCTAAATTCATAATGTATGAAAATATGATTACTATACCAAAAAAAAAAAAAAGTGTGGCTAACCAATCTTTTTACACAATGTTACCTGTTGAAATTAAGGCGTTTAACTGTCCTCCATATGCAAGAAGCATATTAGAAATAACATACACAGGAAGGGAACCACCATGAAACCTTATTACCTAGAAAACAAGGATGTTATACAGTTAACTTGAGCACGCCAAAAAGGATTAAAAGATTAACGTGAGTTACCTCATGGAACAAGAGTGAAACTGTTTTCATGAGGTTCAGGTTCTGCTCTCCCCTTGATGTGTATGCATCAGTAACTCCCATTAGCAATAAAAGTTATACTTGATAAATATCCACGAACCATACTCCTGAACTGCCACCTGATTGTGTTTGGTTTTAGAAATAAAATACCAAATAACATGTATTTCTGATTTTGCAGTCAGGATAAGTGTGGAAGGAATAACGTTGCATCTGAATCATGTTTCACTGATGAAATCCAATATATTTAACAACAAAACTTAGAAATCAGTTTGAGATAATCACTTGTCTGCAATGCCAGTAAGTTTGTAGCCAAAGAGCTTTTCAAATCACAGTTTTAGATTAGTTAGAATTGGTATAGAAACGTAAAAATACTCATAACAAGTGACAGAGAGGAAACAACTGTGAGCAAAACTGACAGTTCTGACTATTTAGTGAACATTTTATTCCTTTTTCATTAACAGAATCAGAATTTAGTAAAAAAACTAGGATAACAGGAGAGTCTAACTCACAGACAACATTTAACTATTCAATAAACCAGTATTTCATGACACAAATCTGTTTTATTTTGCCAAATCTGTGTAACTGATGTCATAAAATGCAAGCTAATAATTTTTTTAAATGTACACTGTAACATAGAGACGCCTTCTGGGAGGCTAGAAAAGTGGAAATATTTTAGACTGATGTATACATTTCGGAGATGCTTGCGAACAGCATTCCTAGTTACCAGTACTTTGGTACTATGAAGCTTCAGATGGCCTGTCTATTTCTACTGATTCTAGCATGGAAATGCATCCTTCCTGTACTGCAAAGTCTGCCAAAGAAACAGATGACGACTCTAATTAGAGGATTTTTTGCCATTAGAATAAGCTATGTTCACCACCAAGCAACATTTCCATGTCTGAAATGGAACAAAATAAATACCTGGAGGCAAGGTGAACAACACCCACAGCAGCACCCTTTTCAGAGGTATAAGTCTAAATATGTGATCGAGGACTGGCACAATTGAGTCTTACCCCTCACTTGGAGCTGATGAATTTCTGCTTACATGGGAAGTCCATCATTAGCAAGTGCCAGTGATCTGTAGTGCAAGATTTTTTTTGTTCAGTGCTCCGTTATGCTATTAAGACACAGCCCATCGCTGGGTCCTGCACAGGTGCACTGTCCCAACAGGTGCTCCTGAAGGCATTGTGCCTGACTCAAGTACAAACACCTCTGGAAGCTTCAGAAAGGTTTGGCTGCTAGTCTACATTTTAACCTCATCTACATTAGCCTCTTCCTTATAAAGTCTCCCACAGTCGCTATCACCATTTGAAGTCTAACAGTGGGAACTTTAGCATAGACAAGATTCTGATGTTAACTAACTCAAGTTTAAAACACCACTTAACTTCACCTAAAGATTTTTGTGCATAAATGGGAGTCAGGGAGTGAGAGAAAAACTTGAGTTATAGCTCAAGCTGGCAATGCAGTAGAGACAAGCCCTTAATGTTTATCATTTGTTGTATCTTTGCCTACTAATGTTATAAAGCTGGGTGTTAAGTGGGATGGAGGAAGAAGGAAAATGACCCAAGCTAGTGCTAAAAACACATTGTTAATAGTAAAAAGTGTGTTAAGTGTAACATGTCACAGTTCTTACTGATATATGAACAGTTTATATACTGCACGCTAACTGGTTCAATTTAGCTTGTTGAAAAACCTTGTAGTCACAGCTAATCAAATTACCAATTCTATTATTAACCATTAACTATTATTAAAAATTTAAAGTGTTCGTTTTTAGTACAACTTGCCATGACAGAATCAGTGTAAAATATGTTAGAACCCATCCATACAAAAAAAAAATCTACACAGATCTGAGGAAAGCTAGAATACTTTTTATAATTCTTTAAAAATTTAGGGCAACATCTATCCTGGTATGTTGTCTTGCAGAGTAAAAGTACTTTAATCTAACATTGGATGGTATCTTACAGTCACACGCACACTCTATCTTGAGAGAATCCAAGAAGGGCATAGCAAAACAGCTCTTTTTAAAATAGCATATACACATTTAAAAGAAAAAAAATACCCAAACACTATTTTTGGCAGAACTTCGGGTTCCACACATCACTCTTTTGAAATATTGCTTTTATAGTCCACATAAATTTTCTCAGATACAGGAAAGACTTTCTTCAATCAAGACACAGTACTCAAGAATGTCACATGTGTTTTCATTTATGTTTGGCATTAACCAAGAGGGCTAACCACAGACTTATTCTAGTGATACACAAAACAAAATTAAACATTAAAAGGGTTTCCTTACTTGCCCAAGAACTTGTGAGAATGAGGTCTTGATGGTGACCTAATTGAACACACACATTAAAAAGAACTTTAATATTTTGTTGTACATTACTGTCAACTGATGAACCTTTTGAATAATGCTAAGCACAAAAAATAGAAAATTAACACTATATTTCACATTTTGGCTTTCTGAAAGAAAAAGAAATCCTCTGTATCAGCAGCAGATCGATAGCTGAAATGTACATCATATCACCCTCACCCAGGGAAAGCTCAAGTAATATTTTAAAGGGTTTT
The DNA here is from genome assembly GCF_965152235.1 of Eretmochelys imbricata. Lineage (NCBI taxonomy): Eukaryota > Metazoa > Chordata > Testudines > Cheloniidae > Eretmochelys > Eretmochelys imbricata. The sequence continues at coordinate 56,736,849 of NC_135582.1, forward strand.
ATTTGTTTGAAGACATCAGCCCAGCTTTCAATAGCCCTTCACCTGCTCCAAACTACTTTTAATTGCACTACGTAAATAAAAAGTGATTGAGAATATTAAACACCTTTAGATTTGATGAGGAAGAAAATAACATTAATTGTTAATTCCTCAAAATGTGCAGATAGAGAGACGAATTATATATGCTAAAGAAAATAAATCCTGTTACTTACTTCATATTGACAATCTACAGATGAATAAATATTTAATACTGCAACAGTGCTGTCATTTTCAGGTTGTGCAATGTGCAGTTTTGCAGAAATCTCAGTAAAAGATGGAACTCTGAAATGACAACGATTAGTAAATGCTCTAGTTATAATCAAAAGAAACAGACATATTTTAGCGTGTTCAATACAAGTGGCTGCAAAACACTAGCAACATAGAAAAGCATCACAGCAAAGACCAGCCTGATGGCATAGTGGTGAGTATTTATACGATCATGAAGAACATCAATCCAAGTCTCTTTTTCTCTGAGCTGTCATGGGCCAGGGTATTAAAGGAAGACTTCAAGCTCAATCCCCTAGGGGAGGAGGCCTCAGAACACTCCTAAGCAAGCTACGTAAGTGATGGGCTCAGTTTGACTCAAAAAATTCAATCCTGTCCTCAGCAAGTAAACTGTCGATTGGGGCTTGAGCCTTCAAGAGCTGAGGAGGATGAATATGTGGGGAAAAAAGGGAAAATGAGAATCTTCAGAGCTCTGAAATGAACAGGGAAGACTATTTTCAAAACATTAAATCTAACTGTAACCTGCAATGTATTACAATTAATCCTATTTCAAACCCATTTTATGTTCTAACCTCAAACCCAACAAGCTCTTGATGTTGGCCAGAGCAGCTGGTTATTTATGAGAGCCATTAGAATAAATTGTAGATACTATTTTAAAAATGTACTTGCCTAAGAGTATAATTGTCATTAGGTTATTGCTAACCATTAAATACAGTATGAATTTTGGAGCTTGTTTTATATGTAAGAATGAAAGAATCAATGAAAGAATATTTCTTCAAAGCCCCATAAGCATTACCATTGTGCATGTCAGATAAATAAATGGACTCTTACACCTGATGTTCAGGGACTGACTTCCCCAGTCTGAAATAATTGGCTGCACTTCTCCTCCTGCAAATACTGGAGGCAGTTCAAACTTGTTCATGTCTTTTCTGCTATTACCCCCTATGTACTTCCAAACCTCCCTGGATACACTAGACGTAGATGCTTGCCCCGCTCTGTCCCTTTTGTTCACCTCTAGCAGCACAAAGAGGGAACGTGGCCCTTTTTTTCCCTGTTGAGAATTCCTGTGGCATGGAGGAGCCCCCAGGGACCGACAGCCCGGGTAACAAGCTTCTATGCAACCTCCTCCACATAGCCATGGGACATGGAGTCTGTCAGGGTACAGAGGTGCATGCTACACCCCAGTTGGCAGCTAGCATAGGTTAAAGAACCTCCCAGGTCATAATCAACTCTGATGCCTGTCCCCGATTACACCAAGTAGAACTTTGACGCAGCAAAGAATCTCTAGACCTAAATTCTTTTTACTATGGTAAATATAATCTAACAGAAATATCTTATTCAGTTGTGTTAACTACATACATGGGCCCTGAAGAAGCCATCAGAAAGATACCTAAAGGAATAGTTAATAGGGAGAAATACAGGGGGGAAAAGTTTTTTCTATTTCTAAAAATGAGTAATATTAATCTAATTTGGAAGCACTGCTAGAAACATACTTCCAAAGGGTGCTTCTGTGTAGTGCTTTAAAGGGTGTTGACCAGATAGCTGCTTAAAGATTTCCTTTGTGATGGCTGTCATCTTTTCTATTCAGGATGCCACCCCATGGCACATTTTCTGTGGGCTCTCATCCCTTCTGGCTTCTGTTATGCTATGATACAGCACTTGATCCACTTAGTTATGGAGAATTTGGATTCCTCCAAGACCAGGTATGTAGGCTGGTGGTAAAAGAACACCAATGACATTTTCCAGAACTGATCAGTTCTACTCACGTATATTTTAAACAGAGCTTCACGTATCTACTGTGTGCCACGCTGCTCCTTTAGGGCCCTAAGGCTTCAGGTAAAAATGAAGGAAGAATGAATTCCTATGATACGGAAGGAATGACTCAGACACTCAACCCCCACCCTCATTTGTCCTTAAGGAAAATGCAGTAAGGCTTGTGCCCTTCAAGAACAAAATTTCTGAGACTCTTCTTGCCAATGTGACCGCAACCAAGAAGCAAACTTTATGGAAACAAGAGGCCTAGCTCCCAGGATTTCAGCTGAAATACTACTTGGGTCAGGGACAATTCTATGTTGTCCATCTGCTCTCCCCTTCACGTGGCTTGCCCTCACACCCTAGAAAGATATTTGCCCTGGCTTAAAGCTTGGTCTTCCTCTTCACCACATTCATCTCCATGGACTAAAAGAGTATCTTGGAGGGGAAAGGAACCTTTCAAGTTTCTATGGCTCAGGGTTATCGTGGAAAATGAAGAACTGAATTTTCTTCTGGCTTTTTTCCTCTCTGGGTATTGACCGTTTTAGTTCAGATTTTCCTTCTGGAGGATTTGTGACAGCGCTCATTTTTAGGAAATGAGTCTCCTCCTTGTCTGGTGTTCTGTTTTAGGCTTTATCTCAGAGTTCTGAGCCCTGGTACTCACTCCTCATCCTCTGAAATACAGTTGGAAAGGAATGAGAAGAATGTCCAAGAGAGCCCAGATCTTCCTCTTAGGCAGAAGGAGAGAATGAAATTGCATATGCAGGAGAACTACATGTGCTTTAAGTGGATAATTGTGTCATTTGGTAAGATGCCAAATGACTCAATTATCCACTTAAAGCACATGCAATTGAACCTTGAAACTTTTCCCTTTAGAAGTGGTTCAGAACCAAGACTGTGGGACATTTTAGATTTACTACTGAAGAGCTGTCAATCAGTGAGGAGGGTCCAGTTTGCTGAGTCCCAAGGGCTGAAGAGGACTAACTGATCAATGCCAGAGGACAAAGAGAGAGAGAGCGTGAGAGAGCAGAAATCCAGATACACCATAACAAGCTGTCCAGACTCCCAAGTCCCCACCCCTGCAAAGTGAAGGTCAGCATCCCTTCTACGGCTTCTGGGATGTCTTCCTGCACAGATATAGCATCTCTTGAACTTCAGATTGCTGCAGGTCCTGTCTACACTGATGGGAGAGGACGGAGCACATACAGAGAAATAACAGCACTGGAAACGTTGGTCCCTTAAGGGAGAGGAGTAAAGATTTTGCTTGTTGCTCCCCCTAAGTCAGCTTTACAAGCAAAAATTTGCTATGTATAAGGGGAGAGTGCTGAACTACTCATCTGTCTTCATTGGTGGACTTAGGGAATCTGACGCAAGAGGTGCAGCCAAACCCCTGAATCTCACGGACAGGTCTGAACTATCTCTGGTATTTAGAGGAAGAGAGAGGCAGCCCAAACGTCTCAGACAGAGAGAAATCTAATTCCAGAACGATTACTCTTTTACCGTGTCTGGAATGTAAACTCTACTTTGAAAGATAGCAAGAAAAAACAGAATCTCAAAACACCTTACTTAGAGACAGTTATTGAGTCTTCATGTGACCATGGTACATGGAGTCTGTAAACACTCGTTTTCCTTCCTAGAAAGGAATCGAAGTAAAAATGAATTATGAAACATTATTGTATGAGATTAAAATTACTGTAGTTCATTCACAGGTCAACGCAATTAATAACATGACTATTGGATTATTTCTATATTTCAAATATCTGCAACAACTGTTACAATTTGCACTTTTAAAACTCACTACTGATACTCTGAAAAACAAGATTAAATGGAGAATATAGACTACAGGTGAGTCGCATCATACGCACATTTAACTTATGCAAATTCAACTATATGCGCTTGGCAAAAAAAAACCAACAAGATACCTGTAAATAGTGCGGGCGATTCCACCCACCATTCCACTCAATGAGCGTATGCCTCAGAGTGAACATGAGATGGGAGACATGAATCTGCTGTTCCCTCAGTTGGTCTTAGTTCCTGCATGCCTCTCACAGTGTGAGCATCTTGCCGCACTGAGTGTGATTTGTGTTTAAAGATACATATTTTTCATACAACATAGCCCCTAAACGCAAGCCAACTACTTCATCTGGCGCTCAACCAAAGAAACAGCCATCTGTTGCAACGTTGGAGGAAAACTGGCTGTGTTGGACTTATTGAGAGATGGTATGTCGGTCTCCAATGTGGCGCGTAAATATGGCCGCAACCAATCTAGCATCTGTGCCATCAAGATTCGAGAAAGAGAAATTCGTCAAGCCATAGCATCAAGCACTCCAATAACTGCTACGGTGATGAGCCAGGTGCATGATAAGACTTTAATGAACGCTGAAAAGGCATTAAACTTATGGCTGGAAGACATGAACCGTAAATGTGTGCCTATTGAAGGCAACACGTTGTGAGAAAAGACTCTTAGCCTCTATGCACTGTTCAAACCTCCCGCCGAAGAGGAACAGCCTTCTGGTGAGAAGGAATTCAAAGCCAGCCAAGGTTGGCTTAACAGTTTTAGGAACCGCTTCAACCTCAAAAACGTGCAGACTACTGGTAAAGCTGCATCTGCCAATGAAGAGGCAGCAAAAGCCTACCCCGAACAATTAAAGAAAATCATAGAAGAAAAGGGCTATCTTCCGGAACAAGTTTTTAATGCTGATGAGACTGGGCTCTGCTGGAAAAAAATGCCAAACTGCACTTACATTTCGAAATCAGAAAGACAAGCTCCTGGCTTCAAAGCAGCTAAAGACCCGTGTGACTGTGTTGTTGTGAGGCAATGCGGCTGGGCATTTAATAAAGTCAGGCTTGCTCTATAGAGCTGCAAATCCCCATGCCCTAAAAGGCAAGAACAAAAATCTCCTGCCTGTGTTCTGGCAATCAAATAAAAAGGCTTGGGTGACAGCAGCATTATTTCTGGATTGGTTCTCCAAGTGTTTCATTCCGTAGGTCAAGCAGTAGCTCGAAGAGAAAGGACTTGACTTTAAAGTGTTGCTGATCAGAGACAATGCTCCTGGCCACCCTGCACACTCCGGTTTCCACATAAAGCCATTGAAGTCGTCTTTCTCCCCCCCAATACCACCTCCATCCTCCAACCTCTCAACCAAGATTCACTGTTTCAAGGCCACGTACACGAGGCTTACATTCTCACGCATATGTAGCGCTATGGATGCTGATCCCAATCTTAATGTGATGGAATGCTGGAAGTGCTTCAACATCTCCGATTGCATCACTTATATTAAACAGGCAATGGATGCAATCAAGCCTGAAACAGTCAATGCATGTTGGCAAAACCTATGGAAAGAATGTGTGAATGATTTTAAGGGTTTTCCGACCATTGACAAAGAAGTGAAACTCATTGTTCAGGTGGCCAGCCAAGTGGGTGGTGATGGCTTCGTCGACATCCTTGAGGAAGAAATTGAAGAATTAATTGAGAGCCACAGAGAAACATTGACTAACGAAGAGTTAGAGGAACTGATAAAATCATCTACAGAAGACAAAGATGATGACGACCACCATGAACAGGAAGAGCCAGCAAGTTGGAATCTTCATAAATTTGCTGAAGTGTTCCAAGCAGCGAAACACTTGAATGATTTAATTTCTGAATACAATCCCTTTATGGAACGAAGCCTCAAAATCACACGTAGTATTACGGATGATTCGAGACCGTATCAAGAAATGTTTGAGCAGCTCAAGAGACAACAGCAACAGTTGCCGATCACCATGTTTTTCAAGGAAAAAAACCAGCAGCAGATGAGCCTACGCAATCAACTTCTCGAGCTGAACCAGAGCCAACCACTTCATCTACGACTCGCTCTCCGTCACCCAAGCTCTCTGTCACCTCCATCTCCTGGATCGACATAAAGCCCTGACAACCCCCTGTAATTACCCCCTGTAATTAAAAATAAAGTACTGTAAAATTATATTTTGCATATGTACTCTTTATTATTTATTGTACATTACTGTATACAGTATACATATTACTGTACAGGGTTGTATACACAAAACCATGTACAGTATACTGTACTTTACAGGCGATTTAAGGGATTTTCAAGGGTAATTTTGACTATACGTGATTTTCACCTTACGCGCTGACTTTAGAACCTAATTCCCATGTAAGATGCAACTCCACTGTATATCAAACTGTTTGGAAAGAAATCTAAATTGAAAGCCATATAATAATATATTGAGAATTCATATTTGGTTGACAGTATAGTTTGGAATAGTGCACGCGTGTGTGCGCGTGTGAAAGATAAATAGATTTTTATATATATATATATATATATATATATATATATATGACCGTTAAGAGTGAAATGTGTCAACTATCCTCCAATAAGCAGAGTAGGAAAGCTTAACAGGCACCCCGCTGTGCCTAGATCTTCTTTTTGTGTCCTTCTGCCACAGCCATAGGTTTTTCCAGAGTCGGGCATATGATAGGGCCCGGTCTCTAGTCCTGGCAAGATCTTCCATGGTGCATGGTTCCTTCAGGAACCTAGATAAATCCTTGCTAATTATTTTTATTTAGATCCACTCTCCCATATACACAGTGATATAGATTATAGATTTTTTATTTGAAACATGTATTCACAACAGGATTTTGTCCAGTTTTTGTTTAAAAGAAGTGTGTAAACAGATCAAGACCTGCGCAAAGATGATTTGGGTTCATTTTTAAAATCCATAAAAATCTTCTATACTGAAGGGTCCAAATAGTTCAGGAAAGCAGTAATAAGCCACAGAGCGTCTCATCCCTAAGTCAACAATTCAGATTTTACTCTAGTCAATAGCAATTGAAAGCCCTTGCCACACAAGGACTTTAGAACTCATAGTCCAGATCCTCACAGACAGTGTCAACCTAACAAAAGCCGACTAATATAAGCGGCATCTCTCTTTGCAGAGACACCGAGGATGGAATGATTAAGGAGACCAGACTACTCCCTCACCTTTACAAATGGTCTTTCTAGAAAGAGAGGTGAAGCACACTGGCAGGGTTGAGAAGCTTGTACAGACACTGCCAATATTTTATCTGTTCGTTGGATAGAACAGAGGATTTCAGTCTCCAGAGCTCTCAGTCTGGCAACTTTCACAGCAAAAAAATTACATAAAAAGTTAAGAACTTGATAGCAATCACATTACAGTATGGAACATGAGAGAGCTGGGAGGCAGATATATTTTTGACAGCTTTTTTTCTATTGTACATTTTACTGCAACCATTCATGTGCACTTCAGGAAAACATTAAATTTACCTTTGTGTGGGTTGCAGTGGCTCTCAATGTAGATTTTAAAAGCTTGGTATATCTAAAAACAAAACAAAACAAACAAACCCAAGAAACATTTATTCACTTGCATTTCCAAAGGAACTAGTTAGTTAATATCAATTTTGTTTAATTCAGTATTTTTACCTGGCAAAAGTGTTGGAGCTGTACATTGTAAATTAGACCAGCTGAACTGAATACAATTTTGCTTGAAGAAAGCCCTGTAGAAATGACAACCCTATATTATTTCCAATTAGTAAATCTAGAAAAGTAAAGGACTAGAGACTGATTTGCTTGAAAAGTTCACTACATCTAAGGTTTTTCTTGGAAGTTGAGATATTGTATATCAGGTGTACATATAAAGTATTTATGAAATTCCTAATAGTAAGAGGGTGAAATAAGGCTTGCTTAATAGGAAATTATCTTTAAACTTACTAAAAGATTGATCTTTGGAGTTATTTTAAGGCCAGATTTATTACTCAAAATATGCCAACAAATGCAGTTTTCAAGTTTTGCAAGAGCAGTGCATTATACCTACCAAAAGAAAAAAGATGTGTTACAGGAAGTTGTACTGTTCGGGAATCCTCTTGAAAGAATTCACAGTCCAAAGTAAACTGCAACATAGACATATTATTTTATTGCATAGATCGGAAATGAACATAAAGCTAGAGCATTAAGTCTGGCCATACTCCCTTCAGAACCCCAGGCAGATGACAATGTTCGAAGGTTGCTGCAAGTCATGTTTCCATGGTTCACTTACAGTGGCTGGCCAGCCGTTGGTTCAGCCACTAGCACAAGCCAGAACAGCTTTAGACTAGCTTGATCTGATTTTCACCCAGCTGCAATGTGTTGCAGCATGGCCAAAGCGCTTGTATCTCTAAGTCAGTGCCTCCTACTCGGGGCACAAGAGAGTTATACATGGCTGGCTGTGCCCCTCAAGGATTCCCACACACAAGAAGAATATTTAGCTGGCCAATTATGTCAGCTTTAGCTATCCTTTATGCTCCTGGAGCAGCACAAATGGACTGAGCTGAGCTGAGAATCTGGTGCACAATCTATAAAATACATTTAGTTCATTTAAAACTATTCTCTCACCTCACCTGAAAACCAGTATTTCTCACTTTCCTTTATAAAAGTGGTTTTCAAGCTGTTTTCAAGCTATAAGTTAAAAGAAAGATGGTCTCTCTATGAAACAATCTCCCTTCTTATTCATGATTATACAAACCACTACTCTTACATTCTCAATCACAGAACATCCTTGTCACAGCTACTGCAGCTGCTTACATGAAAATATAGTACTAGAATAGTATTCATGTATATTGATCTGTCTTAAAAATAAGCAGATGAACAGGAGGAGGAGAGCTAGAACCACAAGCAAGCAGCAGTTCAAAAAAATCACTGCTCTACAATATTATCATGCTAGGAATTATAGCTACTTTCAGTAGACTAGATGTTAAATTAGTTGAAAAATCTACCTCTGAATCACATACTGTAGGACAGAACTATGTAAAAGATATTTAGTGCAACTCTCGATATTTAATACATTTTCCTTGCAACCAATAATGACCAAATATAGTATTCAGTTATCTTGAACAGATGCTGAATAAAGCGTTTTTAAGTCTCATCTTTGTTACCTTATTGCCATTAATAGCTGGTACATAAATTACAAGATTGGACAAAGCAGGATATTCCTGAAGTTTCAGAGTTACAACCTAAAATAGGAAAACAAAAATTATTTACAATAAAAGTATAGTTTGGTTCAGTTAAAAACCTCAGGCGAGAGCCTCACTCCTACTCCGACTCTTTTATGTGGGGTAAGGGGCCCTAAAAACCTCATATCTGGCCAGGGGAGAAACCTGCAAGCCCTGGTATTAAGGGGGTATGCCAGGGCAGGGCCAGAGCATACTGTGCTACTGAGATTCCAAGAAGCAATGCAGGCCATGGGGCTGCCTCAGGAGATTGCTGAAACTGAGAAAGGCTCCCCGGGCTGTCTAAATTATGCCAGGGCCTGCTCCATCCCCTACAGATGACTGGGAGTGCTCAAAAGAAGACTTAGAGCGACCATCACACAGCACACACCGCCAGCACTGAGTTCTGTGCTGTGCCTCTTGAAGGTACATCACAGAATCTCACACCTAAATGTGAATACTTGTAATCATTGTGAGCTTCACAAATACTAGCAGTTACAATTAAGGGAAAAAACAGTTCATATGTAAGTGTCCTGCATTAAAAGAGTGCTGTGTAATATCGTGAACTAAACTGTGTACCACATCACATACTCTACTGAAGTTTAATATAAATGTTGAAAGACTGTACACAACTCTTTAGATATGGCCCAATCCTGCTCCTATTAAAAAGCTACAGGTAAAACATTTTATTATGAATTTCTAGTTACAGATTTCAGATACAGTAGGTGCTGAAGGAATTATGATGAGATACACCCTTAAATTGCATATATTTGGACAGCAGCTGAGAAATGGATTACTCTAACTACCACTGTTCATGTACTGTCACTCCCATGGATTATTAATTTAGATAAATATTCTCCTGCTATGATGAATACGTACCACTGTAGTTTCATTAACGATTGCGTATCACACAATATTCAGTCTGTTTGAACTCTTTTGCTGTCTTTATGTGGCTGCAAACTGTGCTATCAACTTTAGAAGTGAAGGAAAATGCCTGTCCATAGAGGAGAACTATACAAAGTCTACAAGATGTAAAATACATGCTAAGCCTTCTGCTATAAGAAAGGGAGTGAAGGGAAATCTCCCAAGAGTAGAACGACAGAAGAAGGTACTGACTTTGCCAATAGTAACAGAGAAGTTAAGTCTCATTCTAGAACAACACAAACACAATTTAGAGTCTATTTGTTTCCTTTGATTATAAACCCAAGATGATTTTTGAACTCAATTTTATTGCTGTAGTTTTAGTTTAGTAAACTACAGTGTTCTTTTACGTTTTCTATAGGCTTAACAATGAATTGCCACAGTTTTTAATATTTGCTTTTGAAAACTTCAGTATGGACTTTTAAACTGAACTCCAGCTTAGAATAATTTATTGTAGGAATAAACATCACTTTCATATACCCTCAAAAATTAAGATAGTTTCCCACTCCCCCAGTAGCATATATCCCAAGAGGAAACATGGCTTAGAAATCATATAAATTCTATACAACATGTGAATGCATTACATTATTCATAACCCCACACAAAACCTCTTCATGTAAATGCTCACTCCATTTTGTTGCAACAAAATAATGTATAGTACAATTTACCTTAACAGTTGGCAGTAACTCAGCTTTCCAGGATAAATCAAAACCTTCCAGGCTGTAAAAGTTAAAATACTTTAAAGTGCAAATATACAAAATGCACATATTCATTATGAAAGGAGCAAGCAGTAAGAGTGTATTAATGTACCAGCCTCTCTCTACCTCTATAGAAATGCACAAGGTAACAGGTCTACTTCTACCACAGTTAAGGCTCGGTGTTTGTCACAGAGGTCACGGATTCTGTCACAGGAGCTGCCAGAGCAGCTCTGACACCCCCTGGGCCAGGCTGCTGCTGGGGCAGACTCGGCCCCCCCACTCCACCCCCCAGCAGCAGGAGTTAGGGTGGGGGCTCACAGCTGGGGTGAGGGGCAGTGCTTACCAGGAGGGCGGGGGCCACTCCCCGGAAGGGTGACAGCAACTCCTCCCCTCAGCTCCTAGCTCCACATGCTGCCTCCGCCCCCAGGCACCGCCCCTGCAGCTCCCATTGGCCAAGGTTCGGAGCCAATGGGAGCATCAGAACCAGGGCTTGGGGCACAGCGGAGGCAGCATGTTGAGCTAGGGTTGCCACTTTCCAGGAGCTGGGAGCATGCCCCACCCCCCTCCCCAGCACTCGTGGCATCCCCCCAGGACGCGCCCCTCTCCGCAGCACCCCCAGGGCTGCCCTTCCAAGGGGTCCCTCCCCAAGTTTTAGTCAGGGGTATATAGTAAAAGTCATGGAAAAGTCACGGGCCGTGAATTTTTTGTTTACTGCCCTTGACCTGTCCATGACTTTTACTAAAAATACTCGTGACTAAAACAAAGCCTTAACTATAGTTAACTGAACGATTGTCCGTATACCACACGTTATAATTTAGCAATCTAAAGTAATTTACGACTCAAAGAGCAGAGATGTTGCAAATCTGATTTCAGACATATTGGCAGAGCCGTATAGGTATCAATACCGCTGCATTCACAAGATCTGGCTGTTATTAGTCTCAACTTTTTGAAGCATAATGAAAACACTTAATGAACTGATATCTGCATTTGTACTGAAGCAATGCACAATAAGTAAAAGCATCCACTGTTCTCACAGCTTAAGGGAATTTATAAAAGTGTATCATATGCAACCTCAGCTTTGCCTATTGGTGAAAACCTTTCAGGTGGCAGTTCAAAGTGGATATTGGACCTATATGTTAATGAATTTACTCTAGGTCAGTGTGATGAATGATGGGGAGGAAAGGTAAGCTCCCTTTTATGGACACCCAGCCAGCCAGTAGCTATAAAATCCCTCTTAGGAGCTGTTCTCTAATTGTTCTACCTGGAAAGGGTTAAAAAGTCTCACTGCTATGTTTAGGTAAAAGAAAGTGAGTGGGCACCTGGCCAAAAGAGCCAATGGGAAGGCTAGAACTTTTTAAAATTGAAACAAGACTCCCCTTTTGTCTGTCTGTTGTTGATCTCCCAGGGAGAGGCGGACAGGGCAGAGCTATGCTGTAAAAAGCTTGGGCCAGGTATGAAAAAATCATCAGTATCATACCTAGAAACTACTCATTTAAAACCCCAGATATGTAAGTAGATCAGGAAATGTCTAGGAAGACTCAGTTAGGTTTATCCCTTCAATTTCGTTATGGCTTGTGGATTCCTCTGTGCTAACCCCAGGTGCTTTTGTTTTGCTTGTGACCGTTAAGCTGGACCTCAAGAAAGCTATTCTTGGTGCTTAATCCTTGTAGTTGTTCTTTTAAAATCTAGCAATAGCCTGAGTTTCCAGATGTATTTTCTTCCTTTTTTTTTTAATTAATAAAATTTACCTTTTTTAAGAACAGAATTGGATTTTTGTGTCTTAGAGGTTTGTGCACATGTTGTTTAATTAACTGGTGGCAAAGGCTGATTTCCTCCCCCCCCCCAGCTCTTCCCTGGAGCAGGGGGGGGGAGGGATGGTAGTGAAAGGTACCCCACAGGAAGGAATTCCCAAATGCGCTTCCTGGGCTCTAAAAGGGGTTCTGCACTAGGTAGTGACAGCATTGACCAATCCAAGGTCAGAGAAAAGCTGTAACCTTGGGAGTTTAATACAAGCCTGGAGTGGCCAGTATTAATTTTTAGAATCCTTGTGGGCCCCGACCTTCTGCACTTGAAGTGCCAGAGTGGAGAATTAGCCTTGACAGTCAGCTACACATATTTTAAACAAAAACCCAGACATTTCTCAAAAGATTAATAGATTCCAAGGCCAGAAGGCACCACTGTGATTGAGTATGACCTCCTGCATAATGCGGCCATAAAACTTCCATAAACTAATTCCTAGGGAAAATCTTTTAGAAGACAATCCAATCTTGATTTAAAAATGGTCAGTGATTGAAAATCCACAACCACATTTGAAACTATTCCAGGTCCCTTTAAATGGTGCTGTTTGACTATATGGACTTAACTCACAATAAAAAAACCGATACTATAGTTAAATTAGACTTAATGGCCCCAACTCCCTTTACTGGCTGAGCTTGATACAGATCCGGAGAGTGTGCAAAGGGGTTACAAAAAGACACCTTTGTGGTTCCTAATCCAGTGCAGGGCAATTATAACACCTGGGTATCAAGTGGCCATACAAGCACCCTTGCCATGCTCCCTTACTTTGGCCCAGAATACAGAGGCAGAAGACTACTACACTGGCCCTATGCCAACCCAAGCAGTAGAGTAAATTTGCTTTAAGACAGCTCTGAGCTGTTGGAGTTCAACAAAGCAGATTTAAAACGGCTAGTGATTCTGGCCCTAAAAATGGTTTCAATTTGCATTAATTCATTACAAATTCCAAAATTAATCAATTAAACCTGACAATCTAATTTGCTAAAATGAAGTTGCTAAAACAAGCACATCCATTTCTAAATGTCCTCAAGTGACAATAAATTCATAATAGTAGTTAGGGAAGAAGAAGATCATTCAGTCCATCCTTTGCATACAATGGATACAGTCCCATGACAGAGGACGTATTAAAGTGATATTACATACAAATTATGAACAAAACAAGTTACACTGCAATAAAAGTTGAGTTTTACCTTTTTTCTTTAAATACTAGGTCACTTAATATTGCTTTGAATCTATTTAAGTATCAAGAAAGCTGATTGTACATTATACCAGATAACAATGAATTTTAACAGCAGCAATCCTTTTTAAATCCCTATAGTTCTTCCTCCTAAATTGCTCTGTGTTGCATGACTGAATGCCCAAAACTGATCTTATAGTAACTAGTTAAATAAATTACAAAAAGCCTTTATACTCACCACACAGATGAACTACTGTTTAAGCAGCCATAAATCCAGCTACTTGTACCCTGTTAAATCAATAACATGTGAAAATGTGCATTACTACTTTAAATTGTGTGTGAGTTTAAATATAAAAATATTGAACTTCACTCCAAAAAAGTTTAGAGTTAGTGTTGATGTTCCACTCTTAATTTATACCTGCCTAACTGTGACACCTCATCAGACATCACCCACTGTTCTAATCCTCCTTCAATACTTATATACATCAAGGTGTATTAAAAAAGAGCAGACTTCAATCTTCATTTCCCAATCCTTATCTATCACACATTTCTATAGTGGCTCTCACTATAACCACCAAGTGCTCCTAAGAGGAACTTTACACACTCAAACAAAACACAAAAATGCAGTTGCTTATGAAGTATGATTCATCTCCTGTTTCCTTAGCTATTTATTTGTAATCAGTAAGATTCACCATCTCTTTTTCTTGATTCTGTAGAGTGTTAATGACATCGTGTCTGCTGCCAAGATGCTTGATACCACAAACTCAGAATTATGATTATGAGATAAAGTAGAACAAACAGCTCAAATACAAGAATGAGAATCTTTGGCTAAACAAGAAATACGTTTAATAATTTGCCTTTTTTGTTTTTGCTAACCATGAAAATGAACAGAAGATATTGCAGCCTAGAACACTTATTATTTCTCATGAAAGAAACAAAAGTGAAGTGTTCAGAAGTCTCAAAGCACTCTTCTAAAGAGATGGGGTGGTAATTCCAGTATCTGGGTAGTTATATTGTGCCTACCTAAATCCCTCAAACAGAATGTGGTGGTGATCTTCATTTCTTGTCCCAAACTGTTGTGTAAAGTTACTGTATTATTATTATTATTATTATTATTATTAACTGACTGCTGTGCATTCCACAGGTGGCAAAAGTGTTCCCTCCATATTCCTCGCCAACCTCACAAGCAAATTGTAAAGTAAAGTATTTGGAAGACAATAGATCCTCAGACAAGATGATGATGACAGGGGTAGTACAAAACTAAAGTATTATTTATATAATCGTGTAATCAAGAATTCTAGTTTAAGGACTGTTACGAAAAACAACTATTGAAGATGTACTGTAGTTATACTACAAACAATAGATTTTTTTGGCAATCAGCAATTGTTTTTGTCAAAATCCTGTAAGCAATTAATATACCTTATAAATGTGATGAAAAATTCAGTTAGTTCAAAATTAAGCCTTGTTCCAAAATACCCAAGCAGCCCAAGTAAAATTTATATTCTTACCAAGCAATGTTGTGTCTGATTTAAAGAACTTCAGTTATTTTACATCTTATAAAGCAAATTCCATTCTCATGCAAGAATCAGACACAACATTGCTAATGATTAAAGCTAATCAAAAGTCAGAAGTTCTGTTTAGCAGAAAATGCCAATATTCTGGGGGAGGGAAATGGTGTTCTACTTTTTGTTCCAAAACGGAATTTCCAAAAACTTCTCACAGAAGGGAACACCTGAAAAAAAAAAATCATATTGAAATAATCAAAACATTTTGTTTAAAATTTTTTTAAATGAAATTTGAGTCTAGGAGCCCAAATTTTGAGGCCCCTGGCTCAGCTGCAGCTCCCAGGGCAGAAGGCTCGCAGATGGCCTGGGAACCTAGAAGCCCTGGGAACCATGGCTGAGCCAGGAGCCTCTAGGCATGGGAGTCAAGGCTTTTGGTGCCTGGTACCATGGACTAGAAGCCTTGAGAACCACATCTCAAGCTGGGTCTCCCAGTGTTTCCACAGCTTCCAGGTTCCTGGCTCTGCAGCAGGGTGCCTCGAAGCCCTTGGGTCTCCAGCCATGGGGTAGTTTTTATGTCTGGGCTGCCCCGAAGCCATGAACCCTGGAAGCCCACTAACTGAGCTAGCAGGAAGCCAGGCAGGGTTCCACTGGAGCCCGGTATGTTTTGTCAGAAGTTCAAACCAGATGCATTTCTGTGACAAACTGGCATTTCCTGAGGAAAACCTGCTTTGTTGCAAAATTCCTAATGGGCTCTACTGAGGACACCCAGCCTTATACCTCCCTCTTCTACGTGCACGCTCAACATCATCACAATGAATGCAAAAGATGAGGACATTTAAGGGCAGTTTATTCAAAATGAACTCAGGTAAGTCTGAAGTGATGCTGGTGGGAAGGGGGAACAATTATAGGAGCTAACTGAGACACTGACCTCTCCCTTCCACTAAAGGCATCTACCTTCCATTCACCAAGTTCGTATGAAATCTTGGAGTCTCAGTGGACTCTTCATTAATCTCGAACACCTATGTAGAGAAATGCATTCTTCCACCTCCAGTTAAGAAACTACACTCCTCCTTTTCAAATGAGGTGGTGAGTCAAAGTGATCCATATCTTTGCCTTGAGGTGAAACTACTGCAAATCATCATGTTTGAGGCTGAAAAGTGGAAGAAACACAAACTCCAGTTGTATAGCACACAGTAGCCCATCTCCTCAACAGGAAAAACAGCTGAGAACACATTAACTGGTGGAGCTCCATACCCTCTACTAACTCCCGGTTCATTTATATTGCTCTAGATAAGGCCCTTACTAGAGCCCCATTTTGGGATAGCCTCCCTATTCAGGAAGGTCACTTAAGCACATGCTTTTCTGAATGAGGCATAAGATGGGGCGTTGCTACATTAAAGACCCAAAGCTACTGAAGTTTGGAGTGGTGAACTGCAAAATCTATTATTGGCAACTCTAAGTCAGTCTTAGGGCTTGTCTACATGGTAGACCACAGCAAGCTGAGGTGTGAATCCACCGCACTCTAGCCTGCCACCGTCTAACTGTCCATGTGCTGACACGTGTTAACAGTTCATAAAAATCTTAAAGTACCCTAACAAACTCTTAATGCGTCAGCAGGGCACACACACACAGTTAGACCTCAGCAAACTAGTGTGGGGTAGATTCACACCTCAGCTTGTCGCAGTCTAATTGTTCATAAAGACAAGGCCTTAGTGTATATATATGTGCAGTACTCAGATACTATGATAATGAACACACTAAACATAACAAATACTAAAAGGCATGTGCCCCTAAACAAGTAATAATACGTTGGGATTAAAGTAAAAAAGCGGTCTCTGTTTAATAATTACTGGAGTAGTTAGCTCAATACAGCTGTTTAAATGGAAACAACAATTCAGTTTCATAAAGTTAAAATTGGGTAACAACAGATATATTTACAAAAATACAGAAAGCACTTATTTTCTCACCAACATACTGTTTTGACAGTGGACATGACTGTAGGTTTTTCTGTGGTTTGAAAGAGGAAACATGAAATATTTTCCATCAGATTCCTTAAAAGAAAAAATATTGCTCATTAGAAAAAAACACAGAAATGACAAAATTGAAATTAGAAAAAGATATTAATGCTACTTACATTATAAACTGTATAGGTCCATTTTGAGGATTTGATTTTAATCCAAATCAAAGTTCCTAGAAGTAAACCATATGCTTTATTTTGCTCACTTGCGTGTGATAGGAAAACCTTAATTCTAGTTGTATGTTACTGCAGGAATTGCCTATGACGTATAATAGTAATCTTCAGCAGAACTTCACAAAACACAAACATTCTACTTTATCAAGCACATTTTATCAACTTATTGTTCATATCTCCAGAAGTTAGACATAGGAACATTAAAATATGTAATGCAATAGTCACGACTGCTATTCAGAATTGCATACAATAGTTAAAATCAACTATCTATACAGCACGCCAAACCAAGGGATGCTATTATTACTTGCAAAATTTATCAATACGTGCTAAAATAAAAGGTCTCAAAGAAAAATAGCATTAGCATCTGGTGGGCATCAATGTCAGTATGGGGGCTGAATACAGGCAAGAGAGTGTTGAAAATACAGCAGCACAGCATACTTTCTTTGCCCTTACCACACTTTCAGTCTCACAGGAAAGGAACATAAAAAGCCCAAATTCAGGCATCAGAATTAGGAGCAGAAGACTGACTACACGAAGAAAGTATGAGCAGAAAGGAAGGAGGAAGGGGGAGGAGTAATAGCACATGCTCAAATTCACCCTTCTTGTAACTCCTTTGAACTTAATGGCATTACAGCATGGATAAATTTAGGCAAGTGTCAAAAGGGAATGAGGAGAGAGGAAAATGCAATTGAAAAAAATTGCACATAAATATACTCCAAATTGCTATTGAAGTGGGGGGAGGGGGAATATCTGACTAAATGATTAATGAAAACCTAATCTATAAAATGATGTCCGTTATATTGTAAACTAAAGAAATGCAAAGATATGATTCACCTCCTCCTAGCCTATTTCAACAAAATTAAGCCTTGGTAGTTACTCCTGGGCTCTACAGCCATGGCTCCTCCTTGTTAACTTCCTAGCAGCCAGAGAAAGTCAAATAAGGAATTCTGCAGATTCTCCAACCCCAGAGAGGAGCCAATTCTTCATTATAGATTGGGTCTCCTTGCCCAGCTCTGTCAAGGGAAAGGAGCCACTGAATCTGCACATCTGGGCACCTAGGAATTCCCCAAGCATCCATAATTAGCATAGTGGCTTTACAGTACATACATACCAACCCCCCACCAGGATAGGGTATGGACATGGGAAAGGCTATAGTCAGAACATCTGAACTCCAGCTACTCCTGTGGTTGCTGGAGATCGGTCAGCCAGGCTTAAACTGGAACAACTTTTGTTTCCTGGCTACTCCCCAGAATCTGGAGAATGCAAAAGTGGCATTTCTTTGCCCCATTATGGTCCTCAACCAAGCCTAGTGCAGCTAGAAACAAGAATCAAGACCACAGTTTGTCGCCATGCATTCCAAATGGTGTTTGAGTGGTGCCTAAAGAAAGAGTCTGCGCTTCAGCAATTCGGTAGTGAGAAGATTAACTCTTAGACAAAATGTATCCTCAGATCCTGGTCAAAGAATTAGACTTGCATACCTTTAAGTTCAGTAAGTGTTTCAGGACCTTCCTCAAAGAACTTTGCTGGGTGCCTCACAAAGTGATGATTCAATACTAACATTCTCTTCTTTGGATCCTCGGTTATCTAAAAATACAAGACAACTTGTTAAAAATCTACTTAGCATTTTGTGTGCTTTACAAGAATTACCAAGACATTAAGCCAGCAATGCAGCTTTATTTACAGTAAAAGTCAGAGCTTCAAAAAGGCAGAGGATAATATAGTTTCTAATTTCAATTCAATATCTGGAGCTAATAAAAATACTCTATTCATCTATATCCAATTACTGCTATCTGCAAATTGCAACTGCTCGAACTATACAAAAAGTTAAAACTATGTATACATAAAACCAAAAAGCTGTATTATATAAATATTGCTAAAGAGACAGACACATACACACACCATAAGGTGATATCTATGTGATAAATTGAAGACCCATGTAACAAGTTAATTTTTCATGCACCTATAACTGAGGCTAAGATTTAGTCACGGGTATTTTTAGTAAAAGCCATGGACAGGTCACAGGTAATAAACAAAAATTCACAGCTGGTGACCTGTCCATGACTTTTACTATATGAATACCATGACTAAAACTTAGCAGTTCCTGGCGCCCCGGACAACATTGCTCTGAGGGGCCTCAGGACACCACTACTGGGGGCACCCAGGGGCTGAAGGTTAGCCCCTGCACTGGCTGCGGGGGCTGACTGCCCCCAGCCACCCCTGCTCCAAGGCCCCAAGGACCACCGGTCGGGTGCTCCCCAGGGTATTCCCCAGGCTGCCCGAGCAGTGGTTAGTGTGGCAGGCCCCAGGACTGCTGCTCGGGCACTCCTCGGGGCCAGCTGTCCCAGGACCACCTGAGCAGTGTCCGGTGCAGCTGGCTATGGGGCACCTGGGGCCAGCTGCTCTGGTGGCCTTGGGATCAGCCACACTGGCCATTGCAGCTGCGACAGTCATGGAATCTGTGACTTCCGCGACCTCAGTGACAGAGTCACGTTACTTAGCCTTACCTATAACTGATTCACTTGCTTGTGCTCATTAATCCAACTTCCTGGGCCCAGTTCCTAAAATGTTCAAATGCTTCAAACCTATGCCATTTCTCTTTCTTTCTTTCTTTCTTTCTTTCTTTCTTTTTTTAAATCAACCTCCCAAAGTAAGTTTCCTCCTACTTTCTGCAAATATAGCTATGCAATTTGTGAGTATTATGGCCATCCCCAATGAGTTCTGAAAATTTTTTTCCCCAATGGACCAGTCAACTTTTCTATACCCATATTAAAAAGGGTTCAACTGAACAAGCTTCAGAGACCAGTGAAGCTATCAAAGAATGACCCAACCTCTCAGCCTTATTCCCAGTTCTTCGTTTTTATTGCTGTAAAATTACGCAAAGGTTCAGGAATAGGATGAAATATGGTGAAAGGTTCTTCAAATAGTTTTTCAAACAGTAACATGCAGTGGGCAACATAACATTTAAGCAGGTAGAAAAGAAAAATGAGACAGAGGGAGTAAAAAGAAGCAATAAATAGGGAGAAAGCGAAGAAAACTAGTAAACTCATCAGCTTTTCCCTTGATTTCCCCTAAGTAAGCATTCCAAATTTACATAGAGGGTTTCTGTTTTGTTAAAATAAATTTGCAAAAGGACATTAAATATGTAAGCAAATTTGTGTACCTTATCACAGTACAGCTGAGCAGATTTGTTTAGGATCACAAGATCCCAGGCCTGTTTAACTCATTCTATCTCAGTGAGAAAGTCAGGGTATTAGCCCAGCTATAATTAACTCACTGACTCAGCCAGCAGCAAAAACTGAACCATTGTCATTCTTCACAGAACCCAAAACACAAGATTCTGGAGCACAAGACATCAAAAAGCCAGCAATTTTCAACATGATATAAAATTATCAGAAAGTAATACACAGTATTTGTCCCTGACTATTACAATGGTAGCTAAAACATCACTTTGTTGGGGGGAGAAAATCCTCACCTTCCTCCCAGTGGGGCATGCAGGAAATGGGAACTACAAACCTGTTTGGTGGTTTCATCAATAAGATCAAAAAATGCCCTAATGGTAGCCAAGACCAATTCTTTACACCTAGAACAAAACACAAGGAACACTATATTTAAAAATGCAACTACAAAAAAAGGTATGGGCTAGATATTTTCAGAAAATTACTCTCTGAAGTTAAATGAATTTATAAAAGGAGATGAAGGTAAGGGATGGAGAAAGATGTCATGTCAGTTACCTAACTTCTTTGTCCTATTTGCTTACCATACTATGGAGAGGTGGTCTGTTGAGGCCCAAGTTCTAGGTACTGCTGAGCTCTGTTTGGGGGAGAAAAATATATTAGCTTTTTGGGGATTCAACATTAAAACATTAGAAATTTGAAAATGTATTTGTGATTTATGTCTGAATATTTATTAAGATGGGCTTTTACAAAATTATCAGACAAGAGCTTGGTTAGCCTTAAGATAAAGCTGGAGAAAAAACCTTATCACTTCAGGAACACACTTTGAATTCTCATGGTTAGTTTTCTTTAAAAAATAAATAAAAAAAATAAAAATTATCATTTTCCCTAAAGTTAAGGTTCGCTATCTTTAAAACAAACAAACAAACAAACATACATTTCTCAACTTATTTAAATGGATTCTATTATCCCATGTTCCCAACTATCCATCAGCCATCTGCATCCACTTCCAAAACCTGGGTAAGTAGGAGAGACTTGCAATGTAGCCTGAATGTCACCAGTTCTGGACTCTGACAGATCCAGGGTGGAACAGAGGGGGAAACAGTACCAGGTGGAACATAACAGAACCAAGACACACACACCCCTACCTCCCACCTCTAAAGAATATTTAGCAACTGTACATTTCAACCATTTAATCTTTTAGCCTTAGAGCATCACAATTTCTGTCCTACCACTCTGGGGGGAAGAGTTGGACTTGTAAGAGCCAAGATCCCATTTAGGGCTTCACAGGTTAAAACCAATATCTTAAATTTCAATCAAAAGTGAACTGATAGCTATGGAAAATCATGGAGCACAGTTGCAATATGATATTTGAGTGAAATGCCAGATAAGTGCCTTTATGTTCTGCACCAACTGCAGTTCCCTAATAATATGAAGGTAGAGTCTCATGTAGAACATTTTATAATAGCTCAGCTTTGACATGAGAAAGGCATAGATCGCCAATGTGAAGACTGCACCCAAACTAAAATTATGCACATTTATTACCAAAAAAAGATGATACTCTTGACTACTGCTACCAGCTGGATAATCAGAATCAGATAGGAATTCAACAAGATTCACAGGCTGCAAACCTTAAAATGAATGGCAAGCAGCTCTCAACAGACAGGGATTATTTCAAACTTTCAATGTAATCATTATAGCATGGGGCAAACAGCAACAGGGAAATAATTCACTCGTCTGGGTTGAGTTTCAAGTCACTAGCCAACACCCAAATTTCCATTTGAGCCCAGGTAAATCTCACCAGTGGGGTTGGTGGAGATAGAAATATAAATCTGGGTGTTATCAGCATAACAAGACGCCATGTACCATTCTTCAATATACATGCTGTAAACCTCTGGTACCCCTTGCTCAAGGTATGTATACAAGACCACCACTATGGAACAGCACATGAAAACGCCTTTGTTGAAAATAACCATTGTCCAATACTACCCTTTGGTTACTCTCTTAGTTACTAGCCAACTGAATTCTGTTACAAATCAGGTTAAAGAACAAACAAATTTCCAGTTATTAATTACTAGTGATGCAAGTTGCTTTAAATCCACTGTATCTGAGGATTATGAAGCAGAGTGGAAAAAGTAACTACAAAATGAAATTTTCTCCACCTCACCTTTGTGCTCCAAAGTGAAATTTGTATATGGCACATCTCATTATCAGATGTGTTCTTTCAAACCTAGTAATACTGCAATAAGAATTTATTATACTACGCCATACATACTGTATTCAGACACAGGTACATACAGCCCATAAACAGTTAACATAATACCATTAGAAGACAATTAAAAAAAAAGATTTTACCACAACAAATAAGGCACTGCTATGTTGACTTAATCTGGGTAGAAAAGCGAGTCCTGAATGAACTTGGTAATCTCTGAATCCTCCCGCCACAGAAAGGGTAGTTAGATTTCTTACATCTTGGGCCTTTAAAATCCAATGATTGTTTACAGCTGTATAAAAATCTTTTAAAAAATTGAAAATAGATTAAAATTCACTTTATACAAAGAAACAGTGGAAATTTTTTCACAGCATTTAGTAAGAACAGTTTTTTCTGAGCTGTGCTGGCAGCCTACCCAGAAGTCAAGTTTCCATTCCCATTTTTGAGTCTTGTGTTAGACAACAAAACTGTACCCAATGCAGGGGTGATCAGACAAGTCAGATGCAACTGTTTTTTTACACCAGCTGAGGATGCGCTTCCAAATATTTAATCTCGTGATCGACAGTGATCAATAAGGAAGGCCAAACGGAAGTATGCATTTGTGATATCAGTCAACAGTAGAGGTAGAAATTAATAGAAAGGCAGCAGTGGCAAAATCAAGGGGATAGGGATCACCCATGCTTAGCTGCCACAAAATACAAACAAAAAGATAGAACACAAAAAATTCTACATATAATATACTAATAAATAATAATAAATAATTATATACACACACACACACAAACACACACTAAAATATACTACTGCACAGTTAGGATTGCCGACTTTCTAATCGCACAAAACCGAACACCCTAGCTCTGCCCCTTCCCCGAGGCCTCGCACCTTCTCGGAGGCCCTGCCCCCTGCTCACTACATTCCCCCTCCCTTGGTAGCTCACTCTTCCCCCATCCTCACTCGCTTTCATTGGGCTGGAGCAGGGAGTTGGGATGCAGAAGGGGGTGAGGGCTCTAACTGGGTGTGTGGGCTCTGGGGCGCAGGAGGGGCTCCAGGCTGGGGCAGAGGGGTTCAAGGTGTGGAAGGGGGCTCAGGGCTGAGGCAGGGGGTTCGGGAGGGGGGTTACCTCCGGAGGCTCCCGGTCAGCGGCACAGCGAGGGAGCTAAGGCGGGCTTCCTTCCTGTCCTGGCACCGCACTACGCCCCAGAAGTGGCCAGTAGATCCTGCTACTAGGCGTAGGCAGCTCTGTGTGCTGCTCTTGCCCGCAGGCACCACCCCCATGATTCCTGGACAATGGGAGTGTGGAGCCAGTGCTGGGGCGGGGGCAGCGCGCGGAGCCCTGTGGGCACCCTGCCTAGGAGCTGGACCTGCTGGCCACTTCCAGGGTGCAGCATGGAGCCAGGACAGGTAGGGACTAGCCTGCCTTAGCTCCACAGCACCGCCAATGGGACTTTTAACAGTTGATGGTACTGACCAGAGCCGGTAGGGTCCCTTTTCGACCGGGTGTCCGGTCGAAAACCGGACACCTGGTCACCCAATGCACAGTACAGATTCATCAACTTTTGAAATGTGCATTCTTATCAAGTGTAACTTCATAAAAATTAAAATACTGCAGAGTATTGATATAATGTCAATACAGTAATTCTTTTCTCCTTTGGGCTCTGAAAATTTGTACGTTATGCTATCTACGAACATTTAATCTCAATTAGGACCAATATTTGTATTTAATATTCTCACTGCCTCATCCAAATACCTTTGACTTCACTGAGACGGCGGGATGAAACTTGGCAAATTGCATAAAAAGTAACACAATAACTAGGTATACAGTCAGAAGAGAACGTGATTTTGAATATCAAGGTTTAACACAAGGAAGCATTCGCTCATGGGGGAAACAGGAAATCACTTTGACCTGTAATTTACAAGGTTCCAAATTACTTCTATTTTCTGTGTAAGATGCTGGAAATTAAGTGTTCCCACCACTACACCAAAGGTCAAGTTAAAAGCTGAAAGACAATATTTTGATATTTATGTGACAAACTGATGTTCTTTTAGTGTCCCAGTTCTGTCATAGGAGAAAGAGTGAAAGATTAGAGCTTCTAAGAGCAACTCTCTTTTTCCATAACAATGTGTTTTCAGGCCACTGTAATGCAACAGATTCTTATACACACACACACTTAAGCATTAAGAAAGAAACATAGTGCCCAATGCAACACTTAACTGAAGTAAACTTACCAGTAAGATATTTGTCTAAAGGCATTACAGGTGCAACATGAGGTGTGGCTTGTGTAATGAGGAGGTTTATAAATTCAGGCTTAAAATTCTTTAGAGTGAGCAATGCTCTTGCAACAAGACCACCCATGGAATGACCTACTATTGCAACACTGCTTGGAGCAAATTCTTGATCCTTCAGAAAAAGAAAACAGTAATCACTCAAAGTTAGAATTTGAGAACATTCATTTAAACAAACAGATGAAACTTAAGGCTTGTCTACACTTACCAGGAGATCAACGAGCAACAATCGATCCATTGGCAGTTCATTTAGTGGATCTAGTGAAGACCCGCTAAATGAACCACAGATCGCTCTCCCATCGACTCCTGTACTCTACCGGATCAAGAAGAGTAGGTGGAGTTGACAGGAGAGCGTCTCCCGTTGACATTGCGTAGTGTGGATCCCACGGTCAGTAGATCTAAGCTACTAAGCTATTCACGTAACTCAAATTGCGAAACTTAGATCGAATTTCCCCTGTAGTGTAGACAAGGCCTTAGACGTTGATCTATCATTTAGTTAAAAGTTGTGCATTTTTCCTCTTAATCATGTTGCTCAAAGAAAATAGTCAGGTTTAATAGTTTGACAAGATGTTACTAACTGACCCATATTTTAGATGCTTTGGTTTTCCAGAATCACTAAGTAAACACAGGCTCATCACAAGAAAAAGTTAGAATGTAGGAGGTGCTGTACTTCAAAAACTGTAGTTTATAGCTGATATTATAATGTTTGAGAACCTTAAGGAAGCACACCAGCAAATAAGCTTTTAGGCTGAGGCATGTTTTCTAAATCTGTATTAAATATTTAAATAAACAGTTCTGAAAACATAAATGAGCCTACTGCATTTCTACTACAAAGTAGTTTACATATTATATGGAAATATTTTATTTAAAAAAATGAGAAAACTATCCAAGGCTTTGGGCACCCTCACCATGAGAGTAAAGACAAAATCCAAAATTTGTTTATTAAATCAAGACTAAAACAGGAGTATTTTTCTCTCATCCACATAATCTACACCACACAAATAATAGCCAATATATCTATTACAATTAAAGATTTGCATCCCACAATTTTCCACTGAACAAAAATTCCACCCCAGTTTTTAGTAGAAAAGGAAAAAAAATCTCAAAATACTATTCATGTGCATACCTCACATCTTACCTTGTACAGCTTAAGAATTACTTTAATGCACTCATGCACAAATCTGGTTTGTCTGTGCAGACTACCACCATATAGTGCAACCAGCTCTTCATTAAAATTGACAGTGAAGAAATTGAAATGGTACTTGAAGTCAATGTCTTCTGCTTTTCTAAGTGCTATAGAGCCAAGAGAACGTACTAGGAAAAGAAATTGCACTAGTTAAATCACAGAAACACCTTTCTTCTAACTGTAGTCAACGCTACTACTCTCAGTTGGATTCTCCAATACAAACAAGTCACTATGTAGCTGGTAAAAACAAACGTTATCTTACTACCACTGGATATTCAAGTTCTTTAAACCTGACCAGTGTTCACTTGATGCAAGTCATTTGTATGCATCAAAAAGAGTGGAAAGCTTTCCTCTTTTACCAACCTATAAGTATACTTCCCTTGTTTTCAGACATACATACATGAGAAATTAGGATGAAAAATATCAGTTAGTTGATAAGAAATCTCTTTATAATAAAAGTGCAACTTACAAATGTAGATTTTTTTGTTGTTGCATAACTGCACTCAAAAACAAAACAATGTAAAACTTTAGAGCCTACAAATTTATTCAGTCCTACTTCTTGTTCAGCCAATCGCTAAGACGAACAAGTTTGTTTACATTTACAGGAGGTAATGCTGCTAGCTTCTTATTTACAATGTCACCTGAAAGTGAGAACAGGCGATTGCATGACACTATTGTAGCTGGCGTTGCAAGATTTTTTTAATCGCTTGAAGCCCTAGTATAAAGACTACAAGAAAGAATGCTTGAGCATGGGGAAAAGTCTCTCTGGGGACAAAATGCAAGTTTCTCCTAGAGAGCAACATTTTGTGAGCTCTAGATCCTGCTTTGTCTTTAGTCACCCCTGGAAATATCCTCTCACTGTGCAGATTCAGTTATCGAACAACCTCAATGAGCCCTGTTGAAAAAAGCTAAACACCACATATTCAAAGCACTGAACAGATATTAAATAATTCCCACAGCACTCTGGTAAGATTAATATATTTTAAGATCAGAAGGGACCATAAATCATCTAATCTGACCACCTATATAATACGGGCCATAGAATTTCATCCAGTTACTCCTGTATTGAGCCCAAAACTTGTGCTTGACTAAGGCATATCTTCCAGAAAAGAATCCAGTCTTGAATTGAAGACTTCAAGAGAGGGAGCTCCACCACTTTCCTTGGTAGTTTGTTCCAATGGTTAATCAACTTTGCTGTTAACTTTGTACCTTATTTCTAATACAAATTTATCTGGCTTTAACTTCCAGCCATTAGTCTTTGTTATGCCTCTCCCCCCTAGATTAAAGAGATCTTTAGTACCAGATATTTTCTCCCCATAAAGGTACTTACACACTTTAATCAAGTCTCTTCTTGATCTTTTTGCCTCATGATAAGGCATTTTTGCAGCTATCAAATAATTTTTGTGCCTCTTCTCTATCCCATTTTTCAGTATTCTTTTTTAAAATGGGGACACCAGAACTGGATGCAGTATTCTGTTAGCAGTCTCAGAAACTCCACAGACAGTGGTAAAATCACCTCGCTACTCCTCTGTTTATACATCCAAGGATTGCATTAGCCCTTTTTGTCACAGCATTGCACTGGGAGCTCATGTTTGTCCACTATGATCCCTAAATCCTTTTCAGAGTCACAGCTTTCCAGGATACAGTTCCTCCATTCTGTAGGTACAACCTGCATTTTTTGTTCCTAGATATATGACCTTCAGTTTGGTTGCAATAACACACATTTTCTTTAAGTGGGCCCAGACTACCAAGTGATCCAGATCACTCTATATGTTTCCCTTTGATTCCTAAATGGTCACTCTCTGTATTGCTGTGTTTTCAAAAAGACCTAATTAATTCACAATAGAGTCTGTACTTCTTTAAACATAATTACAAGTGTCCATTTGGCATCTTGTGTGATGATTATTTCAGTAATCTTCTTTGGATATCATTGTCCTCACATGCCTTTAAATATGTTTTCTAAAACTATAAATTATTAAATGTTTTACTATGTCATTTTGACAAAAGTATGTATAATTTCAGTCAAAAGAATTAACAAAGCACCTTTGAAGGTTAAAAAAGTCAGTAATAAGTTATTCATTGGCTAAATGCATGCAAGGCTTATTTACTCAGCTAAACTAAAACTATTTTGGGGCATATACTAATTGTTTACAAAAGCACAGAGGTTTTTTTAACATCACCATTAGAATGCTGAATAATTCTGTTTCAAAGCACTTTCTTAAAACAAATAATGATCTATGAAGAATGACTGTCTTCAGAATAACACTCATTATGCTATATTTAGTTAGTTAATGGTTGCACAGCACTTTCAAAAACGTAAACACTACTTAATTACAAAGTACTCTCATATCTTCATTTTCCTCTACAAATATACAACTATTACTTCCAATCTCTGAATGGAATGAAGTACAGCAGGAGATAATGAGTTTATACCAAATGTAGAAACAGGCTACATTAAGACTTGGAACAACATGCCAGGGTGGAGCCACTTGCCCCTCAGGTAACTAGCAGCGAATCCAAAACCGCCTTTGTAGATGGGAGGAGGAGTTGAAGCTTATTTTTAAGGTATCTAAAACTAGATTTGATATCAAAGACCTCAGAATTCTCCAGTAGCTAGTGAGTTTTACCCCTTCTTCTAATTCAGTTGTGCTTTTATTCAATATGACTGTTCTAAAATATCGTTCAAGTCGAAAATCAATCAGATTTTTGCAGGTCAGTCAGGTTGCCAATAATGGTGTAATACAACAGACCTGGTCTGAGTAGCAGACTGTGGATTTTTCCTGCCTACGTTAGTGAAATTTAGAGGAATTACAGAATGATCCCTGTGGGAATCATACAGAGGTGCTGGGTTCCTGAAGCACAAGTACCTTTTAGGATGTATCCACAATAGTGAAAATAGAACCCCAAACTCACCACTGGAGCCCACGAGTGGTAACAACAGTAAAGCTATGATTTAGGGGCATTTTCATCACTGTGTGCCTGGGCTGGTCTGAACTTATTTACATAAGAGCTTCCACCAGAGGGCAACAGTAGTGATTTATATGGGTCCTATTTTTGCCAACAGAAAGGGTCACATTGACCCTAGTCTCAAACGAGGATGCTTTCCTACTTTCCTTGGGTAGAGGACAAACAACACTTTGTGGTCAGGTGAAAGAAATGTAATAACGTAATTAAGTTATCTTAATTTAAGAGAACTAACCTCACATAGAACTGTGTAAAAATTTTTAGTTAAATCATTGGACAGACAATGTACATGTGTCTTAAAAACAGTGATTGATTCAACACAGCATTATTTCAGTTTTAAGTGAAATCAATTTGATTTCAATGGACATACACTGGGGTAAAACTGGTAAAGCTGTGGGGAATCAGTCCCAGAATTAAATCTATAATCTTAATAGGTTAAATAATAATACATTCCATTGAGTCAAATTATTTAAAGCTATGCTATTTCTTTGTTTTACTATATATTTATTTATGAAGTGTTAACAGGTTTACAAATCCTTGCCATGTAAATATCAGAAACAAAAAAATAATCGTAGCTTTTGTTGAGACATTATACAGGAATATAGTCATCAGCTCTCTATTGATTACAGTGTTACCATATTACAAACAGCATACATAAAACACCTTTGATGTCATTTCTAGTTATTTTATTATATTGAGTGAAATGTCTGATTACACATTTTTAAACAGACTACATACGTCTATAAAGAGTTAATATTAAAGAAAAGGACAGGTGTGCTTTTTTTTTTTCGGGCAGGTGAATATACTTTGTCTAAGTATTGAATAAAAGGTACCGGTAATCAAATTCTTAAGTATCTTTTTTGTCCTCTGTGTATTTCGCTGGGTATGTAATTGGTATGGTAATTTTTCCCATAAAACCAACTTCCTGTATTTTTTATATCATTCCTCTACAGTTGGACTATTTTTCTTTTTGCAATGAGAGGCTATCAGTAGCTGAGCAAATATGTCTATGCCTTAATGGACTTCAAAATCTGTGAAGTCTCATTCCAGGTAAACATCTTCGACAGGGTTCTCCGGTGGTGAATATCAGCATAGCTTCACTGACTTCAACTGAGACGCCCCAATTTACACTAGCTGAAAATATGGCCCCTTATCTCCTGGACACTGTACATAAGGAAATTCTTCATTATTTATACTTAAAGTAGTAGCAATGAGGCATTTTGATATCATTCCTGTAACAGTTTTGACCTGTCTTAGTAATATTCCAGAGACTTAACTCTGTTTGTACAACTTTCAAAATTCACTTTACTATAGCCATACCTTGTTTATAACTCCCAGCATTCCCAGGAAGGAAGAGAACTGGAATCCCTGTCAATATCAGATTTTTGTTTTCTTCAGCGTAATTCCCTTCCCCATAGAGATAGAGCTCATAGGCTGGAAAACGTCTGGATATTTTCTTAGGTAGTTTTATTTTCTGTGACAACAAATACATATGGTTAAACGTACAGTATCTGACTAAAATTAATGGATCTTTAGCAGCTCCTAAGAATTCAAGATACTGGACTCCTAAATGCAAATAAACAGTAATTACAAAAGAAGCAATTTGCATCATTACAGACAAAAAAAGAGGATTTAGCCTCAATAATGCTTATGCAAATTTACGAAAGGGAAAAGACTGCTATGGAAATCATTTTTTTTCTTATAATCTATAAGTGAAGGAAATACATAAAGGTTTTCTTTTTTTTCCGGAGACCTATTCTTTATGATGTAAGTCCTAAATTGATTAAAGTTACAATTAAATTTCTAAAAGTAGTACAGAGAAAAGAATATTAGCTGGAGAGACCACAGGTTTTTGTGACAAAGATTTCCACAAAGTTGTTTTTCCTTTGAGATGTAGAAATCCGGGTGGATCTTTATTTTGTGTACAGATATTTCTTCCCTTTCACTTTGGTGTAGTTTTATAGTTCTGAAAGATGCTAACTGCAGGTCACTCGGAGCTTGATTTAAAGCTTACTGAAGTCGATGGGAGTTTATTGACGTTCGTGCAATTTGGATTAGGATCTTATTATCCAGCTACTGTTGCCTGTTGTTGGTTTCAGCTTTTGTGATTGGTTATATGTAGCAAAAATAATAAATAAAACTACTGATTTTTTGTTTTATCTTAATAACTTTCTGTAGGTTCTTACAGCAAAATCCATTTAAGTGGTGCATTTTGTACACCGTCAAAATATAAAGAAAGCAGTATCTAATACATAAGCTGCAATACATTGCTGTACACACAGTATGACTTTTTGCTTGCTACAATATATGTACTTGCTCTTCTGAAGCTAAAACAGCAAACAGAAGCTAATGTATTTCACCCTTCCAGGCAATTGTTAGTCAAGACGGCGAGCTTCTGTATTACAGAAAATGCAATTTAGGAGGTCATCTTTGACTCCTCCTGGGATTCTCCCTCCACATCTCTTCCTCCGTCACAACATTTAAAAAAATCCCTCCTTCCTTTTTTTCCCAATAGTCAAATCACTTGTCTTGATTATTGCAACATCTGCTTTTCTGGTCTTCTGTATATTAATGTTTCCTTCTTCCAGTCTGACCAAAGTAATGTTGCCAAAATCATCCTCCTTACCTGTCATTTTGACCACAACATCCCCTCTATAAGGCTATGTCTACACTACAGCTTATGTTGGCATAATTTGTGTCACTCATGAGTGCGAATAAATTGGCATGAACAGCGCTATGCTGGCAGGAGAGCTTCTCCCACCAACACAACTTCTGCCACTCATGGGGGCTGGAGTAGTTAAGCTAACAGAAGAGCTCTTTCCTGTCGGCTTAGAGTGGCTACATTAGAGAGCTTACAGTGGTGCAGCTGCACCGCTGTAAACTCTCTAAGGTACGTCTTCACTACCCAATGCTAAAGCACTCCCGCCACCTTCTAGAGACTGGTAAATCTGGCTGGACTTGGGGAGTTTGCAGTCGCCTACCTTGATGATATGGCCATATTCTCAAATTCATGGGCAGAACACCTGGAACACCTCCAAGCTGTCTTCCAGCGCATAAGGGAGGCAGGATTAACCATTAAGGCCAAAAAATGTCAAATAGGCCTAAACAGGGTAACGTACCTTGAACACCAGGTGGGTCAAGGAACGATCAATCCTCTACAGGCTAAAGTAAATGCTATCCAAAATTGGCTTGTCCTTAAGTCAAAGAAGCAGGTCCAATCTTTCTTGGACTTGGCTGGGTATTACAGACAATTTGTACCACACAACAGCCAAATTGCCACCCAACTGAATGACGTAACCAGGAAAAAACAGCCAAATGCAGTTCAGTGGACTGAGAAGTGTAAGAAAGCCTTTAACCGGCTTAAGGCGGCCCTTACGTCTGACTCTGTTCTCAGAGCCCCGGACTTCGACCAACCTTTCATTGTAACCACAGATGTGTCCGAACATGGTGTAGGAGCAGTTTTAATGCAGGAAGGACCAGATCAACAATTCCATCCTGTCGTGTTTCTCAGCAAAAAACCTTCTAAAAGGGAAAGCTACTGGTCAGTCTCAGAAAAAGAATGTTACACCATTGTGTATGTTCTGGAGAAGCCCATACCAGGCGGCATATCCACCTGCAAACTGATCATGCTGCACTGAAGTGGCTTCACACAGTCAAAAAGACTAAGAAAAAACTTCTTCGGTGAGCCAACACCATCTGTGATTTGGGGGGCATGTGATAAATGAAGGGGGGAAAGCTCCCTTATGGACACCCAGCCAGCCAGTAGCTATAAAATCCCTTTAGTAGCTGTTTTCTAATTGCTCTATCTGTAAAGGGTTAAAAAATCTCGCTGCTATGCATAGGTAAAAGGAAGTGAGTGGGCACCTGACCAAAAGAGCCAATCGGAAGGCTAGAACTTTTTAAAATTGAAACAAAGACTTCCCTTCTGTCTGTCTGTCGTTCTCCGGGGAAAGGTAAACCGGGCTGTAAGAAGTTTCGGGCCAGGTATGAAAAAATCATCAGAATCATATCTAGAAATTACTTATTTACAACCCCAGATATGTAAGTAGATCAGGAAATGTCTAGGAAGACATGATTAGGTTTATCCCTTTTATTTCTTTATGGCTTGTAGACTTCTTTGTGCTAACCCCAGGTGCTTTTGTTTTGCTTGTAACCTTTAAACTGGACCTCAAGAAACTATTTTTGATGCTTAATTATTGTAGTTGCTCTTTTTAAATCTAGCAATAGCCTAAGTTCCCAGATGTATTTTCTTCCTTTTGTTTTTTAATAAAATGTACCTTTTTAAAGAACAGAATTGGATTTTTGTGTCCTAAGAGGTTTGTGCACATGTTGTTTAATTAGCTGGTGGCAACAGCGGATTTCCTTTGTTCTTCTGTCTCAGCTCTTCCCCAGAGGGGGTGTGTGTGTGTGAAAGGGCTTGAGGGTACCCCACAGGAAGAAATTCCCAAGTGTGCCTTCCTGGATTCTCAAAGGGGTTTTGCACTTGGCTGGTGGTAGCATCTACCTATCCAAGATCAGAGAAAACATCTTCTGTATTTTCCACAGTATGCATCCAATGAAGTGAGCTGTAGCTCACGAAAGCTTATGCTCAAATAACTTGGTTAGTCTCTAAGGTGCCACAAGTACTCCTTTTCTTTTTGCGAATACAGACTAACACGGCTGTTACTCTGAAACCAGAGAAAAGCTGTAACCTTGGAAGCTTAAAATAAGCCTGGAGTGGCCAGTATTAATTTTTTAGAATCCTTGCAGGTTCAAAGTGCCAGAGTGGGGAATCAACCTCGACAACCCGTGAGAAGTGAGTAAGGGGAAAGGAGAGAAAAAAACAAGTTAACATAACCAGAAAGATATATTTGAGACTTATTGAGTAACTGAAAGAAACGACTGTTGCATTGTCCTTCAACATCCTTCCCTCCTGCTTTTTTGGTCCACTTCTGACACCCCTTCTAACCCATAACTCATATTAATCAAAAAAACAAATGAAATAGCCCCACCCCGAACTAAGTTTAGACCCCAAACAGGGAGAAACAGAGACTTCCTGAAGCCTACTAGGGATTTTGCTATTGATTTTAGTAAAAGGCACTCAGATACTTTGATGACTGGTAGCAGTATAAAACTCTTAAATAGATAGTTTTAGGACAGAGGTGGGAAAACTACGGCCCACGGACCACATCTGGCCCGTTGGACCCTCCTGCCTGGCCCCTGAGCTCCTGGCCCAGGAGGCTTGCCCCCACAGCCCCTCCCTTGCTGTTCCTCAGCGCGCCATTGTGCCGGTGTAGTGTATTAAACTGCTCCACATAGGAACGTGCTACTGGTAGCAGTCACGGAGAGCAATTTACTACACAACACCAGTGCTCTGGACGGCTGGGCAATGCTCTGGGTGGCGCGGCTGTAGCGCCGACAGCCACCAGTGCTCTGTGCTGCATGGTAAGGAGGCAGGGAGCAGGAGGGGCTGGATAGAGGGCAGGGGAGCTTGGCATGGTGGTTGGGGGGGCAGGAATGTGGATGGGGTCGGAGCATCAGAGGGCGGGGAATGGGGAGGTTGAATGGGGGCAGGGATCCTGGGGGGGGGGCAATCAGGAAGGAGGTGGGGTTGGGTGGACTGGTGGGAGGCAGTCAGGGGCAAGTGTTCTGGGGGCAGTCAGGGGACAAGGAGCGGGGGAGGGGATGGGGGGGTAGATGGTGCAGGGGTCCAGGGGGGGCATCAGAGGGCAAGAAGCAAGGGGGGGGCGGATAGGGGGCGGGGGCACAGCTTCCCCTAACCGGCCCTCCATACAATTTCCAAAACCCGATGTGGCCCTCAGGCCAAAAAGTTTGCCAGCCCCTGTTTTAGGACCTTCACATTTTGTCATGTTAAATTTAGGTTGTAAAGTGCCTCAGGCTAGGTACCATGTCATTATTTGTTTTTGTGAGGTGTATAGCATA
This sequence comes from Eretmochelys imbricata, assembly GCF_965152235.1. NCBI lineage: Eukaryota > Metazoa > Chordata > Testudines > Cheloniidae > Eretmochelys > Eretmochelys imbricata. Next base: position 56,771,870 of record NC_135582.1, read on the forward strand.
TTTTTGGGTGTTTGAAAATAAGAATGCCAATTAATAGTGAATTTCCCTTTTGTGATGTGGATACTTGCCACTTAAAGTCAGGCTAGGTAGCTCGGACATATACCAAATTCTTGTGTAACAACTTTGCGTCACTGCCAGCCTTAGCTACATTTAGACAGGAACTTTAAAGATAAACGGCAGATGGATTTTGTTCTGTGCATGTACAGCGCCTGAGAGCTACAGTAATATAAACAATAAATAATACAATACAATACCTAAGCCATCCAGTCTACCTCATTTTCTTTCCCCAAACGTCCCCCTCTCCTCCACAAAACAACAAAAGCCAGATACTTGGAGACATATCATTCTGTGATGTTGTTCCTCTAGCTATGACTTCAGGCATATTGTGAGGGAAGTGTGGGGAAGCTTGTACTATCACTGCTTGTTGTACCACTGTACTGTAGATTGACACTTCAGTCTGCACCTTTCACCACCACAAAACCTGCTTATAAGACAGATAATGAGAATTTAAGTGCTGACAATCAATGAACAGAACAGTCATGCTGGTGGGTGTTAATTTTAGACAACTTCCAGTCCTATAATCAAAACAGAGATTTTGCCAATTACTTGTAAATTGGTAGTACTACGTAGATTGAAGCTGAAGTAGGTTTTAGCCATCGGTAGTTCTGAATACTATATTTATAAAGATCCTAATCACTTACATGATTTTATTTAATGAAGGGATCACTTAAGCAAGTTAGCCCATGTATTTACATTAAGTAAGCTTTCTCTTGTGCTTTTCTTTTCTAAAGTGATAGTCCCCAAGTTAGTAGATCCTAAAATTTACTTGCTGCTTTGTTACCTGTTTAGAACATGTGATGCAATATTTTGTTTAAAGAAAAATGCTTTTCTCCTCCACAAACAATGCCCCCAGTTTTCATCTCATACCCACCGAACAAATAACTGACCACTTGCTGGAAAAGTGATTTTCACTACAGTATATATAGGATGCTTAAATATCATTTTATTACAGTGACTTTTTTCTAAAAGTTATTTGTGTTGGGAGACATTTCATTAAAAAAATTAGAAACACTCCATCATTATACACACTGCAACCACTGACAAGTCATTCAGCAGATCAACAACAGGATTTAGGCTAGTCCCTGCCTAAGATAAGTTCATGAAGGATGTGGATAGATAAAACATCCTTGAAGTACAAGACATAAACTATGTCTACACCAGCACTTTTGTCAATATAACTTATGTTGCTCAGAGATGTGAAAAAACACCCTCCCGAGCAACAAATTACACCAACAGAAGTGCCGATGTGGACAGCACTATGTTGACGGGAGACATTCTCCCACCAACATAGCTACCACCTCTCGTTGGGGGTGGTTTAATTATGTTGACAGAAGAGCTCTCTCCCGTTGGCATACGCAGCTACACAGGTACAGCTGTGCTGCTGTAAGCTCTCTCGTGTAGACATGGCCATAGTTGTTTTGAAGAGGGAATATTTTTACAGAAACACAATACCAGTACAGAACGTGTGCACATACACACCAGCTTTCTCCTCCACAGCATGGCTTCTCCTGTTACTAGATTCTGCAATTAAGTCATAATCCTGTGATTGAAAAATGTTTGTCATCCTAAAGGATAATTTGCAAAGCAAATTCAAAGGAAAACAGCTGTCTTCGTTTGCATCTCACCGCACTCCCATATATTCATGTCATTAAATTAATCCCATTTGATATTAGTCTTTGATCTTCCAGTTTGTGTGCACAGGCAGTTCAGGCATCGCCAAACTGATCAGTTTGTATTGGGCTCTCTGGGAAAGTCCTCCTGGGGTTCCAGATCTATTTCAGCGCATCCGGCTGCATGTAGTCTTTCATTCCATAACCTCAGTCATGTTAAGGAAAAGTTAGCATATGTGACTTCATTTTGGTTTAGGGCCCACCATTGTCTAAAAGCAAACATCATGCACCAGGAGGAGTGTTCCTTAGATACTGCATTCCTGTGAAACCCCGCCCCCCCCCTTTGTTTCCAGCCTGTCTCGACTCCCGGTTTCTGTCCTTTGTCTGTTCCTAACTCCCTGTCTCCTGGCCTTGATGCGAGCCTCCCATCCTGATAAGAAAGGCTACTGGTACATTGCTTTAGGACCATGTTGTGTAGCTGAAGTAATGGTTTAGCACGGGGGATGCACTTAGCAGGGGATAGGTGGTAGATAAGGAAAGGGTTTGTCTATTGGCTAAGGTTTCCGATTCATGAGGGCAACATGCTTTGCTAAAAGGTATATAATCTCTGTATAATCTGCATTCGGGGTCCCCTCCTGATTAGCAGGGGGGCACCACGCTCGAGCGTAATAAACTTAGTATCTTTGGGAACTCTGCAGTTGTGGACTTTGTTCGTGTGCCTCAGCCTAGACTCAAACTGTGCGTGACTTGTGAGGTATAATTCGCAGCAGTTTGTGTGCGTGACCTGTGAGGTATAATTCGTAACAGTCATGCCTTGCCAACTGTCATATCCAAAAGCACAACACTGGTTATAAAAAACTCTTTCGTAATACAAGGCATTGGATTATTCCTCTGTGATCATATAATGAATGCATTGAGTTTCATCTGCCAAGATCTTTCCCTTTGACCTGTTACCTTCCTCCTGATATCAGGTAGTGCAATGGCAGCCAGTAAGTACAGGCTATCCTTTGGTGTTGGCTTTAAACATCCTGTTATTCCATGACAACTGTCGTCTAGCCTGGACGGATCGTTCCAACACTGGACACGCATACTGTATGGACTAGCACAATGTGATAGCAGTGGTTTGGAAAGTAACTGGATTGGCTCCCCACTTTGAGGTGACCAACTTTTAGAGGATGTTGTTACAGGTGCTAACTTTCCCTGCTTTGAAGGAAATTGTCCGGTCCAATGTTGTTGGATCATATTAAAGAAGTTCTGTATTAAAATCACAAATGAGTTTGATTCCCCATAGTTCAAATTCCAGGGTATTACTAATTAAGAGGTCTCTTGGTTTGTGGTACTGTTTCTCTCCCTCTATGTGTTAAACTTGCAAGCCGCTAATTGCGTTAGTACATTCTAAGACAGAGTCTGTTCTCAAAGCAATTCTTTGTAATAACAACTACTCACACAGAGAGACTCAAAACAATACTCTATAACAACAGGTTTCAGAGTAACAGCCGTGTTAGTCTGTATTCGCAAAAAGAAAAGGAGTACTTGTGGCACCTTAGAGACTAACCAATTTATCTGAGCATGAGCTTTCATGAGCTACAGCTCACTTCATCGGATGCATACTGTGGAAAATACAGAAGATTTTTTATACACACAAACCATGAAAAAATGGGTGTTTATCACTACAAAAGTTTTTCTCTCCTCCCACCCTACTCTCCTGCTGGTAATAGCTTATCTAAAGTGATCACTCTCCTTACAATGTGTATGATAATCAAGGTGGGCCATTTCCAGCACAAATCCAGGGTTTAACAAGAACGTCTGGGGAACGGGCGGGGGGGGTTGTAGATCGTAGGTTGTAGATCCTTGATAATGCGTTGGAGGGGTTTTAGTTGGGGGCTGAAGGTGACGGCTAGTGGCATTCTGTTATTTTCTTTGTTAGGCCTGTCCTGTAGTAGGTGACTTCTGGGAACTCTTCTGGCTCTATCAATCTGTTTCTTCACTTCCGCAGGTGGGTATTGTAGTTGAAAAAATGCTTGATAGAGATCTTGTAGGTGTTTGTCTCTGTCTGAGGGGTTGGAGCAAATGCGGTTGTATCGCAGAGCTTGGCTGTAGATAATGGATCGTGTGGTGTGGTCAGGGTGAAAGCTGGAGGCACGTAGGTAGAAATAGCGGTCAGTAGGTTTCCGGTATAGGGTGGTGTTTATGTGACCATCGTTTATTAGCACTGTAGTGTCCAGGAAGTGGATCTCTTGTGTGGACTGGACCAGGCTGAGGTCTCCCCTCCAACGCATTATCGAGGATCTACAACCTATCCTGAAGGATGACCCAACACTCTCACAAATCTTGGGAGACAGGCCAGTCCTTGCCTACAGACAGCCCCCAAACCTGAAGCAAATACTCACCAGCAACCACATACCACACAACAGAACCAATAACCCAGGAACCTATCCTTGCAACAAAGCCCGTTGCCAACTGTGCCCACATATCTATTCAGGGGACACCATCACAGGGCCTAATAACATCAGCCACACCATCAGAGGCTCGTTCACCTGCACATCTACCAATGTGATATATGCCATCATGTGCCAGTAATGCCCCTCTGCCATGTACATTGGTCAAACTGGACAGTCTCTACGTAAAAGAATTAATGGACACAAATCAGATGTCAAGAATTATAACATTCAAAAACCAGTCGGAGAACACTTCAATCTCTCTGGTCACTCGATTTCTGATCTCAAAGTGACTATGGTTCAACAAAAAAACTTCGAAAACAGACTCCAACGAGAGACTGCTGAATTGGAATTAATTTGCAAATTGGATACAATTAACTTAGGCTTGAATAGAGACTAGGAGTGGCTAAGTCATTATGCAAGGTAACCTATTTCCCTTTCAGAGTAACAGCCGTGTTAGTCTGTATTCGCAAAAAGAAAAGGAGTACTTGTGGCACCTTAGAGACTAACCAATTTATTTGAGCATAAGCTTTCGTGAGCTACAGCTCACTTCATTGGATGCATACTGTGGAAACTGCAGAAGACACTATATACACAGAGACCATGAAACAATACCTCCTCCCACCCCACTCTCCTGCTGGTAATAGCTTATCTAAAGTGATCACCTTGTTTATGCAAGGTAACCTATTTCCCCTTGTTTTCCTAACCCCCCCCTTCCTCAGACGTTCTTGTTAAACCCTGGATTTGTGCTGGAAATGGCCCACCTTGATTATCATACACATTGTAAGGAGAGTGATCACTTTACATAAGCTATTACCAGCAGAAGAGTGGGGTGGGGGGAGAGAAAACCTTTTGTAGTGATAAACACCCATTTTTTCATGATTTGTGTGTATAAAAACAAACATCTTCTGTATTTTCCACAGTATTCATCCGATGAAGTGAGCTGTAGCTCACAAAAGCTTGTGCTCAAATAAATTGGTTAGTCTCTAAGGTGCCACAAGTACTCCTTTTCTTTTTGCGAATACAGACTAACACGGCTGTTACTCTGAAAAGAGATTGAAATATCCATGTTAAGATGTTTAAAAGAAAACAGGGTAAGCCAGTACCAGAGGGAGGAATGGAGTCAGAAGGAACTCCAACCTCACCTTTTGTTAAAGAAATTACACCTTTTAAACAAATCCTTCAAAAATTTGGGCACAGTCCTTGGACTAAACAAGCCCTAGCTGATGTCTGCACTATTTCGGACCTAGAGGATAGACTGGCTCAGTATATCCTCATATACAAACCTTTTAGTGCTGCCAAAAGAGATGCAGCAGCAATTTGGTTGTTGTGGGAGGCATGTAAGGATTCTTGTCTTCATGTAAAGAGGAAAAGGCACAAACGGAAAAGGGAGCAGACAATTGGAAGGTGCTGGCTACAAATACCCAAAGCCAGCTGAAAATAGTGAAAGAGGCACTCCAGGAATACAAAAAGAGTGAAAAAGTTAACTCTGCAGAGGCTGGAGGGACGCAGGTAAAGGGGGAGAAGGTCCTATGTAGGGCACCCCCAGGCATAATTACAAAGAGAAAAGAGAGTTAAAAAGTTAACTCTGCAGAGGCTGGAGGGAATTAAGCAGCTAAACTTGGTGGAAATGTTAAAAAGGAAAAGTGTTAGAGAAAGAGTATTCTTGGTTTCTTTGCAGCCATTCTGAAGGAAAAATGGGCCCTTTTCCAAAGGAATGTCTGTAAATTAGCCAGGCAAAAATGAACTATCTGATTAAAATCATTTGACTGGACAATTTAGTCAAATTTGCTAAAAGAACACAAGAGGGTTCTATTGGGACTTAACTGTCTCAAATGTATAAAGGGAATGTAAGACGTAAAAAATAGAGCAGTGTGGAAGGGATGTTAAGGAAAAGAAAATGTGTATGTATTTATCTGTGTGTGTGTAAATATGTAAAGTTCTAGGACCAATTGGTTTTGTTTTTGTTTTAAATAATGCCACTAAAAATCCATTTGACTCTTTAAATTCAAAGTTGCAAAACTGACAGACCTTTTTGCTAGACACAGGTAATTAGTGTTGTTTGGCTTTGGGATTTGGCATTTAACCCTTAAAAGGTAACTCAATGCTTTACAAAATTTAAAATGTTATTAAGTTGTGGCTGCAGCAGGGTAGTCAAAATCAGAAAAAAAATTTCTGGTTTCTTTTCGTTTGGTTGGTTGGTTTTCATTTGGTTTTGTAACAAAATAGCAGATGAGAGCTGTAGAAAAGAAATAATAAGAAATCTAAAAAACACAGTGCCCCTCTGAAGCAACAGCAGGGGTGAGGTGCACAAACCAAAAAGAAGCAATGTTAGAAACACTGAGTCTTAAAATGGCTCTGAATAATATAAAGGTACATGAAAACTCTGTAAGCAAAAAAAAAAAAGAAAAGAAATAGTTAAGTTAAACTGTGGAAGGAATGTGCATTTGCCCCAGAACATGTGCAAGGTATATTGTAGAAGGGGCAAAAGAAATGCAAACATACCATGCTACTTAATTAAAATGCTATCAGGGCTCCAAAGGGAGCCAGAATAAGTTGGGTTTTCTTTTTCAGATTGCTGTGTGTTTTGGAAGCAGAAGTTAAAAGTAATCAAAACTCTGGTGAAAGTTGATTGTGTCCCTTTTAAGACAGAGTCTCTGAGCTGCTGATCGCTTTAAATCCAAAAGCGGGAAGCGCCTGTGAAAATGCAAATGACCTAAATGATAAAGGAAGAAAAGAACTAGCAGCACAAAGGAGCTGCAGATAAAGGACATACCTAGTTAGCAAACAAATTGTCTAAATAAAAGGCATGGGATAACAAGATAATTTTAATAAATTTAATGATAATAAGTACCCCTGTAACAAAGTATAGTGTGTATGATTTTTGGGAAAACCCTTTAAGGTTGTATGGTAATGATGCTTCTCAGCTATTACCTGTAAATAAACTTAAAGCTTAACACAGCAGGAAAAACATTATAAAATTGATCTGCTGTATAAGAAGGAAAACTGAGGTACCCCACCTCAGGGATTTAATGACTAAACAGTGGGATAATTTCCCCATAACCCTTAAAAGATAAAAGCCATTGAAACCTGGCCTGCCTATAGAACAAGAACAGGAAAATGTGGGGGCAATTCCTGTTTTGCCTGCAGTCAGCAAGAGTATTTGTAAAAGAAATATTTTAAGCAATAATCTGCTACCCCAAAAGGGGTAGAAACATGTTCTTTTTGTCTTTCAGAAAATCAGGAAAAGCTGATGCCAGCTGAAGAGCAACCCAATACCATGAATCTACTGTCACAATAGAAATTGTGTTTTGTGTTCTATGTTTTGTCTTGTTGCTAGCACAGTTGTGTGTTTAAAAACAAATACTAAAGACCTGCAGGTAATTAAAAATAAATTAAGCTCTCTGTCCCAGCTACAGGACAGCCTGATACAAAAACAAGTACATGCCAATGTAGACTTGGTCCAAATTGGTCTGGGTAACCTAAAAGCCCGATGGAATCTTTGGAAATGGCTTAATACTACCACATGGCTTATACATTAAAAAAAAAAAATTAGAAATAGGAAACTACACAGCCATAGCTATGGGATGCACTGAAATGCAGATACTTGCCCTAGCTACTTTCGAACACGAAATGTTCTGGGTCATATTGGGAAATATTAAGGGTTTGATGCATTTGTTAAAACGAAGAAAGAGATCATTGTTTGACACTTATCAATATGAATGGATGCAATACGTTTCCAGTATTGTAAAACCAGACTTGTTAATGGGAGAAATTATTGTCAAAATTGCACACCAACAGTCCCTGGAGGCAAAGGTATTGAAAGTTAGCCCACTCCCCATATTACACATGGGATCCTTCTGGCTACCATGGACCTCGAGCCAGTGGGCTGGGGAGGGAGGGAACCTATTGGACACTAGAGGTTGTACCGAATGGACTCCTCAAAAGTGGGTGTGCCTCACCTTGCCTGTTGCCCCAGAACCTTGTAGTAAAGATACATCACTAGGATCACGTATGTGGGATGAACTGGAGTCACAAACTCAAATTGCCTCACAGTACCTTCTCTTGAATAGGCTACATAGAAAGTGACACTGACGATTATAAATCTTAGTGTCAAAAGGGGGATTATCTTGGATCATATTAAAGAGAGACTCAAAACAATACTCTGTAACAACAGAAACAGCACCCAGAGACTCCCCGCCCTTTTGTTGTATTCATCTTGCTTTGTTAACAATTGTGATTAAAATAGAGATAGAGGATATATGTGGATGGATGCTTGGTGTGGATAATAACCAAATGATCAGGGAGGTGCCAGCCTAAGAATCCAGTGTCCATCGGCTGAAGAAGGCGTCAAGTGGAAATAACCAGAGGACCCCGCCCCGGAGGGCAGACTGGAATCCACCCAACAGCCTCAAGGATGGGAGAACCAAAGAACAAGATAACATCTAGCAGCACGGAGCCATCAGGAATGTGCTATCTGCTGATTGATTCAACAGCATGATGAAGCAATTCCCATAGACTGGCATAGGAAGAAATTCCTATAAAAATGGACTCTAGAAAGTGAGAACTTTGGGGTCTGATTCTGCAAACCAACTTCCAGGAGCATCAGATGAGCATCTGACAAGGCCCTGCTCCCTCCTCATGTCCAGGCCACCTGGCCAGTGGCTTGGCATGAGCAACTCTAAGGCTGGTAACTATGATAACAACCTTGCAGAACCTGTGTGTGGGTGTGTATGAATGAATGTGTGAATAAATATGAGATTGAATGGAATGTTATAGCTATAACTAACTGCTTACTATGATTCTTTCTGTGTTCACAATAAATGTGGTATTTTGCCTTTTTCCCTTTAATAAGATCCTGCTGGATGAAAGGCCATCATCTGTGTCTTGGTCAGGTTGGCACGAATCTGGTTCTTATTGTAATAAATTGAGAGATAGTTCAGTGCACACCAATCTATTCTCGACAGTGGCAAAGTCCTTCTCCTGGGACGTGATGCATAGATTATCGACATATATAGTTAATAATTACTAATGGAAAATATTTCTCTCTGAAGTTGAGTACTTTACTCTTTTAAATACTATTTGTTATTTCATATTTATATAGAAATGGGAAATGCATTAGATATGAATAGGATAATAGTATAAGAAATCTATCATAAGCTTTTAAGAAACATAGTGAGATCATATCTGGCCCCAAATTTTTGCTTTGTAAAACCTTCAAGGTTCATCTGCCACTCACAAATAGAGAGGTGGAATTTTATTTGTCTGAAAATTTTGTCCTTAGCATTGCTACAAGTAGCAACTAACCTGCTTATAACTGAAAGTTAGCAGAAAAAGCACTCTTTTCTGTTTGTTTACTTGGTGCATTTGAGACAGCGCTCTGTGCAGCATCACTTTCACAAACATCCCCCGAAAAGTCAGTTTTTCCCTTGCTAAAGAGCGATTATATAAGGTATACTACTAGCAGCTGCAATTTAAAGTGGATTTGTTTTAAATTGCATGACACACCATTCAAATGGCGTTCTATTCAAAACTAGAATTACAAGGAGTCAGTTGATTACAGAAAAGCATCCCTCTAACAGTCATGCAACTGCTTTCTTGATGTTAGTTTTTCAGTGAACATAGTGCGGGGTGTGAACGCCAAGCATTGCCGAACCACAAGCCAGGCTAAGCTCGCAGCACAGGAGGCTAACACCTTAGAGGCACCCCCAGGTTACTGGTCTGGCTGCCGGGCGTGCAGCCAGGGAGGATTCAGTGGCCTGTGGGAGACAGGACTAGGGTGACCAGATGAACCGATTTTATAGGGACAGTCCCAATTTTTAGGTCTTCTTTCTTATATAAGCTCCTATTACCCCCCACCTGTCCCGATTTTTCACACTTGCTGTCCAGTCACCCTAGACAGGAGGGTCAGGCCAGAGGAGCGAATGGCCCCTCAGCTAATGGATGCCAGGCAGGGACGTTTGGACTAAGCAGAGCAGCCGGTGCTGACAAACGCCCCGGGCGGGGACCGGAGAAGCCGGTTTGCGAGTGACACGCCAAAGGCGGGTCTGGCCCCGGTTACACCCAGCGCGGGGGGCGGCCGCCCCGGGGAGCAGGGCGGGCGGGCGCCCTCGGAGAAGTGGCCGGCCCCGCGGCCACGGAGCCCCGCACTCACCAGGTACTCGGGGTACTCGTACATGTAGGTCATGCTGCACCGGTTCTCCTCGTACACGAACAGCACGTCCCGCACCCCCAGCAGCACCAGCGCCGCCACCGCCCCGTAGAACAGCGCGGCCGCCACCCCGGGACTCCTGCCCATCGCCCCCGCCGAGCGAGCCCCCGTCGCCCGCCAGCGCCACCGGCTCCACACGCCGCTCACCGAGGGAGGGGGCAGAGCTAGCCTCCCGAGGAGGCGAAGGACCGAGGGCGTGGCCGGCGCAAAAAACTGGGAAGAGCTCCGCCATGATGGAAAGGTCAGAGCGTGGAGGAACCCGTCGGCCATGTTGGAAAGGTCAGGACCGAGAAGGGGCCCGTCGGCCATGTTGGGAAGGTCGGGCTCGGAGTTCAAAAAGGGCGGGTCCATTACGTTCGGAAACTACAGTCGGCAACACGCGTCTGCCATGTTGGGTAGGTCACCGTGCAGGAAAGAGGGACTTGCCCTACCGGCCATGATGGCGTGGGAAAGCGGTACGGCAGTGGGCAGCTCAGAAGAACCGCAGGGAGCCGGTGTCTCCTCCCTGTGCCCGTTGAGCTGCTCTGGCACTGCAGCACCCTGCCTCCTTTGCATGGGGCCTGGGCAGCCCCGCCTAGCCGCCGGGGCATGCCCCTCTTCCCACTCAACTGCCTGGCCGCCACCTCACAGCGGCCCCGCACCAGCGCAGTAATTCTGCTTCCAGCTCCGTTCTGCTCCCCCCAGCCTCGCTGCTGAGGTGGGGGCCTGGTAGGGGTGCCAGATGTCCAGTTTTCAACCGGAACGGCTGGTCGAAAAGGGACCCTGGCGGTTCCGGTCAGCACTGCCCACCGGCCCGTTAAAGGTCCCGTGGGCGGTGCTGTGGCACGAAGGCAGGCTAGTCCCTACCTGTCCTGGCACCGCACTGCGCCCCAGAAGCGGGCGGCAGGTCCGGCTCCTAGACAGGGGGAGCAGGGGGCGCCGAGCACCAGCTCCGCACTCCCATTGGCCGGGAACCGTAGCCAATGGGAGCTGCAGGGTGGTGCCTGCGGGCAAGAAGCCTGACCTGTCTCCACCTAGGAACCAGACCTGCTGGCCACTTCTGGGGCACAGCACAGAGTCAGGACAGGCCCAAAGCCTGCCTTAGCGCCACGGACCGGGAGCCACCAGAGGTAAACCCGTGCCCCAACTCCCTGGCCCAGCCCTGAGCCCTCCTCCCCAGCCCCTCATCCCTGGCTCCACCCCGCAGCCTACACCCCCAGACGGAGCCCTCATGCCCCTGAACCCTAATCCCCTGCCTCAACCCGCAGCCCCCTCCCACACCCTGAACCCCTCTGCCCTGTCCCCCAGCCTGGATCCTGCACCCCCAGCTTGAGCCCTAACCCCTTGCCCCAGCCTGGAGCCCCTTCCTGCACCCTGAACCTCTCATTTCTGGCCCCATCCCAGAGCCCCCACCCCCAGCTAGAGACCTCACCCCCTCCCACACCCCAACCCCAGTGAAAGTGAGTGAGGGTGGGGGAGAGGGAGCCACTGAAGGAGGGGGAATGTATTGAGCAGGGGGCAGGGCCTCAGGGAAGGGGCACGGGAAGGGGCCTCAAGAAGAGGTAGGGGAACGGTGTTTGGTTTTGTGGGATTAGAAAGTTGGCAACCCTAGGGCCCATGGGGTTCGACAGCAATACAGACTCCTAGGACTCATGCAGAGCTGGGGGGAGAACGGTGAACAGAACCACCTGCCACTTGGGCAAGGGGCCCAAATGTCCCAGGAGAAAAAAAAACAAGGAAGAAACTCTGCCAGTAGGCACTGGCTGGTTTTCCAAGCCATTCTGTAAGATATACAGAGCAGGGAGCAAAGGACTGTTTAGGATCTTGAAGGTAGCTGTGAAAATACATAGATAAAATGAGTAGCTTGTGTTTCTGAGGGTGCATTTGGATTTGAGGAAGACATCAGATCTTTCAAAAACATAAGTGACCGAACAGAAAATACTTGAGTTTTTTCCAAAATACAATGGGGCATTTTACTTGAAAAGTGCTCAAAACTCTATGAAGGAAAAAACAAAACAAAACCAAAGCTTCCTCCTTGGTAGAGATGTCATACCAATGTGTAATACAAAAGATAACTTGAGCAGAAGATCCACAAAGTGATATTTTCCTTACCTGGTGTTTATTTTTCAAGGACTTCTCTATCAATCCAGACACTTGGGTCATAGTTTCTCCCAGCAAACAGGTGGAGACAGAACGCTGACACTTGGCCTTTTCCAGAGGGGCTGGCATGTTACATTCTAAAAAAAAACCAAAAAAAAACTACCAAAAGGAGGCATAGTGGCATTTTCTCTCAGGCTCCCAACCACTCTGCAGGTTCAGGAGGTGCCACAAAGCAGATTCTCAGGACCGCTATTCTACACTTTTCTTATCTAAGGGTTTGGGGGTCAGGGGAGAAGGGGTAAAGCTGCTGCTGTGGAGGAGGGCTATTGGGGTTTGTGTGTAGTCATTCAGCTGGGCAGCTCTGGCACTAAATGAAGAATCTTGGGAGGAGTTTGTTACAAGTATTCCTATTGTTTACAAGTATTGTTTACAAGACTTCCTTAGGGAAGACTCCTCCCTAGTCACCTCTTCCAAGTCTGAACTGCCCCTGGATGCCAGGGAGAATGATCTGACTGAAATGAAGTCTGGCCCTCCTCCTAACCTGGACTTGGCTCTGGTTCCCTTATGCAGCCAGTTATAATGGATGTCTCTAAAGGATGGCTCTCCTGTTGCATGTGAGAGTGAGCCCCCACAGGTTGTCAAGTGCCTCATGTACAGCTAGGGGAGCTTTGGGTCTTTGAGGCATGTTCTTTCTTCTCTTTTGCAACAGGGTCTTCTAAGGACAACAGTCTCTATCTTACACCGAGAATCAGACAACAGCTCAAGACTGAGAGATACCCAAGACCCTTCTATGTGATGATGTGACATCCTCATGTTGGGAGGAATTATAACCCCAAGCATCTGCCATGGTATAAATTATTTACAAACTCCAAAAGAATAGAGTGTGGTCTCAGGAAATAAGAGGAACTATAGTAAAACCATGATACTGCTTTGCTATCAGGCAGTAATCTAAGTTACTTAAAAATTGAAGTCTGCACCTTTGTGACAAAATAAAACATTTCAGGGGACATGTGGACTTCATATCAGACTACAAGGATCTCAGAAAAACGTAATGCACATTACTGTGTGCTGTGGCTTCTTTGCTACAGATACTGACATATGCATAGTAGTACAGTGCTCTGCCTTCTTCCCATTTTTCCTCAACAGTATCTACAGTATTTTAATCTCTTCACGTGGGTAGAATTCTAGTAATGCATGCTCCAGGTTACTACAGGTAGAGCTGGAATTTAACCCTGTATCTTTCTTCCCCCATAAAAGTTAGCTGAATACCTAGTTATGCAGCTCATTTTTATGGATATTAACCCTGTTTGCTACAAAGAGGAACGTATAGGTTTATAATATTAAAATAGGTAATTGTATTGTTGACTTTATTTTAGTACTGGCTAGTCTCTAAGGATACAGCGATACAGTTTTAGTGAAATAGTCAATTTTTTTTGCGGCTACTTAATTTTGAAAAAAAAAAATCATTCAAGATGACATTCAAATACGTATCTGAACAAAATTACTTATACAATAGTTCTGCTACTTTATATAAAGTATAACCCATGTTAATACTATCAAAGTCCATTTCTTGAGCCAAATGAGATAGTCAATGCATAAGAGAAAATTTAGAAATATAAAATGAAGTATAGACAGTTCAACCTACATTATCCATCTTTTTTCTGCAATACTGCTTAAAACATTTTTCTAGTGTAATTTCATGTTTTTGATAAAAATATATTACTCAGTTTTGCAACAATATTTGTACCATTTTTATTTGTAAAAATAACCATCTGAATGCATTTCAATAGTAGTTTACAGTCAGAGTACTTCATTACATTAATACAGCATTCAGTAGTTGAAAAAGATACTAAGCTGTGCTTGAACAGATTCAGATTGGATTCCAAGTCATTCACTGGAATAAGTATTTTTTTTCCTCATTTTGTACAGTCATGACATTTACTGAAGTCATTAAACTCCAATTTACATAAGAAAACATTACAGACAAAACCCCACCAAAACCATCAAACAATATTTTATATTGTTTATGACAAATATGTTATCCAAAATATAACACTGGCACCAGATTTGTATCACCATGGTTTGTAAAGATATATTGCACATGCTAAAGCATAAAATAAGATGAAACTACAAAACATAAGGTTATTGGCTTTTAATATGTAGATCACTGCATAAGAAACGCATAGAATTACATTTTATGCACACTCTCAGATTGTCACTATTTTAAAACGTCCTGCCCTATAAACACTGACCTATGGTTTACTTTTTGTGTAATAAGAAAGCCTTTTCAGCACTGCAAAAATTATACATAATTTCCTATAGAAATTTAGCAGATTAATTTTCATTTCAACGCAGGTAGAATATACAAAAAGAAAAAAAAAACTACTTCATACTTTCCAAAAAGGTTTGAAATGAAAATTTACTGGTATTATATTGCTTTGATAACACTCAAATGAAATAAACAAAAGATAAGTTTCACAAAACACTTCCAGAATACACAAATATAAAAAGGCACTCTAAAGTTTCTTACATGACAAAAAAATCACAAAGTCGTTAATTCATCCTAACGGATACATGATCAAGTTTCTCAACATTACAAAGGAAAATAATCCATTTTATGTATTTGTTCTAATTTAATAATAAATCTGGCAGCTGTTTACTGCATAAAAAAGTACCAAACATACTACGGTGCCCTTTTAGTAATGATAAACTGAATTTCCATAGCTATTTCAATGTAGAATCATGGAAGATTTTAGGCAATTTGAAGATTGTAACTTTTGGTATTTATGATAGAGACTTGGGAACTATTCCTGAAATGAAGTCCACCTACAACTATGGTTCAAATATAAACTAAAACCCTGATCCTTCGCACAGAACCATAGGAACAGACCAGTGCATTCACACAGAGCCCCATGTTGTGGACAGGCGCAGAGGTAGCCCATATAACAACATTATAACTCGCAGCATCAGGGCTGAAGTGCCTCATCCTGTAACATTTATGCACATAAGTAACTTTACTCCTGTGAATAGTTCCATTAACTCAGTGGGACTGACTATTACAAGAATAAAGTTATGTTTAAATGTTTGCAAGAGCAAGTCCTAAATCACAAATTTATTTCTATAAGTGTGTACAAATTATTGTACTAATAAAAATATGGGGGTGGGAGTTTCAAAAGTGTTCAACATTTTACCTAACTCTGTTCCTATTGACTTCAACAAGAGCAGAATTAAACCAAAGCTGAGCACTTTTGAAAATCTAACCCATACTGTACTTTTTTTTCTCCTAAGAGTACCATGCTCAAAACATGGACTTTCCCAGTGCCCTTAAGAGGGTAACCAACAAAGCGTATGTGATATCTTTCCTATGATTCCTGTAATATAGCATACTTGAAATCACCAATACAACTGGATGGCCAGTTTGTAGTCAATGAGAAAATTTAGATTTGGTTCCTTTGTCTTTGTTTTAAAGTAGACAATACCAGATATAAACTTTAGCTATTTGTAGATTGTACTCAATCCAAAATCCATTGAATTCAGTAGGAAGCTTATTCTGCTGAATTCAATGGGTTTTGGATTTGAACCACAGAATGATCAAAGAAATTCAATAATCATCTAGAGTTCTATAATGTTACATATAACGGGTCATCATAAAGTCAGCATTTTATTGACAAATACCACACAGATACCACAATTACTTCCTACTAAAATACTGGTATCTTAGCTATCACTGTGTGGTAGCTAATAGGAAATGCTGACTTTTTTTTAATGACCACTGTGACTATTACCTCTGCATTTCTATGGTAATTGTGACCCTTTTCTCCTTCTAATGAAAAAAACCCATAGGAAATGAAACTTTAAGTGTTCGTTCTATTTAGAAACAACAAAAAGCAAAATGTGGGATTTCCATTCACTTCTAAACAGACACCACAGAACCCACCACTCTTTCCATGTTGGTCTCTCCCCTTATTTTCAGTGCTTTAAGTAAAGTAGTTATTTATTGCTCTTTAGCAATTAAAAAAATCAAAATAGTCATACAGTACTAATGTAAGAGGGGAAAGCCCATGGTTCAGGTGCTTGGGATTTCCACTGCAGAAAAACATAGAAAAAGAGAAATGTGAATCCTTAAAGGGAGTACCCCTTGAGATTTTTTTTAACTTTAAGATTTGAAATTTTCTATTTCATAATATTCATAGAGACATTACAATCATTTAATTTTAGCAGGGCAAAATACAGGTAATGTATTATGTATACTACTAGATACCCATATATGCATTAAAAGTATCACTAAGAATTACATACTTAAAATGTTTCTTTTTCCCCTCATGAAGAATGGGAACCTGTCAACAAATTTTAGCAAATGTTGACATTGATTATATAGAATACTGTCAGAATTGTCAATTAAAAAAACAAAACAAAACTATTTTTTCCTTTGCCCTGCCTAAAGTGTTTACTGAGGAGACACCTCCCATCCTTCCAGCATAGACTTAAGCCTGCTAACAGCCTGAGTGGGAATCATAGGTAGTTTCCACAAATTTCCTTACTCCAAGCCACAGTACATCTCCTCTATCCTCCCTGTGCCACATACCTTAGCTGTGTTATGATGCCCCCTTTCCCTGCTAAGAAGTTGTGAGTTTTTCCTATGCTCTAATCTGTCTGATAAAGGGTGCTTGAGTGGTGCAATGCACAAATTCACTCTCCACCCCTTATGAACAGAGGCTGGTTGTTTCATCTTCACATTACATCCAACCATATGAGTAAGGACCTGAGGTTAGTTTTGAACCCATGTGGCCACGCTACACACTCCCACCGTCCTCCCCACTCAGGCCAACAGGCTTGGCTTATATTCACGTTTCATTTTGTGTTATGCCAAATAAGATTCACAAAAAAGGAGAACAAGCCATAGTTATTTTTCCTGGGCATTGATTTCATTTCGAATAAATATAAACACATTTACATTAAAAGTATATGAACATTCTCTCTAGTCTGGAAAAAAATAAACTGTGGTCAACACATCATCAGTTAAAAACGCCAAGCTGTCAGCTAGAAATTTGTGTCATAAAATGTAAAATACACTCCAGACTATTCATTACTCAAAAAGTTTACATTTTTATTGTTTAGAAAAATTACTTCATTCTGTCACTTGCATTCTGAAAAAAATTAAAATCTTCCATTTAAATACTGAAGCATTTTGGTCCTCGTGGTATAGAGCTGGTTAGTTCATGGTAGTTTATTTGTTTATTTTTTAAAGGCTCAGTCTTCCTTTTGTGCATCTGTTCCAGACGAGGAACGGGGTCCATTTGACCTAGAAGCTTTGGCAGAAGGAGTAGATATATTCACAATGTTGATGTTGCTTAAGCAAGCTGGTATCAATCGGCTGTTCTAGTACATCATGATTCCCTTTCCATAATATGCTTTCAAATTTACTGGCGTTTGTTTGGTATGTCCACTTTTGATGTAATGCTTTCACTTGCTCTGTATTTACCTTTGCTCTATTAATTTTAACCCAAATATTGGCAAAAGTATTTTAAACCCTGATAATGTTCCTGGTAAAAACAAGCTATATAAGTTTAGAAAAGAAAATGAAAAATATCAGTTTAAATTGGCAACAAAATTTAGATGCATCACAATCAACAACTTATTTTTTTTTCTGATACCAGATTTGTGGTTAATTGCTCAGGTAACAGAAGCTCCTAATGATCCTAGTTCTGTAGTGCAAATAAACCATATATGTTTGTGCTGAACTGAAAAAGCAAATCAACGGCTGACTCATACTGACTTCACACAAGTAATTCCACTGATGTAAGTGGTGAAACATTGGTATGAGAGACAAAAGCAGGATTTGGCCTTAAATTTTTATATCAGTATTCTAATTGTGTGCTGTATCTAAGATCTTTAAAAAGTGCCTTCTGTATATTTAAGTGCTTAATACATGCAGAGTGTAAAATGTTTTTTTCCCTTAGAGAAGGTAATACAGGCAGTACTTTAAAAAGATGCACAACTTTACCTTTGGTTTGTGTAACGAACTATTATCTACCCAACAGAACCTGTATTAACTAGGAAATAGACAACAAGGAGGAGAGGGTAGGGGTTCTTTCTTGGAATCTAAGAAAGCCACATTGGAAAGCCATCTGTGTACCAACTATACAGCTAGGGCATGTGAATATTTTATACAACAGTTCCCTGTTCATTTGTGCTGTCATAAAGAAAAAGGCATTTTCTCTTTTTCTACTTAAAAAAAGAGCTAGAAACTTTCACAGGAGCACTTGGGGCCTAAAGAAAACACGGTGAAACTTGAAGCTACAGAACATAAACGTGAATTCATTCAAATGAAAATCCCTAACTTCTATATTAAAGACTAGATTATTTTTAATTTTACTAATCCTTTCAATGCCCAATTCTGGAAGTTTTGGTCAATAATAATACTTTAAAAATATAATCTGGGATTCAAGCTTTTTTTTAAAAAAAACAAAACAACTCCAAATGCAATTAAGAAAAAGCTTTGAATACCAAAGTCAAAATGTTTCAGAATCGGAATCATTTTCATTGTACCCATCCTCTGTTCCTATATTGTTACTCAAGGGTTTACTGTAAGAGTTAATACTGCCCATATTGGAGCCATCGCAGAGATGTGTCCTGCTTAAATTGTCTTTTTTAAAACAAACGAAGTTGAAAGGCATCATTGAACTGGAAGGAGAAAAAGGCATCATGGTAGCCAAAATGAGTGCCAGGCAGTCAGCCACGTCTTTGTTAGGAGCGCAAGCCAGGGCTGGCGTATGACCTGGGCACAAATGCAGACAAGGCAATGGTTAGTACTGGGGGTACTGAGAAGGGAAATGAGCATTCCTCAAATACATCTCTAGATGACTTCATAATAAGGAGATGTATGTTTAGTTACAATCATGCCAGGCAAGAGAACGTGTTACTTATTTTAAATTAGGCATGCTGGGAAAATACACAATTTATGGAGTGTTTAAGCTAATGACCACAAAAAGCACTATTTTAAAACTCAGGCAGCATACAGCCTTCACAAAATGAATAAAAACATTTGGTAAACACAGTTCCACAACACAGACAATATGATTGCAAAACGACAACATAAATAAGCATATGGCACTATGAACTGAAGTTGATTTCCACTTCAGTTCATATGAACAAATCACATTCTGAGAACAATGACCTTCAGTTGAAGATAAATGTACATTAGATAAAAAATATTGGTTCTGCATTAATGAATTTTTAAAAGATTTTATAATATTGAGTATTTTAGAGAGTAATTTATCTAGGAATTAAGTTATCAGAGAAAGGGACTAGACACCTCCCCCGATATATGATATTTACAGTAAGTATGACTGTATAGATTATTATCCAAAATTTACCTTCCTGTTCAGAGAAGAATGGTTTATTCAGGAAGCATGCAATATATTTTTAAAAATTAAGTAAATGTAATAAGGGCTTGGTGAAATGAAGAACTGGGAAACCTCTAATGGCAGCCAATCACCCAATTTTCATTGCAGAGTTAACTTGGGCTCCTATTTGGATGTTTGTA
The DNA here is from genome assembly GCF_965152235.1 of Eretmochelys imbricata. Lineage (NCBI taxonomy): Eukaryota > Metazoa > Chordata > Testudines > Cheloniidae > Eretmochelys > Eretmochelys imbricata. The sequence goes on from NC_135582.1 coordinate 56,791,814, forward strand.
CCCCAGCTCTCATCTACACACAAAAAGCTTTAAAAGGATGGGTTTTGCTTACAAGTGGGTTGCTAATCTTTGCAGTGAGGACACTGGCTAAATCACTCAAGTCCCATGCCTTCCCACAATTCCCTCTGTATGCCCAGAAGGACAAACAAGTTCTCCGACAATTCATTCGAAATCAGAGTAGCTAAGCTTACTGCACCACTAAGAACCATGGGATACTCCTACCAGCTCACACAAGTACAGTACAGCACCACTGTGGATGCGGCCAAATGAATATCCTCAGGTATGGCTTTGCAGTGTGGCCACTCACACCTGAGTTTGGCCAACCATAGTTCTTACACTTGAGTGCCAATCACGCAAGTTAATTCTGCAGTGAAGACATACCCTCAGTGCATTTCATATACAACTACAGCCAAGCAAATAATTTCCAGCTAATAATGATTAGTAGTAATAGTAATTGATTAATTTAACCTCTTTTTCTTTGGGTACTATGTCCAAGAACAGATCATGACTTCCTCAGATGTATTCATTAGTTACTCAGATATGTTTTTGTGCTTTGGTTTGGTTGCTGTTGCTTTAAAATTTCTAAGGATGATAATAAACAGTCCATTACAAGTATTTTGGAGATAAGAAATTTGAACTGTGGTGATTAGTTATGATCACATGGTACTAGTTTTGTTCTATGATTGGATAAGTGTGACATTTTTATAATTTGGAGGTTGTCTTGAAATCCCTCAGTGAGAGGTAGATGAGGAGGATTAGGAAAATCTGAACCTTTTCCTTTCAGGACAGCAAAGCCTTGTCCAAGACATCATTCATCATTACAGTGCTGTCAGATGTACTGCCTGGGTGAAGAGTTTAAATTTAATCTTCACTCTTTATAGTCGCACAAATGTAATTGGTTTTGTATTAGTTGTAAAGTGTGTGGAGTTAGATCCATATTTGGTTCATTTACTTCTTTCTATCCCAAACCCTGGCAAAAGATTTTCAGAGCCCCATCCGTTGGCCACTTCAAGAGATGTACTATCTCATACAAAACATACCGCATCTAATGCAAATCCTAGAGCCTGAAAAGTGAAAACTGATAAAACTTGATAGCTCATAAGTTTGTAGAAAGTGGCTTAGGCAAATTCACTTTTACGTTTGAGAGAATATTTGAAGAAAATGTTTGTATTCATCAAGCTCTAGGTACAACTTTTGATACAGTAAGTGAGACTCTATTTTTAATCAGCTGCCAAATGCTATTAATTAATTGGGTTCTTGTTTGTAGTCCTATAATAGATACTTCAAGTACACTTTTTCAGGAAGCTGGGAACCTGGCAAACAGTGAAAGCTCGGGCATAATTCCATTCAATTAATTTTTTTTTTTTTAACATAAAGAATGTTTAGATTGCTGAACAAAAACAATCTCTGTAGATTGCTTTATTAAAAGAGAAAAACAGGGCCAGCCTGAAATTGTAGTAACAGTGCTCTTTAGGAGACTCAGATTCAGCAATGACCTTGAGATTCTGACTCATCAGTTTGGTGGAAGTTTTTCAAGCCATGGAAATGGTTGGATCCTGGGAATAGTATCCTGTCAGCACTGCTCTTCAGAATGTTCTAACAGCAAATAGATGGAGTGGCAAATCAGTAGCATTGAGAAAAGCGATATGTCTTTGCATTCAGCTACAGTCAGGTATCATAACGGTAGCTACTCACTAAAAGCATAAGGGTGAGGTGAAGGGTAATAAAAAGAAAAAATTAAGCAGTAAGATTAAATAGTTTAGAAACCTTCTGCTCCTCCCCGATCAGTTGGAGGGGATGTAGAAGATTGCATGCTATAATAAATGGGACTGTGGCAAACAAAAAATCTTTAGTTATCTAATGATATTAGTATAATTGCTTAATTCTGTGAAATATGCAGGAACTGTTAATTCCAATACCTGTAAGAAGCAGGTAATTGCATTTAGTAAATACATTTTATTATCATAATTAATGCTACATTTTGGGTCAGGCAAAATTCATTCACCAGTGCTCCACAGGTTTTCTTTGTAATAAAACATGGTATTTTAGTTTTGGTGTAATAGACATTCTTCTTACAAATGCATTTACTTGGGACCAAATCCTGTCCACAACTTAGATCCAGATGACTTCAATAGAATTAATTCATGCAGTCTGACTAGTATAATTTGGCAAATAAGATTAATCACTTTTATAGTGTTTTTCATCCATAGATCTCAAAGTGTCTTACTGTGATGGGTAAAAAATATTATTCCCACTTTACAGGTAGAGAAACCGAGGCACAGAACTGTTACATCAAATACTTAAATGCCATTGAGTCAGTGGTGTAAGAGAAACCAGCTTATTTCAGGAAAGAAGGAATTTTAAAGGTTAAAAGGTTCAAAATACCATAAAAACAGAGTTTTGATTTTCCCTTACAGATACTTTGTGTTTAGAAAAAGTATTTCATAGAAGTCTGAAACAAATATTTTCAAGTTTAGTCACCAATTGAACATGTCTCACACTATATTCACACTTACTACAGGGTGGTAATAATTTGTTAGCTTGTCAGATTTGGTCAGAAAATTTGATTACTAACTTTGATCTCAGAATGAATTGGGGGTACAAACAAACAATTGCTGATGTTTTTTCTCCTAATCATTAAACATGCTCTGATGAGATGTATAATCCTTAACTCTAGAGCAAGGAGTCAGAATTTTCTGTTGCCTTTCGCATGTTTAGAAAATTCAAACCACCATTGCACCCAGGGGTTAAAGAAAGACTAGTTGTTGACAGCACATGCAAAATTAACATTAAAGAGACTGTTGTGATGTCTGCAGTGTTTGATATAAAACATACAGAAGTAGTATCCTCGTTTGGGTGCTTATACAACTGAAAATCTTATTTACAAAGGAATATAGGCATCAGTGTTGTCTAATTAACCAGTTTGCAGGTCTATTTCTTTGGTCACTTGTAAAAATCACCTTAGGTGCTCTTCTTAAGACTGTCAGATTGTATTGTTTCACTTACCATTTTCATCTACTGCTAGTACGCATGCCCCCTTGGCCAGCAACTCCTCAACCACCATCTTTAGGCCATTTCGTGCAGCAATATGGAGAGGTCTACAAAACATAACACTCTAGATTCAAGTATTTGACACGTCCGGTTAAGTAACACGTAAGAGCATGTTCAGTTGCTTTTCTGGATCCTCAGTATTATATTCCAGATAGATTTTAAATACCATCACATCTTTTAAACGTAAAATTTAAATTCAACATCTATAAAACATCTTGTTTTTACATACACACAAGAATGCACACACACGCTCTTTCTGTACGTGCATGCACATATGTGTGTGTACAGATAGATAGAAGGGGAACTGATAGTGACCCTGTATATAGTGCATGTGTAACCAGGGTGTGGTGTTCTATACCATCAAATGGCAGAGACCACTTAGAGTTAAAAAGCCAGTTGGTTTTTAGCTCATACAGTAGAAGCTCATGCACTAAGCTCCAGAGGTCCCAGGTTCGATCCTGCCTGCCGACAACCGGGGTCTGTGAGCACTACTCATGCATAACACTTTTCATTATAAAATATTTACTTGAAAAGCTCTCACACCTCCCTTGTTTGCAGCAGACCTTTGATATTTGGCAGGGGAATTAACCTCAGTCTAGCGAAATGGCTTTTCTTTATCCCATCTTCAGTTTGGCTAAAATAGAATATCTTAGTTTAGCTAAGATAAAAATTCATTATTTCACTTTCTCTCCTTTGGGTTCTGCAGGAAAATTCTGGCAGGATGCCAGAATCATTTATACATTTTGTTGCGAGGCCCTGTCACTGTTGAAGTACCAGAGTGTGGAGAGAAGCTACTCAGCACTGTTGCAATACATCCCAATTGGTAATCAAAGCATCCCTTCTCTCCCCCTGGAGATGGACTGTGGTGTTTTCACCTCTTCTCCAGGGGTGAAGCCTCCAGCAGCCTTCCACACCTGCTCTCTTGTCAGTGGGAGCAAATCAACCCCTCAGTCTACAAGACAGGTCTTCATCCTACCCTTAGATACATGGGTGCATCATTATGTGCAGCATTGCCGACCCCAAACATTCAAAAACCATGAGTCACAGATTACAGCGTGGGCAGTGACAGAACCCCTTACTGGTCTGGGCCTGTACAATTTGCTGTATTGTCACCTCTGGAGAACTGTCTCTGAGCTCCCCGGAACAGTATTTGATGCACTTCCTGTTAGTCTGGGAGGCGAACAGATCTGGGTAGGGAATTCCTCACTAAGTGAAGAAGCAGTTCACCACTGAGCTGTGAAACTTCCACTCATGGTCAGTGGCAAAGTGCCTGCTGAGGCTATTTGCAAGCCCATTCTTGGTTCCTAGGAGTACTCTGCTGATAGGGTAATATGGTTCTTGATACACCAGTTCCATAAACTTGACAGCATTTACACACAGGGGAATGGATCTCGCATCTCCCTGTTCATTTATGTAGAATACGGTTGTCACGTTGTCTGACATGAGAATGTGGTGAGACTAGATTAATGGTAAGAATGGCTTGTGTGCTTCTTGGACTGCTCTGAGCTCCAGGAGATGAATGTGTATCCTGGTTTCCGAGGGCATCCAAGTGTGACCGTCTATGTGAGCCTCCAAACTAACCAAGAGGTATCTATGATTATTGTCCTGTTGGGTGTGGGGGATAGAAAAGGAATGCTCATGCACACTTGTGCAAGATCTTTCCAGCAAGTCAGAGAGGCCCTTATTGTAGTGTTTCAGAGTAACAGCCGTGTTAGTCTGTATTCGCAAAAAGAAAAGGAGTACTTGTGGTACCTTAGAGACTAACCAATTTATCTGAGCATAAGCTTTCGTGAGCTACAGCTCACTTCATCGGATGCATGTTGTGGAAAGTGTAGAAGATCTTTTTATACACACAAAGCATGAAAAAATACCTCCCCCCACCCCACTCTCCTGCTGGTAATAGCTTATCTAAAGTGATCACTCTCCTTACAATGTGCATGATAATCAAGTTGGGCCATTTCCAGCACAAATCCAGGTTTTCTCCCCCACACACACACACACAAACCCATTCTCCTGTTAGTAATAGCTTATCTAAAGTGACCACTCTCCTTACAATGTGTATAATAATCAAGGTGGGCCATTTCCAGCACAAATCCAGGGTTTAACAAGAACGTCTGAGGAGGGGCGGCGGTAGGAAAAAACAAGGGGAAATAGGTTACCTTGCATAATGACTTAGCCACTCCCAGTCTCTATTCAAGCCTAAGTTAATTGTATCCAATTTGCAAATGAATTCCAATTCAACAGTCTCTCACTGGAGTCTGGATTTGAAGCTTTTTTGTTGTAATATCGCAACTTTCATGTCTGTAATCGCGTGACCAGAGAGATTGAAGGGTTCTCCGACTGGTTTATGAATGTTATCATTCTTGACATCTGATTTGTGTCCATTTATTCTTTTACGTAGAGACTGTCCAGTTTGACCAATGTACATGGCAGAGGGGCATTGCTGGCACATGATGGCATATATCACGTTGGTGGATGTACAGGTGAACGAGCCTCTCATAGTGTGGCTGATGTTATTGTGATGGTGTGCCCTGTGATGGTGTCCCCTGAATAGATATGTGGGCACAGTTGGCAACGGGCTTTGTTGCAAGGATAGGTTCCTGGGTTACTGGTTCTGTTGTGTGGTATGTGGTTGCTGGTGAGTATTTGCTTCAGGTTGGGGGGCTGTCTGTAGGCAAGGACTGGCCTGTCTCCCAAGATTTGTGAGAGTGTTGGGACATCCTTCAGGATAGGTTGTAGATCCTTAATAATGTGTTGGAGGGGTTTTAGTTGGGGGCTGAAGGTGACGGCTAGTGGCGTTCTGTTATTTTCTTTGTTAGGTCTGTCCTGTAGTAGGTGTGGAAGTATAACATTGTATAAGGGGACATGCTGGATACATTGTATATGAGAGGGCATGCCAAAACATGTTACAAAGTATCTGAGGGAGCACACGTAGGGACAGTTAGCTTTTGAATGGAGAAGCAATTAAGATAGAGCCAGCACGTCTAAGAAGCAAGCATCAGAATGGAAGGTGTGAAGGGCAATTAGTTAAGTTAACTGGAAGCTGTTAAAGGAGATTGTTAAGGGTGGCAGGTAATTGAAGATACGTGACTGGTCTCAGGGATCTCCAAGGGTGGTGACTAAAATCTTTTTCTTCTTTTGTCTGTAACTTGTTTTCCAAAAAACTGTATAAATTAAAAGACACAAGCCCCACTCGGGGGGCTCACTTCTAAATGTATTAGCAGAGCAGCTTTGCTAATAAAACAGAGTGGTCTGATAAATTGTGAGTCTGAGTCAAACTTTGACATAGGTGACTTCTGGGAACTCTTCTGGCTCTATCAATCTGTTTCTTCACTTCCGCAGGTGGGTATTGTAGTTGTAAGAATGCTTGATAGAGATCTTGTAGGTGTTTGTCTCTGTCTGAGGGGTTGGAGCAAATGCGGTTGTATCGCAGAGCTTGGCTGTAGACGATGGATCGTGTGGTGTGGTCAGGGTGAAAGCTGGAGGCATGTAGGTAGGAATAGTGGTCAGTATAGGGTGGTGTTTATGTGACCATCATTTATTAGCACTGTAGTGTCCAGGAAGTGGATCTCTTGTGTGGACTGGACCAGGCTGAGATTGATGGTGGGATGGAAATTGTTGAAATCATGGTGGAATTCCTCAAGGGCTTCTTTTCCATGGGTCCAGATGAAGATGTCATCAATATAGCGCAAGTAGAGTAGGGGCGTTAGAACAACGCTTCCTCAGCTCTCGTCCCCTAAGTCAGCCATAAAAATGTTGGCATACTGTGGGGCCATGCGGGTACCCATAGCAGTGCCGCTGATTTGAAGGTATACATTGTCCCCAAATGTAAAATAGTTATGGGTAAGGACAAAGTCACAAAGTTCAGCCACCAGGTTAGCCATGACATTATCGGGGATAGTGTTCTTGACGGCTTGTAGTCCATTTTTGTGTGGAATGTTGGTGTAGAGGGCTTCTACAGCCATAGTGGCCAGGATGGTGTTATCAGGAAGATCACCGATGGATTGTAGTTTCCTCAGGAAGTCAGTGGTGTCTCGAAGGTAGCTGGGAGTGCTGGTAGCGTAGGGCCTGAGGAGGGAGTCTACATAGCCAGACAATCCTGCTGTCAGGGTGCCAATGCCTGAGATGATGGGGCGCCCAGGATTTCCAGGTTTATGGATCTTGGGTAGTAGATAGAATATCCCAGGTCGGGGTTCCAGGGGTGTGTCTGTGCGGATTTGATCTTGTGCTTTTTCAGCGAGTTTCTTGAGCAAATGTTGTAGTTTCTTTTGGTAACTCTCAGTGGGATCAGAGGGTAATGGCTTGTAGAAAGTGGTGTTGGAGAGCTGCCGAGCAGCCTCTTGTTCATATTCCGACCTATTCATGATGACAACAGCACCTCCTTTGTCAGCCTTTTTGATTATGATGTCAGAGTAGTTTCTGAGGCTGTGGATGGCATTGTGTTCTGCACGCCTGAGGTTATGGGGCAAGTGATGCTGCTTTTCCACAATTTCAGCCCGTGCACGTCGGCGGAAGCACTCTATGTAGAAGTCCAGTCTGCTGTCTCGACCATCAGGAGGAGTCCACCTAGAATCCTTCTTTTTGTAATGTTGGTAGGGAGGTCTCTGTGGATTAGTATGTTGTTCAGAGGTATGTTGGAAATATTCCTTGAGTCGGAGATGTCGAAAATAGGATTCTAGGTCACCACAGAACTGTATCATGTTCGTGGGGGTGGAGGGGCAGAAGGAGAGGCCCAGAGATAGGACAGCTGCTTCTGTTGGGCTAAGAGTATAGTTGGATAGGTTAACAATATTGCTGGGTGGGTTGAGGGAACCATTGCTGTGGCCCCTTGTGGCATGCAGTAGTTTAGAAAGTTTAGTGTCCTTTTTCTTTTGTAGAGAAGCAAAGTGTGTGTTGTAAATGGCTTGTCTAGTTTTAGTAAAGTCCAGCCACGAGGAAGTTTGTGTGGAAGGTTGGTTTTTTATGAGAGTATCCATTTTTGAGAGCTCATTCTTTATCTTTCCCTGTTTGCTGTAGAGGATGTTGATCAGGTGGTTCCGCAGTTTCTTTGAGAGCGTGTGGCACAAGTTGTCAGCATAGTCTGTGTGGTATGTAGATTGTAATGGATTTTTTACCTTCAGTCCTTTTGGTACGATGTCCATCTGTTTGCATTTGGAAAGGAAGATGATGTCTGTCTGTATCTGTACAAGTTTTTTCATGCAGTTGATAGATTTCCACTCCATACGGCTAAATGCAGTGCTTTGCATAATGACAGGTTTCAGAGTAACAGCCGTGTTAGTCTGTAGTCGCAAAAAGAAAAGGAGTACTTGTGGCACCTTAGAGACTAACCAATTTATTCGAGCATAAGCTTTCGTGAGCTACAGCTCACTTCATCGGATGCATACTGTGGAAAGTGTAGAATTTCTTTTTATACACACAAAGCATGAAAAAATACCTCCCCCCCACCCCACTCTCCTGCTGGTAATAGCTTATCTAAAGTGACCACTCTCCTTACAATGTGCATGATAATCAAGTTGGGCCATTTCCAGCACAAATCCAGGTTTTCTTCCCCCCCACCACCACACACAAGCCCACTCTCCTGTTGGTAATAGCTTATCTAAAGTGACCACTCTCCTTACAATGTGTATGATAATCAAGGTGGGAATTGTCACTACCATGTTTATCCTGTGTTTGCTCAGTATATATGCTGTTTGAAGCCAAGCCTGCAGGCAACGGAGTCAGAGTCTGGCAAATGGAGTTACTTAAGTACATGACTCCAAGCAACCCAAGAGCGTTAAACAAATCCAGACTGATATCCAAGCGTGTGCATAACTTGACTGGTCAGGCTGCCCATGGCTTACAATCTGTCCATAGGGAGATAAGCTTTTGCTCTGACTGAGTCTAAGGTCACTCCTATGAAATCTGTAGTCTGTGTCAAAGTCACAGCAGACTTTTCCATGTTCACAAAGGTTCCCAGTGATGCTAGGAGACAAAGTAGCAATGAGGTCAGTGCCATGAGTTTTGGACATGTCCTGCCCTTCAGAAGCCAGTCGTCTAGATACAGGAAGATGGTGGAATCATCCTATCTGAGTTGTGCTGCTGTTATGGAAAACACTTTTGTGAAGACCCTGGATGCAGCTCCTAGACCAAACCAAAGTAGCCTGTATTGACAGTGGTCGGGACCCACCAGACATCTGAGGAATCTTCTGTGCGAAGGGTGAATATCAGTGTCAAAGTACAAATCTTTCATATTGAGAGCTGTGAACCATATGTCTTTATCCACGGATGGTATTATTGATGCCAATCTAACCATGCAGAAGTTTAGTTTGCAAATAAATATATTGAGTTGCTGCAGGTTGAGAATGGGTCTCCACCCTTCTCATATTTGGAATAAAACCCTTTTCCTTGATTTTGCTTTTCCTTGCTCCACACTGGAGGAGGAATTTTACTCCTAATGTAGGATCTCCTCATGAGAATGGTCTCTGAAGAGAGACAGGGAAAGAAATTTTGGCAGGTTTGGGAGCCAATGGAATAGCCAGAATGGATGATATCTAGCACCCATGTATCCTTTGTTATTGCCCCCAGATGTGGGAAAATTGTGCTATGTGTCCACCAAAGGAGATCTCGTAATTGGGTGGAGATGGCATCAACATTAGTTCGTAGCTCCCAAGTGTCCCATCAAAAGTATCTTTTGGCTGATGGGGAGGGACAGGCGGTGGAGGCCAGGTAGCTGTAGTAAAGGTGGATGAGGCAGTCTATTTTTGCACCTTCTGCTGTTTGCAAGGTGGCTCATAAGAGCACTGGTAAAGACCTCAGCTTGTAAGACTGCTTATGGTACTTCCTCTTCAGGGCTGGTCTATACACCCTGGGAATGGAGGATTGCCCTGGAGTCTTTTAGTGAGTGCAATGACTTGTCTATCTTCTGGTTGAAAACACTGACTTATTCAAAAGACTAGTGTTCTGTACCTCCCTGGAACCCCAAAAATGTAGCTAAAATTCTCAGCACATCACTATAGCTCTCGAAGCAATATTGGCAGTGTTGACTGAAGCCTGTAATGAGGTTCTTGCCACTAATCTTTCCTCATCAATAAGGGCTTGAAATTGAGCCCTGTCCTCCTGGGGTAACATGCCTTTAAAATTCAGGAACTTAGAATATTTTGCCAGAAAGTCCTGGTAGTTGGTAATTCTAAATTGGAGGCTGATGGAATTAAACACTTTTCTCCCCTCAACATTTGACTTCCTTATCTGCACAGGTTGCCCTTGGGAGCTGTTGGCTGGACCTTTTTGTGGCTGTTTGGATGACTAGGGAGTCTGAGGCAGGGTCGGAGAACAAGAACTCCACTTCCTTTGCTGGGACAAAAATACCGCTTTTCCATCCTCTTAGGTGTAGGAGCACACCTAACTGGTATGTGCCATTCAGTTCTTGCTGGTTCTAGTATGGCCTCATTCACTGGGAGTGCTATTTGACTAGACTTCTTACTCTGTAGGATGTCCAAGAGCTTGTGTTGTGAGTCCTGGACCTCCTCTGAGGGGAACTGGAGCTTTTCTGCTACTCTCCGAAGCACATGCTGGTGACTGAGACTTTCTCAGAGATTTACTCTTTACATCTTTCTGTGTAGAGACAGATGTTGAGGCTACCTTTGGTCAGGTCTTTGGCGCCATGGATGGAATCAGTGCCATGATACTGCCTACATCTCTAGCGGCCTCTGGTGTCCGAGAGGTTGATGAAGTCATACTGGGAGGCCTATGCACAGAGAGGTCCTCTGCCCCTGGATCTGAAGACGGTCTTAAGGCTTGTTGCATCGCTAGGAGCATCCTCCTCCTATTGTTTCAGAATCTACCCGTGAAGTAAGTGTAGATCTTGCACTTACTGGGTATATGAGCATCTCCCAAACAGCAGAGGCTCTGAGAATGAATGTCACTGATAAGGACAACCTCACTGCAGGAGAAGCACCTTTTAAATCCCTGGGACCCCAGCATCCCCAAGCAAAAGAACAAAAACATGATTTCCTAAATAGTTGAAATCTCTAACTATATCTATGAATGACATTTTTTCCTAAGGCAAAGGAAAAAAAAAAAAGGGGGGGGACAGCTGTTCCAAGAACTATAAACCATATAAAATAGCTACCTATATACTAACTAGCTAACTAACTAACTGCTGAATACTAAAGAGAACAGACACACAGTAGACCAGTGGTTCTCAACTTACAGCCCATTCAGCACACAGCTAAGGGCCATGTGACATTCTCAGGGCTATACAGGTAGTATTGGATGTGGCCCACAATGGTAAATAGATTGAGAACCACTGCAGTAGACCCTGCAGTAGGTGATTGAGAAGGAACTGAGGGCAGTTCATCTGCGCAGCCCCATATAGCCTAAATGTGTGTGGTGCACACATAGGCCAAATGGGCACTGCTACCAAACAGCTTCGCATGTGAATTGGCGCACCCACAGGGACTTTACTCGAAGAAGAATAAAAAGTTATTGCTAGCCTTCCTTCATCAGATCGAGCCAGGAGCACCCATCCTCTCATCCATAAAATCTGAAAAAGGACCACATTTCTTCAGGACCCATTGTGGGCATTACACTAGTTGCCCTCCTTTCCTTGGGGGCTAGAAAGGAATTTTTCCCTTACCACCAGGTTGGTCAAGACAGGGTGAGGTTTTTTTGGGTTTTTTTTGGTTTTTTTTGGCCTTTCCCACAGTAGGTTTGGGACCCCGTGAGGTGGAGCAAGGTTGGGAGATTAGGTTATAATGTCACAATTTAGTATATAAAATGCATGACAGATGTCCAGTGGAACCAATGGAAGGGTTACAGATATTGCATAAAATGAACTGGAAAAGGATCAGAAGGAAAGCATCCCTTAAGGGAGCTGAAGGAGGAGGGTTAGGGGCTCCTACGTCTGGTACAGTGGATAGCCAACTCTCCTCCTTTTCTAGCCCTCCCTTTAGCCCTCATATGAGGAAAGGAGGCGAGGTGCAACCTGGCTGGGGATTATGTGGAAGTGATAGGGGGGAGGGATAGCTCAGTGGTTTGAGCATTGGCCTGCTAAACCTAGGGTTGTGAGTTCAATCCTTGAGGGGGCCATTTAGGGATCTGGGGCAAAAATTGGGGATTGGTCCTGCTTTGAGCAGGGGGTTGGACTAGATGACCTCCTGAGGTCCCTTCCAACTCTGATATTATATATATATAACTGATGATGACCTGCACTGTACAATTTATGGCTGGGTACTTCCAGATATTTTAAGTGAACACAGTTGCAGCCTAATTAAGCCACATCCACTGCCTCGTATCTTTCTTTTGGTGTGGCCCGACAATGTGTGGATCAGACCCTAGTACTTTCCTAAAGACCATAGCAGGAAAAAAAAGTGTTGCTCTTCTTTAACTTACTTTGTTTAATCTGCAAGGGATAATATTTATTTATTTATTAATTAAGACATTAGGAGTCATATTCAACACAACAGGCTAAGATTTCTGCTTTATTGACTGGAAAACCTATATTTGTTTTTAAAAGACTAAAGCAGCTGATCTTCACAGAAACACCTTATACTACATGCTCCACAGGACTAAGTATAGCTGATTATATTCCTCAAGATATTCCAAAATTCAACAGTTTTCAGATATTCTACCACAATGAAACATTTTACAGTTATTATTTTTTTAATTACACACTTATGAAAAATCTAAGTAACGATAATTTGAAATTCCAAATCAGAATTTTCTGGTAAAAACAATACATAAAAGCACAAGAGAATAAATAGTAAAATTATTTCAGCATTTACTTACGTCTGCAATGCATTATTTTTTGCATTAATAAGGCTCTGTTCTTGGATCTTGTCCAGTATTAACAAGGCACATTTTTCATGACCCTAATATTAAAAAGAAAAATAAATAAATGTTAATCTGCAGAGGGTTTTAAAATTGAGGCAACATAAATAAAAAATACAAATCCAAATTTAAAAATGCATTTAGAATTACAAACATGCTTCTGAGTTTATAAAAGGGTGCATACTTGATGCATTTCAAAGGCCAGGAAACACACAGTGCAATCCCTACCATTATTATTGGGTGAATTTTAAGTAATCCAAATGTGCCAATTGTGGCTTTTTTTCCTTTAAAACACTGCATGCCTTATAAATATAGACCCTACTTTAAGCTGAATTTGAATCCATGTCTTCATGAAACAGCAGTGATCTTTTGAAAGAGCAGTTAACTGATTGTGAATATTTTTTTTAAATAAATAAGCAATATTTAGCGCTAGTAATAGTACTTCTTTGACCTTTAAATGCCTGATTACTTATGCGTTTTAATTAGGCAAAGAAACTTTAAATAATTTTTTTCAATTAAATAGCTGAAGAAGTATTTTCCCCCTGTACGATAAGGGCACTACTGACAATTAAACTGTCCAAAGATTTTATTAAACAATGCAGAATTGGGCCACAATTCTGCAACTTCTTCTGCATGAGTGCAGGGGTCAGCCTGGGCAGAACAAGTTGCAGGGTTGGGATTTTGGGGTATAGGTGTCTAGCACAGGTATCCATTCCTTGAAGGTGGTCCAGCACCAAAGGTACCATAGTAAACAGCTGATATGATATGCTAACAAATAAATATAGCTGATGTATCTTTATAAAAAAAATTTGGGGACAGGGGGTACAGCAAAGAGGCCTTGAACAAACTTGATCACTACCAGACTCCCATCTATTAAAAGGTGCAATTGAAAAAGAAAAACCTGTTAAGGGAATGAGGGCATTTCTTTCTTGCTAAGCCAGGTAATAGCAGCAGCAGAATAGGAGGAGAGAGGGGAGAGAGGAGGTGAAGCCTACTGAGGTTACTAAATACGTGGACACAGAGCCTGGAAAAGAAAACCAGGTCCAAACCTGATCTCTGCCTCAACTTTTTTAAGATCTTGGTATCATCTTGAACGGGAAATTTGTGTCCCTTTCCACAGAAATCCGAGAGATTATGTAAATCAGTATTATACTGCACTACAGTGAGACTATTCAGTAAGTTCTCCTTTGGTCTCATAGCTTCTTCACATTAGAAATATTTCCTTATCCTGTTACCAGTATCTCAAAAGTAGTAAGATACAGCAGCCTATATTTGTCTTGCCTCTCAAATTACTGTAACCTTGCTGGATAGGCTGAAGAGCAAGTCAACTCTACTACATTTCCTCCCTCCTCTTTCCCTGCCCAAGTCTGTGTATATCACAGCTTCATTGCACTCAGGATTTAATTGGCCTGAGAGATGAATGTCTTCAATACACTGCCAACACCTTGTTTTAAATACCTCTTCAATGCACACATATATAATATACATAATGCGAGTCTGTGTGTGTGTGCATGCAGGTAGTCTACGAAGTTCCTTAACATACTTTACTGCTAGCCAAGTGCAAGGGTGTATTCAAGTCCTTATCCTTTACAGTCAGATCAGCCTTGGCACTGTTCACCAAAAAATCTGAAAGACAGAAACAAATACCATGGGATAAGTACTACCGATTGATGCACATGCAAACTGCAAAGGAGAAAATTAATTCCAGTCTCCATGTGTGCACACAGTACTGAACATGGTGAAATAGAGCCTTATTCTATATAAACCATACAAATGTGGAGGAAAAATTATCAATGAACAAATTGTAATTTGTGCAGTTAATCAGCAATCAAACCAAAGCTAACAGCTGGTTGAAAATGGAAAACTGTTAATTAAATGTTCATTTTACCCAAAACTGTCAGTTCAAATGTATTCTAATACTGTATGTATTTTAATTTGACTGATGAAATCTGCAGCATCAGAATGGCAGTTTTGGCCTGAAACAGTCCACCCAGTTAACAACTGTGGATCCTGCTTTGAAAGGTTTAAGTGGGTTCTGCTGACTCATATCTTTGAGGGAGATAATGGGTGTAGCAATCCAGGATGTGGGCCACGCAGTCAAGCCTGGAGAGAAAGTATCAGTTAACAGTTGCTATAGGGTTTTTAGAAAAAATAAGTCCAGACTCAACTTACAGTTGCCCATTCAAAACAGTATTTTGTGCTTCAAAATACACACCTTTTAATAATTTAACTACAAAAGATTACTCTGCTAGAAGGAGATTCTATTGCCCTGTAGAATCAGGGAAATAAAAAAAATGAAGGAATGAATACCAAGAGCACTTTTTAATCACACGCTACACGACTTGGCAGAAAAATGGGCATGGTTTATCCATTATTGAAACTATTTGCAAAGTGAAGTAAACACAACGGACATAAGAATTCTGGGTGCAATAAACACGAGACTTTTTAAAAATATGAAGCAAATTTCCTTTTACCCTTATATAAAATAGATGGACACACATTTAGGTATGTACTCTTAGTATCTCTTTGTATTTTAATTATAATCCCCAAGGGAGGGGGGGGAGCTGATAAAGCACTTGGATGGATAAGTACAGTAGCCTTCATTTTCTTTCACGATTTACAGAAGCAAGTAGGTACCTACCTACTGCACCTGCATGTCCATTTTCAGCTGCCATCATAAGTGGTGTTTTCCCTGAATTATCTGCAGCATTTACCAGTGCATTGTGATTTAAAAGAAGCTGCAAGCATTCCACGTGATCGGCAAAGGCTGCCGCATGCAGTGGAGTTCTAAGAGAAAAAACAGCATGGTCATAGCTTTAAGATATTAAATGATCTATAAAGAATTACAATATTGTTGTTCCTTGTAGCCTTAAGCAGAACAATACAAGAAGTTTTGAAGCTTTTTTCCTATGAAACTTGAAACTCAAAACTCTCAACAAGGCAAGTTAGGATGCTACTCTCCTATAAGCAATAAAGGTAACAGTTGCATCCTCAGTGTTTGTACAATGAAAAGTCTAAAACCGGCAAGCATCAGGTTGATCGAGTTGTGGACAAGCTCATAAAAACAGGATGTTTAACTTAACAGAACGTACTGCACAATGGAAAAAACTAGCAGTCCTCCCTATTATTCCTGATTTTTTGAATAAGCTTGTGATGTAGATAAAATGTAAGGAAAATTTGGATCTGGCCTTCCCATTATTAAAAAAATGCTACAGTATTCTACTTACAGTAATGACCTGAATACTGCAGTAACAGTACTGTAACCCATAATGTTTGACAACATTACTGTAGAGCGTAGCGGTGATTTTATAAGGTTTGTAGCTTATGTTAATTTTGAGAGGCTCCCACAACTCTAAGGATGGGTTCTCTGTCTCCACATGATAAGACTAAGACATTTGGGGAAAAGAAAATTGGGGGGGCAGGAGTTGTTTCCAGCAGTGTCTGATGATTGGGTGTTCTTGTTTTGTTTTGCTTTTTAGCTTTATTGTTACCTGGAGAACTTTGAGAGTGAGGTATTTAACTTTAATTACATGACCACCATTTTATTTGTTGTAAGGGTAACCAGAGCATGCAATGGGCAGCAATTCAATTGTTATACAACTTTAACAAAACTAAATAAATACGTAGTGTGACGTTGCACTCCATATATTTTATGGAAATATGCTAATTAGTGTGAATATAATGTAACTGGAATATGCTTTATGCAAAAGGTCTCTTGTAAGATATCATTACAAAGCTTATAATCTACAGAGTGTGTTCATCATATTTGTATGACTGTATCATTCTTGTATCTGAAGCGAGAAATATGAAGTATTACTCTGAGGTCCTACTGTAATTATGCAAAGTGTGGGCCATTAATGGTGGCTTAGGATCTTGATGGCTCCTATTAACTAGGACAATTGGTTGTGAATGGGTTTATTTATTTGCAAGCCTTCCTGTGTACTGACCTAGGTAATGAAGAATGAGGTCTTACAGTGACATGAGACCATGTCACATGATACTAGAATCCATCTTAAACCTTTTCCATTTAGAAGGAGGGGTCAGGACCCAGAAAGACAAAAGACTCCCGCCTTGGGCCAGAGCCATAAAAGGGGATGGAACAGAAAAAAGGGGGCTGCCAGTCATGAGAAATCCCCTAGTTACCACCTGAGCTGGAACTAACAAGGACTGTACCAGGGGAAAGGATTGGGCCCAGACAAAGAAGGAGTCTAGTCTGTGAAAAAAGCTTATTGGAACACCTCTGAGGGTGAGATTTACCTGTATTCAGTTTCTTAATGTATTAGGCTTAGACTTGCATGTTTTGTTTTATTTTGCTTGGTAGCTTACTTTGTTCTGTCTGTTATTACTTGAAACCACTTGAATCCTACTTTTTATACTTAATAAAATCACTTTTGTTTATTAACAAACCCAGAGTAAGTGATTAATACCTGGGGGAACAAACAGCTGTGCATATCTCTTTATCAGTGTTATAGAGGGCGAACAATTCATGAGTTTACCCTGTATAAGCTTTATACAAAGTAAAATGGATTTATCTGGGGTTTGGATCCCATTGGGAACTGGGTGTCTGGGTGCTGGAGATAGGTAATCTGCTGAGTGGTTTTCAGTTAAAGCCTGCAGCTTTGGGGGTGTGGTTCAGACCCGGGTCTGTGTTGCAGCAGGCTAGTGTGTCTGGCTCAACAAGGCAGGGTGCTGGAGTCCTAAGCCATCAGGGAAAACGGGCTCAGAGGTAATTTCAGCACATCAGGTGGCAGTCCCAAGGGGGTCTCTGTGACCAAACCCATCACACACAAAAATACACTGAGGAGATTCTCACTGCCCCAAATAAATTAAAGATTTGGATGTGTACATGACCCAGTTGATCCCAACTGTCATTCAGAGTCAGTAGTGTATTTTGTTTAATAAGAGTGCTTTCAGAAGTTAAATCCTTTTCAATCTTACTAATTATGGTCCTGCAAAACTGAATGTGCTTAAATGTTTTTGCTTAATCAAGGCCTATGTGAGGACGCATATATAGTTCTATTCTTATTTCATAACCCCCATCAAGTGCACTCTTAGCTTACAATTTTTATGTTTTACAACTAGGAATTAACTCAGCTTTTTTATTTGCCCCAAACTGGAGTCTACTGTTTTCTTTTAACCATAAACAGCAATCTAAGAAGAGGGGGTAAAATAAAGCCTAACTACCACCATACTGGGTTCTGGTGAACAGCCCTAAGCCCTGGGCATTTTAAAGAAAACAAAGTAATATTTATTTTGGTAGCAATGTAAAATAATTAATATTCTCTCTAGAAGTGAATCACCACTTCCTTTGTTAAAGTTCAACTTCTGTGTCATCAGGAGCTGGTCTGACAAATTTTAGTCCAGATGTAGATTAGTTGCACAAAGCAAAAATTATGATCTTAGACTGATTTATGAAGGTGAAATGCATTCTATTCAAGAAACTGAACTCTTACCTTCCTTTGTCATCTTTACAGTTGACAATGCTGGCATCTATGGCCCCAATGAGCAGTGAAGCACAATTTTCATGATCATTTATCCTATAAAGGAAAGAACAATTCTTTAAAAGGAAAAAAATCTAACTGTTTTCCACTCTGCCATACACACTTCACTCCCTTCCCCAACTGACAGTACATTAGTATTCCTTTCTGTATATTTGTAATGTGTCCCAATTAATTTTTGCTTTAAAAATATGGCCCTGATCCCAGCTGCTATAAATCAGTGTAGCTCCATTACAAACAAATTGCAGCTACTATTTTGGATTTGAATCACAAAAGAAAAATAGGCACTGGTCCTGCAATGGCTGCGCACAGCCGATCCCTTCAACGGAGCTCTGCCAACACAAAACAAGCTGAAAGATCAATGCACTGATTAAACCTTAAAGCAAAACAAAACAAAAACCAAATACACACCTTCATATTCAACTGGAACACTTGTCAAGGTTTAAAATGGCTACGGGGAATCCTTCTCAGAAGTAAATTTGAACTAGTGGCTCTGAGTGAACTCCCCAAAACTTCTTAAAACCCTTTAAATTACTTTAAACTTAAATCACATATCTGAGCCTAGGCAATGCTCATATGTGTGGGCTTAAGTGAAAGTAACTTTTTTCAAACATTTAAAGTATTCAAAGGTCTCACTATTTCCAAGGAGTTGAGAGGTTGGGTGGGAGGGGGCGAGAGGAGAGAAATGGCGGTCTGTATTTGGCAAAACATTGCAACACCAAGCAGTTTGTCTCATGGATCCAACAGGCCTTTAAGCTGAGAAGAATGTTATCCCCTTAGTCTTCAATGAAGTCTTTAATGTTTAAAAACATTAACTGTAATTATTACATTCAGCATATGTCACTTTATAGTTAATATAAACTATTTTTTCATAGAATACAGTCACTTTTTAGTAACCTTTTAGTCAAGCCACTATTTCTATATAAATGCTGTCATTTTATGGATGACAATGACCTCTATTATCTTAAACCCAAAGAAGAGCTTGTTGAGTTTTGGTCCCTGGCTCCGGATTGCTCTACTGGGGAGAAGGAGACCATCTTTTTTTTAAAAAGTGACCATTTGGGGTTCAGATTTTATGTATCAAGTTTCAGCCAGTTTTTATTTTAAGTGGGTTTTTATATAGGATCCGCATATCAGTTATTTCTGGGAGAAGATAATTATACTACCAGTAGAATGAAGAGTTCATAAGTCAGTAATTCTAAACCTCAGCAGGAATCATGAATGTTTGTGTTTGATTATGTAATTCTTATTGATTTTTCTGCTGGCTTACCCCACTCAAAAAGCACATTCTCCCAAAATACTGCATATGCTTTGCCCTAAATTGAGCTAATTTTTTCTGAGTGTGACAGGCAGATTTGGAGCTGGCCTGTGGTAATTTACTGACAGTGTACGTTTGCCTGGTTATTGGGATGTTTACTGTATGAATATGTACGAATAGAAGTCTGTCTTAAATGCAGGTAGGAAGGAGAAGAATGGCTCAAGGCAGCCATCTATTAGTAGACACTTCAGAGTGTTAAGGCACAATGCCAGAATTTTGATGATTCTGCCTCCGTCTTCAGCCAACCTACAAAAACGGGTTTTGGCCAGGAATGGCCAGAACCTGGCAAAACAGAAGAACAAAGAACTGTAGCAGGGTTTAAAGAGGGATGCTCTCTCTTCGGGGAGAGAGCGCTCAAGGGAATCAGACTGAAACCAGCCTCAGCCCCAGGAGCCTCCTGGGGGTTGATCAGCAAGCGAAGCCTGCTTAGGTCACCATTAGGGGATGGTTGAACTTGAGGAAAGGTAAATATTTCTGTAAACTTGTTTTAAATCCTTTTTTCTCTAATGCTGCACTCAGGCCAGAAAGGGGACAGAGGTGCAGCTTGCCCTGTAATCATGAGAGTGCAGCTTCAGGCCACTAGATGAAACTTGTAACAAACTCACTCAAAACGGCAGTAATTTATATGGCTCTTGATAGCACCAGTTTTTCACCACAAGGATATGTATGGACATCATCATCGGATCTAAAAATCATTTGCTAGTACTATTATCTCTACACCCAGATAACTTTATTGTTTTCATACTACTCATTTTCTGGATACATCATAAAGCAAAAGAGCCAGATTTAATATTGATACTTCTACTTACACAGCACAGTGCAATGGAGAGAAGTTGTTACCATTAAATTTGCGGAAATATTTCTGTTCCAATAGTACCTCTATGCAGTTTTCATTACCTACAAGAGATCAGATGATTTATTGTTATAAACAGCAGGAGAATAGCTCATTTTCATATTAAGGTCACATGTGCACTGCATTTTAGCATCTGAAATAAGCTAGGCTGTACTGCATACATAAGTTCTTATGCGTGAGAACTTATGCTTCTTAAGGAGCATGAGATACTTTTTGAGGTGCTGCAAACTAGACCGATCTCTCATTTGGACGCTGTTGGTTTTTTTTTTTTTTAAAAAAGTTCTCTTGTGTTTTCACATTGTGCTATGACACTCTGCAAAAGTGTCTTTTAGATCTTCAGAGTTGGTCAGCCATCTATCACTCTGTACTCAGAAACTTAGTGTTCGATTTACAGTCTCAAACCACCCTAATGAGAAGACACTAATGCCAGCCTGTTGTACTGTGTGTATTACAGTAACGGGGGGGATAGTCTCATGCACCAGTGTACAGGAGGTGGCTCTTGTAGGATGGAATCCTCGCCTCAGTGATGTCACTTGGAGTTATGCCAGATTTCATGCCCAGCCTCCAAAGGATGGCTCCAGTGTGCATTATGATTGAGGCATGCACCTAGTGGCTGACTCTGAAGCAAGGTTGCTGTTTTGCTGGTATCTCCCTGCCTTCTGACTTGAAGGATTAATGATGCAATTTCTTGCTACAACTTCAAAAGGCAAAAGGAGAGAATCTACATCTCAAACTTTTTATGCTGCTAGCTATTTTACTATACTACTTCCTAACACTAAACCCACAGTTGAGTTTGGCAAAAGGTATAAAAAGAGAAAATCTTACCATTATAACAAGCCCAGTGCAATGGTGTATAACCTTGATTATCTTTGAAACTACAGTCCTCTTCTGACAGTGCCATCTGCAGTAATTCACTCAGCCAAGTGGCATGACCATGAGCTGCTGCATAATGTAGAGGTGTCCTGCCTCTGGAGTCTTTACACAAGATAGATACTTCTTGTTCCAACAGCATTTGAACGCATTCCTCATGCCCAGTCATAATCTGATAACAAAGAAGTGAATCAGCAGGTTGATATAGTGTCAGTGCTGTGGCAAAGGATATGTGAGATACATGATGTATCTTTTGAATACTGGGTGGAAAGGCTGGGGTCCAGGAAATTGGTGAGAAGCTACTTGCTCCCCGGAGTGCCTCTTTGTATTGACAAGCACTAGTACCGGCTTCTAAGGACACAGTTTACCTGCCCTCGCAGTCTGAGGATGAGCACCTCCAGTGAAGTCAGGTACAAGTTAGACCATTAGGAGTTTATGGCTGAACATGGAGATTCTTAGAATAAAGGGTGGAGTACTAAAGATCCTCTTTGAGTCTTACTGAATGGGGGTCAATCAAGAATGAAACCACAAATACTAGGGAAGAAAGGGTGAGGGAGGAGCAATAACAATACTACCAAAAATATCAAATATTTTAGAAAGCTGCTGCAGTAATCCAGCTACTACTATCACATCTGCTGCCTCTGACATTGATTTGCTTATCTCGTACAGTATTTTAATCATGTTCATGTATTGTTATCAGTATGGAACAGAAGATTTATGCAATGGTCTCTATTTTATACAGATATTTCCAGGACTCTTTTGGAAAACTGTTCACGACATGGCCATATTTACATGTAACCCTATCAGCTCTCTCAGCAACTACATCTTGACTGAGGAGCTTACTCCGAGAAGAGATTATATCTACCCCAAATCTCATTGCCTCCCGCTCAAAACTTATTACATACTTCTTTAACCCAGCCTTCCCAATATTTTCAGTTATTTACAATCATCTCTCAATTTAATACCCCTTTGTTCATAAAAGAAAAGCCATAACCATCAAGTTAATATGCATAGTTAAGGGTCATAAAATTAAATAGTCACCCCTCGATGTAAAGCTGTGCATCCCAGGAGATCGGCTGCATCTACAGAAGCTTCTTTTTCAAGTAACAAGGAAACAGCATCAATGTGCCCATATGCCACAGCTAGCATCAGTGGGGTTCTAGAAAATAAGAAGTTAATCACAGCTTTAAGAACACATGACATTTTTCCACTTTTAACTTATCCTTTGGGGATCAGGGGCACCAGGAATTCCTGCCATTTTCCCCACACTTCCTTTCTCTACCACCATCTTCATGCCCTATATTCATCTATATAACCCAAATTAAGGTACTGTTTGTCCAATTTTATTGTTAAGCAATGCAACCAACAAAATCATTATTAACAGAGAAACACATATCTGATTTGTAGGCAGTTTATATTGCAGCATTGTTCAAGCCAGTCCATGTTAAAAATTTGTTCTTTAATAACCCTTGATTATCAGCAGCCCGCAGCAGAATATCAGCCTCATGATAAACCATGAAGCTCACTTGTGTAATCACCCCCTCTAATTATTAAGGTAACTATTTATGTAATTTTAAATTCTTTAAAAAATCCTGGGCAGAATTGTTTAATAAGGGAGGGAAAGCCAATTGCATTCAGTATCTCATTTGCACCAATCATCCCTCAGCCAGACACTGGAGCAATATTTCTTCCACTTCTTTTCAAAACGGGATTTATTCTCCTTTTGCTTTAAGGTGATGGTTCAGGGACTGAAACTGATGCCCTTTAAAAACATGGCATTCATCTGTCTGTGTTTTCCCAGGTGAAATTTCAAAGCTATTCAAAATTTCCACATTTAGAATATACTTGCATCCTCCCTCCGTAACTACCTTTAATGAGAAGTGAAAACCATCATCATGTACATCAACTCCAATTTAAGTGTCACATTCAATTAATACTCTGTTCAAATTCGCTGTCCCAAAAGGCCAAGTATGTCCTAAGATATCAATGTTTTGGGAGGGGTGAGAGTCTCCCTAGAAACAGCTCAGAAACTGATCCATTTTTAACTGGATTTAACCTTTAACTGAATTTAGCCTTAAACATCTCAGAAGAATTGCATAAAGATTGAGGTAGAATCTAAAATTAATAAATAATGTTTCCCCCTTGCTAATGTTTATTCCATGGCTTTGATCAACTGAATGTGTACTTTGTAAGGTTTGTCAAATTCTATGAGGAAAAATTGGAGTGGTGCAGGAGATGTATACAGTACTATATACAATAGAAGTATTGTATACAGTATAAGTACCGATGCTGTGAGCAATTTATGGAGCTGTCATTCATATCACAGTACTGTATCAAAACAAAAAAAACCACATACTGTCCTTTGGCATCTGTCACATCAGGGTTGTCTGCAACTTCCAGCAACAGCCGCAAACATGGTGTGTGACCGTTGATGACTAGAAAGAAACAACAAATTTACCAGTCTGTAAACATATAAAAACTAACACACAGTTATGAAACTAACACAAGAACTGCATTTCAGACACTGTTCCCTCAAAACATCTATGGCAGAGAGGTTTATTTAAGGTGGGAGAAGACATTTTCCAGTGACAGAAATGAACAGTCAAGTAATTTTCACTTAGCTTGTACTAATGAAATTGTGCTCTTGGTTCTCAGTACAGCAAAAAGAGGATAGTTTTTGTTACATACAGAAATCACAAACAAGTAACGCAAAAAAGTATCTGATATTTTTTGAGTCACATCTGAGAAGACTCTTACCAAAGGAAGTAACATTTCAGAATCCTGCAGATTGGATGAGACAATACTACTTATTTTTAATGCATTGGCAGTTACATGAGCAAATCTTATTATTGTTGCTTGGACCTGTGTATGCTGTTCCTTGGGCACCTTACTGCTACGTGTCTCCACAACAGGCACCCAAGAGGCATAAGGACTGACTGGAGACACCCTCTGAGTTAGTCCCTACAGAACAGGGATGAGGTAACACTGGTGGAGGAGTGTGGGAAGCTTGTACTACTGCTCCCCAGGTTGTACCCAGCAGGAGGACATCCAGTCTCCCCCCACCCCCCATTGCCAACCTCAGACCTTTCAATGGCATAAATGTCAAGAATTCACTTTATTTATTCAAATAAATAATTTTTTAAGTCAATTTGTTCGTCTCAAAGCTAGTCTCTCCTCCCCTGTTCCCTCCTACTTTCCCCACAGCCTTTGGCCAAGATTGTCAAAAGTGACTTGCGGTTTTGGATACCCAGTTGGGGACCTCAGAGGGGCCTGATTTAAGGAAGTGATGACAACTTGCCCTCTGACAATCAGGCCCTTTTGAGAGGACTCAAACTGGGCACCCCAAATCATCGTCACTTCTGAAATTCTCAGTCTTTATTATCAAAAGGTGGTTTTCTCTATCAGTTCTCAACAGAGAGCTCCCATCTTCCTCTCATCCCTCCAGACCCTGCTTTGTGGCAACCTTCCTTAGCCAATGGAGGTTAGATAAGACTCTTTGGACCCTCACGACACAGTTAGCAGGGGGGTCACAGTGCACAGGGATTTGATGAATTTCCTTGTTCGTCAATGCAGAGGGCTAAGCAGAGCCAAGAATTCAATCTGAGTTTTTCCTCTATTTTTCTAGTTTAACATTGGTGTCAGAACTATTTCTCAAATTGAAGAAAAAAAATTAAATGTAATCCTTACAGATTTACAGCTCTTACAGACCTGGAGAAAACCTCTCTCAGTTTAACACATTATGTTTAGTAGGGCTAGACACTCAAAACATTTTTGTTTTTTTCATTTGTTGCAGGACTTGCGTTTACACAATCCACCAAATGGATGATACAGCACTGGGTGGTTTTTTTGGGGGGAGGGGGGCAAGGGGTTGTTTTTAATTGCAATAATTTCTCCATCATCTGCATATAACGTGATCCTGTTCCCATCCTAACAGGAGAGTTGTTCCTTCTCTCTGCCGGATTTCCATGTGCTGATGCAACGAACTTTGTGCACAATGCCATGTCACATTGCGCTGGCTGAGAAACTTGTACACATCATCCTGGATTTAAATTGCATACCCAGAAATAACCTTTGCTGCTCTATCTACAAAAATAAGAATTTCTCTGATATTTACCATTAAGTAATGGCATACGCAGAACATGTAAACAGCTCTGCAGTGCAAATGAGTCACTGCTTTACAGTCAAATCTCTCCCTCAGTAGGAACTGTGAATGTGTGAAAAGGGTTTAGGTAAATGATCAGTAGAACAGACACTCCAAGAAAGTCTCAGGAGTTGGCCCAGCAGCCACTTAGCATTACAGATCTTGCAAGGAACGTGAGTTTGGTCCCTTGGTCTCAAGCCAGTAGGAGCTAGCTAAGCACTAGAGAAGCCATACACTCAGTGCTAGAGGGAACATTTGCAATTCTCTAGAGGCCCCTTCCTGGCCAGAGCAGAGACTGGGGTTAATGCGAATTGCAGTGGGAGCCACATCTAATCTAGGCTACAGAGAAAGTTACCATTATACAGGGCCAAATGATGTAATGTACAGAGAGTATCCCCAGGAGAAAGCAGGAGGTGTTCTCGTTGGACATGCCCGGAAAAAGTAGGTACTTTTAGTTGTATTATTTCTCTAGTAAAATGACAAAGCTTCACACAGAACAGAGCTGTGTAAAATTCTATGAAATGCAAACCAACCAAGCAGAGTATCTTTCAAATGTTTCGTTCATGAAGAGTGTCTGTGTGATTGTTTGAAAGGATGAGTGTGTGTGTGCACACGCAAGCCTTCTCTCTCTCTCTCAAGCACACACACACAAAGTAATTCAAGTGCTTCATTCAGTGTGATTTCTGCCCATACACTTTTGCTTGCTTTGTAATAAAAGATGCATGGAAGTGGTATCCATGGGCTGCTAGGGAGTTATCGTGTGGATATTCGTTTAGGTGCTATAGCTTCTGTATGGAACACTCTAAACAACACAATAAAAATTATTCAATTTCAGGAAGTGTCACGGAACAGTTGAGAATGGGAATTTTAGTTCCTAGTCATTTCGTGGGGGGTGTTTGTGATTGGGTTTTATAGTATTGTGCACAGCCCCGTTCCGTGTAATACTTTGTGTTATTTTACTAGAGAAAATACATAAAAGTCACATATGGTGTCTCTCTTTCTACTCTGGACTAGTAATGGCTCCCTTGGTAATCCCATCAACAGCAACGAGGCGGGCTGGAAGGGGTGTCACACGCATGAATGCACATCGTCTTTGTGCCCCTGCCAGCACATGCTTGCGCTCTCGCTCTCTCTCTTTAGCTATGTCTTCGCTGACACAAAAAGGTGTGTTTTTACCTATGTGCATTAGCTATCCCACAGTAAAAACAAGGCACTTTAGTTTTATCATGAGGCCAGCTAGGAGAGGCAGGGAATATAGTACTGAGCTTGCCTAGCTATGTCGCTGTAGACACTACAGATGCCTTGTCTGCACTAGAATTTTATGGGAAGATAGCTATCACACATTAGTTATCTTGCTGTAAAACAACCTGTGTGTCGGTGAAGACAAAGCCCCCCAGCTCTTACACACACACACTTTCTCTCTACATATATTAAGAAGAGTTAGTCTCAAGTCTTTATCCTGTATATGCAGTTTTTTGCCTTCTGATTAATATGTATCTAGCTCAACTCTTTTCTCTTCTAGAGTCCCCTGTGTTTTTGCATACACACCTAGTCCATGTTGGTTTACAGTAGATTTATAGGTTAACTTGCTTTGTTCATATTCCTAGCAGAGCTTTTACCCAAAAAGGGAGACATGCCAAAGACTCCAGGAAGCCCTCTAGGGATTAAACTATTGCTACTGATTTTACATGTAAGCCACTCGGATACTACGGTGATGGGGGGCAACGTAAACCCTAAGGTAGACAAGATAAAGAACAGTTATTAGAGTGTGACAATGGTAAGAAAAGTAACTGTAGAAATAGCATCTCCATACTCAGCAGATCTGTTCCCTGTCTGTATTTTGAGTCACAAAATAACAAAACAAGTGTTTACTACATGTTACTTCTGTTAGCACTGCAGAATCCATACACCCCTGTGAGAATGACCTCTGGACTCTGTATTAGCTACAACAGAACTTGTGTAGCTACAACAGAATTATGAACGACTTCTGAGTTGCAAAATCTTTGATACTGGTGATGATGCACAAGCCGGAGTGAATACTGCTTGTTCTTCACAGCCCAAACTCAGTTTGCAACTTTGACAGTTAGAAAAATTCTGGGCCTGATTCAAAATTGCATTACTCTAGTTTTTTGCAGGCTTTACTCTGTTGATTTAAATGGCATTAAACCAGCATAAGACTGCAGAAAGGCCGACATGAATCAGGCTCTATTTTTTTTTTTTTAAACTGAGCACACATGAGATTGAGTCTCTGAAATACAGTGAACATGGAAAGCAGCTATGCCATTTGCACAAATAACTTTCCAGAGTATGACCACATTTTAAAGGAGAGGGAAACCTTCTATTGTGACCATCCTCATTACTGCAACATTACACAGAGGTCAGGCAGACGATCCTTAAGCCCGGACCATGTTATACAAATAGAATTGGAGGTTTTTGGTGGCAGAGTAATTATGTTTTCTCAATCCAAGTAAAATACCAAACTCCCAGGGTGTCTTTTGAGTCTGCAGGAGCTGACTGTGAGCACAAGTCTTCACTGGTACTTCTGTCACATCTTGAAGCTATAATGATTTGCCAATCTCAGGTTGACTGTGCTCTGGTCTTTGAATAATGTGATGTCATTTAAATTCAGCAATTTTTAAATGTCACAATTAATGGGAAGGAGCAAGACCGTCTCTGATTGTGCAACTCCAGATACCATGCTTCCCCAAGATGAAAAATAACAAAAGGCTAAGGCCTGCCGAATTTTAAAGCATCAGTATCGCAAGGCTCTACCTCTTGAGCTAACATTATTGCTGAAAGCTAATGGAGAGTCATTAACTTCTATCCTCTTTTCAGGTATCTAACCACTAGAAGGTAAAATCATTGCAAGATACTGAATCATAAGTCCAACTTCAACCACACCACATGTCTCATTTACTTTTCAGAGACTATTCAGATGCTTAAAGGATAGTCAGGTGCTTAAGAACCTGGCTAACTTGGGCCTAAAGCTTTGAGCAGTTCTGATATATTCCACCCAATCGAAGTGAGTGGATGCAGTCAGCGTTTGGTGCATGCCAATCCATTACAGCTGACAGGAACAATAATATATTCAGGCTAAATACCCAACTGCAGGCTAACAACCTGTGTACTAGCTGCCTAGATGACAACATGGGACAACTCCAGCCCACCAGGAGCCTTCAACATGATAAGGCGGGACTCTGGTAGGTATAGATACACACTGAAAAATATGAGCAATAAGAAAATATACTGTAATTTTTAGTAGCTTTAATAGGGCATGGACTTTTTGACAGAACTATAAATATATGGAAATAAAGCAGGAGGCACAATTTGAAGATGAGGTGAAAGGAAAGGAAACCAAATGACATCAATACTTATGGCTAACACATCTGCAGAGCAGGATCTCTCACAGTGCAAATCTTATGTGCACATATTACATTTAATCATGGCGTTGTATGGTGTCTATTTTCCTCTTGCACCACATGCACTATTAATCCTATACAGGAATTAGAGCATGTGATGTATCGAAAGGAAATTATACCATTGTATCTGCACTGCGTTTTACAGTCAACACTCAGTGACACATTAGACAACCATCTAAAGCTTCTTCTTTTTTTTTTTAAATAAAAATTCACTGACTTCTGATAATCAGTTTGTGCAGTTGCCATACAGCTCTCCTTTGCTGCACTGTGGCAACATTAATATATGCGTCTTTGAGCCACAATTTAAGAAGTCCAAAGCATATTGTTTAATTTATACCACAGGTCTACAATCCAGGTTTTCCTTAGATACAGTTAAAATATACTGCAGATAAAGGTGAGACACAAAGTAAACACAGCATATTTTATTTTGTGTTGCCCATTTGCATATATGACTGCATTTTAAAAACTGTAAGAATAAAATGTGCACACATCTCTAAAATCTAAGCAGAAAAAACAGCTGTGCAGGAAGACAAGTAAGTCTGGCCCTGAAAACGAATCTATAGCAAACAATGTACTGATTCTATTTTGCCACTAGAGGTTGCTGTTGGACCATACTGAGTCCATCAGTATGAGGTACCATGACAAGTAGGTTCATTGTTCTGTTTGTTAACTATACATAGATCAGATGGGGGGAGCCAGAAATCTTTAACATGTTAACGAACAGCCTTTAAGATGTACGACACCAGTTCCATACTTTGTAATTAGAGTACCTGACTTGCTAAGGAACACTCAACAAACGAAGGAGAGAAAGACTATTAACCCTTATGGAAGTGGCTGGTTCCCAAGAAGTTTACTAGCTAGGTGGATAACACTTAGAAACTGATGATTTTCTCTAGGTTTTAGAGGAAATAAAGGGGTGGGGGATGTGCTGTTGCAGAAGGCCACTGAAGGTTTCTGGCGGTGGAAGGGCAGAGTGGGACTTATCTGGAGTGAGTACAAACTATCTCACTTCATCATCAGTGGGATCCACCTTGATTTTCAGTCTTTTTTCCTTGTAAGATCTGCCTCATTGCTACTTACATCTTCATCTGACTCTCTAGCCTGAAACCATCAAGTATGAGGTGGGGTGGGGGAAAACCTTCATGCATCAGAGAAGGAAGATAGAAAGAGGAAATAGCCCTGGTGAATGAGGTCTAGGGTCAGGCTGTAGGGGGAGAAGTGAAGCACTTCATGGGGACAAGGGAAAGTTGAGAAATGGAAAGATAGTTAGCTCTAGTTCCTGGTGGCAGTTCATAAAGATGAAGTCTCAATGCTCCAATAATTAATTAGGTTAGCAATAACCTTCAAAAGAGATGGTAGCTAAGCAAACATCACTACTAACCTCTGTCTTGTTATAGGTTCTCTCTCTCAAGATAAAATACAACTACACTCACCTGAGGCATGGAGCGGGGTTCTTTTGGTGATGTCATCTTTTACCAAGATGGAAGCACCCTGGCTGATGAGAGCTTCAACACATTCTGCATGTCCCTTAAAGGCAGCCAGGTCCAAGGCAGTGCGTCCTTTCTCATCCTTAATATCCAAGTCTACCAGAGACTGAAGAAGTACCTCCAAGGCTTGATGATGACCATTATAGGCCTAGAAATCCGAAACAGGTTATATTGGGAATAAAGCAATACAGATCTTACTCACTACTCTCCTGACTGAAAAGCACAACACGTGCATCCCAGGAGCACAATTTTTCATTGTGATAGTCATTTGAACACAATGGAAACTATAATACAGAGATACTTTATTCTATGGTTCTATGACCTGAGACTCCCAAGTACATGTGGTTTTTCCCACATTCCAGTGTGAATGGTATAGGAGGCCAGAGGGTTTCAGGTGCCTGAAAATTTGTGTTTTTTAATTACATAAGAGGCAATAATGAACATCTAGTCTCTGATCTACATGCCACAGTCCAAAGAACCTCACCCAATCATTTCTGCATCAAGCCTTATCAAATGTGTACAGATAGCTCAATGCAATGACACGTGCAGGATATAAATATGAGAGAAGAGACAGCATGGCGTAGTGTGCCGCAGAGGTTTGAACAGCGTGAGTCAGACACAGCCACATTACTCAGCCACAAATAAGTCACAAATAAGTCTGCATGCCAGCCCAAAGAAGTGCACATAAAACTTATACCCACACCATCTTTGTATATTCTTTATATGGAATGTCTTTTAAATAAAAAATACTTTAGATATTTAAAGTCAAATTTACTTCTATAGTGAGGCCAAATTACCTTAGTACCATAAGCCTAATTATTGAGATCTCTATGGAAGAGAAAAATTCTAAGTAGTAAAACATACAGAAAAGCTATTTCAATTACCTATTAATATTGCAGCTTTAGGGTCTCACATATTGGGGACCTTCTGGCACTAAAAGCCAGAGAATGCTTCATTGGAGAAGCCTGCCTGGTGAACTTCCCATTTACAAAGGTGTTTGGTTCTCATTTCTAACCCTGACAGGATGAAAGATAGTTGATGTTAAACCTCTCATTCGTCCAGCACTCTGTTGCCTGTCCTGGACCTCAGGCCAATGTGGTATGGGGGATGGGTAGAGAAGGAAACGAAGAAAACTTCTGGCACCAGGTTGATTTAAAAATAAAATAGTGGCTTGCCAAAAATTGTGGAACTTTTTGGCTAGACATCCCTGGAATGCTTTGTCTCATGCAACTTTGGAAGTCCACAAGAATGAGCCCCTCCTTTGGTCAACATTCCCTCCAGTCCCCCTCCCCCAGCCCTCTCTTTTTAACCCACAGTATTCCATACAAAAGACAGTATTAAGAGAACCTTAAAGTTGCACTGGTAAGCCGCCAAAAGTCAGGAATTGCCAAAATTAAGTTTGTATGGGGTAGGAGGAGGGTGAAAAAGTGGGAAAAAGAGTGGGAAAAAGAGAGTCAACTGTTGATAAAATCCATGACTTTTTGCAAAATTTCCCATGACAAATTTGCTGTCTTTATAGGAGATTTTTTTGAATGCATCAATACAACAGAAAAAGGGGCTCCCTTAAATTAGTGAACTCTCTAACTGGAAACCAGAAGATATTTTCTCCAGTAGGCTTCTGACCCTTCCAAGAATTATGCACATGCTTACTCTAGTGCTGTGAGTCGTCCCATTAAAAAAAACTACTCACAGTTGTATGATTTTAAGCATGTCTTAAGTCTTTGCAGGATCAGGACTTTGTTTATTTTATTTTAGTTGAATTTTAAGTTTCTACAGCAGCTTTCAGAAAAACAGCTGCTTCAAAAACAAGATGCAGTGATCATCAGAAGTCAGGTGTGTGCATATGCTAGGGAACCTGTGTATATCCACAGATAGCACAGGTAACATGTAGT
Source organism: Eretmochelys imbricata (assembly GCF_965152235.1). Classification (NCBI taxonomy): domain Eukaryota; kingdom Metazoa; phylum Chordata; order Testudines; family Cheloniidae; genus Eretmochelys; species Eretmochelys imbricata. The sequence goes on from NC_135582.1 coordinate 56,824,150, forward strand.
CTCACTGCTCATTCAGTTTCAGGAAAATTTAAATTAAACCCTGCAGAGAGAGTTTTGTGAAAAACAAACCACTGAACATGCATTACGAGAGAAAGAGCAAAATAATTTGAAACAAAGGGTTTGATACACTTCACCCATTTTCCAGTTCAGACCCATTCTAAAACTGATTGTGATGTTCTTTAATTTATACATTATTCAAATTGAATTGTTGAATAATTTCTTCTAACAATCCTTGGGCTGTGATTTATTTGTGAGCAAGCACTTTGCTGTAAAGTAAAAATCTGTGCTATTTTGATTGGACACTGAGGTTACATGGACTATTTCTGGTCTCTGATTGAATATGAGCAATTCTCAGAAGAGGTTTCCGGTGCAAATGTTCACAGTTACAAGCTTGAAAGTTTGTTTATATTTGATGTTTCAGGGAACATGTATGCCAGCCAGTAAACTCAAACAAAAAAGAGGGATGAAACCAGCTGAAACTTATTCATTTATAAACTCCAGTGAATATCCATGAAAATTATTTGCACGGTTCACCCAACTCTAGTGGACATGAACTGCACTGCTTATCATTGGACTCAGTCACATGCTGGGGGTTTTTTGTTTTGTTTTGCTTGGGGTTTTTTGCATTAATCTCTGCATAGTTGAAACAGTTCATGAAAAAGGCCTACAAGAAGGAAATACAAATGTAAAAAAAACCACACCCACTAATAGTCATTGAAGTTCCAAGTCAAGTCTTATTTTTCACCCTTAAAAATTATGACTTTCCAAAAATAGCATCAACTAAGGATTAAAGAAGCTAATTCTTTCCCTGCCTATCTCCTATTAACATTAACAGGAAGCATACATATGTATCTAAGGGAAGATTAACCCTGAGGACTCAGAATTTCCTGGCTTTTAGGTATGAACCAGACTATTAACCTTATTTAAAGATTTGATTGTCCTCAATATTTACAGCATACCTACTGGGCCTGGCTCTTTTCTGACTCACATTGGTTTTACATTGCTGTAATGTGAGAAGGATAGGGACCCTCTGCATTTTAAGTATAATTAGTATGATTATACACCAGCAGTAATACAAAAGATTTCAGAATCACATGTAGATGCAAAAAAGTATAATCAAAATTTTCCAAAACCGAGTTCCTAAAGTAAGGCTCCTAAATCCTTCTTTAGGGACCATAAATGGCTGGATTTTGAGAAGTGCTGAGCAGCTAGCAGCTCCTCTTGACTACAGTGGGAGCTGCTGAGTGCTCAGCACTTTTGAAAACCCAGCCAAGTCAGGTATGTCTACACTTGGGGCTGGGGGTGTGATTCCCAGCTCCAGATGATGTACCCACGCTAGCGCAGATCAAGCTAGTGCACTAAAAACAGAATGTAGCCATGGTGGCACAAGCAACTCGCCACCCAAAATGCATTCCCTCAGAGACGCTAGATACGTAACTTGGGTGGCTTGCACGTTAGCTCAGTGAGAGCTAGCACATGAATGTCTCCTAGACCTGGAAATTATACCTCTGCCTTGAAGTGCAGACATACCCTTAGTTAGATACCTTCGTAAGGATTTAGGGCTTGGAGTTTCAAAGGAAATTCAATGTGAACTGTGCACCTAGCTCCCTTACGTTTTTTGGTTGTTGTTTTTTTTAATCCCTATCGAGGAAGCATTTTTTAAAATCTTGGTCCTAAGTCCCTTTCCAGCTGTTACAATGCAGGTCTACTTACTTCACAGAGGTTAAGTGGTTATTTATCCGATCAAACACTGAACATGTGTCGTATACTTACAGCTAAATGCAAAGGACTTTTAGTAGCTCCTGAATCTGGTTCATCAAAAATGTTGCTGGTTTTTTCCAGAAGCTAAAAAGAAGAAGAGTAGTTTTAAAACGTCTTGCAAAGCATAAACACTTCCACAGCAACCTAAAACAAAACAAATCAGATTACAAGTTACAACTTGTTAAAAGCAGGTTTACGGTTACTTTGGTGAAGAGAGAAATGTTTGCCAGATTTACTATATACCAACGGAAGTACCAGGAAGATTTTAATACTAATCTTCAAGAATACCCGATTTCTAAACATAAAAGAAAACACTAAGAATCCTACTTCTGTACAAGTGGCTTTCAGTGCCTAGAGTATGGTGTACTCTACTGTATGTTAAATGTTATTTTCTGTCAACTGCCTCTGTAAAATAGATGCTAGATTTAAAAGTCAATCTAGTTCCCACTGAAGTCAAACTACCCACTGATTTTAATGGCAGCAGGATTGCCCCCTTAATTTGTTCTCTTTTGAGTGACTATTAACTTTAAGAAATGTGGTCTTTTAAAAAACAACAACAACAACAACAACAACAAACTTATTCTTAAATACATAGGCTTCATATGTAGATACACTAAACTGAATGATAAAATTAGAAAGCAAAAGTCTATGTGTGGATTTTTGCAGCACTATCACCACCTGTAAGGCTTCCTGGAAATGACCTCTTGTACTAACCAAATTCCTGTCCTCGCTTGACTTTTACTCAGAGTGAGATAGGATAACCTCTGCCACTTCAAGTGTCATAAATCAGCAGGCAGACAAAAATATTTTGTTTGCAGACATTTCCCACAAATACTTAAGGAAGGTTTTTAATGAGTGTTTAACAGCTTTTTGTTGTGACCTCCCCCACAAAATATTTTCCAATTATTTGATACAATGAAGTCAAAACTAGTTTAAGCCCCAGGACATTCTCATCCATGTTAAGAGTCCCACTGAAATCAGAGGGACGACTTGCATGAGAAAGGATTACTCACAAAGGAAGAAGGATTTGCAGAGCCGAGCCCTTAGCCCAAATTATGAATGATAAATAAATCTGTAAGAAGAATGTAATGTGTTTGTATATGCTTATCAAAGCAGGAATTACCTTTATAATGACAAGGCCAGCACATCTCATAACTAATCATACATACAGACAGCTCTCAAAGCACTTTACAGGCTTGTCAAGTGGGATAACTATTCACCACCTGAATGGAACATGGCAGCTATTTAACAGCAGTAGCAAAATTTCACTGGGATGATTATTATTTATATTACTATAGCGCCTCTGAGTCCTGGTCATGGACCAGGAACACATCGTGCTAGGCACTGTACAGATAGAAAGTGGAGTCCAAAAACGTGTCCAAGTGAAGCTGCAAGGGTGATGATGTGTTTGTATACAGTGCCACTGGTGTGCACGGAATGTTACACTACAATTAGAGACAGTCCTTGTCTTAAGGCATTTATGATCTAAGACGAATATGGGTATGACATCAAGAGGATGCTGGAGGAAATAATATCAGGCAAGAGTTGATGGAAAGGGTGATGAGTAATTAATAAATTTGTGGGGCTGCAGAAGCCATGACAGTTCTTTTTATAGTTATTTATTTTTGTGATGGAGGGAGATAGATAGTTGAGGATTTGTAGGAAAAAGGTGGGTTTCAAGGAGGAGAGGAAGATTTTGTGGCATATACAGTATTAGGGGCAACATTCCAGGCATATAGGGCTGCATGGAAGAAGGTATGAAGATGCTTGTATGAGAAGGAGAAAAACTGTAGACACAATATCAGATGTTTCCCTGACGTAACTCCATTGACTTTAACAGAATTACACCAAGAATAAATCTGACCCATCAAAACTATCCAACCCGATTCCCATCTAATGTTAACAATCTAGTCAAATGCCACAAAGATATGCATATGTATAATTCTACTGTAATTCTAGGAAAATAAATTGATTTTATTTACATGGTTAGTGTTTTAAAAAATATTAAAATTGGGAAAGAAAAATATGTTAACATTGGACACTGCTGATAATTCAATATTCGTGTATGTTAATACAAAATATACTCCCTTCCAGATACAGGCCTCAAGCATGCAATTTGAATCAGGAATCAAATCCAACTGTGATCTTTCGGAATTTTGGGTGGTGTGGAGATGGGAGTTGGGTTTACTGTTCCACTTTGGGCTCTTCTCTAATTCCTACCTTGTTTTCCTCTCTGTTTATAAAGTGTGACAAAGTTCCTGCTCTACCTTGGTGGGTCTTGCACTTATTGGTGGATTTGCTCGCCTTGGAGCTTCACGGCAGCCCTCAGCTTGGACGTTTTTCTGAACCCACAGTCCAGGTCGACTCCTCCTGTGTCTGACCAGGAGTTGGGAGGATTTGGGGGGAACCCGGGCACGCCCTCTACTCCGGGTTCCAGCCCAGGGCCCTGTGGAATGCAGCTGTCTAGAGTGCCTCCTGGAACAGCTACAACTCCCTGGGCTACTTCCCCATGGCCTCCTCCCAACACCTTCTTTATTCGCACCATAGGACCTTCCTCCTGGTGTCTGATAATGCTTGTACACCTCAGTCCTCCAACAGTCCGCGTTCTCACTCTCAGCTCCTAGTGCCTCTTGCTCCCAGCTCCTCACCACAAACTGAAGTGAGCTCCTTTTTAAAACCCAGGTGCCCTGATTAGCCTGCCTTAATTGATTCTAGCAGCTTCTTGATTGGCTGCAGGTATTCTAATCAGCCTGTCTTAATTGTCTCCAGAAGGTTCCTGATTGTTCTGGAACCTTCCCTGTTACCTTACCCAGTGAAAAGGGACCTACTTAGCCTGGGGCTAATATATCTGCTTTCTATTACTCTCCTATAGCCATCTGGCCTGACCCTGTCACAACAGTTATTTAAACATTTACAAAAAATCCTTATTTAATAATCTGCATTTGATGACAACTGGGATTATTTTTTAAGGTGCCTATTTTCTTTGGAGAAATTTCTCCGTGAGCAGCCAATATATACACATTAGTATTCAGCATCATTTTAATCTAAATATTTGGCCAGTAGTCTTCAGTTCCATGAGGCATGCTCTTGTACAGATGATTAATCTGAATTCCTATTTTCTCCAGTGGGTAATTGAACCTCTAAAAATAAAAGTGACCACTAAACCGGTTCCCCTGTCTGCTTAACACCTATCCCTTTTTAATTAAATTCCTCCCATTTATTGAACATCAAACCACTACATTTTGGGATCAGAACCTTAACATGGAACTTCTCCCTTTATCTGTTAGGAGGCTCTAGAAGTTTTTGAGCAAGACAGATAATTGTCTTTCGAATAGAGAAAAAATAATTTGCAAGTTACCAGAATTAAGGCTCTAGATGAAGAAACTGCAGGATTGGAGAGCTCTCACAAAAGGAATCTTAGTGTCTTAGAATTAAAACATCTTAAGATACTGCAGACTAATTTTAGTAAGCTTACTACTCAAAATGGTGAATTTCTCCATCATAAAGTCAAGCATAAATACAAATTTGATGGTAAACCTGGTAACTCTCCAGGCTCTCAGATACACAGCCAGAAAATACAAGACAAGAAATTTGTAAAAGAAAACAAGCCTCAGTAGTTCAAAGAGATACAAATAATGATTTTTGAGTGCATCTTGCTACATGTAATTCTTCATACTAATTAAAGCTAAATTTTCACATGGATTCTATAGAATTAAACATTACACCCACAAAACAGACAAAAAAGGCCAGGTCCCTGTTACTGTGCAAAATGCCTCTGCAGATAAGGTTTTGTCAGTATTTCCATGGCTTTGTAATTTGTTCATAATAAATTACAATTGTTCATGTGCTTAGGCGACTGGGGGAGAGGGGAGGTGTCATGATGACTTTAGACCTGCCCCCTCAACACACATTTTGGGATTCAATTAATAAATAAAGGAAACTGAGTTTGGAACATAAGCTCATTTATCTCACTTTAATAAAAGTGAATAAATTTAGTTATGGTGCAAGACTACGCATTTAAGTGATATTCAGCAGCTATTATTTTATCTCTAGCTCCATCCCACCCTTCAAAAAAAGTTGTCTACACTCCTGTTATTGCCACATTTGTCATAAGAACAGATACATGTAAAGTAATGGATCTATATGGAGTACACTTATAGTTCTAACTCCATAATGCATTCATCTTGCATTACATTTGTGCAGAAATTATATACAATTAGGTATTTTTTAAACATATGCGAATTTAGTGCTCTTGAAAGGTGGCAGACTGACAGCCCTGGAGACCAAAATACTCTTAACCAACAGAACTGGCAAAGTTTGGTGGTGGTTGTTTTTTTGTGATGTGGACACTTGTCCACTGAAAACAGGCCAGAGATGAATTCATTGTTGCACACAAAACCATCCACTAACCATCAGATGTTAGCAATTTTTGATCACTACTGAACTGGACTAAAACCAATACCTGGCAGTGAAAGGCTTCTCATATCACATTTCTAATCCCCTGAGCAATCTAGTCCTCTTAGTTGCTTACTAACTAGGCTTCTGCGGCATTTAAGCCGGTGTCAATAACTTAACATCATAAAGGGACATTTTAAGTAAAAGTGGTGAGTGACACTTTTTAAAAGATTAGGGATAGGATACCCATCTTTCTACATTTCCTCACTTGATACAAGCACATTTTAAAATGGTCAGTTTATGTACGAAGAGCTGGAGAAAAGGCTTCATTTTCCTTCACACCCGGCCAACCTCTTCTGAACCCACTTCCCTGCAGGGGTTTTTAGTAGTATGATGCTAGTTTCACAAAGCTGGTACAATGTAAGGAAACTCCTATGACCATGACTTAGTTATGTCACTGCTAGTTAATTACCCTGTGAAGCTGGTATTATAAACTGTATCCTGTCTCTCTCAACTCTGTGCCACGATTAGAAATACTTATAGTTCTTGCACTGTTTTTTACAGGAGGGGTATTTATTGACATCAAGAGGATTTGCTGCCTGTTCTAATCCTCTGGCTATAATAATGGATTATGATCAATTATTGTCCATTTTTTCTGGTTCTGATGTATCACTCAATGATACAGGATGGTTTATATGCTTCTTCTTACAGGCTATATAGTATGTTCTAGGAATTAGCTCTAGTAAAAATAAGGAAAAGCTCTACATGGCATTTCTGAAATTTATAATCATTAGACAGAATGGCAGATGAACAGTTTAGTCACTCATAAAATGTTTAAATCAGGCTGCTGAAAGGAAGAAGTTAGAAGCTATTTCAGTCCATACATATCACAGTGAGGGGTGCTACGTTAAATCATACAATAGACAGAAATACATGGTTGCAAACAGGATCTGACAAGTTCAAAAGTTTTGATGCACCATATTATGCGTGTTGCTGGTAACTACGTTAAGTAAAGGTCTGATCCAGCTCCCACTGAAATCAATGAGAGCCTTTCCATTGATAAGTACCCCACCCTACACTGTAATGCAACTTTTATATAGATATTCAGAGTTACATTCAAACATGAATATTTTAAACGTTAATGAACTTTTTCAATTAGTGCAGGGGTGGCCAACCTGTGGCTCTGGAGCTGCATGCAGCTCTGTGGAGGTTAATATGCATAGGCGCTGACTCCAAGGCTGGAGCTACAAATGTTAACTTTCCAATGTACTGTGGGGTGCTCACTGCTCAACCCCCTGCTCTGCCCCAGATCCTGCCACCACTCCACCCCTTCCCCCCAGCCTGCCATGCCCTCACTCCTCCTCCGTCCCCACCAGAGCCTCCTGCGCACTGCGAAACAGCTGATTGCCGCGGATGGGAAGGGGGGGAAGGATGGGGAGGCGCTGATTGGCATGGCTGCTGGTGGACGGAAAGCACTGGGGGCTGGAGGGGGGTAGCGGATGGGGGGCTGCTGACATATTACTGTGGCTCTTTGGCAATGTTCATTGGTAAATTCTGGCTCCTTCTCAGGCTCAGGTTGGCCACCCCTTAATTAGTATAATTAATATTAATCACATAAAATAGCAGGCCGTTAGGCTAGATGGGTATAATGTGATAATCTAGCCATGGTATTTATTTTGAAAGGGTGTCGAGCAAATAGCATATAGAAATTTTCACACTCACACAGAGCTAATCAGAAGGCAATTAAGACAACAGAAATATTAGAATAGCGTACTTTTGCATTAAAAAATGTGTACAGATATAACTTCTAATACATGAGGTCATCCAGAATAAGCAATTAGTTACGATTTCAGAATGCCACTTTCAAAACAGAGCATAAATATTAGAGTGACATATAGGTTTGAGACTGATCTCCGCTTCTCCATTGCAATATGAAGACTCAAGCACTGTTTATACTGCAGGAAAAACATATTAGCCAGACCTGTGTTTAAATATTGCTCTTGCTGGCTAAGCGTTAACACAGTTTCCTGGCCAGCACAGGCAGGACAACACAAACTTCAGCATGGTTAGAACTGGGTAGTTCACAGACTAATAGAATATTAACCTCTGTACCATTCTACATCAAAGGGAGGACATGTTTAGCTTCAGAGTTCATTCTAAATTAAAGGGCTAAATTCAAAGCTGATGTATAAAGTGATACAAAATTACACATCAGTAAGTAGGGGTAAGGGTATCTATACTAGAAAAGCTGCATAAACTTGATCAAGACAAACTGGTGTGAACCTCAATCCAGGAAACAAGCACTTGGTTGAGTACTTTAATGAAATCAGGATCTTAAACCAGATTAACCCTTTATAAATCAATTTATCTTATGTCAGTAATTTAGCACAGTAATTTACTGAATTAATCTAATGCAATTTAAAGATTAAATAAATTTAGGTGCCTGTACAATTCAGATTTACGCCAGTTCAGTTAGATTAATCTGTGAATCAAAACTGAAATCAATCAGTGCAACTTTTCTAATGCAGATAAGGCCTATAGATGCTTGAAGAGGCTTGAAGAAGGTATAGATTGAAGTAGGGTTTGAGCTAATTTAAATCTGCACCTTTTGTACATGCTCCTGGTTATCTGATTTTCCTGCTATGCTCCTTTCCTCTGTCCACTCTCTGTGTAAATTACTTAGGGCTTGTCTACACTTAAAGCACTACAGCAGCGCAGCTACACCGCTGAAGCGCTTCAGTGAAGACACTACTTACGCAGATGGAAGGGGTTCTCTCGTGGATGAAGGTAAACTACCTCCCCGAAGTGGTTGATCAGAGAATTCATCCCTTGACCTAGTGCTGTCTACACCGGGCATTACGTTGGTTTAACTGCGTAGCTCAGGTGTGGATTTTTCACACCCCGAGTGACATAGTTATACCAATCTAATTCCCTAGTGTAGACCAGGCCTTAGAGTCCCATAGATTCAGACTCACTTCCGAATTGGCCCTGTAATTTAAAAGAAAACACCCTAGAAACCGTAGATTTCGCTTCACATTACCAAAAGCAGCTTTAATTTATATACAGAAAGTAACAAACCAATCAGATACATATGATTGATCCATTGGATCTAGAAAATCACACTGACTGAAGAAAAGCAAAATATTTTCAAGTGGAAGCTTGAAATCTAGTCTTTAAGAAGCAGCAGTCAGAAGGCTTGCTTTAAATAAAAGTGACACACATGCATTTATTTGAAATACATAGCATGCTGGTTAAGAAACTGTGATTCTTCTGTTGAGTTCATAACAGAGTGAATACGAGAACGTGTATAGCAGTAAGAATTTAAATGAAAATCAAAGCACACAACATGCAATTATTTTTTTCATTTACTTACTATCTCCAATGGACTTTTGCTTCCAATCTGATTAAAAATGGTAATTAGTATAATTAAAACACAGAATATGAAAACATTTTGGTGCATTGCAGATGTTTCTTTTTTAGTTCTTTGCTTTACAATAAACTGCATTACAAATATTTCTTGAAATATTTTTCATGAAATAGGTCTCTGATCTAAAGGTCTTGATCTTGCAGGTCTCTGCTTATATATGTAGCACTACTAAAGCAAATGGGACAACTCACTACTGAAAGTAAATATTCAGGGCCCAGTCTATGTGGAGTCAAACATTTTCTTTATTGGGAAAAAAATAGAAAAGTAGGGGGGAAATACTATGGAATACAGATCTATCACTAACCTGTTTGTTCAATGGTTACTGTTACAGATATATGCTTAAAATTATAAAGTGCTTTTTTATGCTAGTAAAAAAACCCTAAAACGTAACTGTTTTTATAATATCAGTGAACACAGAGAATAAGCAAACTATTAAAAAAACCTTTGTTAAAAAACTAGAAAACTCTGTCAGCAACCCAATTATCTCATCAACCCAGACCACAGAAACAAGGATGTTTGTTTACCATTGGATGGAATTTGGACTTGATCTAAAACTAGCAATAAGAAATCATTTTAATGGCTGTGTTACAGGTGATAATTATGTTGCCAATGTGCTATTTAAGGACACATTTTGATTCTCGCATGAGATTTATACACATAATTGCCATTTGTGCTAATGGGAGTTCCATGACTCTCTCCAACACACAGCCATGTGCTAATAGATTCTCTGTAGACTCCACTCTAAGCAAAGTCACGCTAGAATTCTTCCTGTTCCACTAAAAGATTAATCATCAATATGGTGATGCAGGAGACGTTGCTAACTGGTGGTGCCACTAGGAAGGCTCTCTTTGTTAAATACATGTGAAAAATTAATGCTCTTCTGAAAATTGCCTTCAGGAGGGCTAGAATAGAGATCATAATTCTGTCTTCATTATACTTCTTTAAAACAACTGCAGAGATGCAATTATATGTATTATGCTGTAATTTTCCTACCATAATGAACTCAGGTTATGTAGTAAAACACTGTTACACCGTTTCAATTTCAGTAAGGTTTTGTGCATTAACAAAAATAAATTTGCCAACCAATCTTTAATCCAGCAATAATGCTACATATTCTATTTACTGCTGTTCCTGCATTTTATTATAGTCCTTGGCACATATCCCACAGCTCTGTACATCTGAAGAAAGAAGATGGCCGGTTATTGCTGCGTGGGGATAGGAGTCTTCTGTCATTGATTTGTGTTATTAATGTTGGGCAGATTTTTTTTTAAATTACATGACATTGTTACATGTGATTTTCCCCTCTAAATTTCAAGCTTTGATTTGGGACAAAAGCGAAGGTATTAAAACAGCTAAAGGGGAAATAAAGGGAACAAAGAGGGAACTAGAGCAGTGAATGAAAGGTCCTAATGTTACACCATTCAGGCAGTTTAGAGGTAGACATGCTGCTCCTTGAGCCACCAGGAAGGTCAAGGAGTCTGACAGCCACCCACTCACCCACTTAGCAGTGCATCTACATTCCAGACCGCAAAGAGATACAGGCATTATTGGCCTGGGTGTATGTATGGCTAGTAGGTACTCTGGGTACTCACATTAAATAAATATCACTGCCTATATTCTTTCGGGTTAAATAATTTAGGCTGACTTGGATGATAATCGTTTTTTAAAAATGCTGTGGGAATTTTCGTTTACCCTACTTGGAAATTTTGATGTCTCCAGACAGGACTCAGCATGACTGTCACTTGGTTTATGACCACTCCCTCTCTTGGTAGTAAAGGACATTTCTCTCCCTCCATTTTATGCCTATATTCGTGTCGTGATGGTGGTTGCAACTACTCTTGGTTAGAGTTATGGTCACATTCCAGCAGCCTGAACCAGGCATATGCTATTTTCTCAGAATACCTCATGCTATAACAGTAGATCTTTCTTATAGTTAGAAATAAAGGGCCCCATTATTAAAGGGTGAAAGATGATTTCAAGTAGACCTCAACAGAACTAGGATGATTTACACCAGTTGAGGTGCTGCCATCCTTTTGCCTTGTCCATACAGAATCCAATTCTTAAATGTACTCTTCACAATACAGTTTCCAGGGGAGACACCAAAACCCCTCTTTTATTAAAAGCCACTTTTAAAAGGAGGATTAATTATGCAGAGCTTGCCTCCTACAGACCTCCTGTATACGCTCCTGATGGTTCCACTTGCTTCCACAATGCACACTTTTACCCAAAATGTTCCCCTGGAGAAGACCTGCCAGACTCCAACTTTTAAATATCCTGACAACAACTTGAAGTAAAGTGCAGAAAGAAGATACTTTTCTTCTATACACCTCTTCTCCACCAAGGTAGTAATGCCAATAGAGTCAAGCTCATCCCTGGTACAATCCCGTGGCTCTGGCATCTGGCCTCTGACTCCAGCTCCAACCCTGAGCTCCAATTCCTGAATGCTGACTCCAGCTCTAACCACTAGACCTGACTCCTGCTCTAACCACTAGACATGACCACCCACATACTGGTCTCTGACACTAAATCTGGGATTGTTAACAACTCTGGTATCAAAGTCATGAGCAAGTTACTGTACTCATCCCAAACAAGTGCTGTTAAAGATGCTGAAAACACTTATGCATATGCTTCATTTTCAGTTCATGCTTAATTTTTCCAGAATTTAATCTAAAATCTTGAGAGCACTTCATAAAATGTCAAACACTGCATTCTGTACACAGACTTTTATTTACTGAGTAACTATTTTAGACATTTTTAGATAATTTTGGAAAGTTTCAGTGGGATCACTTCTTGTATCCTTCCAGCTATAAAAATCAAGTACCTTAGTTACCAGGAAGCCAATTGTATTTGTCCCTGGGGGAAAGAAAAATTAGAAATAAAATTCTTACATATGATGTCACATTAACATCTCCTATCTTGGGAGCCGCCAGGTCTCGGAATACACCCAGGTGCATGTGCCTTAAGTCACTCACCACTGAACTGTAGCCACCACTTGCTTGAAACACAGCACCCTTGAAGAACCAGAGTGGTAACTGCCTCCAGTCAGTCACAAAGGGGGAAGGTAGAACCGTGTCCTCATAATAAAGAGGTGGAGATGCAGGCAACAAGGAAGCCCAACAGCTGCATCTGGACAAATATCTGAGTCATGGCCAGATGTGGAAATGGAACTTTTGAATGCTTGTCCATACCAAAGGTTAACTTATCACTAATAATTAGCCTCAGCTCCCTGCTGTGATGGATGGATGATTGTTGATAAGGGATATATAAAATTAGCATTAACCATATGACAGATTTACTGGGCTAATGATTTTAGCTTCTTCACATACCAGGTTTACATTGTACTTCCTCTGCATTCTTAAGATGTTTTTCTGAGTGCAGGAGCTCTCTCACACACTTCAACAGACTGCCTCAGTTAAATGAAAGAGACATATCAGGATATGCCTCTTCTATTAGATGTGATTTTCAGTGCAATCATGTTCTCATCCCACCCTCAACTGTATTACAGTTGCATTAATTCACTTTCTGCCTCAGCCAAAATGTAGAATTCATTTGCAGATAGAACAAAGGAGAGAATAGATTACAATAAAAAAGAATAATTAATTCTTATGGCCAATCAAAATATTTCACTGCTGCAGAATGACATTTATTTTACGTGCTCTAAACATATATAAAATCAAAGGGGTTTAACTGGCCTTCCAGGTAACATTTTAATGTGAAATTACAGTTTAAATTTCACACTTTGCATATCAATTCAGATTTTACATTCATGGCCCATTTCAGTGAAATATACAGGTTTTTTAAAAACATCAGTATTAACTCAGTGATGTTAATCTTACCATGACTCCAAAATATTAGCTAATGACCTCCCTGAATACTAATGGAATCAGTCCAGATTTTAAAAAATGTGTAGGAAAAGAGGTTATTTTTAGCAGAAAGAAAGCAGATGGGAGATCCTGACACATTTACTCAGATATGTGTGCCTACCATTCAGTCTTTTATGATTGGCTGGTTACAGATGGAGATAGAATTCAGGTATCCATTCTCATCCCCGTTTCTTTAGCTGCATGATGTTATTCACTGCTGTACAGATATTCCATTAACATCCCAGATGACATAAGTGCCATCAGGTACAAAAGCCCTCTGACTGAACACTATTTCAGAACAAGATATTATGATAGGGGGTGACCGTGTAAGCTTTATCTAACTGGGTCAAAAGATTTGCCTTTTCATTATTAATTCCCTTCTCTCCTAACTACCCCCATTCACACACAACACACAGTTCACTCCAGCTGCTGTGAGAAGATGTAGGATTTCCAACTCGATGCCCTGAGGCAGGCAGATACTACACACAGGAGGAAGAATTCATAGGATCATAGAATATCAGGGTTGGAAGGGACCTCAGGAGGTCATCTAGTCCAACCCCCTGCTCAAAGCAGGACCAATCCCCAACTAAATCATCCCAGCTAGGGCTTTGTCAAGCCTGACCTTAAAAATATCTAAGGAAGGAGATTCCACCACCTCCCTAGGTAATGCATTCCAGTGCTTCACCACCCTCCTAGTGAAAAAGTTTTTGCTAATATCCAACCTAAATCTCCCCCACTGCAACTTGAGACCATTACTCCTTGTTCTGTCATCAGCTACCACGGAGAACAGTCTAGATCCATCCTCTTTGGAACCCCCTTTCAGGTAGTTGAAGGCTGCTATCAAATCACCCCTCATTCTTCTCTTCCACAGACTAAACAATCCCAGTTCCCTCAGCCTCTCCTCATAAGTCACGTGTTCCAGTCCCCTAATAATTTCTGTTGCCCTCCGCTGGAGTCTTTCCAATTTTTCCACATCCTTCTTGTAGCGTGGGGCCCAAAACTGGACACAGTACTCCAGATGAGGCCTCACCAATGTCGAATAGAGGGGAACGATCACGTCTCTCGATTTGCTGGCAATGCCCTTACGTATACATCCCAAAATGCCATTGGCCTTCTTGGCAACAAGGACACACTGTTGACTCATATCCAGCTTCTCATCCACTGTAACCCCTAGGTCCTTTTCTGCAGAACTGCTGCCGAGCCATTCGGTCCCTAGTCTGTAGCGGTGCATGGGATTCTTCCGTCCTAAGTGTAGGATTCTCCACTTGTCCTTGTTGAACCTCATCAGATTTCTTTTGGCCCAATCCTCTAATTTGTCTAGGTCCCTCTGTATCCTATCCCTACCCTCCAGCGTACCTACCTCTCCTCCCAGTTTAGTGTCATCTGCAAACTTGCTGAGGGTGCAATCCACACCATCCTCCAGATCATTTATGAAGATATTGAACAAAACCGGCCCGAGGACCCATCCTTGGGGCACTCCACTTGATACCGGCTGCCAACTAGACATGGAGCCATTGATCACTACCCGTTGAGCCCGACACAAAGGATTCATCACAAAGGATGGACAGGTAACATTTCCATGCTGCCCTCCCTCAAAGGTTCCACTGGAGAGCAAGAGCAGGGGAGGCAACTTTAAGTCACCGTTGAGACTCCCTCACAGCCCTACCAGTTTAGACTGACCAGGGAACATCTCCCAGCTGCCTAGGCCACACCCCTCCAAAGCTAGCAACTCCTACTTTGGGGCCTGGGTTGGAAGAAGGGAGATTGTCATGCCTTAATATGCCCAGTCTTTTTGCCCCACCCTACTTTCCAGTGTCAAGAGTCCCGCTTTACATTGGGAGAAGCTTACACTTCTTAATAAAACACATACACTCACAGCACTATATGTGCACCACACATCTTAATTGTAAGGTTGGACATTTTTCTAAAATCACCTTCCTGTTCGTTATGTGAATACGGAGGGGCTGAGTTTCTGAGTGTTCTACAGATCACTGATGCTTTGAGGATAGAATCTCGCTTTCAGTTATACATGTGCAACCTCAACCTTACAGAAAAGCATAATTGTGAGCAGAAATTAACCTTAATTATTCGAAGAATCTGGAATGATTTATTTAATCTTAACGAGAGTTGAGGGAGCTCCTTTGTTCCTAGGATAGGGTCCACAATGAATAACAGAGAAGCCAAAAAAAATCATATTCCATGGACAATTATCCTTTCCCCAACTGAAACCAAGGAATTTTTTTAAAATAATGCTGATAAAAGTAGGATGCTTAAGGAAACATGGATCAGTTCTCCTAACTAATTTATCTCCATTTTATATGGTCTCTTCCTTTTTATATCTTTTAATTAAGAAGTGACCAATTATTTGAAGTAGGGTTTTTTTATATACAGTGTAGGTCAGAAACCACCATAAAACAGAAAAACATGAATATAACCAGCCCTTTGGAAAGTCTGATGAATTGCAGAATGCTTGAAGCAAGCAATCCTATGCATCAATCCACAGATTCAACCTTGGGGTTAATTAGAATTGAATGCTTCCTGCAACATTAACTAAGGAGTCCTGTAACAGGTAGCCCAACCCTCCAGACATTAAGAGTCAAGTCACCCTGTTTTGTATCTCCTTCCCCACACCAAGAGCACTCCCCACCCCAGGGCAAGTTCTACCCTGGGCGGGGGGGGGGAGGGGGAGAGATTTATATTTTCCTCCATTTAGTGATGCTTTCAGCTTTGGGACTGCAGGATTTGGGCACTCTCCAATTCTCCATCCAGTTCACTAACCATGATAAGCAGGTGATCTCTTTCTTCTAGGGTTGCCTGATACTCCTCAACCAGCTCACTCCTTTCCCTCAAGGTCAGCTGCCTGGCCTCCTCCAATGCAGCCATTTTCTCCTGATACTTCTCTTTCAGAAAGGTCAGCCTTTCACTCTTCTCCCCTATCAGCAATGTGTCACACCTCTTGGCAGCAGTACCAGGTTCTGCCGTGACTGCAGCATCCACCCTTATGCAGCCTCCAGGTATGTGAACTGTTCATACACGCTCCTGGCTGACGTTTTCTGCTGCTTGACTTCTTGGACCCAAGCCTGCAGCTGCTCTGCTTTATTCAACTCATTAGCCTCCTCCTCCATTCTGTGCTTAAGTTCTTTTACTCGGTACCTGATCCTCTCTGGCTCATCCTTCCAACCCAGTGTCATCTCCCCCACCTTGGTTAGGGAAACGATTTTTCCCTCTGGAGCTGGCACTTCTGGCAGCAGACTATAGCATTCCCCTGCCTAGCTTATGGGCTTCTGATGCTACAACAAAATGCTTCTTGGCCTTTTTCTCCTTAGGCCTCTGTGTTGGGAATCTGCTGCACCCTCTCACCCTTCATCCATCTGGCCAGGGATTATCTTCCTTATACTGCAGGGCTTTCCTCAACTGCTTCTTCAAAGGGCAGACTTAATGTGCCCAGCCTTTCCACACTTACAGCATTTAGGTGGCCTCTTCCCCCCTTTCCTCCTATCCATCCTTCAGCATTCCTCTGATTCTGACTGGACCACCTCTGGAATCAGGTTGCCACCCTGGGCATTCAAACTGGCCACCCTGGGCATTCAAACAAGTCTGTCCTTGTTTCCCACACTAGAAACAGAAGCCCAGTGCATACCTTTCCACTGATCACGTGCTGTTGATTTTGCTGGGCTACCCACAGCACCTCCTGTTGTCTGCTGATCTTGCAGAAGTTGCAAGAGGACAACCTGGATTTGCTGTTGTCACATCAGATAATGCAGTATTTCTTCCATCTTGTTCTCTAGCGCTACCCCGTTGTTGCTTCCGTCCTTGACAGGAAGGGGTTCAGAGATCCTGGCAACTGCACCAATCTGTAGCAGTGTGGCCGCTATTGCCTCCTGAGCTCCCCCTCACAGACAGGGGTGCCTCTGCCATTCCCCATCCCTGTTTTCTCCTTCATGGGGCTCCTTAAAAGCCATGCAGTCTAAAGGAAAAATTAAAATATTCCCCACCTGGGGTCCAATTTATTTAGTCCTGAGACACGCACTGGTTCTTCTGACCCCAAAGTGTCTCTTTTCCCTTAGTTGGGAAGTTCTTGCTTTCTTTCCCAAACCAGGGCCACAGTTCAATGTCTCCACAGAAGCCAGTCTTGCCCCCTGCAGCTGCTTCTTCAAGCAAGCTACCACTTCGCAGGCTCCTGTTTTCTGAGAATCCCCCACTCACTGCAGCCACCTGCTGCTCTTTATAGGGAATTAGCAGCTCTCACACAGGTCTAGCTCCTTTAATGATCAGGGTTGGCTGGCCCCAGGCCCTCCAGCCATTAAGGGGCAAGCCACCCCTGTTACAAGTCACTCTTGTTGTTTATGGTAGAGGAGATGATCAGATTGGGCATGATTCTAAATCTCAGTCTAGGATGAAGAAAAGATTTTGTATTTTCTTTCCCTCCAATGAATACATGGAGGGTGGAAGAATGGGAATCAGAATTTGACGACTTACTCTTCTTCCTTGTGTTACATGGAAAAGGAGGGGCTTGTAGTACAAAAAAAATCATGAAGGGAAATGAATAAAAATTAAGGGCTGGTTTGTTAAACTAAGAAAAACTGTGGCAATCTACTGCAGTCAATAGCTAAAATAAAGGTTGTGGTTCCAGACAAAATCCTAGACATACCTCTCTTGTTCAGGGCACACTAAATTATAACCAAACCGTGCCAGGGTCTCCCACAACACACACTGCTCCTGTTCCTTTTCACCTGAACTGTAAAGATTTATATCTTAGCACCCAGACACATAATATTCTACCACTTCTCCACAAAATAATCAGGGTACACAACAACATTGTCACCAGTGATGATTTTACATTGGCTCCACTGCAAGTCATAGCATAGTGGATGTGCTGGGGATGGAACTTCTCCGTTATCGCCACTCTGGCTCATGCTACAAGCAGTACCAAGGAGGCGGCTATAACTCTTCAGACTGCCTTAGTTATTTCAGGGTCCATTTTGGCCAGGGGAACAGCCAAAGATGGTCAAGATGCAAAGCTGGCACAAAGCCCCCTTTGTCTTCTCCCCCTTGCTTCTGGGAGGCACAACCCATAATCTGACCCAGTGCGACAGGGTGGAGCCCCAGAACTCAGACAAACGAGAACGAGGGATCAGAGCAGAATATGTTTGCTTTCCTTGCATGTCTGTATCATTTCTAAATGAAAGATCCACACAAGGACAGCCTCCCAAACAGGACAGGACACATGAGAACATTGCTAGGAGGAGGCACCAAACAAGGGAAGCCTGGCAGCAATGACAAGGGAGAGGGGACATGTATGCTCACAAATTAAGGGGGAGAGTTAATAAGGCTTAATGCTCCACCTAAAACTTGGATTTAGAGCTGCCATAGGGAAATTTTAATTTAGAGCTTCCTTGATTTTGTGACTTTGATGTAGACCATCAACACAATTTCCCATATGGCAACTGTGACTATTACTATGCATATTATGAAAAGTGGTCCCTGTGTATTGTGCCGTCACCCCTTTTAATACAGAAATAATTTGGCCTGTTAAACAAACCAAGGAAGCAAAAAAAAGGTTCTAAAAAGGCACCAGATGCCTCTGTTTTACGGGACTGAAAATATAATGAAAATAAAAACATAAAATTTTATTTCTCAACTTTACGCCATTTTTGGTATGATTAGAGCCAACAAAACATCCAACAATATAAATAAAATCTTCATCATACTTCATATTTCAAGCACTTCAGCTAATCTGCATCACATGCTATTCATTTTTACAATTCAGAGCTTTTTATAAATTCACACTATATAATTTTCTAGCAACTCTGTTTTTTTTGCTGACAAATATATCCTTTCCCTACCTGATATGGTTAAACATATGAAAATTAGGGAGTATAATGTTGACATGGACTATGGCAATACTGCAATTACTGCATAATACGTAAGAAAAGGTACTACACTTTTGTGCAGTTGATAGTAAGGAGGGTCATGTTACCATTACTCAGCTTCATTAGATCATTCAGTTAATGTGTTGTCTATGATGAATAGCCACATAAAAAAACACACATTTAAGTAATGTTTTGACTGCAATCAAAACTCTCCAAAGCCATGCTACACTTAGGCTCTGATCCAGTGAAGCATGTAACGTGTGCTTAAGTCCCATTGATCTTGTGTGTTTAAGTGTTTTGTTGAACAGTGATTGGATTAATCATGTATTTTATAGCTAACCCATGCTTAAGTACTTTGTTGAATTGGAGCCTTAAACAAACACATACCACATGTTCAACACCACCTAAACACAAAGACCCAAACTCTGCTCCCATTCCTATAGGCAAGGACATTTCTAACCAGAGATCAACCCATTATGGTTCCCCTGTGCAGGGGAGAGAGGCTTTGGGTCTGTATCTCCTGCAGCTGCAGTCCTCCTTAATGGCTCTTTTCATAGCAATGCAAAAGGACAGCTGGGACTGGAGCACGTCCAGTATGCCCATGACTTCATGGACAAGATAGAACAACTAGCTTTGCGCTCCATGCCTCTGGAAAACGGGGTGGGAGAAAGGGAGGAGAATGCCACCTGTCTGCCCCCACATGAGGGCCATTTACTCTGGCTTTGTGCAGGGATCAAGGATCTATGTTGAAAGGGCCATAACAATGCCAAGTTACATCTGGTTCTGAATATTTGTCTGTAGTGTACCTTCCTCTACATTTCTTCAGCATCATGAACATCTATGGTGCTCAAACAATAACAATCCTGTAGAGTTCATAACATGCCCGTGAACATCTTCTGAAAATGGATGTCTTAGCACTGATTGAGCTGACTCACCAATTCCAAACACTGTCTATGGCCATAAGCAGCAGCATAGTGCACTGTGTTGTACCCTTCTTTGTCTTGGATCGATGGATTGGCATCCTTTTGAAGCAGGAACTCTAGACACCTGTGAATAATGTACACATTTAAATTACAGATCATACCATTTAACAGAATCATCTCCATTGCAACTATGAGCAATGCTAAAGCCTCTTTTCTAAAAGGCTGGCTATTCAATATTATGTTCCTTACAGAATCTTGTACCACACAAGAGTTTTCCTGCCTTAAACTTCTGTGCAGCAATATCTGTTGGTCTTGGAGTAGCTTGTTTGATACTGTGACACTCTGTATCCCAAAGCAACACCATGACACCACCATATATACCATGAGGATATGATTATGGTATGTCTTATATGAAGTATGTCATGTAAAGTATCAATGGAAAAGTTATGATTTGCTGAATATGATGACCCTATTTGTACGAATGTATCGTTTTTGTATCTAAAGTTATGGATATTGACTATTTACCAGTATTTCAAATGTGTTTGCTCCTGGGTAACACCAACAAGGTAGTTTACATCCAGTGTAGCCAGCACACTGTGGATGAACCATTCAAGGTGATGGCCTATTAAGACACACTATAGGCCACAGGAGAACCTTATCTCTACCTGATGGGTTTTCCTGTGAATGCTTCAGCCAGTATATGGATAATGGCTGCTATGACTCATCAAAACATGCAAGGGCATGTGACTAGATCATGTGATACTGGACTCCATCCCGTGCCTGTACTTTGTCATTACTGATATAGTTCAAAATTTACTGATCAAAATCACAGGTATCTAAACTAATCCAGTAGCTGGCTGACTCTGAACTCAATGGCAAATGAGCTATGATCCTAAATACATATCTTTTGAATTCTTTTGATAGTGATAATTTCTCTATCTGAATCAAATATTTTCTGGGTACTCGCTGGGTCATCTATCAGAGTTTAATTTTTTACCCCTCTGGAAAAAGATTTCAAAACGTTTTCTTTATAGATATTTAGGTCAGAAGGGACCATTATGATCATCTAGTCTGACCTCCTGCACAACGCAGGCCACAGAATTTCACCCACCACTCCTGCAAAAAACCTCACACCTGTATCTGTGCTACTGACGTCCTCAAATCGTAGTTTAAAGACTTCAAGGAGCAGAGAATCCTCCAGCAAGTGACCCGTGCCTCATGCTACAGAGGAAGGCGAAAAACCTCCAGGGCCTCTTCCAATCTGCCCTGGAGGAAAATTCCTTCCTGACCCCAAATATGGTGATCAGCTAAACCCTGAGCATATGGGCAAGATTCATCAGCCAGATTCTACAGAAAATTCTTTCCTGGGTAACTCGGATCCCACCCCATCTAATATCCCATCACAGGCCCATTGGGCCTATTTACCATGAATATCTAATTACCAAAACCATGTTATCCCATCATACCATCTCCTCCATTTCTTTGTCACTCTCTTCCACATGTCACAACCATGCAGCCAAACTAATGTAAAACTATTATCAACAACAGTGTCATTTTAAACAAAAACACTGCATAAAAACATCAGATTTGAACACAGTAATACTTGTTGAGGACACTGGGTTATATTTTCCTTGCAACATACAAACCCAGTGTATTGCATTTAAATAAAATAGTGTGTGATATTAAAGAATTATTAGAGTACCAATGCAATAAACATGTAGTTAGGGAAAGCAACAAGCATGGAAACAGAATTGGTAAATACATTTATACATCAAAGAGCAGTTTACTCAGGTTAACTCCCAATAGTATCAAGCATTTGTAGCAGAGCAATGAGTGAACAAGATAGGAGTGTAAACTGCAGCCCAAAGAAGCAGAGCGATTCTCTAAAAATGGAGTCTGCTGTATTGACACCAAACTTACAATGCAGCTTCTTTTTCCTTCATCTCATTGGCTCTTTCAAGTTCTTCGGCATTTTCATGGGAGTTACCTAAAATATTCTTTCTTCTTAACATAAGGGATAGAAAAATGCAACTCGTTTTCAAAACGTCAGATCAGTGATTTTGGTGTAATTTACCACCCCCACTCTCTCCTCCAATCAAGTGACCACTTCTTGGCATTAGTCAGGTTAAATAAAGGGCCTAGCATATAAGCTAATCACAGTCCCAAACATTGAACACACCTAAAATATACCAGCTCTTCATTCTGTATGTCAACTTCCAAAGTAATCAAAAAGTTTTGATTTCTATCAGAACCAGTTTGTTCATCACTTTCTGGAACTTTCTGTTTCTCCACACCTGCCCCTTGCCCTCAAAGACTCTTCTTTGCAATCCTGTGTTCCCCATCTCCATCCTCTACCCATGGTAACTTGCTGTACTTCCCTGTTGACCAAGGGATAGAACCCTGTGAAATTTTAACCACCAGCACTAAATTGGCCTGTCTTGACTGTGCTCTCGAAGGGTTGCTGACAGTTCCCACACTCTGCTAAAGTTCTAGGCAACACTATGATGACACTCCAGCAAAACTCTTTATACATGTAAAGGGCTGAACAAATATTCAAACTTTTGAGCCTACTGGAAAGTGGAGTGTCTCTGGCAATGTTACATGAAGGGGATCAGTCTGGTGGGGATGGCTGGTAGTGGGTTAAATTTTGTAGACAGACATTATTTGACTCTCAGGACTGGAGAAATCAAGAGCCAAGATAGAAAAAAAAGTTTCTGAACTGCTATGAACCTTCACAAATATTTGACTCAAAAACACAGTTTGGTCTAGTTGGATTTTTTGCCAAACTAATTTGCCCATAACTAATTTTAGTCTCTATCCAACACATGTATTCCAGACTGGATTTTGAGCAGTACAGAATGGTGCATCTCTTCAAAACATTCAGTGTCCCATCCTCCACATCCAGATTTGACACTATGTAACCCAATAATGATCCCAATTCTGTCTGAAATCCAGTAGGATTTCAGACATTATAGATATCTGAGATATGCAGAATATGCACAATTAATTGATACAGGATGTTCCCTGACTATTACTCATGTGTCGTGCCTCAGAAGTAAATGAACCATTCAATGCTGTAAAAGTGTTAGAGGATGGCACATGCATTGACCATGGACCCAAATATTCCCAGCCACAGTTAAAGGCTGTATCTGCTAACCACATTCAGATGATCTCACTTAAATCTATTAATAAGTCTCAAGAAGTGGGGTGGAGGGAGAGTCTGTGCTGATCTGCAGAGGCAATACATTCAGAAATCTCCATTTACTGGTAAGCGGCCTATCTATTTCATTAAAATGCGTTTGTGAATTCTCAGTGTAGGAATGGATACATTCAACTGAGAAGAAGTCAAGACAGCTAAATCTCTGGTAGAACAAACTTTTAGTCCTTCCTGAACTGCTCATTACTGGGCGGATACAAAGAAGAATCATCTTCAATGGTCTTTGGACCTAAATAGCCTGACCTCTGGAATTTTTTTTCCATATGTTGAAATAGTCATGACGACCTACAAAATGGCAATGAACATAAAATAATCATCCGGCATAAATTCAGGGTTAGGCCACAAAAGCATAGTATCATTCCATAGCATACTAAAGGCAGATCAGTAAGGGAATTCTTGAATCTTATTCACTCATCTAAGTGATACAGTGGCTACTAAAAGGACAATATAAGAAGACAAGAACACTTCCCATGATGTTCAAATCCAATGCTCCAGTTGGAACTAAGTGTGAAATGTGTTTTTTCTCATCTTGAGATGGAGCATGATGAATTCATGATTGGGATTACATGACAGGACTGCCTGTAATTTAGGACTGGACTCAATGACCCAGGACACACCTTCCAGTCCTAAATTCCTTTGTTCCCCTCTCAAAGAATGGGAAGAGGTAGGATTAGTTCCAAGCTCTATGACACCACCAGGCGAAACAGCAGACAAGGATGACATATACCATGGCCGATAAACATGGTCTTTACTGTAATTGTTAGATTCAGAAGTCTTAGCAGGCTTAAATGCTTTTTTCTATTGCTGGGGTTGGCACCCAAAGAGATAAGAGGACTGAGGAGATTCTGAAATGAGACAGATGACAACTTTGGTCTGAAAGATGGGTGAGAAAACCCTAGGGATTTAGCCATAGATCTAGTATCTAGTTTTCTAATTTCAACAGATTTAGTATTACCTCGGGGTCTCTAGAGAGCAAATCAAAAACATTAGAGTGCAACATCTTGAGGCAACCCAAACAGTCTGAGCCATAAAACATTGTGAAGTATAACTGCTGATGCCAGAGAATGAGCAACAGTGCTAGACATGTCCAGCAACATGTGTCTCACCTTTTAACTTCTCCGGAAAGGGTCATCTCACAGGAAATTTTTACTCCATAAGAAGACATTCTATAGAGGTCCATCACCACCTGATAGTTTAGTATCTTTTTGGATATGCACATTGCAAAAGCCACCAACAAAGAAGATCATTTTCAAAGCTGGCCTAGTTTATGTGATTCTCTATCCGGGGGGGGGGGGGGCAGGAGAGGTCTCATGTGAAGGTACTGCCCCCCTTCACTATCTTGGAAGCCATAGAAACAACCAGGAGTGCAACGAGGGAAAAGCAATCTTACTGATGTTTGGGGACTTGACTAAATGAATCAGGCTTTCTGCTGCTGCTAAAACTGGCTTGATGCATCCTAATCTTGGCCCAGGGCCTGTTTACAGGCAGGGCCCTGACTTGTTTCAGTACAAGGAGTAACAGCTCCTGATGGAGACATACCTAGAAACTTCCACTTGCCTTCCCTCTACTCTATCATATACTAGGGATGGATGTACAGGAAGTGCAGTCCTTTGAAGACCCTGCTGCTGCCTCATGGGTAGGACCATATGGATCTGAGGGTGATGTTCATATACTTCCTATCTGTTTTACTGCAGGGAATGGTTCTGTGGTTTGCAATGGCCTGGCACACAACCTTCTACAGTGGGGCTACGCAGAGGCCATTTAAAGAGAGCAATGAAGCTTTTTGAAGGTGTTATACTGGAAATGAATTGTATGTCAAACAATTTGTTACAAGACTTAAATGTATAAGAAACTAAAGTGAATGATCCCTTAGACCAGGAGAGAAGCAGAGAAGGAACAGAGAGAACTGTGTGGGGATATCTAACAGGAAATGAAAACAGCAGACTAATGGTTTTAAATTCCAAAGGAGACCTAACGCTATAATCAAGGCCATTTGATCTATGCTTCCTGTCATAGGGCAGACACCACCAAATTATGGAACAAACTGAGAATTAGAAATTGTACAGACTAACCAGAGATTTGAGAGAAGGGGAAATGGAGATGTCATTAATGAAGCTGTTGCGGAGAGTTTCTTAACCCCACTAGAATCAGACTTTGTTCCCAATTGGCTTAAGAGCATGGCATAACACCTCCAACCAATGGACCTCCAGTTCCCACAAGTACAGTGGTCTTTTCTTCCAGTGGCTGTTCCCACTTTTCTGCTGGAACACAGAATCTTACCTCTCCTGCTGAGTCCCCAGTTGCTTAGCAGCCTCTCACCCCCAATGGGTTCTGTTTCTGTCAGCCCACGCAGTGATGTTCACAAGGGGCCTAACTCATAGGTGCTGAAACTAGGGATGAAGGTGCACTGCCTGGCTTGAAGTGGTTTCCATGATATACAGGATTTACAGTTTGGTTGAATGGCTCTTAAAACCTCCACTGTACATATTGTTCCAGCACCCTCGGACCTATTCCACCACTGTCATATGGGTATGCTGGCAATAGCTTGTCTTTGTTGTCATCCCACACCTGGAAAGATCTCCCTCGCATTGCCTCATGCTATGTCCTTTTAAAAAGACCAAAACAGTAGAGCAGGAATGGGAAATTCCCTGAACTCTCTCTTGTGGGAAAACCACCAGAATAAGGAAACAGGAAGGCAAAATGGGAGAGGAAGTCGTTCAGCAGGAGAAGGTGGGCAGCATTTTGGCGATTTATGTTGCAACTTGAATAAAAACATACATTGTGCAGCAGCGTAACTGCACTATACATGACTCTGCTTATAGTCAAAGCTATTTCAATAATGGGTGTGTCTAGGAGGAAGAAGAGGATTACCTTTGCTAGTGGGTTTATGTTTGTTTGTTTAAATGAGATTGTGGCAGGAAGAGAATACAAATGACAATGAGTTGGAAACACAGTAAAAACAAGGAATACAAATAAGCTTTTTTACTTTCTGTCCATGTCCGAAGCAGCAGCATAGTGCAAAGCAGTACGTCCCCAGTCATCCGTTTCATTAATATTTGCCCCTGTGGTCACCAGTGTCTCAATACAGTGGAAATGACAATTCGCAGCTGCATAGTGCAAAGGTGTCCTGCAAAACAAATAGCAATTTATTACTTCAGACACTTCAGCATGACGTGGATTATACTAATGAGTCCCAATTGCACCATTCCTAGAGTGGTCTCAGGTAAAACAAAACAACCTCCATGCTCCTCCCTCCCCACCCATCCCCCAAAAACCTCAGATTTGGGGGTTTATTTACAGCTTCTTGTTCAACCAAAAAACAATAATTAGTCTCTGGCCACATTCACTTAATGAAGTTTAATGGTCTAAACTCCAGACAAGCAATATAAAACCGAACAAAACACCACCAAAAGGGCAGTTCTTATGTCTCCAGAGCTCTCTGCCTGGTTTGTACCCTGTCTCTCCCTCTCATGAAAGTAGCTCAGCCCCTTTTTTAAGTCAGCAGGCTCAGCTGCAGCCTGTTGCCTCAACTCAGGGTGACACAATGAAACATCAGCCTGTATTTAATCCTCAAAACATCATGATGTTGCCTGGCTCAGTCAGAGTCTATGGGCAATGACTGTGGTGGGGTGTGACATAGCTGTGCAATGACCTATCCACCCTGTCACACTGACAGATTCCAAAATCCAAGAAAGAATTCATTGTGCAGCATAGTTCACAGAGTCAGAGATTTGGCATCCACAACTCAGAAGCATGAGTATCATTCAGAAAGCACATTCATTGCTGGGAAGGCAGGAGTTCCCTGCTGGGTATGAAATTTTCAAAGGCTGCTTCTACCACTCAAAGACACGAAAAACCTCCACCAATTAAAATTCTTCAGTACAAAAAAAAAAGTTTTTTTGTTTCACTTATTTTTTTGGGAAGTTGTGAAATATAAATAACCAAAGAGTGCTTCATTTTCTTACTAGTGCTCTCAATTTTGTACCTGTTTCATTTACACAGGATAAAGAACAGCTTTGTTTTTATTTCAAAGCTGTTGCTGAAAAGGTGACATACCTCACTGTGTCTGTTTAGTGCATATGGTTTAAAAACAAATCAGAAAGCCCTTTACTGCACCTTTAGGTTGGAATGCCAATAATGCCTGTAACATATTAGAGCCTTTTTATGTTAGATTAGTTTATGTCGTCATTATGAACAAGAGCAAAACCTCCTAAAAGTTATAATCTTGTATATTTAATTTGCTATAACTTTTACAATGTCCTTTCTGAGATACATAGCACAAATGATCCTTAAAGAATACCCATTTAAAAATACGGCAAGACTCATTTTTTTCCATTTTAATTTGGTTACAGTTGTAGTATTTTTTGGATTACACTTTCCTTCCTATCCAGCTCTTTAAACTGAACTATGCTATTACTCATATCGCAGTTCAAAAGCTAGTAAATCACACATATTGGGACCAAGATTTTCAAAAGCGGGGACCTAAAGTGAGGCTCCCAACTCATTTCAGTATTAGCTTTGCTGCATTGCCACCACTGAGAAAAACAAAGGCATTTGAGCTGGTTCCTGCTGGCTAGCATGACAGGGGGCTTTTGACTGGGAATTCTGTGGAACACGGATTTGAAATTTCTTCCCATCTGTGGTCCAAAATAGCCCAAATCTGATGAATGTCTGGGTTCGTTACAAGGCTCATCTGTTTTTCGATTTTAAAATGGAGTGGGAGGGGTTGGGGGAAGAGAAATTTGAATTGGAAGGATGGAAAATTGTTCAAGAGGGAGGAGATTTGTGGTGGGTAATTTTTAAACTGCTGCCCGCAAAGGTGCATAGTGCATAAGATCTGGCTCCCAATTTTACCCCTTCCATAACACAAAAATAATTTAGGCTCTTGAAAAATTCACTAGATTTTCAAAATGGCAGACCAATTCAGCAGGTCCCATTGACTAGATTGGGAGCCGCTGACAGCTCAGCCATTTTGAAAATTTGTTTAGGTGCTTAAGGCCTCAATCCTGCAAAGTCCTATGCACATGATTAACTTTACACACCATGAGTAGCCACTAAAGTTAATGGGACTACTAACAGTGTGTGAAATTAAGCACATGCATATGCATTTCCAGGATCAGAGCTTAAAGATGGAGTAGGCTCCTATTTTTTAAATCCGTGGCCTGGGTGAAAACTGTTTGGCTGACTATGTAATGTACATCCGGGACGCTCAGGAAGTTGAATCAGCACATCCATTTCTGTCATAACACTACCAGCATTATTTTACTCTGAGAAAGTCTAGAAAGCAGGCTCATAAGCAGTAGTTCTCCCCAAAGTGACGTGCAGGTGCTATCTTGGGCACAAAAGCACAAGGATCCAAGCAGCGCGAAGAGCAATGAGGAATAAAATTAAACCACTGATATTTTTAAACAAGAAAGACACAAGAGCATGGGCATGGCTTTTATGTATTTAATATAGTCTGCACCTGCCTTTTTGGCATTTAACTTCAAGCAGCAGTATCCTATTGGGAATAGTGATTTCCTACCCCCTTTTACAGTTTACCTTTTTAAGCGGAACATATTGATTTCCAGATTGAGGGCTTTTTCTTTCTCTTTCTTTCTTTGAGATATATCTGAAAAAGAGCTTCACAATTTACATACCTCCCACATTTGTCCTTTTTATTAAAATCTGCTCCACTACTCTGCAAGAGTTTTACACATTCAACGTTACTGAAAAGACAAGGAAAGAAAACAAAGAATGAGCAAAACAAAAGTTTTCATCTTAGTACCCCCAAAAAAGAAGTGTTATTTCACTATTTGCAGAGCAGAAACTGGGCATAAACTGCAATTTAAGCCTGAACAAAAGAACCAAGAAAAAGGAAACTTGTAAAGATCACACCTTTATTTCTGGATAAGCCTGAAATGCTATTCCAGACAAGTAAAAACTAGGGCTGTCAAGCAATTAAAAAAATTAATCACAATTAATCACACTGTTAAACAATAACAGAATACCATTTATTTAAATATTTTGGGATGTTTTCTACATTTTGAAATATACTGATTTCAATTACAACACAGAATACAAAGAGTACAGTGCTCACTTTATATTTATTTTTTATTACAAATATTTGCACTGTAAAAAACAAAATATAGTATTTTTCAATTCACCTCATACAAGTACTGTAGTGCAATCTCTATCATGAAAGTTGAACTTTCAAATATAGAAGTACAAAAAAAAGCTGCATTCAAAAATAATACAATGTAAAACTTTAGAGCCTACAAGTCCACTCAGTCCTACATCAGCCAATCGCTCAGACAGACAAGTTTGATTACAATTTGCGGGAGATAATGCTGCCTGCTTCTTGTTTACAATATCACCTGAAAGTGAGAACAGGCGTTCGCATGGCATTGTTGTAGCCGGCATTGCAAGATATTACGTGCCAGATGCGCTAAAGATTCATATGTCCCTTCATGCTTCAACCACCATTCCAAAGGATATGCATCCATGCTGATGATGGGTTCTGCTCAACAACAATCCAAAACAGTGCGGACCAACGCATGTTCACTTTCATCATCTGAGTCAGATGCCACTAGCAGAAGGTTGATTTTCTTTTTTGGTGGTTCAGGTTCTATAGTTTCCTCCCTCATCGGAGTGTTGCTCTTTTAAGACTTCTGAAACCAAGCTCCACACCTCGTCCCTCTCAGATTTTGGATGGAACTTCAAATTCTTAAACCTTGGGTCGAGTGCTTCAGCTATTTTTAGAAATCTCACATTGGTACCTTCTTTGCATTTTGTCAAATCTGTTGTGAAAGTGTTCTTAAAATGAACATGTGTTGGGTCATCATCTGAGACTGCTATAACATGAAATATATGGCAGAATGCAGGTAAAACAGAGCAGGAGACATACTATTCTCCCCTAAGGAGTTCAGTCACAAATTTAATTAAAGCATTTTTTTTAACGAACATAATCAGCATAGAAGCATGTCCTCTGGAATGGAAGCCAAATCATGAAGGGGCATACGAATGTTTAGCATATCTGGCACGTAAATTCCTTCTAACATCAGTTACAAAAGTGCCATGCGAAAACCTGTTCTGACTTTCAGGTTACATTGTAAATAGGAAGCAGGCAGCATTATCTCCCATAAATGTAAACAAACTTGTTTGTCTTAGCGATTAGCTGAACAAGAGGGAGGACTGAGTGGACCTGCAGGCTCTAAAGCAGGTATCAGCAACCTTCGGCACACAGCCCATCAGGGTAATCCGTTGGCATGCCGCGAGACATTTTGTTACATTGACCATCCGCAGGAACAGCCCAGTGCAGCTCCCAGTGGCCGTGGTTCACCATTCCCGGCAATGGGAGCTGCAGGAAGCAGCGGCCAGCACATTCCTGCGGTCTGCCACTTCTCGCAGCTCCCATTGGCTGGGAATGGTGAACCACGGCCACTGGGAGTTGCGGGGGGGCCGTGCCTGAGGATGGTCAATGAAAACAAAATGTCTTGCGGCCCACCAGCACATTAACTTGAGGGGCCGCATACTGAAGGTTGCTGACCCTGCTCTAAAGTTTTACATTGTTTTGTTTTTGAGTACAGTTATGTAACAAAAAAAATCTACATTTGTAAGTTACACCTTCACAATAACAGGTTTCAGAGTAACAGCCGTGTTAGTCTGTATTCGCAAAAAGAAAAGGAGTACTTGTGGCACCTTAGAGACTAACCAATTTATTTGAGCATGAGCTTTCGTGAGCTACAGCTCACTTCATCAGATGCATACCATGGAAACTGCAGCAGACTTTATATATACACAGAGAATATGAAACAATACCTCCTCCCACCCCACTGTCCTGCTGGTAATAACTTATCTAAAGTAATCATCAGGTTAGGCCATTTCCAGCACAAATCCAGGTTTTCTCACCCTCCACCCCCCCACACATCCATACTTTGGATGGGCTATCACCAGCAGGAGAGTGAATTTGTGTGGGGGGGTGGAGGGTGAGAAAACCTGGATTTGTGCTGGAAATGGCCTAACCTGATGATTACTTTAGATAAGCTATTACCAGCAGGACAGTGGGGTGGGAGGAGGTATTGTTTCATATTCTCTGTGTATATATAAAGTCTGCTGCAGTTTCCACGGTATGCATCTGATGAAGTGAGCTGTAGCTCACGAAAGCTCATGCTCAAATAAATTGGTTAGTCTCTAAGGTGCCACAAGTACACCTTCACAATAAAGAGACTGCACTACAGTACTTGCATGAGGTGAATTGAAAAATACTATTTCTTTTATCATTTTTACAGTGCAAATATTTGTAATAAAAAATATAAATTGAGCACTGTACACTTTGTATTCTGTTTTGTAATAGAAATCAATATATTTGAAAATGTAGAAAAACATCCAAAGTATCTAATATATTTCAATTGGTATTCTATTATTTAACAGTGCAACTAATCACGATTAATTTTTTTAGTTAATCGCATGAGTTAACTGCAATTAATCAACAGCCCTAGTAAAAACAAATCAATAATATAAATAGAAAGTAGAAAATATATCCTGGATTCAAGGTGAGGGGAGATAGTCAAAAATTGTGCTGCTAATGCTTCCCAGGCTGAGCTGAGGATTTTTCCAAGAGCATTTTTGAAGTCTGAAGCAAGTTTACAAAATGCTAGGCTAATAATGAGGAGGAGATTTAGGCCCTGATTCAGGAAAACACTTAAGGCCAGGATTAATTTTTTCGCATATGCTGAAGTCCACTCTGTTCTGCAAAGCATTTAGCATAAACTTAACTTTAAGCATCTACTTAAGACCCATTTTCTTCAATGAGACCTAAGAAAAAGCTTAAAGTTAAGCACATCCTTAAGAGCTTTATTGCATTTGGATAGGATCATTCATAGTTTTTATCCCAGCTGAATGAATTCAATATGATACAACTATGTGTTGTTATTGCTTAAATTGAAATGATTCTTAATGGAAAATAAAATAGCTGCATTTTAATGTCTTTGTAATTCAAGTAAATAAATGTACAATACCAAACCGGAAGATCATGTAATGAAGCACAATAATCTTCCAAGACTCCTTTGTTATTCAGAGGGGAAATAAATCATTTCTACTAGGAAACAGAAAAAAAGAGATCCTTTGGAAGGTAGTCTCATCTCAATGCCAGTATAACTCCCATTAATGTTAATAGGAGTTACAGATATGCATCAAGATGAAAATATGTGTTTTATGTACAGCTCCAGTTCCAGTCTAAAAGAAGTGGATGGAACAAAACTGGTGTTCATCCCAATCTAAAATTGTCAGTGTATAAAATATCTACACAATGCTCCCCACAACGAACCCAAAATAAGAGTTCTCGTTAGTGATGACAATTACAGTCAGCCATAGATAAAAACTGATTTATTTTCATGAGCAATTTTTGCCTCTTATTTCAGTGCCTTTCTTTCAGACACTTGGGGTATTATTTTGAGTTCAGCTTTAAGGAGAGGTACTTTCTGAAGAGTGCTCTGTCAGGCTAATTCAGTCCATCCAACTACTATGTATCTTCTGTTAACTGTATTAAATAAATGTTTAACAAGAGCAATCCTATCCCGTGTTTGGAACACTTTCATTATGTACCTCTGATGGTGACGACGTTGGTGAAGTGGACAATGGTCCACTAAGAAGTGAGCTGACAACTCATTCTTACAAAGGTTACCAAATAGTCACCAGGTAATTACCATATCTGGTCACTACAACCACTGCCAATCTAGGATGGATTCTAGAGGCTCCATCTAGCGATCTTCTGAGCCATCAAGTCCTCAACAGAAGAGCCAGAAAACAATAGCTTGCCAAGCGATCTGTGCTTTTTCTGTGTTAATTTCAAACAAATCCACTGGGAATTAACAGCAAATCTTGAAAGAAACTTGGCAGAAGGGCTACAAATGAAACTGACATAATTTAATTTTCATTCATTTTCACTCCTAGTATCCTACCACCCATCTGAATTGCATCCTCAGAAATGAAAACCTTTTGATTCTGTATTTCAGTTACTTTCAATGGGCTTCAGAGGCTTAAAATAATCTTTCTATGACTGCAACCTGGAAAAAAAGACTGTGGCATTTTAATGCCTTAAAAAGCTTCTTTTATAACTAGATTTTGACTCAAGGACACAACAAGAGGGCAGTGCCTAACTGCACCCCACCAGGAGCATCTCAGGGAGCCGCTATTCCTTCCCCGCATCCACCTTCAAGGGATGGTCATTTACTGCTGGCCCCATGTCAGGCTTAAACTACAACCCCACCTCCTATGCTGGTGTGGCAGTACTGGCCAGTGAGTGAGAGGCATGGAGCCAAGAGTCCAACCCACGCAATCAGGGAAGAAGAGAGTGAGTGTGTAGCCTCTCTTGCTCCTGGGACCTGGACCCAAAGTCTAAGCAGTCTGCATATAGGCAGAAGACAGGGGGATTGTTACTCCCTCCCAGAGGTGTGCGTTTCAAATCACAAACTAGCCTTCTGTAATAAAAGACCAGGTCCTACCACCCTTGCTCAAACTACAAGTAGCCCTAATTTGAGCCTCAGTTTACCAAATGCTGGCGGAACACAGCCTGGAGAGAGAAAGATTTTACATCGAATTGTTTTGCTCCTCTTTAATTGGAACACATTCCTTTGCAGATGGTACAGCTGGCTCGAGTTACACTGACTCCACAATTAAATTACAACTTGCGTAACAGCTATAATTGTAACTACTCACCCTCCTGCAGCAGCAGCGTGGAGGCACGTTCTTCCAAAATTATCTGGGGTGTCTATTTCAAAGCCTGCAGACAGCACGTGCTCATTACTAAACAAGGACACTATGCTATACTTTTGTCCTAGTTAAACCACAAGAAACATTGCAGAGACAGAAAAAACAGTGAGTTAGAAAAATCAGAATGCAAGCAACTCTAGTCAGCAAGTGGTTGTCATGGAAATGGACAGTGGCTGCTCAAGCTTGGTGGCTCTATAAAAAGAACTGTGAAGTCAAAAAGAATCTATTTCCGCATTTAGCCTTGGGCTACACAACTATTAAATCATGTGACAGGCATTTATGAGGCGGATTCTTATCGAGAGAATTGTGATAGCAGGCACAAAAAAACGATGAAATGAGGAGAAGCACAGAGTGAGCCCTAGCATGCAGGGAGTTGAATTTTATTTATTTGTGTGTTTTCCAGGGTGGTTTTAGATTCTGGAAGGATGCTTCCAGGAATGTGCAACACATGTTTTTAAAGATGCACAAGGCTATAGAAGTAAAACCCAATGCAGATTCTTACCGAATTAACCCTGGGATGCCTAAGCAGCCTGCTTCCCCCGCTAACCTAATAGCCTGGGACAGAGCACATCAGGATTTGCTGTAATTGGCTACACAAGTTACATTTTTCACACTATTTTTTCCCCTAAACATCCCAGGGGACTCAGCCTTATGGCTGAGAGTGGTTGTGGGAGGTTTCACATGCTAAGGAATGATATATTTTTCTGGAAAATATATGAACTGCTCTCTATCTTTGAACTCAGTGGAACTTCTGCCTGCATAAGGAAGTCAAGAGTTGGCACCTTATTACTACTCTCTTTGAAAGAGCAGTATCAGCAAACTAATACTTGCCTGCTCCCCCCCCACCCCCCCAGAACTTTAGCTATCCCATTTTCTTTACTATAGCCCTGATTCAGGAAAGTATGTGTTTTAGTCCCATCAGCTTCAATGGAATGTAAGCATTTGCTCAAATGTTGTCCTCAATAAGGGTGCTTTCCCCTGAATCAGGGCCTAGAGTTGTTTGTTTCCCGAAGAACCTACAGTATCTCACATTTTTACAGCTTGGTAAAGGATTTTCCCTTTCCTCCCCTTCCCTGTGAATTAAAATAAACTCTCTGTGACTGCCAGGGGGAAAAAAAGCATTCAAAGGGCTTCAGGCCTGAACAATACAGGATGCTAGTAATTATCAGCATGCAGTTAGGAAAGCCACACACACTCCCGTATGCCAAGCAACACAATCACATGAAGCAGCACAGGAAGTCTTTCATTTGGACAATTCACAACACCGAATAAAACAGGGGCCATAAGCAGCATGTTCATGATATTAATTAAGCTCCACAGTCGCAGCTGGATTCACTTACCTGATGACAACAACTTCCTGCAGCAGTCCGAGTGAGCATTTAGTGCTGCTAAATGTAAGGGGAACATGTTGTTGATACCACACCTGTTAGGCAGAACAGTATTATTAGTTACCAAAAGAACGGGTTACATTCAGCACAGATGATGAAAATTCCCCTCTGAAAAAATATCGAGTCTGTACTTCTGTAGTGCATCGTTAATTTTATTTGAACCTTCTATAATCTCCCTCTGAGGTTTTGTTAAAGCATAACGATTTTGATTACACTCTGACAGCAAGGATAGGTATGGTTTTAAAAACGAGATGAGAACCTAGGAGAGAAGAAGCTAAGAGAATGGATTTTGTTTAGATTCAATTTCTACTGTGACTGTCAGTTGCAACACAAGTATTCTATCACATGAGGTGAAAGTAAATGCTGAAAGAATCCCTGTATTGCCTCTAAAACCCATCTTTCCTCTACTTCCTTATTGCTAACATGCCAGTTTAAGTCTTATTTAGCTCCCACCTAGATTATTGCACCTCCCCCTCGTCTTTGTCTTTGTAGTGTCTCCTCTTTCCATACTTCAGTCCATCCAAAATACCATTGTAAGGACATCTCCCTGTGCTCTGACCACCTCACCCGTTTCCTCACTCATGTCACACAATTGCCCTTTCCATCTACATCAAGTTCCAGGTCCTCATCTTCACCTTTGAGGTTCTGCCCCCACCCCATACATTTCTCTTCTCTTTCCACACTATACAGCTTCTTCCGCTAACTGCTCTCTTTGTCTCCTGCCACTTGCAGCTTCTCACCTTCTGTCAGGCTGCAATTACACTTGTAACTGCCTCTCAATTCCTGTGCACCAAACATCCTACTTCATCTCATCCATCCTTAAACCCTCCACTTTCCCCAACCCTGCCTATATATCCTCACAAGCAGTGTCTCCAGGCATTTTTGTTTTCAAATCATTATCCCACCAATCCTTTTTCAGTTAGACTGTAGGCTCCTCAGAGCAAACATCTTGACAAAACCCTAAAACAGGAACCTAAAGTTAGGGTCCTACATCCATATCAGACATTTGCTTGATTTTTCAAACATACTGAACCCTCAACAGCTCCCACTGACATCAATGTGGAGTGCTCTGTACCTTTCAAAATCAGGCAGGTTGCTAAATATGGATTTAGAAGCCTAAGTTTAGGCTCCTGGTTTTGAGACTCTTGTATTTTGGCAGGTTTTTGCAAAGTGTCATTTATGCTTACATTACTTTACCAATACTACAACATAGACAATCCTTTGGTGCACATCCCTGTACAGCTTCTGAACTCAGCTACTGTGTATGAGATGAGAATCTACTGTTTGCTTTTGCAGATGCAGCTAAAAACAGTTAATTAAAGTCCTGGATGATGCCAGATGGATTCATAGCCATCACTCAATTTCTTCAAGACAACCCAAGGATATACGTAACATGATCATATCATTAGGCAGGATTTCAGATATGGACCCGAAGGAACTTGTTTTCATGAAAGATTTGGTGGCAGGAAAATTCTTAGAGAACTACAAAGCTTTAATGAAAGTTATTTCATATTCATACCAGGATAAGCTGTTTAAAATCCAACTCTAACACAAAGGCTTAAATTTACAAAAGGTGGCAACTGAGCTGAAACTGCAAAATATGTAGCTGTGCCTACAACCCAAGAGGAAGTTTGTGCAAATATGTGCTCTCTTTCTCTCCCACACCATATACATTTTTACTATGCACATAAACACGAGTGTAGTTTTTTTTTAAAAAAAAATATGATTTGTTGCAAAATCTGTATTCCCATTCCTCTTTTCCTTTCACATTGCATTTGTCAACCTTCCTACTTGACCACAATCAGAACTGATCTACAGTGCTGTATAAATTTAATTTAATCAATGCCCTGCCAGCATCTAGGTCTCCCACAGAGTAAACCTGCCCAAGGATGCTCTGACACTCTGTTCTTTGAAAGGAAATAGCACAAGCTCCACCAAGCTGCTCAAGTCTGTCTAAACAGGTTGCATTTCTAAGCTGTGGATATATTTATTTAACCTGAAATCACAAAGAGGATTTATTATATATAGTCATAGTATTCTCCATGCATCTCTGATTTTTACATCTATTTCCCCTTCCCCCCTAGTTATCTCAAGCCACATTTCCCCATCACTGTATAGAGATTTCCACCCGAGTGCATATTTTGGCTGGTGTCCATCAAGAGATGCAATTTGCACATCTGCTAGCCAGTGCCATACTGTATAGAGCTGCTCACAACTGCTCCCTACATTATTTACCGTCCATACCCCTGAAATGCAATTGCATCAAATTGCTGACCTTGCTGTCTGCAGTTTCTGCTAGCAGCACTGAAGAAATTCTCTTTTCAATGCCAGTTCAAGGAATTAAGCCAAAGTTATTTGCATACAACACATTAAAAGCTCATTCCCTCTGGCAGTACTGGGTAGGTAATTTCATTTTCAGAACAGTGCCATCACTTGGATCTGCCTACTGTATCTAAGCAGATTTCTCACTTCAGATATTTCTGCTGTTGGCAGAGGTATTTTATTTGATCAATGCACAGGTCACCCAAGTGTGAAATAGAAATTTTGAGCAGAAAACCTAGATTGCAAGAGCTAGTTATCTCACTGCTATTCATTGTTACCTTAAACCTCAGAAAACAGATGGACTGAAACTTTATATATTAGACAGAGCTAGCAAAAATCATATTTAGACACAAAGGACCAGATTCTCAAGCTGGCATAAATCTGACCCTGCCTTTTTTGTCTGGCAAGAAGCAGTTTTAACAAAACAGATAGCAAAACATGGTGAAAAAATACTTATTTCAAAATCTCCAAATGAAAAGCCTAGAAAACTGCAAACATCTTTAAAAAGAATAGGTTGACGTGGGTCCTAAAACAGGATGTTCCCCAGCAGCTACCGCAGTATTAGGCATCACAAATACTGCTGGTTGGTTCTAGTGAGGAAACACTCAATTGCATGTTCAGATGTATACGGTGAATACTACAAAACATTTATAACAAACTTTACGGTGCTTCATTCATAGAGATGGGCAAATAATTAGCTTTCTCTGTTCCCTGCTTGTTCAGGGAACAAGAGATTCACATTAGATATCTAAACCAGGTCTCCTCCCTGGCATTACCCTGTGGCCACCAGGCTGGCCCAAATGCCAGTATCTTTACACTCCGAATACCATCTCTTTTCCCTTTCACAGTTAATTTTACTCGTCCCGCAACTAGTTTGGAAATTTAGTGCTCTGTTACATCACTGCTTTAGGGCAAGGTTCTAGGAGGTGCTAAATGCCCAACTCTCACTGAAATCAATGCACCTCCCAGGATTTGGCCCACAATATGTATACATATATGTAATCATGAACATAGTCAAATGCAGTCTCTCTCTCATACACACACAAACACAGAGTAAAATCAGCCTAGCCAAATCAATCCCTTGGAGCACAAAGAGCTGAACAACATATCAAAATTTATCTCTTAGTTTCACTCAAGAAA
Organism: Eretmochelys imbricata; assembly: GCF_965152235.1. Classification (NCBI taxonomy): domain Eukaryota; kingdom Metazoa; phylum Chordata; order Testudines; family Cheloniidae; genus Eretmochelys; species Eretmochelys imbricata. Next base: position 56,863,211 of record NC_135582.1, read on the forward strand.
ACCGCAAAACAAAATCAGCCTCATCATCTCAGCCAGTTGAAGATCTGAAACCATAAGACACAAAGACTGGGCACCACGGCTGCATTAGGTTCTGAAATAATTTTACTGACTAAACCCTGCTTTGTCTTTTACCATTTCTAATTATACTTATCCAGCACCAATGGATACTAGATAAAGGAATAAATCAATTTAGTACTACAAGCCTATGGACGTAAATTATTTATTTTAGACACTGAGGGAATTACATGCCCTTCATTAGTAGCTTTGTATTTTATACTGATTTCAAATTGACTTCCTGATACAAACTATTTGTTACTGAATTCATAATTATGCACATGCATTTTAACCTGAATACACTGGAACTTGAAAAATAAGCATTATCTAGCATTACCCATAATACTTGACCATTAGGAACAGCATTTCTTCAGCAACCTACTTGGCAGCATCAGCTCCGCTGGTTATTAGGGTGTTAATCAAAAGCTCATGTCCATATCTCGCAGCCACATGCAGAGGGGTGTTGCCATCCTTATCAACACAGTCAATTTCACCTCCTGGAAAAGACATTTTCACACAGTGTAACACACAAGGATTTAGTGCGAGTCAGCGACCAGAAATACCATTTATTTATTTCCAATGAATGCAGCTTACCCTCATAGTTACAGCTGTAGTTTAGTTTGTATACGAGCAGCAGACACACTGAATTTGTGGGACAGGGTATCAATACACAGCAAGCCATTTACTGTGCCAGTCATGCAGGATGGCCACAATTCTGGCTGCTGCATTTTTTTTTACTTTGTTCTATTCCCGCCTCTCTACATATTGCACATAGGCCTTTCCCTATAATTGCCTACTGTGGTACACAGATACTGCAGGTGTTGCTGTGACTCTGAATTGTCGCTGATTTAAAGGCATGAGCAGCTGCCCTAAATTACATCAACAGAATTAATTGTTGAAATTTTGCCACAATTCTTTAGGTGACTGGTGCTCAACCTTGTCCACAAACCAATGATAGAAGATGGAGCTCTTCCTCACTTGGCTGCTTATTGCACCCTCACCAAGTCTGTCAATATTTGATCAGTGGTGCTGCCAGGTAGCTGTAGCCCAACCTACAGCTCTCTCAGGGTTTTCACAAACAGGAAACCCCAAGCACTTGCATAGCTGCTTCCTATCTTTGTTTGTCATATACTTCTTCAGGTGTAAATTCATCTCTAATCAAACCTACATGCCACAACACAACTGTAGGTGCAGCAAGACACACAGGAAGAGAGAACCAAATGCAAAGTAACCTGGAGTAGAGCAGAGAGAGCTGCAGGCTGTAAGAGAAGGTTTATACACAAAGAGAGAAAATAAACAGCATAGATACAAAACACAGGTGGGGGAGAGAGTGTATTTAACCAAACAGCCCAATCCACAACACTAAAGCAGGTTTACTTTCAGCTTGTCTCCATAACCCTTTGGTAACATCACTATTTCATGAAACAACCACTATACTTGCCACAGCTTTAGGCAGTCAGAAGGGAAGATAACCCTCCAAGAGAATCTCTATCCAAAGACACGATCCTCAATATTAAGAAGTTTAAACATCACTACATTAGATGATCTTCTAGCTGGTTCATAGATGCTAAGGTCAGAAAGGAACACTGTGATCATCTAGTCTGACCTCCTGTGTAGCACAGGTCATAGAATTTCCCCCAAATAATTCTCAGAGCAGATCTTTTAGAAAAACATCCAATCTTGATTTACCAATTGTCAGTGGTGGAGAATCTACCATGACCCTTGGTAAATTATTCCAATGGTTAATTATTCTACCACTTAAAAATTTATACCTTATTTCCTGTCTGACTTTGTCTAACTTCAACTTCCAGCCATTGGATCGTGTTATACCTTTCTCTGCTTTACTGAAAAGCTTATTATTAAATATTTGTTCCTTGTTTAGGTACTTACAGACTGCAATCAATTCACCCCTTAACCTTCTCTTTGTTATGCTAAATAGATTGAGCTCTTTGAGTCTATCACTATAAAGCATGTTTTCTAATCTTTTAGTCATTTTCATGGCACTTCTCTGAACCCTCTCCAAATTATCAACACCCTTCGTGAATTGTGAACACCAGAACTGGACACAGTATTCTGCCAGTGGTCACATGAGTGCCAAATACAAAGTTAAAACAACCTCTCTATTCCTACTCAAGATTCCCATTCATGCATTCAATGATTTCATTAGAAAATTTGGCCACAGCATCACACTGGGAACTCATGTTCAGTGATTATCCACCACAGCCCTCAAATCTTTTTCAGAGTCACTGCTTCCCAGGATAAAGTCCCCCATCATGTATGTATGGCCTACATTTTTTCTCCCTAGATGTATACAGCACTTAGCCATATTAAAACACATATTGTTTGCTTGAGCCTGGTTTACCAAGCAATCCAGATCGCTCTGTATCAGAGACCTGTCCTCAGCGGCAAGCTATATCCGGTTCGCACAAACCTGTTGTTAAATTTTGAAGCCGGTTTTTGAACCGGTTGTTAAAGGGGTGGGCAAACTCCAGCCTGCGGGCCACATCTGGCCCGTGGGACTGTCCTGTCTGGCCCACCTGAGCTCTCAGCTGGGGAGGCTCCCCTGAGAATCCCTTTTTCATTTTTACTCACCCGACAGAGCTCCGGGTCTTCGGCGGTGGGTCCTTCAGTGCCGCCGAAGACCCGGAGCGACTGAAGGAACCGGTTCTTCAGCTTTTGGCAGCTCATCACTGTCTGTCCTCATCATTCTTTACCACTCCCCCAATTTTTGTGTCATCTGCAAAACTTTATCAGTGATGATTTTATGTTTTCTTCCAGGTCATTGATAGAAATGTTAAATAGTGAACTAATCCTTGTGGGAACTACACTGGAAACACATCCTTTTGATGATGATTCTCCATTTACAATTACATTTTGAGAACTATCAGTTAGCCAGCTTTTAATCCATTTAAAATGTTATGCCATGTTAATTTTATAATCAAAATGCCATGCAGTACCAAGTCAAACTCTTTACAGAAGTCTTAAATATATTACATCAACACTATTACTTTTATCATTCAAACCTGTAATCTCATAAAAAGATATCCAGTTAGTTTGACAGGATCTATTTTCCATAATCCCACGTTGATGGGCATTAATTATATTACCTTACTTTAATTCTTTTTTAATCAAATCCTGCATCAGCCGCTTCATTATCTTGCCTGGGATCAATGTCAGCCTGACAAGCCTATGAGGCATAAACCAGATTTTGATTCTTTCCCCTTGTAAAAATTTAGGGTATAGTTAGAAACATGGGTAAGGTATTTTTAAAAAATATATGACAGAATCAAGACACCGGAATTCTATTCCCGACTCCGCCACTGACACATTCTGTGACACTGGCCAATTTATTTCACCTCTCTATCTTCTGTCATAGAACAAGGATAACTACCCTAAAATAAGGATAAGCAACACCTGCGCACCTTTGTAAAGCACTTTGATGTTTACACATGGAAACTGCTATACAAGTGCTAAGAATTAGGATTATTACAATCGAGAACTAGTATTCACTCACACATCCAGCATTTCTAGTGGATCCGTCACCCTTGGTGCTCTTCTAAATCACGTGATTTATTTTAAGTTGGACAGTACTAGGGCAAAAATGTAAGTCATGACATGTACACTGGTAGTCCCCAAAGTGTTTCATTAATACAACTTCACTTCTTAGTCATAGGACCCAACAAAAACAAAAGATCACTCAGCTGCAAATCTTACTGAAAGAAGATCAGTGAGAGAACACTGCTGAATCAAATCAGCCTTATAGTCTCATCTAAGCCTCTACCTATCTCAACAATAAAACAGTGATTTAACATTACACGGACAATAATTTGAAGACTTATCAGATGTCTCCAACATTCATACTCAACACAAACAGTAGCTGACAAGGTATGTGAATGGGGACTTCTGATCAAAACATTAACAGCTTGATTAAGCTATGACACAGGGTTAAATACTTTTGTATTTTCAGGTATAAGCGGATGTCATAAAAATTGACTGTACAAATAAAGCTAGTTCTGTCTGAGAGTGACCAGATCGGTGTCAATATCCTGCTGTACTAAGTCACCTAGCAAAGTCCTCACAGACATGTGGGAGAAATTTAAATGACAAGAACAAATTGTTACCATATTTTATACTCCATCCCTTTACAGGTTGTTACCATCGAAAGTTGTAACCTTCTGCCTTAATTTTCAGATGGTTATTCACCCTCAAGGCTCTTTCGGACACAGTAGGTGGGAAAGGGAGCTATTTCTGCTAACTACATCCTTGGCTCCATTCCATATTTTTCTGGCCAGCTGACTCGCACCTTTGGCTATTTATTATCTTATTTTTGTGACACAGCCCACAATACCCATACTGTCGTCCCCAGGGGTTACAAATGACGTCTGATTAAATTAAATTTAATGCAATTAAACCAAACTGCAACTACATATCTAACACTGAGAACATTTTCAAGAGTAGTCACTGATTTTTGGTGCCTCAATTTTTGGATGCCTAATTTGAGACATAACTGGGCCTGATTTTCAGAAGAGCTCACAGCTCCTCTACATGATCTGAATGGAAGAAGCAGGAACTCATTACTTTTATAGACTCGCCCCTTCCTATATCAAGACAGGCGTATCCCACCCTCTTCCCTGTCACTCAAACCCATAATCTCAGCTTCATCTCTGACTTAGCTCTCTTTTTTGGGCTTCACATCCAGGCCACATTGAGATCTGGCCCCTTCTTTCTGCGCAATGTCTATGAGAGCTGACTTTTCCTCTCTCCCCATACAGCCAAGACTCTTGCCTAAAGTGTGATAATCTTATGCCTTGACTACTGTGTCTTCTCTAGCCTTGAAGCCTACCACCTTGCACCACCCACTTCCTGGCTTGTTGGTCTGCCTATGTCACACTCTCTCTCTCTCTTTCTCTCTCACACACACCCTTTAAGTTCCTCCACTAAATCCCCCTCTTCCACCACATCAAACACTAATGTCTTGTTCTAGTCTTCAAAGCCCTCCACAGTTTACAAAAAGAAAAGGAGTACTTGTGGCACCTTAGAGACTAACCAATTTATCTGAGCATAAGCTTTCGTGAGCTACAGCTCACTTCATCGGATGCATACGATGAAGTGAGCTGTAGCTCACGAAAGCTTATGCTCAAATAAATTAGTTAGTCTCTAAGGTGCCACAAGTACTCCTTTTCTTTTTGCGAATACAGACTAACACGGCTGCTACTCTGAAACCTTCACAGTTTAGTCACACCCACCTATTTGCCCTGTTTCCTTATCATGAAGTCAGCTCTCACCTTCACTCTTGAATTGCTTGCTTGTCCTCATTGCCTCAAGACCCTTTGTGCTTTCTCCCAGGCTGCTCTTACAAGTGTGAAAAACTCCCAGTCAAAATCCGTAAAGCCACCACTTTATCCTTTTTCACATCCCTCCTTAGAACACACCTCTGCTTGAATTACACAAGAAACTGCCATACAACAGTGAGTAGGCACGAGATGTGTTGTGATCACTCCTTCAGATTGACTAAGAATTGTTCACAGAGCTAGTCTGTGCTAAAACATTTTATTATTTCTGTTCCTCTGTCCTCCTCCTCTACACTTCCCATCCGTTGTTTATCTCACTCTCATGCTATGTCTTTTAGTCTGCAATTTCTTAGACTGTTGTTATGCTGGAGCTGGTGGTGACAGTATAGTTAAAGTTGTGGTTTTAATATGTTTCTACAATGCCTGTTACAATGGTGTTTCCACCTGGTTGACTTCCGTGAATGCTACCATGATCTAAAGGGTAAATAACAGTAGTATAACAGGACAAACTGCAGGGTTATTATATTTGATATAGGAGAACAATTTAGCATGTGTTAGGTGCTTTATGCACAAGAAAGAAGACTGGTAACTGCCCTGAAGAGGTTGCAATCTGAACAGACAAAAATGAACACAGAAAAGGAGAAGAGTAAAATGACAAAATGTTATAGGTAGGACTGTTTTAACTGGGCCTTTACTTAGTGCAGGAAATCCCCATTTCTGGGTGAGTAAAATTTGAAGATAAAAATTAAGAAGCTGGGCTGATGCCACTTGGAAAATGTGCCCCTAATGTTTATCAGAACACTCCCTGCAAAGCTTAGCCATGTTCCAGCCAGTTGGGGAATACTGAATATTTCTGGAGGACATGGGGAGTGGCAGGAGCTGAATTCCAACACTCCCTAGGCACATACAAGAAAAAAAATGCACTTTATTCCATGGTTTGAAGCCGAATGATTTATAATTTCATACAAATAAAGATGTAGTTGTATAAAATATGAATAATTATCACATCTTCATATCCTGGAATGGAAGGAGGGCTGTAGGGGTAACAGGCTTAGTCCAAAAGGCAGAGGGGGCAGGGGAGAAGAAAAGCATTGCACAAATATGTCTTCTCCAGGCCATCAAGGAAGAGAGTATTTACTCCTTAGTAAGAGAGGTGGCTATAATGGAATTATGATCTTTAAGAAGTGAGGGGAGAGCATGGGAAAAGAGATCCTTAGAGGTCCAGAGATGTGGAGGACTCCTGGAAGTGGAAAAATTGCTAACTTTTTTTTTTTTTTTTAAAGCTTGTTTTAAGAAGCAAGTTGTGGCCTCTTCTGAAAGATAAAGAATCTGAACGCTGCTTTTGCTTTCATTTTCAGGTCAGGAAACACAAACACACAAATCACAGACCACCGTCTGCTGGTGGAGAATGGGATTTCTTGATTAATTATAGGCTTTGTCTAAGATCGCATTATTAAATGAGAGCTTTTGGACTCGCTAGCCATCAGATTTCATTAGAGTACTTAAATACCATTGAATTTTGGTCCCTCAGCATTTTAGCACAGAACAACAAACTGCCCCCTCCAGCCAGTAAGTGGCTTGGAAAAAGCTCTGAGCAGATCATTGCTGATTAATTAATTATCAGAAAGACTTAACTTACCATTCTGAATGAGGGTTTGCGACCGTGTGAACCTCCCGTGGACAGCTGTCATGTGCAGTGGACTCTTGCCATCTTTACTCTAACAAAAACAAAACAAAAGACACTTACCTACAGTATAAAGTAATGCCATCAATGTCGAGCTTCTCAAATACTATCAACAGCTTGAAATAATAAAAGTAACTAGAGCTCAATCCTGCAGTTCTTACTCAGACCAAACTTCCATCAAGTTTAAAGCGCTGTAGGGCTGAACCCAAGATTCATATGAGGATACATGCAGAATGCCTTTTTTCTGTAGGTGTCAGACCTTCTTCAGCAATGGGAGTGGGAAATAAGGCAGTCGTTGTTGTGAATAAATTTTCAGAAATATTCCACCAATGCGGGGTACATGGTCCAAATTGGTAATAGATAAGTGTTATATTCCTGAGTGTTATTTACTTTCTAAACATTATGAATAATTCTCACAGTATTTCCTTATCTTCCATATTGCTTGGGGAAAAGCCAGGAAAAACACAGAGCTAAGTTTCAGCAGTCCCTGGAAAGTGTAAACAAATACAAACTATTTTTCAATTTAAATAGACACACATTAAAATGCAGTCCACTACATAAAGAAAAGAGCTTTGGTTAATAAACTACTACCCAAAGAAAAATCGGATGTCCATCAAAGACCATTAGAAAGCAGGTGCAAACAGTTAAGGAAAGGTAGAATGTCTAATGGTCAAAGTTTTGGAGCCAAGGGAAAGGACCTCTGTCTAGGAATATTGACAGGGAGCCTGAAGAGGAACAGAGGAAGGATGTGGAACCTGATGACTCAAGCTATCCCTTCTTTATTTGAATCAGGCTTTGGATTCATTTTCAAACGCAATTCCCAACTTTATTTTAATAAAATAATACTGATTACTGAGCATCTATTAATTTCAAAAAACTTTACAAAGGTGGGTAAGTACTATTATTTCCATTTTACAGATGGGGAAATGGAGGCACAGATTTAAGTGACTTGCAAGAGGTCACACCAAAAGTCGGTCACAAATACAGCAATAGAATCCAGCTCTTCTGGCTCCTGGGTTGGAGTCAGAATTCCCTGATCATCATTAAGTATTATTTGTGATACAATAGCATATAGAGGTCCCAAACAGGATTGGGGCCCTATTGTGCTGGGACTGTACCTGACATTTTTACTACTCGACAGAAGCCCAGAGGAACATGCAGAATTGTGTTGAACACATTTTTAGGGGGAATACCCAAAATAATTATTTCTGTGATAACTGTAGCCCACTGGATGTGGTCTTGACTGCACTTCTGGGATTGTACTTATGTAACAGCGCAAGTCCTCAGAGACTGATTGGCCTTGAGTTTCAGGGTGCCATTATATCATATCAATCAAGGCACTATGAGCTTCCCATGAAGAAAACTTAATTCGAACTCCCAGCAGCACTGTGTTATTCCATCAGCCAATTCCCTGAAGATTTTACAGTAACACTGCGTTTTGTTATTCTCACTTGCAGCCTCTTGTGGCATGCAGAGATTTTAAACCAAAAGGGGATAGATATTTAGGCAGCTAAAATTGAAGAGATGAAAGGTAAGCTGTACCTGAATATTAACGTCTGCTCCATTATTCACTAGCAGTTCAAGACACAAAGCTCCATGAGTGGAGGCAGCAGCAAAATGCAAGGGGGTAAATCCACTGTTATTAGGCTGATTAACATTAGCACCATAGTCAATCAACTCATTAACTACAGAATCCTGACCATTATAACACGCAATGTGAAGCGCAGTATTTCCGTAGACATTCATTTCATCAATCTGCAATGAGACAAGAACATACGGTTAAAATGACAGACATCAGCTCGTGGCTTTTCATCCATGATTCTCAGACCTCAGTGGTTCATGAGCCAAATGAGAGATCAACACTATCCAAAAGAGCCAAAATAGTGTGAGTGGGAAATATTTAGTTTATATCTATCTAAACTATATACATATATTATTCTCACAGCAAATAAGTTAATAACGTAGTGCAAATTCATAACTTAATTGATTAATAACATAGTAAAAGCACCCTGATTGGTTAATTATTAAATCACACAGTGTTTTAATATCATGTGCTGAAAAGAGCCACAGGAGACACCCTAAAGAGTCACTTGCAGCTTGAGAGCCACAGTCTGAGCATCACTGCTTTACATAATGCACCTCATGCTGCAAGTGGAAATAGGTGGAGGCTTGAATTGTCATGGGTCAGTGTTCATAAGCAACTTTCATTGACAACAAAATACCCCAGTAACGCTTCATTCTGAATGTTTTGCTTTTATTATTAACTTTTTGCCCTGGTGGCCATTTTAAAAAGTCAATGTAAAGCTAAAGACTGGCAGCAGGACAATCTCATGATGACAATGAAACTAAAACTAAACTGGAAAGCTGTTACATCCAAGAAGGAAAGTAGGAGAAATAATAAGTTCAGGTTCCTTTAAAAATAATTATTGCAGTTTCATTTTAATGACGAGCCAGACTTCAGGTCTGTCTCTACAGATTTCTTATGGGGTAGGGGGGGCAAAGAAACCACACAGTCCTTTATACTGCATCCTAATAAGAAGCCAATACTCAGTACCACAGTATAATAAAGGTATTAAGAAAATCTTAGATCCAGACTTTTCTGGATTGCTTGTGTAGAAATTAGTTGTTCTACAAAATCAGATGAAGCAAGGTCAACAATGACACTCTACAAAGTCAAGGAGACTACGGCACAAGTCATTATCCCTGCTTCCCAGACACGAATGCTGTATGTTCCTCAATTTCAGGGGATTATTTGTCCCTGCAAGAGATTTTTAAGTCTGCTGGGGAATGGACACTCAGATGATCACACACAAAATCTGCATCTCTTGGCAGCTACTGCACACAGCATTTGGGCCTAGAAAGCTGTCCAATGTGTGAGATAGATTCTGTAATCCAAAGAATGGGAAATGGTTTCTTCAAAAATTCTGCCAATGTCTGTAGCAGCATCACCAGCCAGACAAAATCTCCAAATAAACAGGAGAACAAAAGCCAGGCCAGCAGAGAATTTTCCATGATTAAAGTACAGATTATAAAAAGATGACAAATAGTGACCCAAACCTCAGTATTTTGTGGCTTTTCTTTAAAATACCAATTGCTACTTACCTCTACACCTAGATTAAGAAGGTGTTTCACTACATTAATCTGCCCATTGGATGCAGCAGCATGAAGTGGAGTATAACCCTTTTTGTCCTTACAAGTCACCTCTGCACCATGGTTAATCAGCAAGGCAACAACTTCCAGGTGGCCTTTAAAAGATGGGGGAATGGAAATCATCAGTGACCCATACGCTCCTACAGTGTAATTTACTCAAATTACTGCTTTCTTCCTAACTCACTGTTCTTTTTGCTGCTGCTTCACAAATGCTCTCACAGACGACTCATTTTGCAAGAAAATATCCTTAATCCTAGTGTAAGACATGCCTGCTTGGTGTGGCATTCTGTCCCCCTCTAGTAGTGACTCGGCCAGCTAGAGATTGATGAGCCTGCTACAGCAGCTGAGGAAATGGAATGCCTCTTTTCAAGATTTCCATCCAGTTTTTTGTGACCTCAAGTTAGTCAGTAACGCCTCATTCTAACAGCCCCGGATAAACTGGCTCTGGATGTAAAAATTCGGTTCAACGTCGCTTATCCCTCCAGTTTATGAGATTTCTTGTGAGCACAGGTTGCACTACTTCACCTACTCTACGGGCCACCAGGGATCAAACCTGGGACCTCTTGATCTTAAGGCATCAGCCTCCACTGCCCGTCCTAAAAAACACATCTCTGTCAGCCAAGGTTGTAGCAGGTTCATCCATCTCTAGCTGGCCTAGTCACCGCTAGATGGGGACAGACTGCCACACCGAGCAGGCATAGCATACACTTCTCATTAAGGAATCCAGATGAAATGAGTGTTTGTCTTGAAAAATGTGTCAATTCCCTGCCCAGTGAACAAGTTCCCCATTCTTCTCTTTACCCTTTCATACCCTGTTCACATGCTACTCCCCTGTTAACAGAAGGAAGAGTGAGCATACCAGCCTGACAGCACTGAAAGATTCCCAGAAGAGGGTTCTGTCGGTGCCATCTATTAATTCAGCTGCTAGGTCCTTTCTATGGTCACCTTTCTGGCAATTGCTCTGAGTAAAGGAACCTCCTGACTGGAGCATAAGTACATAGCATTTAACTAGCCTCTCTGGTGACCCCACCCACACTGTGCCTACTACCTGGTTAAGACTGAGTTTTCCTCTATTATAGAGGATATAACTAGGCCACCTTAGTCAAGGGGTTGATCCCAAGCATTTTGAAACCAAATGTGAGACTTTCCATTGACACCAGTGAGCTTCGATCATGTTATAGGAGAGCAAGTGTAGTAAGTGAATGTGCCTCCCCCCGCCCCAAAAAAATTCATTATTAACCTCAAAATATGCAAGGCACCATAATACCCATGGTATTTACAAATGTCTGAGTCCCAACCTTGTTTCTGTGTCAAACAATCTGCACGCTGTACAGGCTGGAAAATCTTTCATCTCTACAGAGCAAAGTTCAAATCCCAGTCTAGGTCAGAAGCCAGCCTTCACATTTGATATGTGGGCATCACAAAACTACACTACATTTTCCCACAGTTTGGAAACTACTTGTGAACGTTACAGGTCAGGAGTGAAGGTGCAGTGGCAGTCAGTTTGAGGGCCCATGAATTGCAGATCCAGGGATGTGGTGGTAGAATTGTGCGAGGGCATGCACAGCACTGGCCAATATTATGGTCCCTGTACTTCTACCATTTTTACAGCAGAGCTCCCATTGAATTCTATGGCACATTTTATTTTTAAAATGGATGGGATGATATGGTCAACTATTAATTTAAAAAGCAAATTTGATGAACATTAGCAATGATGTGAATGCATGAATCAAGAGATGCCTTGTGATGAAGGAAGACAATTAAGAGTGGAAATGATTATATAGGACTTTACCGCTACATAGTAACCCAACTTGTTCTGAATAAAGAGACAAATAGGAAAAACAACGATTTCAGAAAAAGCATATTAACTGCATTTGTGCTAGTCATTTCTGTTAATTGATTGTCTCGTTAGACTGACCTCACACTTGGTAATGCAACTCACATCTTTTCATGTATTTATACCTGCTCCTGTATTTTCCACTCCATGCATCAGATGAAGTGGGTTCTAGCCCATGAAAGCTTATGCCCAAATAAATATGTTAGTCTCTAAGGTGCCACAAGGACTCCTCATTGTTTTTATCTAACCTAGTTCTTATTGAAATCTATGCTACCGCTAATTGTGACAAAGGAGAGTTTAATATGTATTTTTCATACCAAATATATTTGAGGCTTGAATTAAAGTCAGAAGAGAAAATGAAATTGAAAAAAAGTAATATGAAAAAAATATTCAGGTTATGTTAGATGGACACTTTGGGCCAGGCTCTCAGCTGGTATGAATCAGTGCAGTTCCATTGAAATCCATGGAGCTGTGTCTATATCAGCTGATGATCTGAGCCCATAGCCTTAATCAGAGTAATTAGAATTTTCACTTTCCATGGCAGGAACTGGGTCTTGTGTAATACAGAGCACAGTGTCGGTACTTCAGTAATAAAACAGACTACAACACGGTTCTTACCCATATATGCTGCCCAATGAATAGCTCTCCTGTCCTTTTTGTCAAAAGCATTGATGTTTGCCCCTTTGGCTAAAAGCAAGTTCACCATCTAAAACAACAATGAAAAGTAAATCTTTGGGTCAGCCAGGTATTCCATTTACATGGATTAGTCTATCAAATAATGCTGTCACCCTGGATGTAATGCTTGGGGCGGAGGGCAATACATTGTTGTGAATTGCCGAGCAAATCACACTTGCCTTTGTGTGATATGAGCATAAGTTTATACAGGAAAACTTAAGCCTTAAAATTAGAGATAGTTTAAAAATCCCTTCCAGGAACCTGTAGTTTAACTAAACTAATCCTTAAAAATGTAATGCCTTTTTTCGTAAAAGGCACTAGAACTCCCCAGCCTGGCCCAACCCCACCTGAAACACGCCGGCAAGAGTTTTCATTTGTACATTCTAGTTCTACATTGCAACTCTTCCAATGCTTGATTTTTTTAAAACGGTGTGGATTTAGTGATTGTGGAAGATGTTGGATTCATGGCAGTGGGAGACACTCTGGAATCACAAAACCACATGAGCAGCAGCACTGCACGCTTTTACATGCTACCCGTCCAATGCATCTCAATCCTGAGCGACAGGGACAACATTGTAAAGGTGAAAGGATAATTCAGTCTGCATGCTTATTCAGGACTCAATCCTACAAGGTGCTGGGCACTCTGGCCTTAAGCTGGTAAAGCACTCAAGCATCTGCTTAATTTTAAGCATGTGAGTAACCCTTAACGTCAATGGAATTATTCATGTACTTAAAGTTAACTACACACTTAGATACTTTGCTGGATTGGAGCCAATCCTTCATGCCTAGCATGATCGAGCCTTCAGTCCTTGTTCCCTCTGCTGACACTGCCAACAAGTGTGCCATTTGCTATTAACTATCACGATACTGGCTTGCTTGAAGTAACCCCCTGCCCACTAGCAACGGGACTCAGACCAACTCATTTCATATATGCCAGCAAACAGCTAGCAGAAAGTACAAAGTATGAAAGTACATCGCTTCAGTTGCGATGAATAAACATAAAAAATTCCATATCTCCCAGCACCATCCAGACATTAATATCAGGACAAGCAAAAACACACAAAACAATTTGAATGTAAAACATACAACGATTTTCTGTATCCAGCAAAACAAACACTTTAATCTCTTCAATGCTCATTGGCGAAATGAATCAGAGATTTTATTAAAACTATTTAATCTATAACTAGTTGTGCACTTTATTACACTCTACCATTAAATGGCATTACATCAAAGAAAGTCAATCATGTTAAAATGATAAATATTAACTCTTTCCTAAAATATGAAACTTTTAAAAGGGTGGTCTCTATAACTCCTTTTATAGCAAATACCTGTAGGCTGCTTTTTGTAAGTTACAACACAGTAAATTAACTTCTGATTTTTTGTCAATTGTATCAATCTCAGTTGGAGAATTTTTATTCACACTTAGGCCTAGATCAGCGGTTCTCAATCTATTTACCATTGTGGGCCACATATGCAGCTCTCTATGTCTTACATGGGCTGCATCCACACACTATATATACTACCTGTCTGGCCCTGAGGATATCACATGGGCCGCAGCTGTGTGCTGATTGGGCCGCAAGCAGCCTGCAGGCTGAGAACCACTGGCCTACATCCTGATGTCAATGGATTTCTGCACTGGGATCAGGACCTTAATACAGTGGCTTTCAGTTTATAAGTGTGTAATTGTTTAGTGCAGTGGTTTTCAACCAGGGGTCCGGGGCCCTGTGCGGGGGCACGAGTAGATTTCAGGGGGTCCTCCAAGTGGGGCCAGCGTTAGACTTGCTGAGGCCCAGGGCAGAAAGCCGAAGCCCCACTGCATGGGGCTGAAGTCCAGGGTCCTGAGCCCAACTACCTGGGGCTGAAGCCAAAGCCTGAGCAACTTAGTTTCGTGGGGCCCTGGCAATTTCCCTGCTTGCTACCCCCTAAGGCTGGCCCTGGCTTTTATATGCAGAAAACCAGTTATTGTGGCACAGGTAGGCCATAGAGTTTTTATATATTATGTTGGCAGGGGGAGGGAAAGGGGGGAACTCTGAACCAAAAAGATTGAGAACCCCTGGTTTAGTGAACACTAAAGAGTAGTGGTTCTCGAACTTATCTTAATGCACCTCCTGCTTCTTTGTGTTTATAGTAGTTTATGCCCCCACCACCAACACACAAGTACATATACAGATTAAAAAATCAACATGCGACTCACTAAATATTAAAAACAGTACAGCATTGATTGAGACAAAGCCAACAATCCATTGTAATAAAAGCAAAAAAGCAAAACTGATTGTGGTCGATGCTTACAATTAAATGTGCACATCACATCGTAGCACATGGGTTAACGTACAGATGGCAATGACTTTGTATCATGCTACGCAAGCTCAACAGAAATCTGTCAAAATGCACAGCACCATCTAGAGTCAACTCCACAGCACCATCTGAAGACCTGATGTGTGGTCTTAGCTTAGCTAGCTATTCATTACTGTGGGTAAAATGTGTGCAGTAAGTTTTTTTTCTAAAGCTTGTCACATACCCCCAGAATACATTCCACACCCCTCTAGTTTGGGAACGTATGCTGTAGAGAAACTTACTCCACAACCCTGCAATGTAAATGGAAGTAGCATGGTCTATTTTTAAACCAGAAACAAATTTTCTAGAAAGCTAATTAGAAAAGCACAATGATTGACTTGTGCATAGTCCAGACGCTTGTGTTCCTCTTATGAGATAATGAATGCTTCTTCAATCATTTTTGCATAGTTCATTGTGCCCATAGGTTCTGTATTGCACAGGCAGTTAACTACGGGATAACACATTGGACCAAATGTTGCTTGCATTTACAAATGGTACCAGCCCACTGACTTCAGTTAGGTATCACCAGTGAGAGCAGAAGTTGGTCTAATGTCTCTAATAAGTGAAGGTTGGATATCTAGCTACCTTTGTCATACAGAGATACATGAACTCATCGTTTATTTTGAATTAGACAACAGTGCCACAAATCAATAAATTATATCAACAATGCTTCTCGGCCACTTACCTCAATGTGGCCATTCAGAGCTGCATGGTGTAACGCTGTCCGCCCCCCTCTGTCAGAGACATTGACACTGCTCAGCATTGGAATGATTACTTCTGCGCACTTCACTGCTTTGTTTGCAGCTGCTACATGCAACGGTGTCTGCCAGTTCTTGTCCCGAGCATTAACATCCGCTGAATGCTTAATCAATACTTGCACTGCTTCCTGCAATGGAAGCACAGTTATAAACAAGCTATTAAAATAAATATAGGGCATGTCTATGTATAAACATATCTCTCTACACGTCATATGGTGAAGTGTGGAAAAAATGGTTCTTGAGAGTTACTGATAGCCATAGAAAACTCATATGTGAGCAGGGAAAAAGACAACCAGAGACAGTCATTCAAAAATATTCTGGTGGGGGGGGGGTGAAGGGGAGAGAAATTGTTGATTCAAATGCCCTTGTATTACATGTCATCTTATTATGATACATTTAACTTTCTTCATATATATTTGTAATCATTTAAGGCAGAGTCTTGCATTGCTAGCCTACACAAACTTTTCCTTTTGGGTTTTAGAGTGTGCAAAACTGCAGGATTGGGTCCATGCCAGATAGGTCCACATACCTTTAACACTAGACATTATAGCCATGTTCTACTCGAGGAAATGAATGTATTTAATGTATCTGAGATTGAAATGGGGTAAGTATCGTGTATGATGAATTCATCTGTAAAATAAATAAAGCACTATTTGGACAGTAAGGTCGAGACAAAATTGCTATATGCAGCAGTGATAACAGGACAGAGAGAACAAAAATCCAAGTTAATTGTGCAGGCGACAAATTTCAGGCTCAGAACGTGTGAGAGTCCCAGATTAAGCTGACATTCATGTCCTTAGTGCCTGTCAGCACTCTTTTCCTTTTCCAGTGACCAGAGTTTACATCAAGTGTCTCATTTGGAACACAGAATTTCTTTGGCTTTTTGTCACTTTTAGATAAAACTTCATTTTTACAAGTGATAATTTAAGTTCATATACCAACAAAATTAAACTACATATTTTCCATTTGAGACATTGCACATCTCTTGACCAAGGAAATATGTACCACCCATACTTAGGTGGGCGGAGAGGGATAATATATTTAGAAATCTCACAGTTGAACAGAGAGGTTTGTTTTCTCCCATTTGAAATTCTAAAAAATAAAAGACATTTTAAAAACATCACAACCACTATGGGCTGG
This sequence comes from Eretmochelys imbricata, assembly GCF_965152235.1. Taxonomy (NCBI): domain Eukaryota; kingdom Metazoa; phylum Chordata; order Testudines; family Cheloniidae; genus Eretmochelys; species Eretmochelys imbricata. Next base: position 56,880,134 of record NC_135582.1, read on the forward strand.
GTTGGGGCTGAATCTAACTCAGCCATGCGGGGTGGTAGTGGGGTCACCCCTACAGGACTGCATTAGACCAGCTTGTATCATGGTAGGAGACATGGAGAGGGAGATTGTATGCTAATCATTCCCATCTCACACCATGAGCAAGTTAGTTGGAAGGGCTGGGCATTGAGAGGGGTACTGTGGCAGATTATTCCCCCTCCAGGACAACATGGGAGCAGTAGTGGAACTGTGCCTCAGAAGGGTGTCTCAGGCAGAATGCCCCCTGAGACTATACCAGGGGCAGTGCACCTTGGTCCTTTAGCTACAACCCTGAGCAAAGGATAATCTAGCCCTAAAAAATATCAAAAGGACCAGAAAGCTTGTCTTGTCATGTTAAACACATATAGAATGGTACTACATATTTTTGTTAAAAGTACAATTATACAATAGCATTTATACAAAACGTAACTAGGTATTATAAAAAGTTCTAGACACACATATTATTTGCACAATTGGATCACTTTAGATAAAGGAAGAATAAGCAGTTTATTAGCGTGCCTATTATTTGCATATTTTATATTCATATTATACACAAACACACGTGTATTACACATATATATGATGCCTTAAGTTAGATTTAATAATTGTATCATAGTAAATGTGGTCAGACTTTCAGAAGCGCTGAGCACCCTCAGTGACTTCAGTGGGATTTATAGGTGCTACAGACCTCTGAAAATCAGAGCATTTACTGACCCTTAAATTCTTTGGAGATGTAGACAGAAGTTGAGGCTAGCAGCTGTGTAAATAATCCTTATATTGTAAAAATGGATCCTGATCCTGCAGTCATTACTCATGGAGTAAGGGGTCCCTAATTAATTAAAACTTTGGGTGCCTCAATTCATCGATTTTAAGACCCAAAGGGAACATTATGATAAGCTACTTTGACTTCCTGCATAACACAAGTCATCAAATTTCACACCATGGGTTTGTCTTCAGCGCAACAATTAACTCAAGTTACTCCACTTGAGCTAGCGTCCACGCCCTGAAACAACATGCAAGCTACATAGAATGACTGAATTAGCAGCTAATCAGTCGTAACTCAAGATGCTGCATCCCCGCTGCATTACTTGCTTGAGCATCAGCAGCACTCAAGCTTCAACCCACCTCTGACAGGCTGTAACTAGCTTGAGTTTAAGGTGCAACTTAACTCAAGCTAGAGATTTGTGTGTGTGCATGGGGTAGGGGCAACACATGAGTTATAGCTCCAGTTATCCATAGCCTCTGTTTGCCAGAAGCTGGGAATGGGTGATAGGGATTGGATCACTTGATGACTACCTGTTCTGTTCATTCCCTCTGGGGCACCTGGCATTGGCCACTGTCAGAAGACAGGATACTGGGCTAAATGGCCCTTTGGTCTGACCCAGTATTGCCGTTCTTATGTTATGTTCAGCTAACAACTGGAGTGAAGACAAGCTCAACAATTCATGCATCATTCCCATAGTTTCTGATTGAGCTACGCCCAGTCCTGATCTAAAGACTTCAAGTAATGGAGGATACATCCCATCTTTATGTAGATTATTCCAGTGGTTAATTACCCTCAGTGTTTAAAGTTTTCAACTTATTTCTAATCTGAATGTTTCCAGCTTCAGCAGTTGGAAGTTAAAAGACAAATTTAGGAGAAAATAAGGCCAGGCATCTAAATAAATTCCTTGATTTGCAGACCCGCTGCATGCTCTCAACTCTAGAACTAATGGGAAAATGGAAATCTCATCCTGAAAGAAATTCCAAAATTTCATTTCATCACGAGTCAGGCAGAAATGTAGAAATCACAGCATTTTTTGTGAAATGAAATATTCCCAAAACATTTCATTTTGATAAGATTGAAACATTTCATTCTGACTTCATATTATAAAATTTAGAATACAATATAATAGTTGAAATAATAAAGCGTGAACAAACATTTCAATCTTATCAACACAACCTTTTGATATGGTCAAAATGAAATATTTTTACTTCACAGTGGAAAATTTTGACAAAAATCAGCTTGTTCCCATAACATGTTTCCAACAGAAAAAACAGCATTTTCTAATAGAAAAACATTCTGTTGGACAAGCTACGACCAGCTCTCCTCAGCTTAGGGTGACCGGACAGCAAATATGAAAAATCAGGACAGGGGCTGGGGAGTAATAGGGACCTATGTAAACAAAGCCCCAAATATCTGGACTGTCCCTATAAAATCGGGTCATCTGGTCACCCTACCTCAGCTCTTAGTAAGAACTGTCCTTAGGCAAAACAAATAGTCTTAAAAGAGGACTCTCAAAAATTGTATTTTGTGTCTCTTTTGCTCTTTACACAAACATAATATGAAGGAACCACGTGAGGGAACAAGTGGGATCCAAATAACCATATTTACTAACTATAAGTCACAACCATTTAAAGGGATACACCCTGTCATAAATATAAGGGGAAGGGTAAACCCCTTTGAAATTCCTCCTGGCCAGGGGAAAGCTCCTCTCACCTGTAAAGGGTTAAGAAGCTAAAGGTAACCTCGCTGGCACCTGACCAAAATGACCAATGAGGGGACAAGATACTTTCAAAAGCTGGGAGGAGGGAGAGAAACAAAGGGTCTGTGTCTGTCTGTATGCTGTGCTTGGCCAGGGATAGACCAGGAATGGAGTCTTAGAACTTTTAGTAAGTAATCTAGCTAGGTATGTGTTAGATTATGATTTCTTTAAATGGCTGAGAAAAGAATTGTGCTGAATAGAATAACTATTTCTGTCTGTGTATCTTTTTTGTAACTTAAGGTTTTGCCTAGAGGGGTTCTCTATGTTTTTTGAATCTATTTACCCTGTAAGATATCTACCATCCTGATTTTACAGGGGGGATTTCTTTATTTCTATTTACTTCTATTTTCTATTAAAAGTCTTCTTGTAAAAAACTGAATGCTTTTTCATTGTTCTCAGATCCAAGGGTTTGGGTCTGTGGTCACCTATGCAAATTGGTGAGGCTTTTTATCCAACATTTCCCAGGAAAGGGGGGGTGCAAGTGTTGGGAGGATTGTTCATTGTTCTTAAGATCCAAGGGTCTGGGTCTGTAGTCACCTAGGCAAATTGGTGAGGCTTTTTTACCAAACCTTGTCCAGGAAGTGGGGTGCAAGGTTTTGGGAAGTATTCTGGGGGGAAAGACGCGTCCAAACAGCTCTTCCCCAGTAACCAGTATTAGTTTGGTGGTGGTAGCGGCCATTCCAAGGACCACGGGTGGAATACTTTGTACCTTGGGGAAGTTTTGACCTAAGCTGGTAAAGATAAGCTTAGGAGGTTTTTCATGCAGGTCCCCACATCTGTACCCTAGAGTTCAGAGTGGGGGAGGAACCTTGACATGGTGGCATAGTGGTGGGATTAACCTGAAATCATTTTGAGATCCAGTTGAGATTTTTTGAACTAGAAATACAGATTTTAAAAAGGAATTTTTTTTTTTTCCTTTGGAAAGCAGTTGAAACTGAAAGCAGATTGTTTTTCTCTGCTTTGTGGCCAAGCAGAGACAAAAGGGGATTATCTTGTGAATTGCAGGTTTTCTTTGCCTGGAGGCAGGGTACTTAACTCCTGCAGGGAAATTCACAGTCTTCCAACCCAGAGGTTTTTTTTTTTTTTTTTCCTTCCTAAAAGTAAATAGGGGGTGTGTGCTCTACCCATTTGCCTGGAGACAAAAGTGGCAGGGGTTTTTTTTTTTTGGATTTTGATTTTTTTGTTTTACAAGGAGCACAGGTTTGAAAGGGAATTTTTTTTTTTCTTTGGGCTGGGTAAGCAGGTTTCCAAGTAGCTGGAGGTTTTTTGCTTTAAGTTGGGCCCAGAGCAGAGACAAGGGAATTGTCTTTTTCTGTAGGCTGACAATCACTATCAGAGAATAGGTATTCTATTCCAGCACAGCAAAATTTTACAGCCAAGTTTTGTTTGTTTATTTCTAAACCTCGGGTGTAAAGTTAGTTAAAAACAGAGAGGTTAGAATGACCAAATCCTCAGCTCGACTACAGCTGGAATTAGCCAAATTTCAGGCTGAGGAAAGACAAAGGGAACATGAAAGACAGATAGAACTCATGCGGCTGAAGAAGGAACAAGAAAGGGAGGCAGCGAGAGAAGCAGAACACCACCAAGCGGCTGCTCACAGGAGAGCTATGGAAGCGAGGGACAAAGAACTGGAGGAGAAGGAAAAAGAGAGGAAGTATGTGGAGGAGATGGAGAAGATAAAGGCTCAGCAGAATATCCCAACAAACCCTAGTAATCCTTCTCCAAGTACCACTTCCCATCCCAGAAAGTTCCCCACCTACAAGGCAGGCGATGATACTGAGGCCTTCCTAGAAAACTTCGAAAGGGCCTGCCTTGGGTACAACATCTCTACTGACCAATACATGGTAGAGCTGAGGCCGCAGCTCAGTGGACCCTTAGCTGAGGTGGCAGCTGAAATGCCTAAAGAACACATGAACAAGTATGAACTGTTTAAATCCAAGGCGAGAGTCAGAATGGGGATAACACCCGAGCAGTCTCGTCGGAGGTTCAGAGCCCTAAGGTGGAAACCAGACATGTCATTTACCCGACATGCCTACCACATTGTGAAACATTGGGATGCCTGGATATCAGGAGCAAGTGTTGAATCTCCAGTAAATTTGCCCTTCCTAATGCAAATGGAACAATTCTTAGAGGGTGTTCCTGAGGAAATAGAAAGATACATCCTAGATGGGAAACCCAAAACTGTAATCGAGGCAGGAGAGATTGGAGCCAGATGGGTGGAGGTGGCAGAGAAGAAGAAAACTGGTCGCAGTTGGAGCGGAGACCAGAAGGGACCACCCCAGACCACACCCTATTACCGGGGGCCGCCCAAGGCCCCACCTACCTCCCAAAGAACCCTCCAGACCCCTTATCGTCCTGCCACCCCGTTCTCCAGCAACCCTCCTCGCCCCAGTGACCCGTCAGCTGGACGATGTTTTAAATGTAACGAGCTGGGGCATGTAAAGGCCAACTGCCCCAAGAACCCCAACAGATTACAGTTCATTGCACCGGAATCACACCAGAGGTCCACAGGCCCAGATACCTCCCAGATACCCTTGGAGCGGAGGGAAACTGTGAGTGTGGGCGGGAAGAAGGTCACCGTGTGGAGGGACACCGGAGCACAAGTGTCAGCTATCCATGCTTCCTTAGTGGACCCCAATTTAATCAACCCAGAGATCCAAGTGACGATTCAACCCTTCAAGTCCAACTCTTTCAATTTGCCTACAGCCAAGTTGCCTGTCCAGTACAAGGGCTGGTCAGGAATGTGGACTTTTGCAGTCTATGATGATTATCCCATCCCCATGCTGTTGGGGGAAGACTTGGCCAATCATGTGAAGCAGGCCAAGAGGGTGGGAATGGTCACCCGCAGCCAGGCTAAACAAGCCGTGAGGCCTAGCTCTGTTCCGGAAACTTCTATCAGGACCCAGTCAGAGGTGATGGACCCGGACCCCAGGCCAATGTCTGCAACAGCAGTAGTGGATCCAGTCCCAGAGACCCAGACGGAACCAGTCCCAGAACCGGAACCAGCCGAACAACCAACACCAGACCCCGTGCCAGCACTGAATCCAGTACTTGCAACCTCAACACCAGAGGGCCCCACCGAACCTGAACTGGCAGCAGCCGATAACCCTACACAAGAGGCTCAGCCGGAGCCTGAATCCCAACCTAGTGCACCAGCGGAGAGCGGTTCACAGTCAACAGAAACAGCTCCATCCCCTATATCGCTTCCAGAGGGACCAAGCCTAGGTCCACAATCCAATGAGGAACTGATGTCCCCAGCATCAAGGGAACAGTTCCAGACCGAACAGGAAGCAGATGAAAGCCTCCAGAGAGCTTGGACGGCGGCACGGAGCAACCCACCGCCTCTCAACTCTTCTAATCGATCCAGGTTTGTTGTAGAAAGAGGACTTTTATACAAGGAAACTCTTTCTGGTGGACACCAGGAAGACTGGCATCCTCAGAGACAGTTGGTAGTTCCAACTAAATACCGGGCCAAGCTCTTGAGCTTAGCCCACGATCACCCTAGTGGCCATGCTGGGGTGAACAGGACCAAAGACCGTTTGGGGGGGTCATTCCACTGGGAGGGAATGGGCAAGGATGTTTCTACCTATGTCCAGTCTTGTGAGGTGTGCCAAAGAGTGGGAAAACCCCAAGACCAGGTCAAAGCCCCTCTACAACCACTCCCCATCATTGAAGTTCCATTTCAGCGAGTAGCTGTGGATATTCTGGGTCCTTTTCCGAAAAAGACAGCCAGAGGAAAGCAGTACATACTGACTTTCATGGATTTTGCCACCCGATGGCCGGAAGCAGTAGCTCTAAGCAACACCAGGGCTAAAAGTGTATGCCAGGCACTAGCAGACATTTTTGCCAGGGTAGGTTGGCCCTCCGACATCCTCACAGATGCAGGGACTAATTTCCTGGCAGGAACTATGAAAAACCTTTGGGAAGCTCATGGGGTAAATTACTTGGTTGCCACTCCTTACCACCATCAAACAAATGGCATGGTGGAGAAGTTTAATGGAACTTTGGGGGTCATGATACGTAAATTCGTAAATGAGCACTCCAATGATTGGGACCTAGTGTTGCAGCAGTTGCTCTTTGCCTACAGAGCTGTACCACATCCCAGTTTAGGGTTTTCCCCATTTGAACTTGTATATGGCCGTGAGGTTAAGGGGCCATTGCAGTTGGTGAAGCAGCAATGGGAGGGATTTACACCTTCTCCAGGAACTAACATTCTGGACTTTGTAACCAACCTACAAAACACCCTCCGAACCTCTTTAGCCCTTGCTAAAGAAAACTTACAGGATGCTCAAAAAGAGCAAAAAGCCTGGTATGATAAACATGCCAGAGAGCGTTCCTTCAAAGTAGGAGACCAGGTCATGGTCTTAAGGGCGCTCCAGGCCCATAAAATGGAAGCATCGTGGGAAGGGCCATTCATGGTCCAGGAGCGCCTGGGAGCTGTTAATTATCTCATAGCATTCCCCACCTCCAACCGAAAGCCTAAGGTGTACCATATTAATTCTCTAAAGCCCTTTTATTCCAGAGAATTAAAGGTTTGTCAGTTTACAGCCCAGGGAGAAGATGATGCTGAGTGGCCTGAAGGTGTCTACTACGAAGGGAAATGTGCTGGTGGTGTGGAAGAGGTGAACCTCTCCATGACCCTTGGGCGTATGCAGCGACAGCAGATCCAGGAGCTGTGCACTAGCTACGCGCCAACGTTCTCAGCCACCCCAGGACTGACTGAACGGGCATACCACTCCATTGACACAGGTAATGCTCACCCAATTAGGGTCCACCCTTACCGGGTGTCTCCTCAAGCCAAAACTGCTATAGAATGGGAGATCCAGGATATGTTACAGATGGGTGTAATCCGCCCCTCTGAAAGTGCATGGGCATCTCCAGTGGTTCTAGTTCCCAAACCAGATGGGGAGATACGTTTTTGCGTGGACTACCGTAAGCTAAATGCTGTAACTCGTCCAGACAACTATCCAATGCCACGCACAGATGAGCTATTAGAGAAACTGGGACGGGCCCAGTTCATCTCTACCTTGGACTTAACCAAGGGGTACTGGCAGGTACCGCTAGATGAATCTGCCAAGGAAAGGTCAGCCTTCATCACACATCTCGGGCTGTATGAATTTAATGTACTCCCTTTCGGGCTGCGAAATACACCCGCCACTTTCCAAAGACTTGTAGATGGTCTCCTAGCGGGATTAGGAGAATATGCAGTCGCCTACCTTGACGATGTGGCCATATTTTCGGATTCCTGGGCAGACCACCTGGAACATCTACACAAAGTCCTTGAGCGCATAAGGGAGGCAGGACTAACTGTTAAGGCTAAGAAGTGTCAAATAGGCCTAAACAGAGTGACTTACCTTGGACACCAGGTGGGTCAAGGAACTATCAGCCCCCTACAGGCCAAAGTGGATGCTATCCAAAAGTGGCCTGTCCCAAAGTCAAAGAAACAGGTTCAATCCTTCTTAGGCTTGGCTGGTTATTACAGACGATTTGTACCGCACTACAGCCAAATCGCTGCCCCACTGACGGACCTAACCAAAAAGAAACAGCCAAATGCTGTTCAGTGGACCGGAAAGTGTCAGAAGGCCTTTAACAAGCTTAAAGCGACACTCATGTCTGACCCTGTACTAAGGGCCCCAGACTTTGACAAACCGTTCCTAGTAACCACAGATGCATCCGAGCGTGGTGTGGGAGCAGTTTTAATGCAGAAAGGACCTGATCAAGAATTCCACCCTGTAGTGTTTCTCAGCAAAAAACTGTCTGAGAGGGAAAGCAACTGGTCAGTCACTGAAAAAGAATGTTATGCCATTGTCTACGCTCTGGAAAAGCTACGCCCATATGTTTGGGGACGGCGTTTCCACCTGCAAACCGACCATGCTGCACTGAAGTGGCTTCACACCGTCAAGGAAACTAACAAAAAACTTCTTCGGTGGAGTTTAGCTCTCCAAGATTTTGATTTCGACATCCAACACATCTCAGGAGCTTCTAACAAAGTGGCTGATGCACTCTCCCGTGAAAGTTTCCCAGAATCAACTGGTTAAAATCGTCCTTAAGATGTGGAAAATATTGTTAGTCTTTATGTACTTGGTAGTATATTTAGAGATGCATGTGTCTTATTAACTCTGTTTTTCCTAGAGCTCCAGGAAGAAATCCCAGCCAGTGTTTCACCCTAGCTGAGATTTGGGGGGCGTGTCATAAATATAAGGGGAAGGGTAAACCCCTTTGAAATTCCTCCTGGCCAGGGGAAAGCTCCTCTCACCTGTAAAGGGTTAAGAAGCTAAAGGTAACCTCGCTGGCACCTGACCAAAATGACCAATGAGGGGACAAGATACTTTCAAAAGCTGGGAGGAGGGAGAGAAACAAAGGGTCTGTGTCTGTCTGTATGCTGTGCTTGGCCAGGGATAGACCAGGAATGGAGTCTTAGAACTTTTAGTAAGTAATCTAGCTAGGTATGTGTTAGATTATGATTTCTTTAAATGGCTGAGAAAAGAATTGTGCTGAATAGAATAACTATTTCTGTCTGTGTATCTTTTTTGTAACTTAAGGTTTTGCCTAGAGGGGTTCTCTATGTTTTTTGAATCTATTTACCCTGTAAGATATCTACCATCCTGATTTTACAGGGGGGATTTCTTTATTTCTATTTACTTCTATTTTCTATTAAAAGTCTTCTTGTAAAAAACTGAATGCTTTTTCATTGTTCTCAGATCCAAGGGTTTGGGTCTGTGGTCACCTATGCAAATTGGTGAGGCTTTTTATCCAACATTTCCCAGGAAAGGGGGGGTGCAAGTGTTGGGAGGATTGTTCATTGTTCTTAAGATCCAAGGGTCTGGGTCTGTAGTCACCTAGGCAAATTGGTGAGGCTTTTTTACCAAACCTTGTCCAGGAAGTGGGGTGCAAGGTTTTGGGAAGTATTCTGGGGGGAAAGACGCGTCCAAACAGCTCTTCCCCAGTAACCAGTATTAGTTTGGTGGTGGTAGCGGCCATTCCAAGGACCACGGGTGGAATACTTTGTACCTTGGGGAAGTTTTGACCTAAGCTGGTAAAGATAAGCTTAGGAGGTTTTTCATGCAGGTCCCCACATCTGTACCCTAGAGTTCAGAGTGGGGGAGGAACCTTGACACACCCATATTCCTATGCACTACAGTACTGTTTTTCACATACAGAAATGTTTTCTGTTAAGGCTAGGCAAAGTTTTATTAATGTACAACAAATACATCATATATGTACACATCACGTGCCTGGGAGAGCGCACACAGCCTGGATCGACACTACAGCTATTTACTGTAAGAGTTTAACTCTTTTGTCCTCTATTGATTTCAGCAATTTCATCTTCTATGGCAATCCCATAAATTGGTGTATAGCAAATTTACACAATAAGTGAGACTGCTTATCTTAAAGTGTTGATAATCATATATCATTATTAGTCTCTTAGAGGTTTTATTATTAATTATTATTATTATTACTACAGGCCAATTACTTTAAAGTTACTTAAAGAAAATTCACTTTGTACACCTTTGGGACCAAAATTCTACTTGAAGTCAATGGAAAAATGAATGTAAATTTGACTCTTGAGATAGAAAGAAACAGGTGTTGGAAGGTACAAATAAAATAAAAATAAAGGCTTGACAAGTAATTTTTTAATTCCATTTAAAAATGTGTATATACACTTTCATTTACATCTACATATGTATTCCATTTACATTCCACTTGGGAGCTAAACTTTATTCCAATTCTTTAGGGAGGTGTTTTTCTCTCAACTTTTAATTATCTGGCTTTTGAAGATGTAAAATAGATCTTTATCTTACCATAATTTCCATGTATATATCTAGTACAATGGTATTGCTTAGGACTCTGCATTTATATTTCTTTTAGCATTTGCAGTATAATCCAATTATCAGAGTGAAATCTCTCAACCACTTCTAACTGTACAATGCTAAAATTTGATACATACATGAAGTAGCCGGTACAGATACATTTGAGGGTTTGTGGTTTTTTAAATAACCAGTTTAAATCCCTGAAATCAACTTTATGTTTTAATGAGTTTTAAATCCAATACAAAATTTTTTGCATGTGTTTTTGTCAGACTCTAAATGGTTGCAGAGAGACAGAATCTAGGTGTTGAATGGAAGCTTCAGAATAAGCAACTCTCTCTGTATAAAACCTTAGCCTTACAGGTGATTGTTCTAAAAGTGGACTAAATCCACAGATACTTGACAAAACATAATTAGGCCTAACAGTCAACGTTTGGCCCAAGAACCCCCTGGATGGCGGATATTGACCTGGTATTATGGTACTCATGTTGGAAATTTGTCAGATAGCCTGTACAATGATTTATTTTCACAAATATAGCAATACCAATAATGGCAGCATTTAAAAAACATCTTATGATGCTAAATGTCATTCAAAATGTTCATAAAGTAATGGCCTTCACATGAACAAGAATTAGCAAAGGAAAAAGAACATATGAAAATTACATTTCTATAAAAATATATACATTAAGATTAGCCAATTTACATGGGCGTCAGCTCACTTTTTCTATTGCTCCCTCACATACTGTACCTGTGATATCATTCCTTTTGGAGTGCTAGAATTACCAGAAATATGGAAAAGAAAGTTGCTCAACGGGAACTCTGCAAAGGGTCTTCACTTGCTTTCAGCAGCAAGGGGTTAAGGGTCAGGCACAAAGCCACAATAAGACATGCATTTTTAGCTAGGACTGTCACAACAGATAAAATTCACCTGTATCTAAAACAGCTAAACCATATTGGTTGTAATTACTGGGTTATAAAGATTGTGGCTGTTATTGAAGGTTTATGTCTGACCTCTATTTTTAATGTGGCTTTTTTGTATTTCACTCCTTTACAGCATTCGTATTCTATTAGCTATTTCTTTCAGTGGGCTTCATTGGAAGCCAGCAGCTGGGAAGCTCAGCTAGTAGCTAAGCAATGCTTGAGTTCAGAAATGAGCTAAGGATTCCTGCCTCCAGGCTTGGCAAGCACTGGGATTGTTATGGAGGTGATTCCATCAATTTCTGGAGGACAGCCAGCTCATGTCTGTGTTAAATGCTCCTCTCAGCAGCCAATTCAGTCTGCAGTTGCGCGCATCATGTCAGCTCAATATTAAGAGGATAAAAATACACAAAGAGGCCACAAATGGAAGCCCAGAATGATGGTATACTTGAAAATTCAGTCATGCTTGGGTTATTCTCTCTGATAATTATTATCTCTCCTCTTTTGAGATAGCAATGAAAAACACTACCGTGAGATGCTGAAAGATTTCTTGTTGCCAAATGGAAAAAATACGGACTTAACTCTATTTTATGGGTGAATCAGGGGAATTAAAAGGAAGCTTTATGGATGCCTTTAAACACAGTTATTCAAATCAAACTACACATTAAGCCTGTTTGATCACTAGAGACACACCCTCCCGTTCCAATCCCTCCCGCTTACCTCCTCCCCCTACCCCACTATGTCTGACCATTTTAAGGTGATTAGACCAACACCACTGCACAGTATCTCCCACTTAGGTCAAGATCATTCTATCTACTGATTGTAGGCTGAAAGTCATGTACTACAGTAACTTAAATAAGGCATCATATTCGGGAAAACAATCAGTTACACAGGAGTGGAAAACCACAAGTATCCAGCAGGCTAACAATAAGAACAACACACAGACAGTAGCTGATTACTCTTGCTTTAGTGAAGACCAAAGGATTTTGCAATCAGAAAATCCTTTCCCCCCCTTTTTTTTTTTTGCATCTCCATTTATACTTTATTGTGGTAATGGTATTTTTTTCATTGTTTGCATGCAACTGCTGGGGTAATCAAACCTTACTCACTTCGCTCCTTGAGGCAACAGCCCGATGAAGAGGGGTCAGCCACATATTGTCCTTGGCATTGACACGAGCCCCTGCAAATAAAAAGTACAGATTATTGACATGCTTTTGATGTAATATCTACAATAATAATACAACAACAATAATAATAATATTAATGTGTTTCTTGGTAACAAAGGGCTATGCCGTATAGATATGCACAGAATTTATCACAACCTTGCTAGCATCAGATTATTTCTACTTTGTTAACTCTTAGAAAATTACCTTACTTTCAAAAACGAGAAAGGTTCAGCAGTAAAGTGGGGGTAGGAGGCCTAGATTGTCTATCAAAGATTAGCGGGTCTTCCTAGGACCAGGCAAATGTGCAAGGGATGTCAGGAGACGGGGCAACTGAGGTAGGGATCTGGGACCTGATCCTGCAAGCTGCTGAGCCTCTCAACTTTTGGAGCAGACAGCATTTAACATCTCAGGATCAAGTCCAGTGTCACTCATCCAGCAGGAGGAGGAAGAGGATTCTTCAACTTGAAGTGCTTGTTGGAAGTGTTGGGGAACTATTTAAAGGGGCAACGGGGGAAGGTTGGGCAGCTGAATACTGTTGGGTCACTTGTTGAGTGGAGGGGGTAACAAGGATGTTTTGGGGCAGCTAGAGTGGGGTGGGTCAACAGAATACACACACACTAAGAAAGTGAGCTTGCACATGCATGTGGGGACACAAATTTAGTTTTAAGTAATATTTTAAAGCAATCCATTGAGGCACTCAGGCAAACAACAAGACATCACTGGAGGGAGCAGAGAAAATAAAGAGAGCACTTTATTTTAAAATATTGTTGTTATTGTTTGAAAGCAGAACGTTTTACAAATTAGCAGAGTAGTCTGCAAATCTGTCCTGGATACAATTGGATAAGTGTTAGACAAGTATAAGCGTCCTGCATATATCACAAACGAGCCTTCAAATTCTTCACTAACAAAAAGGATGTTTTAACCTAATTTTGCACTAGAACTTAAGCTCATATAATGTACCCAATACAGGGACTTTGGTTTTAATTTCTGTAGTGGATCATTCAAGGTCTAAAGCCCCAAAAGTATTTTCCAAAAACCCACTGCTCATGGGTGCTTACAAGTTTGCCCCTCACTCGTTATGGTCATTGAGAATTTGGTTCTAATGATCAGAGTAGAAGCAATTTCTCTGGGTTACCTTTCAGGTTTTAAAAGTTGGAAAAGGTTTCAAACCTCCCGGATCACCTGACTTCAGAAAAATAACATTACAATTTGTCAAAGTGCCAATATGAGACCTACAGTTATAATCTATCTGACTGGCCTGGGAGTTTTACATCTAATGGAACTTATTATACCCATGCAAAACATGTCTGGTTTAGTAAGTTAGATGTTTGATTTGAGAAGTTCATTGATGATGGATTTACATTTACAGATAATGCTGATACAATGAGCAAAACAGAAGTGAGGTGTTACCCTATTTGATCTTCATAACAGGATTATTATTTACATTGCAGTGGTGCCTATAGTCCTCCATTATAGATCAGGGCCCCATTGTGATAGGCACTGTGCAAACACATAACATAAGACAGTCTCTGCCTCAAGGAGCTTTTAATCTAGGATTCCAATGTACCTTGTGTTACGCTGTTTTGGATAAGTCAGAGTTGTCAGATGCAAACTGCCTGGTCTAAATCCCAATGACTGGCATCAAATATTTCTTTTCAAGCGATTTATTCTGTGGTTCAGTTTTTTTTAACTGAGGTTCTCCTGATTTATCTTCACCCATTCAAGAACTCCCATGAGCAGATGATACCAAAGCAGAAAAGCTTATGGGACAAATAGCATTATGTGATAAGCAGTTTTATCATTCCTCAATATTCAGCAACTATAGTGGCATCTGAGAAGATGATGATTAGAAAACCCAGGAAATTGTTTCTTTCAGTAGCTTGTTAAGCCTTTCACTGATCCACTCACCCATCAAGAAGCTGAATAGGCAGCTGCCTAGAAAACCCCCAAAGAAAAAGATAAAAGCAAAATGATCACAACACACACACACAAATTATGCTGCACGTTCTCAATTTTATCTCTCTCTGCTGTTTTCCACATCCTTTCCCTCTGTATGTTTTTCAATGTGTTGTTTACCTAACAGAGTGGAATGGCTCATTCATAGCTAGTTTAGTCTACCATACATTTGTAAACGTTTGTCTTTTCAAATGTTTCACTCCATACGCCTTGTTTGGTTTAACCAAATGCCTGGGATATATGGTGTTGTGCTTTTAAGCATCAGCTTCCATCCAAGGATCTCGAAGTACTTTTCAATAGTATTAAGAAAGACTCTCCACATTCCTTAAAGGTGGGGAAATGGGACATTGTATAGAAGGTAAAACAGAGTTACACAGAGCGGAAGGCCTACTTTTTCAAAAATGCTCTCTGTTTTTGGGTGCCAACCTTTAACACCTAGGCAATGCTTTTCTGGTGCTGAACACCTACACTGCCCATTTAAGTAAACCTCTGACATCCAGGCCCTCTGTGTTCAATTAGGGCACCCAAAAACAAAGGGACCCTCAAGTCAGTGAACACTTTTGAAAACGTATACCTAACTGTAGGTCTGTCTTCATTGCAAAGTTAATCTGGGCTCTTAGCTGGGTATTTTCTAGGTGGGGGATCCTCAGAAGGCAGCTTTTTACCTGTCCTCCTCAGTCTTGCACTGAAGGAATTCTCCCCTGGCTGGAGACAAAGATTTTAGAGCCCCCTTTATACAGCTCTGGCCTTTTTACCCAGTGCAAATGAGATGAAGCAGGAGTGACAGTCTCACCCATGGTACCCAATTATCCGGGACTTAAGGTGACCTCAACTGGAGTGTCCAGTTCTGGGCGCCACATTTCAGGAAAGGTGTGGACAAATTGGAGAGAGTCCACAGAAGAGAGACAAAAATGATTAAAGGTCTAGAAAACATGACCTATGAGGGAAGATTGAAAAAACTGGGTTTAGTCCTGAAAAGAGAAGACTAAAAGGGGATGTGATAACAGTTTTCAAGTATGTAAAAGGTTGCTACAAGGAGGAGGAAGAAAAATTGTTTTTCTTAACCTCTGAAGATGGGACAAGAAGCAACAGGCTTAAATTGCAGCAAGGGAGGTTTAGGTTGGACATTAGGAAAAACTTCCTAACTGTCAGGGTGGTTAAGCACTGGACTAAATTGCCTACGGAGGTTGTGGAATCTCCATCATTGGAGATTTTTAAGAGCAGGTTAGACAGGTTATGGGACATTCCTAACTGTCAGGAATGGTCTAGATAATTAGTCCTGCCATGAGTGCAAGGGACTGGATTAGATGACCTCTCGAGCTCCCTTCCAGTCCTATGATTCTAACTGCAGCATTTGAGTCCAAGGACTGCACAGGAGTAGAGATGCACCAAAAGGGAGCAGAGAGGATGAAAGGCTTTGGCCAGCAGAGCCATGTGGAGAAGAGGGCATGCTGTGTCCTCGTAAGCAATGGTCATGGCTACACTCCCCTTGCCTGGCAGGAAGTTCAGTGCCTCCTGAAGTTTTGTCGGGGCAGCATGGCTTCATGTTTAGTGCCTTAATGACACTGCATGTGGTTCTGCCATAAAGGTTTGACAGAGTCCTTAGACAGCAAGCCCCTCAGGGCAGAGACTGGACATCAGATTTCTGCTCTTTTGTACACCAGTGCCACTTCATTGAAGCCATGAATTGCACTGGAATACATTTCCTCTCTTGTGTTTCTATTTGTCTGGACAGCTCTCCATGGACGTCCGTGATTGGGAGTGGTTACAGGTTGTCGAAATAAATCTAACAGATGGTTACTACCTGACTGCACTTCCTATTCTGTGGAAAGGGCATGAAGAAGGCAGTAACATCCAAATCTCAGATCTATGTGTTTTAATGCACATGAAACAAACTCACAATACACTCCCCCATTTCAGCCAGATATTACAGGCCAGATCCTCAGCTGATTTATACCCACTGAGGATCTGGCCCCACGTCTTCCATGTATTCTGAATCCACTCCTATTCTAATGGTTATCTAGAATGCCATTTCTGGTATTTCTCGGTGCACTAGGGCACAAGCTTTATTCATTAGAGGCGACATTTATTTGTGCTACCACCAGTTCACGCACTACAAATCTCAGTATGAGCATATTTCACTGAATGTCTCTCCTGAGTCCCGTCTGAAATGCAAGGGGCTGATACGTTCCTTGGCTTCTTGTCATGCTCAGAATATTGTGGTTCAAATCTGACCGTAAATAGTCCATGCTTTTATTCTTTAAATATATTGCCTGTCCTCTGATTTTAAAGTCGGGCATTAGAGGTACACTTTTTAGAGTGCTAAATGTGATCATCAGATTAATCTTTTGTGAAGTATTTTACAAATTGGGTTGTGCTGAAGGCAGAAGAGAAACGAGGGGAAAACATTGCTATTGTGATCTAAGCTCTGGCTTGGCTAGCCCTGGCAGATCACTATGTCACAGAAATTTACAAAGACCTTTTCTCTTCCAAGTGGGTACAAGTACTGGTGTGTCATGAATGATGATACTTCAGAGACTAAAATGAGATGACCAGGTAGAACATACCACATACAGAATTAGCTCTGACTCAAGCCCTGGGAATGTAAGTATCCGTGTTAGTAGTGCTCCACTAAGTCAAATCAAACTGAACCCCTGCTGGCATGAAGGCTAATCATTAAAACCTTAAATTATGAGCTAGTTTCTCTTTGTTTAACCCCCGTCGGATATTTCACAGAGTTGGGCGCATCATCTGCATTTTATCCTATCCTCCAGACAAATACTAGAGCCAATGGATGAGGTCTGGCTGGTAACTTATTTGAATTCATATTGCCTAGAAGAGCATGGAGACACTCTTTCCCACATAAGGAACACACTGGAAATCAAGAAATGAAATGTATTTTCCACAGCAAGGCCACATCTTCACGAGCTAATGCACTAGAGATGCTACAGGAATTCTTGGGAGATACGGGTCAGAGCTACCTCATCTCTTTATTCATACAGATCTTCCTTGTGCTGCTATTTGCAATCCTTGAAAAGATAATGCCTCTGCATCCGGCTCACATGCTGACAATTCACAATAACAAGATGTGACAATGGCTACATGCTGTATTACCACATGTCAAAATGAAGGTAATTAATCTTTACCGCCTGTTGAAGAGAGGCATGTTTGCGTCTAATGTATTGGAGAAACCATCCAATCATAGTCTGTCAATGTAATAATATTCACTCGCGTCTTTCTGCTGGGATCAATGACATAACTGGATGATCACATGTGAAAATGTAAGTCTCAGAAGTTAAAGTTCCTTGACTAAAGCAATTGGCTAACCCATGGTTTCTAAATATATGATGGACAGATGGAACGTGCACAAACTTTCTCATTTAGTTGAATCCCTTTTTTGCTTTCTCCAACCGTTTTTTTTGGACAGCAAACTCCACTTACAAGCTGTCTGTACAACATACATCTGGTAGGAGAACAGCAACATCAAAATTTAAATGGAAGAGCTTTGTTACAGCTACTGTTGCATTTAAAGATGTACATATCGCTGATAACTGGTGCATCAATTAAGCCAGAATAGGAACTTCGAGCAGATGCTGCAAATGTCAGTAGGAATCTTGACAGATATTGCTTATTCCATAAAATACCACTCACAGGCTAATGCAGTGGTGTTTGATTAAGCTGCAGTTACAAACTTTGATATTGCCAAGTCATTTATCCATCACAGAACGGATCGTGTATTCATCACATGAATCTGATCTGAAAATAGTTTTATTGTTTTAGCTTAGTAACAGCAGTCAGATGCAGAGAGCTAGACTCAATTACAACAACAATGGTCTGATGCCATATTGCCATATTCCGTTCAGTTGGAGGAAGCAAGCTATCGTCTGGCAAACCACACTCAGATAAAATCTTAGCCAATTTGCACTCTGGCCCCAAACTAAAAAACAACATTTTTTTTTCCAGGTTGTAATAAGTTCAACTAGGTTTCCAACCCCCACTTCTAGTTTTTGGTAATCTCGTCACCTCCTGCATTTGGTCCCCAGTAGAAATGCTATATTCCCGAGAGATTTCCTTCCCTGCCAGAACAGCAAAAGTGCTGGGAAGTTTGCAGCAGAGCTTTTTCTTGTGAGATTTAAAGCCCAGATTCTTGTCTAGAGAGATTCAACGTAAGCATCCAAATTGGCTCATCTGAACAACCAAACCTTCATCTGAGATTTGCCCTTCAGAAGGCAAATTAGCAATTAAATAATTACTTTTTATAATACAGTGTGTGTATATATGCAATAATGTGCCTCTATCTCTAGACTACATATCACATAACAGTAGCTGTTTAATGCTACAGAATCTCAAGAGCTTGATGATCAGATATACGCCTGCACTCAATTCTTACCACATCAAGGATGTTGATGCATTTATTTCCTGTTACAACACAGTTATATTTTTAATATGTGCTCCTTACTCTTTCAACTTGTATCTTCCTCCTCACCCTCAATTAGGCTACTGTAGTGCAATAAGCCCAACTCTTAACAAGCTGGTTTAGAAACACATGACCTTTGGACATTTGCAGGCACATCGAGGAATTAGCCATGAACCTTCTACTCTTCTTGTGAGGTGCCAACTCTACCTTTTATTTTGACAACTATCAATCGTGCTTTTCATTTTCAAAATCATATTGAAGCACAACCAATTATTTATCACATTGCCTCTACAAAGATAGGTGGGTATTTTATTCCTATTGCAAATTGGAAATCAATACAGAGAAGGGTTAAGTGTCTTGTCTGAGGTCACAGAAGTAGGCAGTGTCAACCACTGGGATAAAAATTCACAGTCCAGTGCTCAATACCCTGTCTCAGTCTTTACATTGCACAACAATGCAAAGAGAGATTTGACATTCCCCTGCTCAATCACCCATCATATACTGTATCTACATATAAGGATACATCTATCATTATGCAGCAAAAAACTTAAGCATGTGATTAAATCCCACTGGAGACATCAGGAGTTAACACATAGGTCCCTCACTAAATAGGGACGGTCTTAAGCATGTGCTAAACTTGTTTTCTGAATCCGCAAATAGTAAATAGTTTTAACCCACTGCAAGTTGGAAACAATTTGTAGTTTTGGTTCATTTTATTATTCTCAGAGTACATGTTATGTAACTATAGCAAGCAATTTAAACTGGTTCTCTGATCCTGCAAACAGCATAATGCTCCTTGGAACACAGAGATGGACAGGGCCTGGATTTAAACTGCATAAGTTAAAGATGCCTCCCTTGGGCATTCACTTTAGTTTGTAACATTGGTTTCTCTGTTGATGACTAATTCAGACTTCACTTTACCTGACAAAATGAGGAGCTCAATGATCTCTGCATCTCCCAGAAAAGCCGCAACATGAAGCGGGGTGCGTTTTTCACCATCCTGTAAAACAGCAAAGATTGCACAGCTATAAAGTATGGAATGCCAAAATGTCATTAAGCTTTAGCTAATATTTGATTTTCTAACAGTTTCTCATATTAGAAAGATGGGACTCAACCAGCAAAGAACGAAAAGTTCTGAACGAGGCATTTCTCTTTAACAATCCACACCTTACATGCTATATTTTTTTCCATCAAGCATTGTACAGAAACTATTCTTTTTCACAGATATAGTGAATGTAATTTGTATCTCATCTGTACCTCTCTTCCTTCCAACCCTGGATAGACAGTTATGCATGAGGGAAAACATTGTCCTCAATTAGGCCCTTTTTGAAATGTTTGCTGCTTTACTGTTATGCTGACATAATTCAAATCGTTCTGGACATCAGCCTTTGTAATGCAATTTGATTGAACAACACCGCACAGGGCTCTAAAAATAATACTTTTGAGAAAGGAATGGAACAGTTCACAAGGACATTATAGATAGAATGTCCTTTCTCCACAAAGGTAATCCAAATACATGCAGCCTTTCATAAACTGTTCATCAGTAAGTCATTGGCTCAAAATAGAGAAGTCTGGCACAGTCTAGTCCGGTATTGCCAAAGCCAAGCATCCAAAAGTCTTGAGTCAGGCCTCCCCCCCGCCACCCAATATCGTGAGATTGGCTTAAACACAAAGAGATTTTTAAAACAACATATTTGGAGTTCTTTTTGTTTGCCTTCTGGCTTTTGAACCTTTAGGGTTCATGTTTTCAAGCTTATCTCTGAAATCAGGAGGGCTAGAAACTTACTGTAATTTAAAAATGAAAGCCAAAATTCTTTTGTATTCTCATGAATCCAAGGTCTAGACCATTAAGAAAAAAAAAATCCACCAAATACTACAAGATTCACAAGAAAATCACAAGAGGTGGTAACAGTTCTAACCAGATAAGTACTGAGTGTTATTAGAGTTATCGTGCACTTCATATGTTTATTTATATTTAGAGCCAAACAACATTAAAAACGACCATACAAAGAGATCTAAGTGCCATGTCAATTAATAAAACCTACAATAACAGGACCACCCAGCATTAAATATTCATATACAGGTAACAAAGTAACTCACCAGGCAATAAATCAAAGCAATGGAAAAGCCCCATATATATTCCCACCCCACTCCAGGGACATACCCCAGACTCCTGTCAAGTAAACAGCTGTTGCAGAATGCCTTTAGGATCACCATTTGTGGGTTCTGTAAACACTAACAAATCAATGCTGCAGAATCTTTTTTCTTCTGAACAATGAAAAATCTTTTCCCAGGCTACACTACACACAAGCCCTGCAAACCTAGGAGCCACTGATGGACAGGGTGAGTTATGCGCAGGAGAGTGTTTAAGTCTCTCATATGCATATATTATTACAAAGCCTTCGATTTTTTTGAAATAATTCTAAAATACTGTAAAACACTTCAAGACAGACTACTCAAACATAGCCACACTGATGGAGGAAAGATTTTCTTACAATCTCCCTTTCTCACCTAGTGGGGAAGTTATAACAGTATTAAAAATTTCTTGTTTTTCACTTCAAAAATATCACCACTCTATGCACTTGCAGGCCAGAATTCGCAAGAAACCTCAGTGCCTATTAAGACACCTTAGTGGCCAGATTTTCTAACATGCTCAGTATTCAGCAGCACCTGCTGAGAACAACAGAGTGCTGAGCATTTTTGAAAATCTGGGTCTACATAGTTTATTCAGTAACATTTTCTACGATGTAATATATTATGCTTCAGTTTGCACTGGCAGGGCAAGTGTTTGCTGTGGGATAGTGCGCCATAATACTCAGAAGGATTACTTCATGCTTCCCTCCTAAGACGGTACAATACATGCAAAATCGTAAAACAAAGACTGGTCAAAATCCTGAACAAAAATAGAAATGTTTTCAGTGCACTGGTTTTTTAAATTAATGCATTGCACTGTAGAATCTCTCTTGGTTTTGGTGCAATATTAGCAACAGTTCTTGCCTCTGTCAACTGTAAGCTTTATAGAACCACCTTGTCACAATATACAAGGCTTGATAAGAGAACAGAGGGATGTGAAATGGGGTATTGGTGATGCAAGTTCAAGCAAGTATCCAAAGCAATCCCATTAATTGATTGATTGATAAGGAACATTTTACAATAATTCAAAACTTAATGGGGACTTGGCTGTCCGAAAAAAAGGTGCAGCAGGAAAGTGGAATTTTGTGCCTGTGACTTGTTTTGACGTAACATTTGAGCCAACAAGATATTCAGTGGATCATCTGATATGATCAATTCATACTGTCCTAAAAATAAAAGCACCAACCCATTTACAGGCAGAGCAATGTCTATCCACAAGCATCTGATCCTCAGACACTGAAGTCATTGAGAGACGACTTCAATAGCAGCAGAATCATGTTTTAAACAAACCCCCAAAAAAGTTTTTTAGTGGTTTGGTTGTTTTTAAGCCTGATTTCTATGTTTCCTAGATAAGAAAATAATTCCTCCTCCACCTGTCACAATTGAGCATCCAACAACAAAACAGGGCTCATGCTGATGTAAGTTATAACTGAAGAAGGTAGACTGAAATAATCTCTAGTAAAAGGCAAAAAACAAAACAAAACTCAACCCTCCAGAGGGTGATCATTTATTGGAGTTACTTCTGAAGAAGCCTGACTATTACATCTGTAGCTGAGTATGTACATAAGTAGGTCAGTCAGAGGATCATTCTCAGGTTCCTGTTTATGCTACAAAAAGCATGACAAAGAAAACAAGAGGAACTAGGGCATATGCACCTATAATGAAATTCACTCCTTGTGTTCAGAGCCCACACAAAGACCATCCACCAATTAAATGGTGCCCAGTCTTTGTGCTGAGCCTAAGCACAGAGAGAAGTTCAATCGCAGACATAATTTTGACATGATGGTAGAACAGTGAAAAATCAATGAGGCCTAAACATTGAAGGCTACAAATAGAGAGAGAATAAAAAAAGTATTATTTCAATCTGTAAAAGGTTTGGCAGTAACCAAGTTCATATAAACATTTAAAGGAAAGAAAGCAGCAAGAGGAGATAGTGAAAGGAAGACTGGATACAATGGTAAGGTAAATAATAAGGCATGTTTCAAGTACAGAACTTAAAGGTACAAGACAATAGATATGTTACATGATGGCTAAGACAAGTTACAGAAAGTGACGTAAACATTCCCCCTTCAAAAATGAATTAATTTGTTGCCTTGGTTCACACAAGAGCATGTGTATTTACTGAAAGTGTCAATGAAGATGTAATGGAAAACTAATGTCTGCCTCCATTTTTCGCCATATTAATTGGTTGAGCCATAGAGACCAATGTAATACATTTAAAATACTGCTTAGCACAATTAAGATCAGATTAATACTTAACCAATTGCCAGGCCTCTCACGTACACCAACGTAAATCAGGAGAAATGTCACTGATGTTAATGGAGATAAGAACAGAATCAGAGCTAAAAAGATTTAGGGATTCACACTTTCTC
Source organism: Eretmochelys imbricata (assembly GCF_965152235.1). NCBI lineage: Eukaryota > Metazoa > Chordata > Testudines > Cheloniidae > Eretmochelys > Eretmochelys imbricata. Next base: position 56,903,444 of record NC_135582.1, read on the forward strand.
CAAATTGGCCAGGGTAAATTTACGAGGCAGAATAAATCAAACATCCTATTGGATGTATATCAATGACTAGAACAGAAATTGAATCAAATGTAATGGAAACAGTCACACAGAAAGAGCCTTCAACTTATTTTACACAATTTAAGCCACACTTACAATTGTTAAGAGACGGGAATGTATTGACATAGAAGGGACAGTTCACAAAGTAGGTGGTAGTGTCGATAGAACAATTCAGGTTCAATTTTACTTCAGAAAAAATAATGTAGGGTGTTGGGAGCAAAGGCACCCTTGGGCCTGTTAGAAGCCTGCTGTGAATTTTACGAGTCTGCTCTGATAACATTTAGCAGCATGAGCATAACTACAAGTGCGCACGTGCACAACACTGCAGAGCAATCATGCTTAGTGCTGCGCATGTGTCATGAAATTGCAGAGTAATCATGTTTGTGAGAAAAAGAAAAAAGACAAGACAAAGTAACTAAAAAAGCTAGAAAAGACCCATCTGAACTAAAACTAAACCTGTACTGACAGGAGGAGAGTTGATATGGAAATCAGAGACTAATACATATGTATAAGAAAAGATACCAAAAAAAAGTTAGAAATATATCTGTGTAACGAAAGGGGGTTGAAGCTGTATTGTCCGGTGCTGAAGGCAACTGTGATGAGATCATCCTTATGAGCTCCTCACTTGTAAGTAACTGATCACCATTAGGGTGACCAGACAGCAAGTGTGAAAAATCGGGGCAAGGGGTGGGGGGTAATAGCCTTCTATATAAGAAAAAGCCTCAAATATCGGGACCGTTCCTATAAAATCGGGACATCCGGTCACTCAAATCACCACTTGCTGAGTGTTTTGCCTTAATAAAGATTTGTTAGACCCATGTGATGAGTAAGTGAATCTCAATCCAACATACAGTAGGCAACTGATTAGGAGCTACTAAGAGGAAAGAGCAATTGAGCAGGGTTAGCTCCTGGGCTATTTAAAACGTAGCTATGGTCAAAAAGTTGATTTTGGAACACAACATCTCTTTCTCTTCAATATTTATTTTCCTTCAGTGATTCCTCTGTTAAACTGTGCAATTTACAAAATAAATTCAGGTTTCAGAGTAACAGCCGTGTTAGTCTGTATTCGCAAAAAGAAAAGGAGTACTTGTGGCACCTTAGAGACTAACCAATTTATTTGAGCATGAGCTTTCGTGAGCTACAGCTCACTTCATCAGATGCATACCGTGGAAACTGCAGCAGACTTTATATATACACAGAGAATATGAAACAATACCTCCTCCCACCCCACTGTCCTGCTGGTAATAGCTTATCTAAAGTGAGCATCAGGTTAGGCCATTTCCAGCACAAATCCAGGTTTTCTCACCCTCCACCCCCCCACACAAATTCACTCTCCTGCTGGTGATAGCCCATCCAAAGTGACAACTCTTTACACAATGTGCATGATAATCAAGTTAGGCCATTTCCTGCACAAATCCAGGTTCTCTCACTCCCTCACCCCCCTCCAAAAACCCACCCCCATACACACACAAACTCACTCTCCTGCTGGTAATAGCTCATCCAAACTGACCACTCTCCAAGTTTAAATCCAAGTTAAACCAGAACATCTGGGGGGGGGAGGGGGGGTGGTAGGAAAAAACAAGAGGAAATAGGCTACCTTGCATAATGACGTAGCCACTCCTAGTCTCTATTTAAGCCTAAATTAATAGTATCCAATTTGCAAATGAATTCCAATTCAGCAGTTTCTCGCTGGAGTCTGGATTTGAAGTTTTTTTGTTTTAAGATAGCGACCTTCATGTCTGTGATTGCGTGACCAGAGAGATTGAAGTGTTCTCCGACTGGTTTATGAATGTTATAATTCTTGACATCTGATTTGTGTCCATTTATTCTTTTACGTAGAGACTGTCCAGTTTGACCAATGTATATGGCAGAGGGGCATTGCTGGCACATGATGGCATATATCACATTGGTGGATGTGCAGGTGAACGAGCCTCTGATAGTGTGGCTGATGTTATTAGGCCCTGTGATGGTGTCCCCTGAATAGATATGTGGGCACAATTGGCAACGGGCTTTGTTGCAAGGATAGGTTCCTGGGTTAGTGGTTCTGTTGTGTGGTATGTGGTTGCTGGTGAGTACTTGCTTCAGGTTGCGGGGCTGTCTGTAGGCAAGGACTGGCCTGTCTCCCAAGATTTGTGAGAGTGTTGGGTCATCCTTTAAGATAGGTTGTAGATCCTTAATAATGCGTTGGAGGGGTTTTAGTTGGGGGCTGAAGGTGACGGCTAGTGGCGTTCTGTTATTTTCTTTGTTAGGCCTGTCCTGTAGTAGGTAACTTCTGGGAACTCTTCTGGCTCTACCAATCTGTTTCTTTACTTCTGCAGGTGGGTATTGTAGTTGTAAGAAAGCTTGACAGAGATCTTGTAGGTGTTTGTCTCTGTCTGAGGGGTTGGCGCAAATGCGGTTGTATCGCAGAGCTTGGCTGTAGACGATGGATCGTGTGGTGTGGTCAGGGTGAAAGCTGGAGGCATGCAGGTAGGAATAGCGGTCACCACCTCCCTAGGTAACGCATTCCAGTGTTTCACCACCCTCCTAGTGAAAAAGTTTTTCCTAATATCCAACCTAAATCTCCCCCACTGCAACTTGAGACCATTACTCCTCGTTCTGTCATCAGCTACCACTGAGAACAGTCTAGAGCCATCCTCTTTGGAACCCCCTTTCAGGTAGTTGAAAGCAGCTATCAAATCCCCCCTCATTCTTCTCTTCTGCAGACTAAACAATCCCAGTTCCCTCAGCCTCTCCTCATAACTCATGTGTTCCAGTCCCCTAATCATTTTTGTTGCCCTCTGCTGGACGCTTTCCAATTTTTCCACATCCTTCTTGTAGTGTGGGGCCCAAAACTGGACACAGTACTCCAGATCAGGCCACACCAGTGTCGAATAGAGGGGAACGATCACGTCCCTCGATCCGCTGGCAATGCCCCTACTTATACAGCCCAAAATGCCACTGGCCTTCTTGGCAACAAGGGCACACTGCTGACTCATATCCAGCTTCTCGTCCACTGTAACCCCTAGGTCCTCAAGGAATCAGGCCCACATTGAGGGTCTCAGAGCCCAAGCTCCAGCCCAAGCCCAAATGTCTACATTACTATTTCTAGCCCTGAAGCCTGAGCCCCGTGACCCTGAACCAGCTGTCCAAGGCTCTGAGACTCAGTGCTGTGGGTTTTTATGGCAGTGTAGATGTACACTTAGTGTCATCAACTACACCCAAAAGTCAAGATTTGCATGACTGGGTCCTTAGCTGGCAATTTTGTGGATATCGTATGAGGCAAAATAGAAATGCATTTTGCTCTTACACAAACGAGAAGGATAACAACGTAGGGTTTTTGTAGTACTTTTCCTTCCATAGGGCTCAGAGTATTTTACAGAGATTTGTGAATAATATCCCCTGCTTTCAGATGAGCAAACTGAAGCACAAAGAATTAACAGGCTTGTCTACATGGTGTGGCAAAGTAATCCTGCTTGAAACAGTACTACAGTAACACTCACTAGGAACCTTTTAGAGCACGTTAGCAGGGAGTGTCGAATCAGTTAGAGTGTAACACTTAAGCACGCTACAATTTATACACCTCTGGTGTGCACTGTCACACTATGTAGACAAGCTCTAAGCAACTTGCCCAAAGTCACTAGCAAGTCAGTAGCAGTTACAGAAATAATTCCAGACCTCCTGTCTCCCAACTGCATGCACAATGCAGTTTCCCCTGATACATTGGCCTCAAAGTCCCAACAGTAGCTTGCTAATGTCAGTGAACAAGGTACACAACAGACAACACAGGAAAGACATATGTGCAGTGGCAGGTGGCATTTTATAATCACACTTCAAACTACATGTGGAGTATTTCTGTTCCAGTACTAGACTTTTCAGGATCCATATATGCACAAATAATTCTAGCAAAATGCAAGTTTGCTCAAATCGTCTTCATTTTCAAATGTGGTAGTGTGATGTAACAAATTCCAGGCTTATTCTGAGCATTTCAGTATTAAGTAAAATACAGGAAAAGCTGGATTTTCAGTCAAACAAGGACATGTTGTGAAATGACAAAACACTTACATAAAATGTGGTTACTAGCCTAGAACAGCTTCACTTGCTAGTTAGAGTGGTTATTTTGTCATACCAAGGTGATATATGCCATCATGTGCCAGCAATGCCCCTCTGCCATGTACATTGGCCAAACCGGACAGTCTCTATGCAAAAGAATAAATGGACACAAATCTGACATCAGGAATCATAACATTTAAAAATGGGTAGGAGAACACTTCAACTTCTCTGGCCACTCAGTAAAAGATTTACGGGTGGCAATTTTGCAACAGAAAAGCTTCAAAAACAGACTCCAATGAGAAACTGCTGAGCTTGAATTAATATGCAAACTAGACACAATTAACTTGGGTTTGCATAGAGACTGGGAGTGGCTGGGTTATTACACATATTGAATCTATTTCCCTAAATTAAGTATCCTCAAACCTTCTTGTCAACTGTCTAAATGGGCCATCTTATCGCTACAAAAGTTTTTTTCTTCTGCTGATAATAGCTCATCTTAACTAATTAGCCTCTTCCAGTTTGTATGGCAAATTCCACTTCCCTGTATGTATGTGTGTGTATATATCTTCTTACTATATGTTCCATTCTATGCACCCGATGAAGTGATCTCTAGCCCATGAAAGCTTATGCTCTATTAAATTTGTGAGTCTCTCAGGTGCCACAAGTATTCCTGTTATTTTGTCACTGTTACAGAAAAGGTTTCTGTTAAATCCAAGTGACTAATCCCTCTTTGATAAAATGGGATTTGAGGAAGATATGTGGCTTGTAGATCACTTGTCTAAGAGTCTCAGTCATTCTGAGGTCTGTCTTATTGGCTGTTGATGTGGGTTCTGTAGTGGCCAAATTAAGTCTTTTAAATAATATTTTTATTAATCAATCATGAATACACAAATGTGAATTCATGCAAAGAACACAGCTTTTTTCCCCTGAAAATGGAAACACCATTTATTAACATATTAAATCTTCAAAATGATTTTTCAAATCTCTCTTTACCTTACTCTGTTGACTCCTAGCAAGGGTCATGCTTATGGGGTTTGGTACCATACTTACAATACCTTTAGTCTAATACTTACAGAGTAAGACACTGCACTGGAGAACATTAAATCTTATGTATAATAAGTATCTCCATTATTTTGGATGAATTCTTGATCGTTTATGACTATGTGGATTATATAAGGTAAGCAAAAGTGCTCAGTATTGTTTTGCTGCTGGTCCTCTTCCTACACATAATCTCAGGATAGGAAACTGTGGCCTCTCATATTGGACTACTAATCCTCATTTGTAGCTGTGTACATTAGTATCATCTCAAATTCATGCAAATGTATTTAAGTTTCTAGCTTTCATGGTTGCAGACTAAAGCTTGAAAGCATGACACAAGTACTCTAAGTTCAAAAAACAGAAGGCAAATAAAAGCATCCAAAAATTAGTATTTTTTTTAATTTTAGGATTTTGTAATAAATGATGATGATTTGGAGGGGCCTGACTCTCAAATTTTGAGCACTTCATGTTGGCAATGCTACTTTAAGAAAAATGAAACCAGTTGCATCTGTACACTGCCTACACATCTTAATTTGTTCCCCATCCCTCCAGCTAGTCCTTCTCAATCACTCCATTTCAGGAAGCACTTGTGTAGATAGATCTTCATAAAATGACTGCTAGAGACTTCCACCTTTCATAAAAAAAAAAAAAAAAAAAATTGAAGTAGTGAACAATGGAGAGGTATGCAGTGTTGTTCTTCCAGACCTGAAGAACAGCTCCCGTGTAGCTCGAAAGCTTGTCTCTCTCACAAACAGAAGCTCGTCCAATAATGTAGAGGTACGTCAGCAAGCTCTCATAATGAAAGTCAATGTGATTTGTGCGACTACTTCCCTTATGCGCCTTTGAAAATCCCAACCCAAGTTATTAATAAATCCCTACATAGATTAACTGTAACAAATATAGTACATGCAGATGGTGCTTTGACTGGTAGAGCTGGTGAAAAATGCAATATATTTTCCATGAAAAGGTTCAAACATGATAAAACGTCTGGCAGAATTTCATTTTTTTTCCAGAATTTGTCACCTTTTTCAACAAAAATTAAAACAAAAAACAATTTTGGTTTATTCCCCTCCTACACACACACACACACACACACACACACTTTCTCTGCCTGGCATAAAGAAAAAAGGGAAGAAAAAGGGAAGAGGGAAAAACAAAGAAGTTTTTCAGTTTTCAAAAACCACACACTTTTTGTTCTTTATCTTTTTAAAGTGGAAGATTTAAAATATGAATATTTTATATGAAAATTATATGAAAATTATATGAAAATTTTCTTTAAGTTATTTTGTTGCAGTTGAAAAGCCATTTTTCTCCGAAAAAAATTGACCTGCTCTTCTCCCTGGGGGGCTGGAATCCTGGATGAGTGAAGCCCTAAACAACTGCCTAGATTTCAGATGCCCACCACTGGTTCACACTGTGTATGGGGCCATCACTAGAGGGAGGGTCAAAAAGCTCTTAGGGAAGAAAGAATGAAAGAAAAAAAATCTCAGAACTGTCCCCCTGTTCTTCTCCAAATTAAAAAAACTAACAAAATTACATCTATATTTGCATGTATAAAGGGTAAGTGTTAAAAATACCTGCCTGCAGCTAGCTCAGTGGTTTCATAGTACAACATATGTTGGTCTATAAAACTAAGACACAGGGATTCCAATCAAAATCCCTACTCCCTGGGCTGTAGGTCAGTGAAAATTGCCTGCAGAGCCACCTCTGGGTAAAAGCAGTCAAATGTTTAGTGATAAGAAGCAACTACTGCCCGCTAGATAAAAAGTATCATTGCCATCAAGATGTAAAAGCAGCAACTGGTTCTCCACGAAGACCAGTGAGAAACACGGAGCAGTCACTCTGACCTCTATCTTGGAAAAATGAACTAAAAACAAACAAGCCACACTAAGCCAAACAGTTACAACTTTTTCTTGGTTACAAAATAAAAGTCCCAATTACAGAAGCATCATTTAGACCTCAGATTTCAGAACAGCAGGCGTGTTAGTCTGTATCCGCAAAAAGAAAAGGAGGACTTGTTGCACGTTAGAGACTAACAAATTTATGTGAGCATAAGCTTTTGTGAGCTACAGCCCACTTCATCGGATGCATGCAGTGCAAAATACAGTGGGGAGATTTATATACACAGAGAACATGAAACAACGGGTGTTACCGTACACACTGTAACAAGAGTGATCGGGTAAGGTGAGATATTACCAGCAGGAGGGGCGGGGGGGGGAGCCTTTTGTAGTGATAATTAAGGTGGGCCATGACAAGGTGTTGTCAACTGCTGGAAATGGCCCACCTTGATTATCACTACAAAAGGCTCCCCCCCCCCGCCCCTCCTGCTGGTAATATCTCACCTTACCCGATCACTCTTGTTACAGTGTGTACGGTAACACCCGTTGTTTCATGTTCTCTGTGTATATATATCTCCCCACTGTATTTTCCACTGCATGCATCTGAAGAAGTGAGCTATAGCTCACGAAAGCTTATGCTCAAATAAAATTTGTTAGCATTTAGACCTCAGAGTCATTTATTTTTTTAAACACACACTTCCAGGCTAGGAAAAATATTGTTTATATTGCTAGGTTACATAATTTGTTCTTCTAATTTATGATTTGCTCTGAAGTCTTTTCTAAGGTTAATATTCTATTTCCTTAGATAAGGACAACTCTCATGCTGCTTTGACAGTTTACTATTGTTAGGTATCACTTATTTTTCATAGTTTCCCATGTCCCATTTTGTTCAGCCATGCTAATAGCTATTCTGCTGTGGGCTCTGAAACATCACATATGACTTTAGAAATTCTTAAAGCTCACTGTGAGAGCAGTCAAATCGTATTTTTACTTTGTATTTACATTTTAACTCTTTCAATATTTTTACTATTAACCAAAAATGATCAACAAAAAACCCCATCACTAACATGCAATGCCAAAGTTTCCTGTCACATGGCTAGAAGTAGCTGAGCATTGCTGAAACGCTTACATGGAAGGCACTAGAAACAGACTGAAGATAATTCGCCTATGCAGTTGGGAGTTGTGGTGTCTTCTACCCATTCTTTTAGTGACATTTCCAGTGTTTGGTATTTATCTGAAATTACTATTTTAAATTTATATTTCTGAATATATCCTGAAAAATATTTTTGTAATTACTGCAAAGACCATTCCATTTCTTATATGCAGACGGGAAAGCTGGTGGGTCAACACAGTCTTGCAAGGGCTTTCACTGTACTAAACAGAATTCTGCATAAAAATGTTCACATCAATTATCTTTTTTCCATTAAAAGCCATGGTCTCCTCATATAAAATATATGCTACCCACTTAATATTTTACCTGGGAATTGAGTACATCTCCATAGCAACAATCACCAGCAACCTTGGACTGAAGGGGACATGAAAACATTTTATGGGTAGAACTAGAAAGCATGTGACCAGCTGGATCTACACAACAAGAGTTTTTGACAAACTAATATGCAGTATAAAAAACAGATTATTCACCTTGTAGGTGTGTCAAAATTCCATTGTTACGATTGGAGAAAACAAAAATAGAAGGGGATATAAAGCAGACAATATTTTACAATTAGCACCTTTAGATTCTTATTTCAGGACAGGACATAAGAACTGATACTTACATCATCAGCTTTACCTCAGCCTCTCCTTTCACCTCTCTATATGAGCCTGATCTGACGTCCACTTAAGTCAGTGGCAACTCATTCTGTTGAGATCACTGGGAGTTGGATGGAGCCCTGCTGAACTAAAGCTGGGGGATCACTGCTACAGCTGTAAGACAACTCTCGACGTCTACCTCTTTCAACCAGATATTTGGCCCACAATGGCCACAGGAGCTGTAGTTCCAATCAAGAGCCTCCTATGTTGTAAATAAACCAGACAAACCACTGGAACTAGCTCAGAAGAAAATAACTGAGTTTTCTGGTCTGGAAAAGACACAGGGAAAGGATGTTTAACTTAAAAGACCAAGTTGACAGCCTGCAAATCTCTGTGTGGTCTCAGCTCCACGGTCTAACCAGCTCCAGAGCTTACCAACTATACTCAAGATGCCAGCAAAAACTGCTCATTTTAACAGTTCTAATGTCATTGAATACAATGGGGAAAAGTGTAAGGCAAAAAACAAACAAGTTCCTAAAGAAGAGCAGGCTCAGCTTTAAGATTTTCCGCTATTAAATACTTAACCTCTGCTTGTTTACAGCTGTTTACCATTGTCTAAGCTAGACATAAGCCAATCTATCCTGCAATAATTCCTCTGTGTATATATCACTGGCCAAGCTGCAGCTTCCTTAATCTTGTTGTTTGAGATAGCTGTAGTGAAATTAGCTTAGACATTAAATATATTCAAATCCTGAATGAAGGTCAGTCCCAAATCTGCAAGGGCTCATTATTAGTGAGAAATTCTACAGAGATTCAAGATATGCTACTTTCAGCTGTTTTTTATTTCACAACAATAGGGATTTGGACAAAACTTACTGTCCCTGACTGACTTGCACATTTAAAGTAATTATGGTACATGTAGGGAATTACTACCCTGTGCTGTAGATAATTATTTGTTCCAGTAATAACTAGGAATCTATTTAAGCCATGAATCTCTAGCTACCAAATATTTTCCATTTTGTTAGTTTTTTTATACTAATGGAATCATTCATATCAAAGCCATGACAGTTCATAAGCACAGTTACATACACACACAGTCACTTACCAGAGCGTTAACATCCTCAGTTTTGTAGATCAACATCCGTATCTCCTCTGGATCCCCGCTGAAAATTGCTTGGACCAGTGGTGGCTGAGAACAGAAAACAATCATTAAAGGTTTGGTTTTTGTTCTTTTAAAGACAACATATTATTCCTTCTAACATTTACCAATACAGTGCACAGACATTATGCATTCAATCCTTCGCCAGTCGCAAATCAACATGAAAATCTTATAAGCAAGTTTTATTAGCTTGCACCCGGTATATCTGTATGCCTGAACATGTAAGTGTACAGATCGGGATCCCCATTAAAATGGCAGCTTTTGCCAACAGATACCACACAATTAGCATAGTTGTTTCCTAGTCTAAGTATGAGATTACCAGTTTTCCCTTAGATACTACTGAGCTCTAGCTGTCAGCATATGGTGAAGTTTTAATGACAACCACTCTATAGACAGTAAAGCAGAAAATAATATGAACAGCAGTGTATTTCTCAGTGATTATTATGCATCTCAGGTTATTTTACTAAAGAAAAAGCCAATAATCACAGTTTAACTACCCAAGAAGTGAAAGAATCGTCTCACTGCTTGAAATTAGGAAATGGAATGTACAAATATATAATAAGGCAGAAAGAAGGAAAAATCTGGCACACACATTTCACACAAGTGTTGTTGACAGGGGAAAGATGACATCACTGCCAGTTAATCAGAATGTTGACTACTTCACACACTCTCTCTCTCTAGGTTTGAATTAGGCCCACAGCACTATGGTATCTGAGTTATCAACTAAACTGACAGGAACAATCAACTTTGAAATCTACTCAATTTAAAAAATAATTGTTTCAGATAGCAGACCACAGATCCTGTGCCAATGTTTGCAGTTTTACAATCACATTTTGCCTTTTTAAAAATATTTTTCTCTCCTCCTTGGTGTATGAAAAGCCCACATAAGCAGCAGGGGAAAATGACTAAAACCCTCTATTCCTGTAAAGGGTTAAGCACATTTGAAATGCAAATTGACTTCAAGGAGACTACTCAAGAACACAAAATTAGATAAAAAGAAAAGGAGGACTTGTGGCACCTTGGAGACTAACAAATTTATTTGAGCATAAGCTTTCGTGAGCTACTGCTGTAAAATTTGTTAGTCTCCAAGGTGCCACAAGTCCTCCTTTTCTTTTTGAGGATACAGACTAACACAGCTGCTACTCTTAAACCTGACAAAATTAGATAGAGCTTAAGGGACCTGACTATACACAAAATGCTGTATAATGTCAACAAAGTAAAGGAACGGGGAAGATTATCATTGAAAGAGGACAGAAGAAACACTGTCCTGAGTTCTTACTTGTAACAAAAGCAGGTAAAAAAATTCTGACAGACATCATTTTTAAATTGACTGTGTCCCTTTAAGAGAGCCTAATCGCGAGAAGAGGCCAGGGAATTTGGGGACTGGATGGATACACCAGATGTAAGGAGGGAATGTGGGATGGGATGAAGGAAAATGGAGAAGAGAAAAGGGTTAGTTAAGTGGAAGGTTGAGGTGAAAATTGTTCCTCTCTCCCTGTATTTTGAGGATAAAATTAATAATAATATATACATATATCCAGTTATGGATACCACACTTTAAGAAACGCTGAACACCAAAGCATTATTATCCTTCAGCTTCATCTCTCTACTTATCAGGTGTTCAGTTTGTGAAAGACGTTCTTAATTAGGTTCCCCACTACTGATGATGCTTTTGCAGTGCAGGCTTAAAGTTCTCCTCGAGCTCTTTCTCAATGCTGCCCATGTTATAGACAATAGAGCTGAGGCAGGTGAAATCACCAACAATCTCAACTGGCTGGTCGCCCACTAAGATACTAGAGCCTGCAGTATGTTTAAAATCATCAACTGGAAGAACTTCGTTTTTACCTTACTTCATTTTCAGGTTGACTTTTGCTGCATAGCTTTCCAGGGCTTTATGTGTCATGACTAGCTCGTTCATTGATTTGAAAACTAGCTCTATGTCGTTGGCAAAACCTACATTGGTGAGGTTCTTATCATCATGGCGTATTCCTAAACTGCATTCACTTAATGTCTAATCAAGCACACAGTCTGTGACAGCACTGAAATGTTCTGGTGTAGCAACAAATCCTTGTCAAATGCCCAACCTAATCTGGAAGAAGGAGGTTCTTTTCCCTTTTCCAAGAACACAGCTTGAGGAGTCACCATAGAGAAGATGGAACATTCTACAGAGCTTCCCAGTGAGGCCTGTGAGTTTCAAGATCAGTTAAAGCGATTCCCTGTCAACAGAGTCAAAGGAGGCCTTGATATCCACAAATACAATGTGAACAGGGCACTTGAATTCTCGTGCCTTCTCGATAAACTGGTGGACAGATGAAGATTTGCTCTGCTGTGAAACAGCCAGGAGTCAAGCCAGCTTGTGGTCTGCTCTTACTCCTCAAGCTATCAGTGGTTTATTGCTGAAATTTTAAGTCCGAGTTGAGAATGTGCATCTGCTGGTGTTCATCATAGAAAAAGTATTGTTCTACTTGTTGGCTGACAGTGGGAAAAAATGGAGGTTGTGCAAGTTAGGTATGTGTTGATGATGGATGTAGGATGATCTGAACTGATGATTTCCTTGATTTGCAGCCAGTGCTGTTTACACATGAATGACTAACTCTACCAATGATTGTTTTCTTTTTTGGGGTGGGGGCAGGGTGCAATTTCCTAGGTTTTTTAAAATGTACAATGTGATTTTGTAAGTAATGAGACTGAGAGATTTAATGAGATATTCTATTGATAGAATAGTTAAAATATTTAATTAATGTATTTATTTATAGAAAATGTTTTGACTGAAAATTCCTTCAATTCCAAAAGCAGCAAAAATTTCTAATATGAAAAAAAATTAGAATGTGAATGTCAAAAAACGCATAGTAAACTAATGGAACTGGAAATAGAGTGCATATGTCATTCATGTTTTTTCTATTCCAGATTTTGAAAATGTGTACACTTGCTTTATTGATCTGGATTTCAAGTGGTGTCAGATTCCAGAGAAGACGTCATTTAGGACGTGTACAAAATTTTCTCTTCGAAATCCAAACCAGCAGCCAACATAAAACTTTTGTTTTATTGTTATTTTATAATACCTATTACATTTGTGATTATGAAATGTGTCAATATTTCTTACTGTAGGAATGTGGTAGTGAATAAGTGACATTTCTTAAAAATAACTTCTAAGATTTCTTCTGCAGAGATCTTTCCAATTTTAGGTGCATTGTTTACTCAGAGAATCATGTGTGTCTTGTTACACACTGTAATAGCGAGGATGATCTCTCTTATAGAGATTCTCCCCTCCCCCAAATTTCCGTACACAAGGTATGTGCACTCATTGTGATGGGACATGCTACTCTGCTTGGTCCTGAGAGAGGCAGAAGAGTGACTGCATTAGAAAGTACCATCCAGGCCAAAGTTCTATGAGGAGAAGAAAGAGTTAATCAGCAGAACTACAAAACAACATGGGGTGAAGTCCCAGCCCTACTCACCACAGAAAACTAACTTTTCTGTACTGTTTTTACTCTATATTGACACAAACAAATCTTTGCTTCCTCCAGTTTCGTTATCCCATTAAATTCCATAATATATTATACATCAACTTGATGTAGAACACTCTATAAAAAATTATTTAAAAAACCACATTATTCAAAAGGCATTTCAAGCAAAAGAGAACAAAAAAAAATCATGCAGCAAAGCAAAAGGTAGAAGGTAAAAGAGTCATACAGACAATGCAGCGAGACAACTGACATTTTAATACGAAACAAATGAATCTATTCAAGCCTTCACAATGCTCAGAAAAGACGAAGGGACTGATTCTGCAATGCTCAAAGAATGCAAGATGAAGCCTAATATTTGTGTTCACACATTTTTTGCAGTGCCGCTGTCAACAGTACAAATACAATAATCTCTTCTCTGATCCCTGTTCTATTCCTGGCTGTCAGTTTGGCTCCAGATCTTGGCTGCTTTCAATTTTTCTTTAAATAGGCAATCTTTTGCCCTAGGGATGGCTAATGTTTCCAGGTGAATCAGAGGTTATTTCCTGCAATTCCTGGAATCCTGCAATTCTTCTACCCAGAAAACCTCAGTGACAAAGCTATGTTGTGGCAAACTTATGAGCCAAGTCACTGAAAATAACTCACAACTTTTTAAATTTTAGGTCACTTCTAAAAAGTGAAAGAGCAAAACAAATTGATTCAATTTGCCAAGTGTCTTTTCTTCTTACTAGCTACTTCAAACTGATCGTTTGCCCCAATTTCTGTTTCTCATTTTAAAATGTGTCTGGAGATCACATCTCCAAATTACCTGAACAATTAACAAACTGCTTCGGAGTTAAATGGATCAAATGGAGACAGAAAAGATGCTGAAGACTGGTTAAAATCTGGCAGTATTTTGCTGTGTTAAAAATGAGGATGACCAAAAAAATAATGACAGGTTTCAGAGTAACAGCCATGTTAGTCTGTATCCGCAAAAAGAACAGGAGTACTTGTGGCACCTTAGAGACTAACAAATTTATTTGAGCACAAGCTTTTGTGGGCTACAGCTCACTTCATAGGATGCATAGATGGAACATATAGTAAGAAGATATATGTACATACAGAGAACATGAAAAGGTGGAAGTTGCCATACCAACTCTAAGAGGCTAATTAATTAAGATGAGCTATTATCAGGAGGAGAAAAAAAACTTTTGTAGTGATAATCAACATGGCCCATTTCAGACAGTTGACAAGTCCTCATGTTAAGTATCCTCACACCTTCTTGTCAACTGTCTGAAATGGGCCATCTTGATTATCGCTACAAAAGTTTTTTTTTCTCCTGCTGATAATAGCTCATCTTAATTAATTTGCGTCTCAGAGTTGATATGGCAACTTCCACCTTTTCATGTTCTCTGTATGTACATATATCTTCTTACTACATGTTCCATCTATGAACCCATGAAGTGGACTGTAGCCCACGAAAGCTTATGCTCAAATAAACTTGCTAGTCTCTAAGGTGCCACAAGTACTCCTGTTCTTTTTGCAAAAAAAAAAGAATGTACAGGAAAATTTGATTTATTCATCAGTTCTGGTGATAACAGACTTTTCCCCAAGCTTAAATAAAATATGTGCAATGGTAAATTATACATTATCTTTAGGATTATAAAGGGGAGATTTTCAAAAGCACATATGGCTTTCAGGAGACCAAGTCCTACTGGCTTCCTAATCTCTTAAATGCTTTTGGAATTCTCCAATTCCGTGGGACATGAAATGTCTTTAAATTTTGGGTATTGTATAGCTTTGAGCAAAATGAGAACAAAATCAATAAATAATACATGGTGCATTTGGTAAAAAATTATTCTCGCTGCATGTTTCCAGCATTGGGTGCTTCATTGTCCATCTATTTCAATACACTGTAGGACGCCAGTATTTTAGCTAGCAATCCTTTTTCATACTGTATTTATTATACAGGAAGGACAGAGATGTAAGAACAAGAGTATACCTAAAAGAGTCCACAGACTCCAATAAGATATAATTTCTGAATGAAGTGAAGACCACACAGTAAAAATCTCTATGGAAATAAATCCCAAATTACAAGAAAACAAATAAACCAGGTCTACTCTACTGGCCTCTTGAAAAGGAAGACTATATTGAGTGCACAATACTGATCCTGATGGGGGCCATCGGTGCTACTACTGTAACAGCAAACCCTACTCACCTCCAATCCCATCCCAGAAAACAAGATCCAGAGTGTGTACAACGATAGTATGAACTGATCCAGGAGTTACATAGGATAAACCCAAGATAACCCCATTGGTTGTCGGCTTTACGGGCAGAAGTAACTCTGACAGCGTTATGCCCAAATATATATGCAGGGTTATGCATATACATAGACAGTAAACTATACCCTTACAGTCTGACCCCAAGATGGTGTAAATCAGTTTAGCTACTTTGACATAAATGATCTGATGCCAATTTACATTTGGCCTTCTGTCTTCAAGAGGGACCCAGCCATTTGCTTTCTAAAGAGTGAGGAGCTTTCAAAGGAGCTTTTCACTTGCTCTCTCAACCAGAAGTCAGCAAAAGACCGTTAGGTTCAGAATGTCAAAAGAGATAAAATGGTCATCAGCAGGACAGAGCAATAGAAACCATTGTGGTGGGTCCGCTATGTCCTGACGACTTTATGGGAAGGGGAACTCTTTATTAATGACTAGCCATTTCCACTTTGGCTGTAACTGTCCTCTTAATTTCTCAATATCCTTAAAGCCTCACTCACACATGCAAACCCACACCCACCCCTGTTCCTCACTAACCACAGATCCTCTGGAGAGAGTCAGCATCCCCTCATCTCCTTCTATGCTATGCAACAGCTGCAAACAAACACAGAAATGGAAGAAAAATTGAACTTTTGCTAATTTGTCTTTCTTCATAGTTTCATAAATCAAAAACTATCTCATCTCAGATTATCATAAACCTACACACACACCCCATGTAAACCAAAATGTTAATAATAAAAACCAGATTATAATCATCCTGCCATGATCTGAAATATTTCAATTGCTTATATCTCCACTTCTTTAATTGTGCCACATTTGGGTTCGAAATGGTTGAAAATTATTCAGCAAGTCAATCGCACAGGTTGTGTACATCTAAAAATCAATTCCTGCATAACTGAGAGCTAGGGGCTCACACTAATGAAGAAACAGACTCCTTATATTTATTTAACCTTCATGAGATCAGACTAATAATCTGGTTTTAAAGCTCTTCCTTACCCTTCAATCTACCTCTTATTTATAGTCATTTTCCTAGCTATCCATGATTACATACCAGGCTTATAAAATCATTGTCCTAACCTAATCTGAAAACCCAACAATCAGATCCTGAAGTGGTCCTCAGTTTCTACCTCACTCAGGCACCAAGACCAGGATTTTTCCCCAAAATGAAGAAAATACCTTAGATTTATTTGATAAAGAACCAAATGCTGAGGATACTATATAAATAAGTTAGAGTTGCACTTTAAGTAAACAAAGCAGTATTAAAATCTCCTCAAGAAGATTCAGCTCAATTAAATATTGGTCACAGAAACTGTTCGAGGATACTTAGAAACCTTTGAAAAAGATTTCATCTTGGAGCAACTTTTAGTCCACAGGGAGATGATCTCAGAAAATGGCCCTCGCGCTGTGACTGAGACCCAGTCATTGCTGGTGCCTCTTTGTTCTTCCCTGCTATGGCTTGGAGGGAATGAAGAACTTCCGACATTTCAAAAGGGGAGGGGAGGGGAGGGGAGGGCAGAGGAGGGATCATAGAGAACAGCTTGGTTTGCGCAGTCCCATTGGAAATGTTAAAGATAAGTCTCTCAAGCCTTGGGGATCTGTACTACATTACATGCTATCCAAATAGCAAAAAGAAAAGGAGTACTTGTGGCACCTTAGAGACTAACCAATTTATCTGAGCATGAGCTTGTAGCTCACTAAAGCTCATGCTCAAATAAATTGGTTAGTCTCTAAGATGCCACAAGTACTCCTTTTCTTTTTGCGAATACAGACTAACACGGCTGTTACTCTGAAACCTATCCAAATAGCATTACTATTGACCACTGCGACAATACAGCTATGGGGTTTAAAAAAAAAAAAAAAAAAACAGCAGCAGGAGGAGGAAGTTTCTTTATCTGTCTAAATGTTCTACAGGAATGGAAGCTCAAATGCCATTTTGACTGTTCTGCACGATATTTCATCACAAGAAAAGCACGGGGGGATATTAGCCAAAAACAACCATCACCCCACATTGGTATCAATTCAGTTTTCCAGGAAATTTTTTACCAGCAGATTCACTTGCACCCCTCCCTCACTTTAAAAAACTCAGTACAAAAATGTTTCCCCAGTTATTTACAGCATCGGCTAATTAATAGATAGGAAACAAATATTGCATACAGTATTGTAGCCAAACCATTTCAGGTGCTAAGTGAGAAAAACAGAGCTGTTCAAAATGGATACCTATAAAAACAGCCATGTTAGAAAAGGCTAAACATTTAAATAGTCCCATTAAACAACACAATTAGGACTGACTAGGGGCCAAGTCTTCCTCCCTCTGGACTCAATGGGATGACTGCCATTAACTTCAAACTGGAACAGAAGCAAATACCAGATCCAAATCTGGTATTCAAAAGTTCACACACATTTCTGCTCGCATTGAAGGCAATGCAAGTTATGCTGTTGATTTCATTGGCAGCAAGACTGGAAGCCCTGAACTGGGGAAGAAAACCAACTTTTCAAACATAAGGCCTGGTCCAAAGCCCACTCAAGTCGATACATTCTAGTTCTCTGCTTTTTGAGGTTATTTCTGTTCTGTGCACAAACTATTTCTTCCTGCTCTTCCTCTTTATTACTGTTAGTTCATCAGTCAACTAATGACTCACGCTGGTTGCAGATTTTTGTTTCTCAGTTCCCTCTCCAAAAACTATTCTAGTATCACCAGTGCTAGTAATTGCTAGTCAGCTCACATTATTGATAGGCGCTTTCATCCAGTTTCCACTGTCCACAGCAGCAATTATTCTTAACAAAACATCTCTTCCTAACCTGTCAATGAAACGCTCATCTTGTGCTGGTAGTCAGGATCCAAATTCACCATCGAGTTCCGTACAATTAAAAAACATAGTGAATACAGCTGAACACACATCTCAGATGAATAAAACTGGGAGGGGTTCTTGGGGTAGCAGGATGGTGATACTTTCCATTTCATATAAGGGAATGTTTTAAAGTTGAGCCTCAATAAGGAATGTGGATAGTTCAAAGAGAAGAGAACAACACATTGATTCAATTTTTATGCAGAAAAATTCCCAGTGAAGCAATCATTAATATCTTTGTACAGGACTCCAATACTCAAAAATTCTGTGCAATCTTTGTTAACACAGGAGTTATTATTTTCTCCAAGTGAGGTAAGAAAGAGAAGCTGCTAAATCTGCCAGTTTGAAAGATGTTTTCTTGTAAGTTAAAAGGCTTTTGCAAAAGTCTACAAAATTTGTGAGCAATAGTGATTCTCTTGTTAATTCTTTAGGCTTCTCCTAGTCCATCGGCATGCCTAAAGACAATCTGGTGACACAGGAAATGCACTGCAAATGGAGATGTGCTTGCTGCAGGAGTAGGCACAACCGCACAAACTTTAATCTAGCAAGCGCAGTAACGATAGCTGTGAAGATGTGGCAGAGTGGCCCCTGGCTGGGCTAGCAACACTAGTATGTACCCAAAGTCCCCAGCAGGCTTGTACAAGGTTGGCTCCCCAACACCAAAACCTGTGTTATATCCCCACTACCACTTAACTCTTGCCAGCTAGATTAAAGCTAGTGCAGGTATGTCTGCAAGCCCCTGTGCCCCGAGCCCGCTGCCTGGCAGGCACGCCGGGCGGGTAGAGCGGGGCAAGCACCCGTGCCCCCACCCTGCTCCCCAGCAGAAGTGCCAGTCAGGCAGAGTGGGTCGGGGGACGCCCATTTTTCTGGGGGCCCCATAATTGGCCTCGGCGTGGGTCCCGTTGGCACAGTGGCTAATCCGCCACTGGTCTCTCACTCCCTTCTGACCAGGGTATTTCCAAGCAGCACAATTCCCTGCTTTCACTGTCTTATTCCAGCAGAGACAGGCTGCCTAACCACACCTGCTTGCTTTCTCTTCAGATGTTAACATGTGTAATTACTACGGTTATAAGGTACCACACAGCACCGCCTGTTGCAAGTCTATTTTATTCCTGAGGTAAAAGGCATTACAACATTGGCTCAGAACAAGTATACTCATGACATGTTTAGTCCATTCTTTATACAGTTCAGGGGTCTTTGATCTGGAGTTTCCAGGAGCAGGTAAATTACAAGACAATTGGCTTCTCTCCCCAGAGTGTAGCTTCAAAAGGATGAATTCGAAGTGGGTCATGTGTATTCCCCTCACCCTCCAGATATTTCCTAGGAAAGCCACTTTACACGCAATGTCCCAAGAAGTCCTTTGAAGTTCCAAACATTTACATTAGTCAAGTCCCTAGAAAAGCTACGTATAGTCCAACAATAACACAAACAGTTGCATCTTCAATACACTGGATGCCAAGGGCACCAAGCCCAATTCAGTAAAGGTTTAACTTAATTCAGGGAAGTTTATCTTAATTCCACAAGGTTTGTCAGGATATACCAGGATACTGTCAGTCTGTCACAACATGATCTTTGCAAATACTCCAGTCACTGAGGTTACCAAACAAAGGATGACAACTTCAAGTGGAGAATAAGCAGCAAGAACAAATGACTTCAAAACACAGATCCTAATTTCATAACAAAGTCCTTAGTTTTGAAGCCAAGGATAAGCAAATAGGATATCTATGCAGCAGTGCTTATAAAAAGGGGTTCCCATGAAGCTTCAGTGGTCTCTAAGCTCAACTATTCTAAGCAGTCAGGTGTGGGAAGAAAGAGGGAAGCATCTTGGGTAAGAGAGAGGTCTGTGACACAGTGGGCCACTGGAAGTTCACTACTCTCTCAGCAACTTGTCAGGTCTGACATAGTCACTACACTGCTGCCATGAGGGGCGACTGCCGACATATACCCAACCTCTTACTGCCCTGGGTCTCATTTATTGATCCATGGAACGTGTGTCAGCTTCACTATACCTAATAGTAACAAAAAATGCTTTTTTAAAATGAATTGAATATTCATGCACATGGTACCAGATTTGTTTTCCCTTGAAATTCCTTGGTGGCAGTGAAGAGAACTTTAGGGAAATTATTCCTCAGAAAGTATGCTGTTTCCTGTTGCTTGTTTCCGATCTAGTACTGCCCTTGTGTAGTTTAGCAGCTACAATGTAATGCAAAAGTCAGATTAAGGTTGACTATAATGTTACTTGTATTAACAACATTGTAACCGTGTGAAGGTGTATATCAGTTCATAACAACGCTTCATTCCTATGTTTGCATTTGGAATGTTAAAGCTGGCCTGGAGATCGGCCTGGAGATGGGAGTTGCCTTACCGAGTGGGAGGTCAGTCTAAGGAGACAATTCAATTAACAGTAGGATACCAAGGGAGAAAAAAATCACTTTTGTAGTGGTAATGAGAGTGGCCCATTTCAAACAGTTGACAAGAAGGTGTGAGTAAGGGTAGGGGGAAATTAGTAAGGGGAAAATTAGGTTTTGTAATGACCCAACTACTCCCAGTCTTTATTCAGGCATAATTTGATGGTGTCCAGTTTACAAATTAATTCCAGTTCTGCAGTTTCACATTGGAGTCTGTTTCTGAAGTTTTTGTTGTTGAAGAATTGCCACTTTTAGGTCTGTTATTAAGTGACCAGGGAGACTGAAGTGTTCTCCTGGTTTTTGAATGTTATATGTTTGCAAACTGGACACCATCAAATTAGGCCTGAATAAAGACTGGGAGTGTTTGGGTCATTACAAAACCTAATAGTAAGGCAACTCCCATCTTTTCATGTGCTGTGTATTTATACCTGCTACTGTATTTTCCACTCCATGCATCTGATGAAATGGGTTCTAGCTCATGAAAGCTTATGCCCAAATAAATTTGTTAGTCTCTGAGGTGCCACAAGGACTCCTCATTGAATAAACTGTTGTAACTCTTCGTATCTTATGGTGAAGACGGAGGCAGCCCAGGAACTCAACTTGTGCAGAATACAGAAGGCCACCTGCTAGGTAGGGAAAACAACCAAGAAAATATCCTAGCAGTGCTACCAAGCCCCATACTGGCTCCCTGTTCACTTCCAGTGCCAATTCCTCACACACTACTCTTGATCTTCAAGGTCTTCAATTTGTTAGTACCCAGATACATTCAAAACTACTCCTCCATTCATGAACCACTGAGATAGCTACACTCCTCTAGGGCAATGCAGCTGATAGCTCCCAGAATGAAACTCTCATTAGCTGGAGACAAGGGGCTCTCCACTGAAGGGGTGGAATGACAGCCAAGCCCAGCCCCAACCATTTTCACAGAGCATGTTGCAAGACTCATCTGTTTGTAAAAGTTGTCTCACAATAATGGATGACAAGGAATTACAGCAAGCAAACCATCCATAGAAAGTAAAAGCTGATGAAACTGAGAGAAGTAAGGAGCATAGGCCACTATGGACATCTCTATGCAACATTTAATTACAGTGCATGGTGCTCAGATACTATGGTGTCTTGAAGTAAAACAGGTTAGATAGATAGAAAAAGATTTGAGGTTCTTAAAAAAACCCTGTATCATCTATTTTAAAAACTTACGGACCAGCTCTCAATACATTGCTAGGCAGTGCCACAGATTATTAAACCTGAAAGAACCTTAAAAAAAAAACTAATTAAACTTTAACACTTATGCTGTTTATTTTTGCACATCATTCAGTCTGAACAATGAAAAACTAGTTCTGTTCACTCTTTCACACACAAGCATAATTAATCTTATAAAATAGAGTGTTGTAATGTTTGGGTATCTGGAAAAAGTTTAAAATTAAAAAACATTTAAATTTATTAACATATTTCTGTTGAAAACATTTTAGTGCTGTTGTTGTTTTAAAAACAAATCTATGCCTTGAGCCTCAAATAGGCTTTTATAAAACAGTAAATCATTATTTGCTCTCCAGTTCCATCGTATATAGTCTGATATTGTCTTTTTAAAATTTCCCTGTAAAAAAGCAACATTACAAAAAAAGCTAATTAGATAATTTATGGAACTGCTTATTAGCCAAGTAAGTGGCATGTTGCCTTACAATACTTTGGTCTGTATCATTGCAACTGAGCATTATTTAGAACATTTCTCTAATGATAGCAACAAAGAAAGTTGGCGATCATCAGTTGAATTGCTAAATTCACACAACTAATTGGGTAATCAAATCAGGAGATGCAAATTGGCCACTTCACTAAATAACTACACTGCATTACAAAAAAAACCCCAACAAATGACAACAACAGTAGTAGGATTTCCCAGTTGCGATCTAGTTCACTGTCCTTTGACGATTTCACAGCCTGCATTCAAGCCCTGGTGGAGGCTGTTGGGATTCTAACAGCATTTCCTTTTAACAGTGCTTCTCTCAAACATTCCCACATTTACAGGTGTTTCTGCAGTTCAGGGAAAAGCACATTAGAGGGACAGTGTGGGGGATAAATTTGTCGCCACCTATATTTTACAATTCTAATCAATGGAAAGGGTCAGGGCTTTGGTTTCCACGGCTTTCAATCTGGTTTACATGAGCCCTATGTTTAAGCTTAATTTTTTAAACTGCATTTTCAAATGGTTAAGCTGAACACCCACAGGGCAAGGAGGAAGCCACCGCCTCTGCAGCCAGGCACTCAGATACCACAGAATATGCTCCGAGGAGAAAGTTCAGGATATACACCTTAACACACTTAAAACTGCCGTCACCAAATAAGGACATTTCACCAGAGAATTAGATCATATCAAGGAACAGGTCACCCAAATAGCCCAAGAGAAGCTGCTTCAGCACAGGAAAAAACAAAACTTTCCAACCACACATCCCTAGTTGTCACCTACCACTCCACCCAGGAACCCATACCAGACATCAAACAATTATAACCCATATTTGATGGGACCATATCCTGAAAGAAATCTTTCCTGAACCCCCTCTTCTGGCCTTCAGATAAGCTTGCCAAGCTCATAACCAGAAGCAAGCTCCCCACAGACCAGGACACACCAACTCCAAGTGGTACCAGACCCTGCCAGAACAGATAAAACTTGTAGACATATCTCCACTGCTGTAATGATCAATACTCTGCCCTCCCCACACACAACATACCTTTCAAGATCCCTGGGTCCTACATATGCCTATCACAAATTGTGTTGTACCTCATCCAGTGCACTAAATGTCCCAATAACTATGTGGGTAAAACCAGACAATCACTATGCTCTCAAATGAACTCACACAGAAAAGTGATAAGTGACAAAAACATCAAATCACTTGTGGGTGAACACTTTTCCACAAAGCAATCACTCCACATATGACCTCTCGCTTCTCATTCTCAAAGGAAATCTGCACAAAACCTTCAAAAGATGAGCCTGGGAGCTTAAATTCATAACTTTGCTAGATACTAAAAACCATGGACTTAATAAATACCCTGGATTTATGGTTCATTACAACAATATGTAACCTACTAAACCCTCCCCCTGTTTTGGCAGGGGTGTTAACTGGCCACTTCACCATGAATGGTCTCTTACAATATGTGTCAACTACTTAAGCTAAACAATCTGTTCCACCTCCTATTTAGCTGAGTGCCTTTTCCAGACTGGAAGAAGAGCTGGTCCAATAAAGATATTACCTCAACCACCTTGTCTCTCTTTTACTCCACAAGGCATTTTCCACATCTAAATCCTGCTTCTACTTAAAGTACTCGCATCCCAGTATAGAGAATTCCCTCTCTCTGAGGCTTTCACTCTGACATTACATTAACCTAATACTAAAGCAATGTTATTAATTTCAGATTCCTTGCTCCTCAGGGCTAAATCCAGTAGCGAGACAGTGTTCTCTCTCCCCAGAGGGGAACAGACAAAGGCTTCCATTGTTCCACAATGTTTCTCAAACCAGCTGAAAATAAACAACAGGGAGCAGCCCAAAGGCCCGGTGCTACTCCACTTTGAGAACATGGGGCAGCTTTTGTGGTTTGGATACATTCTAACATCAGCTGTCCCCAGCCAGTAACTTTGTTCTATCTGCACCATAATCATTTCCACCACACACTGAATTTTAGCCACTACTACCGTCATGTCAAACAAAACTGTATAAATATTTGAGCAAGTTTTCGCACACCAACTGCTGGACATTTCCAGTCTGGTTTCAGGTTATGCAGACACTCTAGTATCACGGTGCTACAATTCTGCTCTCAGAGGCAGAGCTGTGGGGAGGCACTAGTGCTAATTTGCGGCTCTGCCACGGTTTCTGAGAAAAACCTCAGGAAATACTTAAGGCACTTTTTTGTGTGCAAAAAAAATCATGTTTTCTAAACAACTTCATCCTCCCCCATGAGCTCAGCCTTTGTTTCAGATAATAGAAGTGCTACAAAATTACTTGCTCTTGTAGCAAGTAGCAACTGATAACGTGCCAGGTCCTTTTGGGGTTGTTCACTGAAGTGTTATCTGACTCCATCTTTCATTGGGCTTGCTGCATTAAGAGAGTGGAGTCTGGCCACAGTGCACTCAGCACAGAGTTTGCTAAGCAGTGTTTAACAGAGATAAGGAAAGTAAACCACAGTTCTTCATCACTGTTCAGCCTCCTGCCACACTTGGCTCAGATTGGACATTTGCAGCTGTAGTCACTCCCAAGCCAACATGCTCTCTGCGGTTCAATGCGTCTCATCATTCTGCATTCAGGGTTTTAAAGCCTGCTGACAAAGTTCAACTGCCTTGAGAGGGATAAGTTAACAGCAAACTGAACCTCTGCTCAAAATTTGCTGGACGTTCGGCAAATGGAAGGAGAGAAGATGCCAGGAGAGACCTGCATGTATAGCAGAGCCATGCCTGCCAATGACAACAATGACAAATGCTGGAGAGTAGGCTTCCTGCAAGGTATGTACACCCCTTCGTCCCCCATTATCTAGAGCTGCAAGTGTAAGGCGTTAACCACCAAGCCATTCAAAACATACAAGCCAGACTAGACGTCTACAGTTTCCCTCCTGCCTGTTCTCCCTCTGCAGGTGATGTGACCCTTCCAGGAGCCATCAGAATGCACCCCGCTGGGGTGTGAAAATCCAGCAGTGTGAATAACAAAAGAGCAAGAGTCCTGTATGTCTGTCCCTTTGGATGGTGGGTTATTTGTCCTGCTAGAACATACTCAACATGTTTTTAGATTACATGAAAACACACACACACACACACACACACACACCCCAAACAAACTGAAGGTCGCAGAGTCTAGCACCCAACAGTTAGAAAGACCTGATTTAAAGCTGCCTGTGGCGTCCTTGCCCTAGACTCCCCTCTCGCCTCCGCCTTTCATCCTGCTCTCACTTCCTGTGCCGGGCACCACAGTGGCCCCTGACTACCGGGAGGAGCAATTGCAGGGGGATTGATGCTCAGCCCCTGCAGCCCAGGGATGAAGCAAGCCCATGAAACAAAATCTTAGTTGAGATATTTTAGCAGCTAAATTCTCCAGATTATGTGATAACTGAGATTTTCAGAGACTCAGAATTTGGCCAAATTTGGGCCAATTTTCATGGGAATGTGCCATTTGCTGAGCCTGACGCCAATGCAACCCTCCTGCCAAATTTCAAGTCCCTGCAAGAATTTTTTTAACATGGACAAAACACAGTGTTTTTCCCTACCCTCATTCTAAGAAATAGCAGAACTGGTTTTGCTGAAAGCAGACAATAGCCACGGAAAATTTCAGTCCAAGCTGTTAATGTTTGGCAAAATTATAAGCCACTGACAACCAAGTCTCAAAATGGAAAGTGTCAGACAGCCTTAGTTATATGTGGCACTACATGTACCACCTATAATAAATACAGGGCTCAGTGCATACAGAGTTAATCTGAGTCCATTTTCCCTAACTAATGGGGCCCAGTTAATTACCAGCATAGTCTCTGCTCTACTGACAGCATTGGTTTGCTGCAATTTAGGGCAGGCAACAATAGAGATGTTCCCTTGCTGTCATTACGAAATGTCACTGGGAGTTCACACATTCATGAAGAATTGCCACGGCCCTCAACCTGGATAAGAGTATGACCATTAAAACCAATCTGCCATCCCTCCTCCTCCCACAGTACACTTCTGGGACTAGATTCTGTAATAAAGTGTAAGGCAATACTAGGAGTACATTTCCTGATAGTATTCCATAAGGCTAGACTGGATGGTTAGCACTTATAAACCCCTTTACATTAATAAGAATATAATAGCTCATAGCCTTAAAATGGGAGCGAATTTTCAATGTTGTTTCAATGCCGATTTAGACAATTGGCTAATGTTATCTGAAGGCCAGGGTAACTTCTTTAGTTCCCATTACTTTTCATTTCATGACCTTTTAAAAATAATGGGAGCTTCTGTATGCTTCTAAGAAGCCAGGAATTATACCCTGAATTGGAATCTTAAAATAATGCTCTAAAATGTACACAATTTTTAGGATGATGTTGTATCACATTCATTCTGTGACACAGAGCCAATTAGGAACACTAAGCCAACTTTTAAACTAGGTAACAATATGTAATTCAAGCAGTCACAACACCCCTTGTTGTATTTGTTTCGCCTGAGATTTTAAATCCCTGCTCAGAGCCTGACAATACCTACAGATGAATATATTTTAATTTAACCCATCAGTTTGCCAGGTTGTGGCAGGCTTAACACCATGGTCCACTTGCGTCTAAAACAAAGAATTGATTCATGCTATCTAACCTTCTTCATCAAATAGCAATCCGGTAGCATTAAATATAGAAGGTCTTGATAATCAATACATTTGCTGGCATGATGGAAAAACTAAGAAAAACAAATGAACAATCTGAAGGCTCCAGCAGGCTGTAAAATGACAGTCTGTGCCAGTTGGAATTAAAGAAAACTACAATATCTAACAATTGGCTATCTAACAAAATACTGGAATAAGCAAGCTTCCATTAAAACAACAGTGTAGGTCACACTAAAACCCACAAATAAGAGGAAATTGATAGTTAAATCCTTCTGTTGTCCCATTGTGCCAAAATCTTGCAGGGGTCTCTGCTCAATGAACAACTTTATATGCCATATGTGCTGCAATATTTAGGCAGAACAGGGACAGTTAAAGGAGGTATTTTAGTTTGAACTATTCATTTCCTAGGGTTTGCCAGATTAAGAAAAACTGTCAAACACTGTTTAATCTATTTCTTACTTTTACAGTTCATTTTGATAAAGGGACAAAATCAGATCGCTCTTCTGGAAGTATGATGCACACACATTTACTGTACATATATCTCCAAGTTAAATAGTTCATTTAATCTCCTTTATAAACAAAGTACCAAATCAGGCTCATAGCAGAGCGGTTGCTATAAATACAGGTACCAAAAACCAGAACCCCATGTCCAAAACCTTTCAAATTTCAAGGGATTGAGGGTTTGGATTCTAATTCTGGCCCTTTACAGTTGTGTTTCGGAGTCTGATAAGGCCTATTTCCCAGTTTGGATCAGATGCAGAGAATGATCTCATGAGAGACCAGCTGTTTTTGTGAACTTTCAGTCCAAGACAAGGGAAATCCTGCAAGAATAGCAGATGTCATGAACTTTCCATCTTTCAAGATGGCAGAAGCCTCAGGAGATCAACTTTCTACCATTTCAATATAAACTCTCATAAAACAGCCCACAAAATTCCGTCAGCATTGAACCTGACCCTCTATTTACTTCAGACCCCACTCTTAGCATAAATAAACCTAATCCTGATCCAATAAACAATCTCCTTAGCTCCTTAGTTAATAATAGCTCACCAGGTTTTATTTATTAAAACAAAATTTGTTCTTGGGTTTCATTTTTTCTTCTCTCTCAAGTCAGATACATTTTTTTTTTTTTTGGCTTCCAATCCATGAACTGCCATACTGGATCAGATCGCTGATCCATCTAGCTCAGTATCAAATGCTCCAGAGAAAGCAATACTCCTTCACATACCAAAATGAATCTAATCAACTCTGCAAGACTATACAGGAAGGCAGTGGGGAACTGTTTCCTGGAATGATCATTTTATGCTTCTGAAACCTGGAGATATTATGATCTCGATCACAGTCTTAGTTTCCTAGCTCTCTCTATATCAGGGGTTCTCAAACTGGGGGTCACAAGGTTATTACGTAGGGGGTCACAAGCTGTCAGCCTCCACCTAAAACCCCGCTTTGCATCCAGCATTTATAATGGTGTTAAATATATAAAAAAGTGTTTTTAATTCATTAGGGGGGGTAGCACTCAGAGGCTAGCTATGTGAAAGGGGTCACCAGTACAAAAGTTTGAGAACCACTGCTCTCTATATATTATCAGCAATTATCCACTCCTTTTTTTGTCTCAATGGCCCCCTATGGCAACGAATTTTATGGATTTGAATATAGGATACCATACATAGTGCAGGACTCCCTTTTACTGGTTCTAAATTTCTAAATTTGAATTGTGACTACACTCTTCAGAGCTCTGAATTGGAACCACTTCACTTTGTATTCAGTCACCATGTACCTTATTCAGCTATTTAAGGGAAAGAAGAAGATATCTTTCAAACTGGGATATTACCCCCTTCAGAAGGACATGTTGATACAATCTATAAACAGAACTCCTAGGCATCTCAGCAAGTAGAAAGGTTTTCAGTGCTCTTTAAAAACTTCTTGTGCTTTTACCAATACATCCTCTGTTCACCTCGTGGAGGTGAGGTGGACTAGGGAGGTTATTAGAATAGAGAAACAAGTGTTCTCTTATAAACCTATGTGATGTCAAACATTCCTTATTGGTATGTACATCTACATACCCTATGTTATTTCAAAAAGCCTGATTTAAAGGCTCACACAAGTGCTTGCTCCTCACCACTGTCATCTATTCATTTGCAACCCCCGCTATTTGACTTCTCTTGGGGAAGGCAGAAGGGGAGCTGTTCTCCAAGTGAATGTCAATCCCAACTTCAGGTCCAAAGCACATGCCTGGCTGAAATGTCAGCAAATCGAAGTCCAGACTCAAAGACAATCATCTCTCTCTGAATATAAGCAGAAGCAGATAAAAATGTGCCCATTCTTCAGGAAATAATTTCATTTAAGATCTGTTAGCAGAGCATCAACTGGGAACAAAGTGTTTAGAATATAACTCTGGGTCATTTATATAAAATCTCAAGTGAATGAAAATCATTGCCATGTTTATATCCATGATAAAGAAGTAAAGATATTAGCATGTTACAGCTCACATACAGTATAGATATTACAGTATACTGGTGAAAAGCATGCAAAATATTAAACTGCTCACTGCCATCACTTTCCATAGGCTCAGTGTATCTTGATTATTTTATAGATTAATTAATGGATGTCTAATGGTTCTGCTAAGTCAGTCACATAACTGATGAGAACACAGACAAGAGTTTTGGATATACAAGAAATGCAAGATGTTAAGGGACATATTTACAAACTTTTTAGTTCCCATTACTGTGATAAAACAGAGTAAAGCAGTGAAAAACCATTAACCTTAAATTCTCAGCTAAGTTCTTTAGTCTCCTCCTCTAGCAGTTTTCTGCAGTATTTTGGTACAAGGCTATTTTTTAAACCCACACTGGATAGAGGATTTCAGCTAGCTGAGGAAATTAACAAAATTCAAAGTCTTTCAGTTCTAGAACATCAGTTCAGCTTCAACCCAGAGCAGTCATGACTGTAAGCTGTTATCCAATCAATGGTCATTTATTGGCTCACACAAAAAGAAGTTAGGTGCTCTTGGTTCTTGTCCACTTCCTAAGAGAGCAGTGTCCACATCACAAAAACTACCACCACAACTGTCACCCACATTGTTGGCAGGCTAAGCCAAGAGGCCAATGAAAGAGAAGAAATGGAAACATTCCTTTCCCACCCTTAGAGGTGGTCATTTCAGGGCTGAAGCACATTTATATGGAAGCCTACATTGCCACTGCCCAGATTCTACGTGTTTCTGTCTCCAGGACTGCCAGCTGGCCACCATTTCCTAAATGATATCTTCACCCAAAAGACAACACACACCTGTCATACCTAAATTGGATAGTATAACGAAAGAGAGCATTAATAGGGAAGTCAGTGTGGTACAGTGGAGAGGGTGCTGAACTGCAACTCAGGAGAGCTGGGTTCCATTCCTGGCTCTGCCACTTACCTACTGTGTGACCTTGGGCATATCTCTTCACCTCTCCATGCCTCTAATGGGCAGATGGGGCTCATCAGCTGTGGCAGGCAGCCCAGCTAGACAGAAAACCTCTGATTTCATACCAAGATCAGCAGCCCTGGCCCACCGGATTATAAAAGTTGTGCCAGTCACGCATGCTCTATGCGATCTGCACCACCAATCCCAGCTAATGGAACAAGGCAAAGCAAGCAACAAAAGAGAGTGTTATCAGTGTGACACCTAACATGGACTGTATATGTTCCCAGGCATTGTTGGTTTAACCCACATCTGCAAAATACTTAGCTACTTTGAAAATTGCATCTCAAAAAATATCTATTAAAAAAAATCAATGTGCATTTGTTGCCCTTTCAATACATTACTTCATCACAGGAGTAAAGAGAGGTCAGCAGCAATATAGGCTGAATGCATTACCTTCAAAATTTCCAGAGATGCACACAGAATGCTGCAAGTACATCATAATCATACTGTGCTGCATTCTCCACTGCAGTCACTTACACCTGTGCAGAAGGAGTACAAAATGCCACCATTCTGATTTGTTAGTATTTTGCATGAACTTTATACAGCACTAAGTGACCAACACAATGCAAGGGAATAAATAATCAGGCCCATAATACAAATGGGAACAAGCTCATTTCAGTTGGAGGCATATACACATGAAGGAAAAGCAGGTATATTACAGTATCATTGGATTTTCTGTTTACACAACTTCCCATTAATTAAACCACAATCCCTTGCCATATGCTGCATAGCAGTAAAATATGCTCTGACTCCAGTTATGGATCATTGTAATGCACAGTAGCTAAATAAGATATAGAATCATAAGAGAAATATGCTAATATTTATTTTAAGCTACCTTGCAAAAATAGAAAATTACATAATATATCTTATCTACTGCTCCAGCAGCACTAATTCAGCTATTCCAGGCTCATATGTGCAATTCTGGTTGCAGGGCATTGTACACCAAAGACTTCTGTGTATCAGATTTTGTTGAGTCATCACAGCATTGGATTCCTGGATCTGATCCCAAGCAACAGGTAATATTCTATACAGGCCTTGTCTGACACTGAGTACGGTGTAAAAGTCGCGTATTATAGGAGAAGAGGAGTTAACTTGTAATCGCTTTAAAGAACTATAATTAATCTGACAGGGCAATTAATTCAAGTCTTCATGGTGGAGCATGGTGGTGCCGAGAAGTCCGAACATGCACACATGGAATGCATGGGTATACAAAACAAAACTTCAAAAGCAAACCACAAACCCCAGTCATGTTCCATCCATTATGCAACATACATTTATCTACCTGTGCTGACAGCAAAAATTATATATGACACACAGGTTGTTCTCTTATTTGCAATTCAGTTTAGTAAAATGTAACGGCCATTAAAACTGCTAAGTCTGACTAGGAAATCAAATTTAATTCCTACTGTTTTTATGCACTATTTTTTACTTGAATAATTCATTTTGCATTCAAACCCTTGGATAACACAGCCACCATCTGTGAATTCTAAATAAGATGAGGAGAATGATCAAATACAAGGAATATTTCTCTGTAACAGTCTACAAAAACTGAGCTGGTTGAATGACACTGAAAACTTAATCAATGTTTCATCATAATATTTTTCTAACCATTACTTGTAAATTATTGTTTTCATTTATTAGCCCAGCTCCAAGATACAGTATGCTTTTTAGTTCTCATATTTTGGCACTATTTCTTTCCCCCTGAGCCTTGTTAGCAAGATATTTAAACAAAACATACATGGCAATATAAATTTATTATTGGTTTGAAAACTGAGAATCTTGGGGGCAATTAGAAAAATGGTTATAATCGTACTGTTCACACTCAAGTTTGGTGTTATATATTCAGTTCTAAAAACCGATTAAAAAAAGGCTAAGGATGTCACTGAATAAATAGTTATTAACAAGACCATTGAGGAAAAAATTAGCTAAATTGTGGTAAAAAATAAAAACCAAGATAAAAAACAGTTCTTTGTATCAGACCTTTTGGCTATGATCAAGGGTTCAACCTGCTCCCATCAGAGGAAATGGCAAAAGTGTAATACAAGTCTAATACCCTGAAATCAATGGGAGTTTTGCCATTGACATAAATGGAAAAAAACTGTTGACTTCAGTGGGGCCAGGATTTTGCCCTATACATTTTCTAATGGATGAATATATTGTGTCCAAGTGGTGAAATGGGACCAACAGCTCATCTGACTATATTATGAGAAGCAGAATGATCTAGATTATTAAGCACAAAATTGGGAGTCATGAGATCAGGGTTCCAGTGACTTGTTCTGCATTGTGGACAATTCATAACTTCTTTGTGTCCCACACTGCACTTGTCTCACAAGGGTCTTGTGAAGAGTAAAGGTTTATATAGCACTTACATGTGCGCTAAGTATTATAACTAAATGTATTGTTATCCAGTTTTCACTTCCTGCTTTTCTTCTCCCTCCCTGATTTATTTTTCTATATTTTCTATATTTTCCATGTTGAAATTTTGTTTACCCAAAATAAAATGTATTTGTTTACCCAAAATAAAATGTATCAAGGATAACTACTTTAGTTTAATTTACATGTGGTTTTCACTGTAAAGACAAACAAGACTTATTTTGGAATCTGGCCCAGGGACAGGAATATTTTACCTACTTACTTTACAGAGCACCTGTTACTGGCTGGCTACGAGGGTACAGCTAGACTGCAAGCTGGAGGTGTGTTTTCCAGCTCGGGCAGACATAGGTGCACAATATTTGGACAAGCTAGCTTGCTACAAACAGAAGTGTAGCCACAGCAACGTGGGCAGCAGGAGGGGCTGGCTACCCGAGTCAGTACCTAAGGTCTTGGGCAGGACTGTACTTGGGGCTGCTAGCCCCTCCTGCCACCTGTACTCCCATGGCTACACTTCTATTTTTAGCATGCTAGCTGGATCAGATCTAGCCTGTGTATGCCTACCCCAGCTGGCAATTACACCTCCAGCTCAAAGTGTCGACATACCATAATGATAAATACATTATCTCTCCTTTCCCTTTGCAACCACAGGATTTTCTGTAACTCTTTTTGTCTTGAACATCTTTTGTTGTAATCTTGGACAAGGCCATTTTCTCATCAAGTGCCAGTCCCTTCCTCCTCATAATGGCACTTTCAGTCTTGTATTATGGACTTTGCATGTAGTTTATATATGTGTAGCAGACTAGTGACCCATCTAATCCTGTTGCCAGTTCCACATGCTTCAGAGGAAGGTAAGAAACCCTAGTAAACAATTATGAAATAACCGCTGCATCAGCGAAGTTTCTTCCCAAACCAGGGCAGTTAGTAGCTGGCTTGTACCCTGAAGCACGAGTATTTGAATCCCCAATTTTTTTAATCCTATCCAATGTAATTGTGAATGTAGTCACTAATGACTAACATATAATTTATTTTTTAAGATTCTACTAAAGCGCTAGATATCATGTGGCAACAAGTTCTGCAAGTTAATGATGTGTGTGTAAAACAAAGTCCTTCCTTTATCAGTTTAAATTTGTGGCTTTTCTGTTATGTCCTCTTGTTTTTATGTTATGAAAAAGGGTAAACAGGAGGAGACCCTGATTTACATTTATTGTTCATTATTTTCTATCCTACCATGGCTGTCTACATCTCCTTCTATTCATGTCCCCTCCAAACTAAACAACACTCTATTTTCAACCTCAAGCTTCCATATCCTTAATTATTTTCATCAACCATTTCTAGACCCTTTCTGCTTCTATCTCTTTCGAAATAGGGGACCAGAACTGAGCACAGTATTTCAGAGAAAGGCCATTCATTTATAGAATAGAAAGAGTGCACCTTATGTATTTTATTATAAACATTTATATACTTGGTTTTTGGGGAATCATAACCATGCAACCAACATACCCATTATTCAGCTGCAGTCTACCATCATTTAGGATCACTCGTCATCCAAATTGTAGCTTTTTAGTATTAAAAAATTTAATTTTACTATTCAGAAATCTTTTACCATTTCATTTGTAAAGTCAAGTAAATCTCCTGAAGGTTACACAATGCATAATGGAGTTTCAAGAAAGTTTCCATTTAAGGATACTCTGGAAGGATTTTTTATCTATTTCTACTTTTTGTGTTGTATGAAATTCTATCAGTTATCTCAAAACTTGATGAGATGAGTCTGTTTATCATTCTCCTTATTTGAAAGGCTTCAAGTGATGAATAAATGTCTTGCCAAGATTTTCTGAAACAAGTATCACCTCTACATTTAATAGTGTTTATAGATTGAGATGGGTCACTTAAAAAAAGCAAAGACTAAAATCACCTCCAGATTTATACTACTGAGATGCATATTTAATGTTTTTATAACAGAACAGATCCAAAATTATCAAGATTTGAGTTGCCAGTTCTTCACATGGTATTTTGTTTCACCCTAATTCACAAGGGTTTTTTTGTTTGTTTTTTTGCTTATATTGGGCCAAATCCTCCCCTTTTTACAATAGTTCAACCCCATTACACTTAACACTGGTGTAACTGAGGGGAGAGGGTAGCTCACCATGTTCAATATGTTGGACCGTACAGTGACTACTTTGAAAAGCCGTAAGAGAAATAACAATGTAACTTTCCATTCACAGATTAACTCTATAAAATGGAAATGTACACTTTTGCCAGGAACGTTAAATATTTTTCGAGGACTGAGATCCAACGAATACCAGGTTTAAGATCTTTGCTCTCATAACAGTGTTCTGTTCTTCTGATTGTTAAAAAAAAGAACCAATAAAACCTTCAATTTCTTGTAAAAATTCCTTCAAACATCATGAGGACTCAAACCCTTAAGCACACAAGCATGTCTTCTATCCAGATCAGAGTAGTCTGCAGTTCATCTGCTACAGGGATTCCAACTACCCGTTCTGAATACGACCTGATTTTGAAGAAGTCATACTGAATTTTGAGAACTTTAATTGTAATTTGTTAAAGGGTCCTGGGAGGGAAAACAAAAGCTCAGGGCTCATGAAATGTCATCAGGTTGCAACAGTGTCTTCAAATGCAATGATGATGTGCCCTGTTAACATGAAAAGCATACACCCAAATCTAGTAGAATCATTTGCAGTAGTTTCAGTTTAATCCAAAAAGGGCCAAATTCTTAATATGAAAGACAAAAAAGGAAGCAATAGAATTTTAGAGAATCCTAAATATGCTAGATTTCACTAAGAATTCATCCAATGATATTTAGTAAATTGGAAGTGTGTATTTATATTTTCTCCTTCATATGGATGCTGATTACATGCAGAGAAAAATCACGTGAAATGCACTTTCACAAATACATGGAGAAAAAGCTAGCCACATAAATTCCTTGCTACAAAAAGACCTGGTTGTCACAGGGGATGGGTAATGGGACATGGAGTCTTCCCCTTCTAAACCATCATTTAGTATTAAAGATATGATTTAATCACACATATTTTTAGTAAAAGTCAGGGACAGGTCATGGGCAATAAACAAAAATTCATGGCCTGTGACCTGTCCATGACTTATACTATAAATATCCCTGACTAAATCTTGGGGGAGGGAGGGCACTGCTGGGAGGGGCACCCCGGGGGTCCGCTGCTGATGGGGGTGCCCCGTGGCCAGCATCTGCTCCAGCCACCCGGCGGCCACTGAGAAGCATCTGCTCCAGCCACCCGGGAGCCAGCTGCTTGGGCAGTCCTGGGCTCAGCCACACTGGGCGCTGCAGGAGTCACAGAGGTCATGGAAAGTCACAGAATCCATAACTTCCACAACCTCCATGACAGACACGGAGCCCTAGTTAGCATCCATCCTATCTCACTGATGGACAGAGTTGTCTCAGCTTATGTTCAGCAATCTGTGATGTGAGCTGGCTCAGCATCCATGTTAAAAAGAAAACAACGGGCAGTAAGGACATGCTCTCTAAACTGAGTTGAGTCTGTTAGCAAGTCAGTATAGGAAGTACGTACTGCCACTGCTTTTGCCCTTTTTATTCTGAGCCCAGTCATGCATGGCTAAGATAAATGGGAACTTTGTCCAAATAAACTGAATGGGACCAAGAACATTATGGATAGAAGAAGTTGTAAGTCTGGCATCTTTCCCAAGCACCAAATTTCATTTTGAAGATGTCGTATTATTATTAAACAGTATTGCAATGATATCAAGTGGTTAATTTCTTTAATCAGATTCAATTTCTAATATTAAAGAGCTACAGAAAAAGGAAAAGGAAAGCTGCTGAGAGAAGAGCAATACAATGAGATTAATAAAGCTTTTTATAGGAAACGTTGTTAGAATATTTTACCTACCTCTTCCAGCAACTGTGAATGATGCTTTGTTATTATTTGTGGTGTATCAGACTGCTCAGTAATTTATAGAATATAGAGTATGATAGAGTACTTGCCCTGAAGATCTTGAGGTCTAAGAAGCATTTTCATAGATTCATAGATTCCAAAGCCAGATGGGACCATTGTGATCATCTAGTCTGACCTCCTGTACATCACAGGCCATAGAACTTCCCTAAAATAATTCCTAGAGCAGATATTTTAGTTAAACTTCCAATCTTGATTTAAAAATTGCCAGGGATGGAGAATGCACCACAACCCTTGGTAAATTGTTCCATTGGTTAATTACTCTCACTGTTAAACATTTACACCTTATTTCCAGTCTGAATTTGTCTAGCTTCAACTTTCAGCCATTGGATTGTGTTATACCTTTCTCTGCTTGATTGAAGAGCTCATTACAGAATATTTGTTCCCCATGTAGGTACTTATAGGCTACAATCAAGTCACTCCTTAACTTTCTCTCTGTTAAGCTATATAGATTGAGCTCCTTGAGTCTACCAATATAAGGCATGTTTTCTAATCCTTTAATAATTTTCATGGCTCTTCTATGAACCCT
Source organism: Eretmochelys imbricata (assembly GCF_965152235.1). Classification (NCBI taxonomy): domain Eukaryota; kingdom Metazoa; phylum Chordata; order Testudines; family Cheloniidae; genus Eretmochelys; species Eretmochelys imbricata. Next base: position 56,940,919 of record NC_135582.1, read on the forward strand.
CTCAAATTTATCAACATCCCTCTTGAATCCACCAACCCTACAAATAGATAAAAGTGTAACAATCCCACTACAGATAATCAAGAAGGACAGAACTCAGTACCTTCAGCATCAACACACATGCCCGTACCACTTGAGCTAATGTCATAACTCCATTTGCTAATTGCCGTTAATAGTTTCTTATCCTCTAGGAAGACCAGCCACTCATTAGAGGAGGAGGAAACACCACACTTAGGCTTCACCTACACTTTTTAAAAGTTCTGCCGGTATAGCTATACTGGCAAAATCCTCCTAGCATAGACACTGCTTCTACAGTCAAAAAGCGCTTTTGCCAGCACAGCTTATATTGGTTCACGGACTGAAATAAACTATACCCATAAAAGCACTGTTATGCAGGTATAGCTGCTTCTAAGCCAGGGCTGTTGACAGTATAGTTATGTTGCAAAATACAATTTTAAAAAAAGCACCAAACTAACACACTACCACCTCAACTGAGACTGCTATGCAGGCAAAAGTTTCTGTTCTAGACCGGACTTTAGTCAGTGTCTTACACCCACTTTACATATGTGGAGATAAAAAATTGAAGAGCCACGTGATATAGAAATTACGTACCTCGGAGTGCCTTATCTGGCCTCTGATCACTAATCCATCTCCCTAGGACTTACGATACCATTCCAAATAACTGACTCTATTTATTCATTCATTCATTCATTTTAAAATTGACCTGTCAGAAAAACACCTCTTCTACTTCCTGGGAAATGTAAGAATTCCTCCCCCATGAAAATTACATTCCTCCAAAGCCCAGTATGGACAAGGCTCAGACCACAGCCATGAACAGCTCTTCTATACCTAAAATTTGCATGTCTTTGAAGTCTTATATTGGCACCTTCAGAGGACTAGTTGTGAATGTTGGGTCCTACTAGCATAAATGGGTGAAAATCCAGTGAAGATAATGAAGCTGAATCCACTGATGCCAACAATGAACTAGGAGTGGGCAGGTGAGGCAGTTACCAAGGTGCATGATAAATAAATGTATCATATGGCTCCGCAGTAGATCACATGGATATCTGTATTTCTCATACGTGAAGGAGCTATCCATGTGATAAATGTATCGCAGGGTTCTGTAATTTATCTATCCTGTGCCTTTTATTATCTCACCTGCCCTATGCCCACAAATCCATCTTCTTGGGCTTTATTATAGCATTCCAAACAGCTGCCATTTGTTAAAACAATCCATCAGCCAGACAAATGCTCCCCTTCAAAAAACATTATTCCCACCATGGCCAAGATCAAGCAAGCTTGTCTTGAACCAACAGAAATTTCTCTGTACCTTAAAGGGCTGTGACTATAAGTACTCTATCTCACTGCATTTCAGATTTAGAAATGGGAGCTGTCCACCATCAGAAGCAGATGTCCTGTTCGCTACAAACATGTAGAAATGCTTCAGGGCAAAATTTATCACTGGCACAAATAGGTGAAAATCCACTCAAGTCAATAGAGTTGCACCAACTTATGCCAGCAGTGAAGTTGAGCCATACTTCTATGGTCTTGGAAAAAAAAACATTACAAGAATCAAAAAACTGAACGAACACAAGTGATCTGGCAAATTAAACGCAATTATAAATGTTACAAGCTGGGCAATGCAGATATACATTTAACAGTGTAAGATTAGCACCATGCTCCTGCATGGCAATCACTTTATTTCAAGCAGTCTCCACAGCCTATTTGGAGGGAGGGAAGGGAAAGTAATTAAGACTTTACAAGTTTTATGAAAAAAACAACAACCACCAGTTGTAAGGCTAAGTCACTCCATGGCAACTTGAACTCCTATTGCAGGAGTGAACCAAACCACGACTTGTACAGTAACTGCTTCAGGGTTGCTCTGGTGAGAGAAGTAACACTCTGACAGGTGGTATGACCCAACCATAAATCCTGAATACGAACTCACAAAGCCAGAATGGGGAGCTGGCACATGGCCAGCGCTCTCTTAAACTACCCGTTATTATAACGCATTGTTGGCAAAGCTCCTAAAGCCATAGAAAGAGAGGAGGAAAATTAACTCAGGCTTAATAAACACTGTAGGATAAACATAATTTTTATGTCTTAACTTTTTTTTTTAAAGACATAGTCAGCAATAATATCCAGCTCCTAAAACTATGCAGTCTCCCACATCTTCTCTTTATACCAAGATGGAAGATGACTTTTTTTCTGTTGTAACACGGGATCATGGTACAGAAAGTCTAACACCACTTTGGAGTGGTATAGAATATATAAACAATTTACTGAGGGCAGTTATCTATGGAATCCCATCCAACAGAGATATTTTACATCAGATAACATTTAAGTTAAGGTAAATGCATAACTATCCCAGATTACACCTTAAACTTAGTCATAATATTGCTAGTGCATTGGAGATGTCTTTCTAGAAATGGACCCACACCAAAACCCCAGATCTGAACTTAAGGAAATTTCAGATCTGTATCAGAACTTTGCAGCTGGCCCCTATATCTATGTTGGGCTGAACAAAACCCTGCATCTGAATTTTACAACTCAAGTACATGGCTACCTCTAAGCTACAAATCCTTGTAGAGAAACTAGTATTTTGTATTGCTTTTGCTTCCTGTTCCATTTCAGACTCTTTGCAAGCAAACTCAAGAGTATCATGAATTCTTTGGGACAGAAAATGATTAAAAAACCAACTGACGGGAAAAGTGCAGGTTTGTACAGAACACATTAGAGAATGGCCTGTTAGTATTCCTGAACCATATCACACAAATGACTAAAATGCAGTGCAAGTCATGAGAATGTGTAAAGGAAAAAAAGGGGACAACTCATTCTATGACCATGTTAACTACGTTACCTGCTCAAAAGAATGTTTTGGTCCAAAAACATGAAAACAAAACAAAGGTGAAATCGTGGCCCCATTGAGGTCCATGGGAGTTTTGCACTCACTTCACTAAAGGCAGGATTTTGCCCAGGTTGAATGTGCCCCTCTCAAACAATTAAATCTAGAAGCAATCGAGGAAGATGTGTATTATGCAGTAACCACTATGCCAACCCTCTCTAGTTTCTCTCTAGCGTGATGACAGAGTTAACAAAAACACATTAAATAATGCAGATTAACACTCATTCAGTAATACAAAGCTGTATTGTGAGTGAGTCTTTGCTGGCAAGTATACTACAACAAGCAAAGCAAAATGGAAGCAAAGAAGAGTTAGTGCTAAGTTTTTTGCTTTTAAAGCAAACAATGGGGGCAGGGAGCACTACCCATTTGCTTTTGCTCAGAATACACTGCAGATAGCGCCACAGGAAGTACAAGGTTTGGCCATTTCCCCCTCAGTCCAGGTTTCTTTCTAGTAATGTCTTAAACTAAGTTTAGTAGAACCACAAAGACTAGATTTTTGTTATTCAGCATGAAATGCACAACGTTCATTTTGTACCTTTAAGAGATATCATTCATGCACCAATCCAATGTGTGATCATCAACAAATGTTTGCTCTTTCATTACTAAGGGTCAGTACCCAAGAACAATAGTTCTGTATACCTTTAAAATGACAACAGCTCGGGGGGTGGGAGGGAACAAACTTAACCGCAATTGCTGGTTATGGCTAGTCTTATCATACCTACCCAAATAGCTATGACAACCATAATATATAAAAATACAGAAACAGAAGGAGGAAAAAAGAAAATACCATAACGAGGGGAAGGAAGAATGACCGTTGGCTCAGGAAATTTGGGCTCCATTCTCAATTGCCATAAACATGGGGCAAGTCATTGAATTTCTCTGGACATCAGTTCCTCAGGGGTACTATGGGAATAATAGTCTCTGTGTCCGGGGGGTGCCGTCAGGTGAAATCCATAAATATGTGGGAGGCACTCAAGTACTACACCGATAGCAGTCATGTCAGCAGAGAGCTCTATTAGAAAGAGTCTGTTTGTAAAATCAAATCTCCACTGTCGGTGGGTTTGGGTTTTTGTTTTTAAACCAGCAGTGGGAATTGGAGTTAGAAAAAGAAGGAAACTTATGTCCATTTCTGGCATTAAAGCATAAGTGTGTTGTTGGTGAGTCTCTGTTCTGTATTAGCCTGCCAGGTTCTTATTTTACAGCACCCAGTTGTGTGCTAGATGCTTCTTGTGTATAAAAGAAAAATAACATGGACCCCTACTCCACAGAGTTTACAGTCCAAATAACCCAAGATTTATTTTCAGCTGGTGATGGTTGGGACACATACAGAGGTTGATATGCCTGCTACAGCTTTGGCTACCAGAGATAGGTCTCTCAGCTCAGGCAGAAGAGGTGAAAGCTTTAAGATCCAGAGGTCCCAGGTTTAATCCCCACTGCTGAAGGCTGACTCAGAGGGTGTGGGGTTACAGCTTCACAGATCATCTGATCTTCCCCCTCTCCCCACACAGGGAATGCGCTAGGGTCATACAGAACAGCACCAAAGCCTTGTGGGCCACATTCCTGCCTCCTTCCCTCTGGGAGGAGGTTCTACCCAGAAACAAGCTGACACATTCAGGCTGGAGATGGGGGGCAAGAATTGTCCCACAGAGACTCATATTTCTCCAAAGAATTTGCTATTTTCACAATGTTTGTTCTGCACTCACAATGAGCGTACAAATGGTTTTAGCTCCCTGGAAAAAGAAATCTTGTCATTCGTTTTATATAATTCACACCGTTTCAAAAATAGGCTGTCACCGACAACCTTCCTGGATAGGACTACGCTGCTGCCACCATCGAGTTCCAAAGCAGCAACTCGGCTTGCTGAAGCAAGGACTGCAGGATTAGGGACTGAATGTAGCCAATAACTATTAAAACGCCGGAAGATTTCTGCTAGCAGAATGACGTAGTAAGATGCACAGCATTTGCTAACTCAAAGCCCTAAAATGGTTCCTCTTCCTTTCCCCCCTCTTGTTAGTTGTGATTGCCTGTGAAGTTGGCATGAGACCTTAATTGCTTAGTCTTTCCATGTCAGCATTTCTAGGCTCCTGTTTTGTCAGGTTTTCAGTGCCTTTTATTACAGAAATATGGAGGCCAGCAGAAGAAGTATAGTTTTCTTCATATCCAAACAAAAAACAAAATAAAAATACATTCCAGGGCCCAGCAAATCCAGCTACATTCCAGCAGCAACCGAGGACAAAAAGAGGACAATAGAGTGTCATATTGTAGTTCAGCTTGGATTAAGTTAATTAGTTTCTCAGAAGAATGGTTTACCAAGGAATATTTGAGACAGGCGTGTACATGATTCTCCCACAGTGAAACCAAAAGAAAACCACACACAGACACAATTCAAAGGACAAAATCCATACACATCAGCAGTGCAGGTAAGATCAGCTGCCATAGATTTCTGCTTCTGCCCCTGGCTCCTGCTCTAGGTGGTACTGTGCTGCTAAAAGTGAAAAGAACTCACGTGTAAGTACATCTTGTGAGGCAGAGTTAAGGTTATTAGAATGTGTAATGTGAATAGGTACATGACATATTAAGTTACTTAAGGAAATATATAACCTGTGAGGGTAAGTGAATATTTTTCTTAACTCATCATCTCCATACTTTTTACGGCTAAGGGTTATGGTAATGTTGTTCTTATGAATTTTGTATATGGTTTGTTTACTGGAGCAATTTTTGTGCCTATATTTTTCTAAAAGGAAAAAATCCCTCACCTAAAGCCCCACGTTGTCAATTGCAGCATCAAAATCTCTAGCATTATTAGACAGGTCATTAAGAGCTCAGCTTGACAGTATCCTTCCAGGAAAGTGAGAGCAGAGGATACAAACATGTGGAGCAGCTGGATAGGGGCTGGTGTTTTGCACTCCACTAGCTTGGTCCTATCTGACATTACTGGCATTTCATCTATCTTCCTGCAATAAGCCAAAGTTTCAGTCAAGTCCTTTATGATTTGTGGGGAGGGAGGCGGGGGGCAGGTGACAGACCACAATAGTAACCTATAGTGAAAAAGCGCAAAGAGCAGTACGTCTGTGTGTCAGGTAAGAATTCAAGCAGCGACTCTCCAGAGGATTAAAGCTGTAAGGGTCTCTAAAAGTTAAACTGGTCAGTAAGTTTCAACTGTACAAAGGAAAAGTTCAGGGTCCGCTTTCAAAGTCAGCTTCATGAGCTGCCCTATCACCTCACCAGGCCTAAAGGCAGCATCTCTTTTTGTGAAGGAAAGAGTAAATTCATTTTTTAAATGTTTAACCATCCCTTCTCATTTGATGGCAGGGAGCCACTTTTTACATCACTCAGTCTCAGAGGTCAACACACTGCTACATAAGCCACAGCACAGAACTTACATTTTTTTCTAAAATCCTTAATGTTTTTCCCTGCCAGTGGAACTTGTCAGATAACTACACATATAACAAGACAGGAAGAAACCACCATGCCTTAGTCGTAATCATCTGGGTTTACCATACTGAGCTTAGAATATTTGCTACGTCAAAGAATCTTGGGGAAGAGGATGAGAGGAACAGTCATCAGAAAGAGAGGGAATTTCCACTAGTAACCTATGAGACATTCACTTCCACAAAAAGCCCAATAAAGAAAAATTATGCTCCACAGAAGAGATGGGGGAAGATAACGGTGTGCTCTGTGTCCCAACTGATGGGTGTTCATTATTAAATTTAGTTGTAACATTCATAGAATTATTTTACGGACACCCGAATCAAAGCCGAAATCTGAATATTCCACAAGGACATTCAACTTCTGAACACAACTTGGCAGCTGGCCTTCTTCTCTCTATGCTGGGATGGAACAAAAGCCCAGTCAGAACACTCCCCATACTTTGGAGAAATTGGGATACACACTTTGTTGCTTGGACCTGCCTCTAGCCACCATTGCTACACGTCAGGAGTATTACACTAACCACCAGTGCATAATTAGAAAAATGAACTAGGAAAGGGATTAAGGAGTTTCCCTTAGGAAACTTACTTCGGAAAATTCCCTGTAAAAAAAATCTCCCAGCTCCACAAAGGCCTAGAATAAATAGATGACTTGACTCAAAAGCAAGGAGAGCATGAAATACATGAGAATAGGAGAGACTGCTCCATTCAGGAAGGAGACTATTAAAAAAAAATAGGTGTGATTTTTGGACAGTGTCCGCTGTTTATCACTGAACCTTTGTTGTTGGGTTGGGTTTTTTTGGTGTGTGTGGTGAGTGAGTAAGTGAGTGAGTGAGTGAGTGAAAGCTGATGCTGTATTACCAAATATAATGAAGTAGGTTTTAACAGGGTTTAAAGAGTCAGGATTTTGGGGACTCTCACAATGTTCTGAGAGTACCGTTTTCGTGACAAATAAACTGGCCCATTCCCCCAGGCTCACAGTTCCAATTTTATAACAAATTGAACTCTGCGACACCACATTCTCTCACCTCGTTACTCTGCCTCTCTCATCTGAAATGCAAATAAACCAGTTTGCTTCTCGGCCTCTCTTGCTGCTTGTATGTGAGAGGAACAATACAGTTGCTGTTAAGTTTTAATATTTTCTTAGTAAAGCCATAAATATTCCAGTCCCTTTGTGCACACACATAACATAGATAGTAAGTGGGCACTATGAAAGAAATGCGTATGAGATATCTCAGCAGAGTTGGCAGCACAGGATAGCGAGCAAATTTGTGCTCATCCCTATACCAAAAGGGCAACAAATTAAGTACAGTTTTACTTAGTATACGTGGCAAGAAAACATGCATATTTCCCCCCCCAACAAAAACATTAGGTATATTGATAAACAGCAAGCAATGGCTACTGGCCAAAAAATGCATCATAAATAGTATCAGTAGCTATTTTTTCACTACCTAAGGCAAATTAGCAATTTTTATTTTTTTATATTTTACACACACACACACACACACCAAAGTTCTTCAATATGTTCCCCTTTGAGATCAAAAAGAGGAAAAGACAAAGCAGTCTTTGATGCTATCACAGCCTGAACAGAAATGATATTTAACAGAATAAAGTTGGCTGGAGACTAATTTTTTAAAGCAAATCTCAAAGCTATGAAGTGATACTTTTTCCATGAACTGTTGTTCACATAAAAGATCCCTGTGTTTCACATTTTTTAAGAGAAAATCTGAACTAAAAATACCATTATAGATCTGAAAATTTTGTTAAATGCTTAGATTCCTGTGTTAAATGGAGTATTCATCACTTCTGTAATTCAAAGTAAAAGGAACAAAATTTTATAATTTATAATAATTTATAGAATAGCTTTTTAGCAGCTTTTCAAAGTAAAAAGGAATAACCGCAGACAAAATGTGCATGTACATTAAAAAAAATCCATACCTTCAGAGAGCTTTACATCCCACATAATTCACTTAAAAATATACCATGACAGTAATGTTTTGTTTGTGTTGTAACTTGGTCAAGTCTTAAAAAAAAAAAATGTAATCATCCAGTTTCTTTCATAATTAAACTGTACTCAAGGCATAAATATGTTCATTAAAAGTGTTCCATGGAAAGTTTCTACTCCATGTGATATTTTATGATCAGCTCCTGTTATGAATATTGTCCTAAATTTTGCAGATGTCTAAATAACATCTGATTATACAGTATGTAGATGATCGCTTATCAGTGAAATTAAGACTCAATGCTGAGCCTGAAGAGCTGAATTCCTAGATTGTTATCCATTCTATCATGGGGCCTAAAATAATTCCCCATTTCTCCAAGATTTTATTGCAATAGAAGACAGCACTCAATTCCACTGCAAGTAACAGAGTTTGATTTAATGTGATAATTACTTTGAATCATAGGTTAAGAATGTACTACTGTTTTTTTCAATTCTCACTATGGGATACCAGAGGCCGAGGAAGATATGTACATTTTCCAGAATGGTACACTGCCTCCATCATGTACAAAAATGCTGTAGCAACACCAAGAAAATCATCATCTAACATTTATATTATCGTGGCATCTAAGGAGACAACTGGGTTGGGACCCATAGTACTAGGCTCTGTATAAACATCTGTCTCAAAGAGCTTATGATCTAATGATGGCTGTTGCATTTTCACTTTCCTCAACCAATGCTCAAAAATGAATAAGAACAAAACCAACAAAAGCCAAAAAGCTCACCGGCCTGCTCTGGAGGCCAGGATGTCAGCAGGACAGGCACAACTGCAGCCTACAGGACAGTTTTGTTATTTTCTTGCTTATTTCAATCAGTGGCCCTTGTACCACAATGGCTCCTTCCACCATAGTGCCAGGAGTTAATCACATTCGCCAACAAGATAACTCTAGCCCCTTTACACCTGTCTTCCCCAGCCAAGAGAAGATGCCTGATTGTTGTGATCTCACTGCCTTCCACGTTCACTCTGTTCAAGACCTTCAGACATGTTCAGTTAGATCTCTCCCCCCGGGGGGCTGGCACTGTGCTGCTAACCTACAAACCCTTGCCTACTGAGCCAGAGATGGAATTACTTATGAAATGGATTATGTACGTAATCCATGCCAGTAAAACCTGTTATCATGATAGACCGGGAATACGGTTTTGATAATAGCGTTTTTCCACTGGTCTTTGCTCCGACTGTGGCCGGCCTTGCACAGGATGGGGACCGGGCACACACAGCCTTTTCTCCCTTATGTTGTGTGCTGGTGCAACCGTCATGGGAAGTGGTGGCGGTGCTCTAGGCACTAACCACCTAATGAGGCTAGACAGAATGGGGGCCACAGTCCCACCTAGAACTGAGCTGGCCTTGTATGGGGCGGGGAGGGGAAAGACCCCTTTCAAAAAATGAGGCAGTCGCCACTGTAATGTCAGCTCCCCTAGAGCCCGAGGGGAAATTCGCCCTGAGTCAGCCAGAATTCTCCCATTGGCTCCCACTGCAGTCCCTCCTCACCATCTCCACGATGGTGACTGAAAGCGCTGTTAGCATGACTGGCCCTGATCATTTCTACATTTATATCACAGATTTTAATTATTGTTTATTATTGTATTGTAGGTGTCGATGCAGCACACCCAATGCCTTGAAGGGGTGAGCTTTTTATACATAAATATAAACACACAGAGAGTTGCCCAACCCATCTCGGGAGAAACTAAGGACCAGAAAAGCTGCATTTCATTCCTCTCCTGCATTAGCAGAACTGTATAGGGGAGACTACACAACAGTTACTTGCCTTATGACTGAGTCTCGCCAATGCCCTCAATCTGTCAGTTCCCTAGTCTTGCCAGCACACTTAGATACACAGTTCTGTCCACTTGGATACTATTTCTGTAAGAAGAAAGGAAAGAGCGAGCCTGGCCCGGAGGGGAGGAGAGAAAACAGGATGGGGGGTGCAGAGAGGGAAGAGTGCAGAAGCTCTTCAGTGCTGTGTTTTGGTGAATAGAATATGACAGCAGTTATTCATGAGCTGCATTGCGTACATTTGTTACAAACATGAGGAGGGAAACTTGTATCCATGCGCAATAATAGTTAGTAACTCACTCGTGTTTTAAAACAAGCATTAAGCTTATGACACAGAGACAGAACAGTCAAAAGACTCAGCAAAAAGGCCTTAACTTCCCAGAGCTCAAGAAAGGAAGTAAATGCATGAGTTGAGGGATTTTCAATCTTTACTACGAAATTCATGACTTCTGTTATTTTTTCCACAACTTCCATGTTATTAAAAAAAATGAAGGGCCAAATGCTTTTGTCAGTTAAATAATATAGGCCCCGGGTAGAGTATAAAAACCCAGATCAATCTGGAGTTAAAGACTTTTATCGCTGATGTGGCAAGGTAGTATCTAAACTTATCATACAACTCTCCTCACAAATTAAAGTAGAAGTCAATCCAAGTGCAATGCAGCAAACTACCTTCAAACAGGACAGTATCAGGCAATTATTGCTAACAAGCCTGAACCACAAAATTTAAAGCAGTGAGAATTTTTTTGGCTTGGGACAATGGCTCAGTCCTAGCTGTTTTATGAGCCATGTGAAATTATCTGAGGCTACTGGCTGGAGTTTGGGCCCATCCTAGGTCTTATTCAAATAAGAAAACACTACAGCCATGAAATAAATAAGGCTATAAATGTACATTTTTAACACCCAGCATCAGTTGGGAATGTTCATGGCACAACCTTGCTCCTATTACAGTAAATGACAAAGTACCCACTGACTTCAACCTGAGCAACACTGGGCTTCCAAACTAACTATAACAACAGAATTAATGACAGGCTCAGAGTCAGCATTAATGACATTCCACCCTTTTGCTCTGAAAGTCTTGCAGTTATCAGTAACTCTCAGTTATGCTGGTGGGTGAAATGAGTATAAGGGAGATCATAATCAGGCCCAATGTACTCAGGTCTGGGTTCCAGACTGAGCTCCAAACAGGTAGACAACTGTGCCCATGCAGAGCCAGTTGCAGGATTGGCGTCTGACTTATTCAGAATTTACATCAGTGTAACTGAGCAAAATTTGGTCCACAATCTTCTGTGGTGACTACCTCTTAACTTCCCTGCATAACAAAGCACCTCCCAAATCTAACTGCCTCCAACTAATACTTACTATCAGACAATTATTTGTGGTTTTAGACAGAGAATTACTTGACAAAGTCCAAACCTTAAAGTAATTATATAAAAAATTATGCCGAAGACATGCTCCCATGTAATTTCAGACTGCCTCTTCTCTTACTTAAAATCAGAGTTACATAAATATTTTGGAAGGAATATAAAGCCTTATGCTTTGGGCCTTAAACAAATCACCATCAGGGATCAGGATGAGACCTTCCTGTAGTGAAGGAAATTATCCCATATCTCCTTACTGCAATATTTCTTGCATTTTCTTCTGAAATATTTGGTGCTGACCACTGCTAGAGACAGGATACCAGACTAGATAGACCTGATTCAATAAGGGCAGTTTTGATGTTCTTTCACATTTCTGATTTTTGTCAAGTCCCTTATTCTGGAATTTTGTGCTATATGTCAGAGGCAAAGGGCCTTGTTGGGAGAACCCGAGTATGACATGAGCTAAACGAGATGTACCGGGGACATCAAATGCAGATTTCTTATTTTAAGAGTTATTGCACGCATTTCATAACAGTTGCATATGTGTAATAAACACAGGGATTGTGAAACAGAAATGTGATCAGGGTAGGTGAATTATAAGAAGAATCCCTGTGTTTATTACACATATGCAACTGTTATGAAATGCATGAAATAACTCTTAAAATAAGAAATCTGCATTTGATGTCCCCGGTACATCAGTTTGAGCAGTAAGTAATTAAGATACATATTAGTAATGTACCATATGCTTCTGGTACTGATCACATGGAATTAGAAAAAACTTGTCCTGTACTTGTGCATTTCAATCATTCATAATAAACAGTCAAATACACTTGCTTTTGCTACATATAAACCACAATGCTATTTACTAAGTACCCAAAATAATAAATTTCCTCATCCCTCACCATAATATCTGCATGTTAGGATTTAAGGATAGTCACTCTCCATTTATGGCCATGGCTGGATAGAACAATTACAATACAGTTAAGGTGGCAACACTTTCATCTCACGTGGTGTATTAGAAGGGAAATGACACATTAGAATTTTCCCACACTTTTGGATCTCTGCATCACAGCCACTGCCCTTCCAGAAGAACTGAGCAGACCTGATTTGAGAGCCCATCAATATCCCTCGTTTATCAGCTGGGAGGGATTGCTTTTGAGAGACATAAAGCACTCCCTCCCTCCCTCAAGAGGGAGCGTAAGCCCACAGCCTCTGCTAGCTAAGGGGTAAGAGACCTGTACCAGACAACGAACCTATTCTTCAGGGCAGTGCAGAGCACTAGCCCTTCGAAGTTGCCTTTATTGTTGTTTGGCTTTCTTAAACGTTGAAAACACTTTGTCAGTATTCCCAACACAAACATTTAGGACCAGGGTAATCACGAATGCTGATGCAGAGAGGTGCAAATTAGATCTCCCTCTATCAGCAAAACGTTTTGGGCCTCAGTTGAGTTACGACCATACCCCTCCTGCTCATAAGGGCAAAGGGATGCATCTTCAGATTCCAGATGGGGCACCACAGGATTCCCATCAAGGGAGAATAGCACTGAAACACAACCTCCCCCAGGCCGCCTTCTTTGGAAATCCTACGTCAGATTTGACACGTTTTAATAAGTGAGAGCGTTAAGGAGCTTAAATAAGTCAGTGCAAACTGGATGAATTTGGCTTTTACTCTTTAAATCCAAGGCTGTTGATAAGGGTCCCAGCTTTAGTTCAGTCAAGTTGCAGAAGTTATAATCCAAAGAGCAGAAAAAAATAAACTATTAAAAAACACAAAAACGTGTCGAGCTTTTATATTAGCTTTGCAGTTGTTAATCCTGAAAGCTATAAAATAAAATCTGTTTATACATATATAAAAAGGTAAGCAGCTGGTATGGCTCGTATGGTGCATTTTGTCTTAAACATCTTTAATAATAATTTCAGTGTGGACTACTATGAAAAGACAGAACAAAAATCTAAAACCTTCGGTTTGGCCAGATGCGTTGTTTGTAGGGCACTTGACCCTGGGACTTCCTGAGCTTCCAGTTATACTGGGACTCTAGAAATAGCCAGGATCAGTACAGACCAAACTGTACTGACATGCGGTAGTTAGGTTACAAATAACTTCCTCCATTGAGACATTTCCCTCTGTAATTACAGCAGAGCAGAATATAGCCAGCAGAGGCTATGCTGCCTAACCACGTGCTTGTTTACTTTGCTGGATCCACCATTTCAGTTTTGTTCAAAATTTTTCTTCCAGTTACACAACATTGCTACCATCCGTCTCTGTTTCTCCCAGGAACCCCTAGAAACTTCTTTGCAGTTGCTCAGACCTGGCCCCAGCCACAGAGGCAAAGAAAGTTCACAGGAAGCCCCAGATTAAGCAAAATGAGGTGCTCTCTCTGGTGTTTATGGTTTATTTACTGGCTTCTTGTACACCCATAAGAACACAAACTAGCCCAGTCTCCAGTCACATTGAAGTAGTTTAGCCATCAGTAAACAAGTCAACCAATATAAAACCAAACATCATCAGAGCAGCTTTTCTATCTCCAGAGGGTCCTACCCTAACTTTAGGTCAGCAAACCTCTGCTTTTCCCTCCCACGAAAATAACTCAAGCCCTTTTGAAGTCATGGCTCAGCTGCACTGCACGACCTCAGCTCAAGGAAGTACCTCAGGGTAAACTCGGAAACACAAGAACACCTGCACACAGACCCACTGAAAAACTGGATCTCCACATGGGAACACAGATCCGCCTACGCAGAGCATGCTGCAGGATTATTGTCTGCAGGAAAATGTGGCTTCTGATTTTGAAATTGACATAAATAAAAACCAGTAGTTACAACCCAAGAAAAGTTTGCCTTTGGAAAAGCTACAGGAAGTTTCTAAATGTTATCTCAGTTCCTCTTGGAAATGCTCAGTCAGACTTCAGTATAAATATAAAAATTGAGTATCATCATTATTCAATGAACCCAAATAAGGATGGACAAAAGGACCTCAGCTATATCTCCCTCTCTTTGGCAGAATTCACGCAATAAAAATGGTAAACCACTGACAAATTTTATAGCCATACCAAATTCTTTTATATAGGAATAATGGAAGTAAGAGTGAGCTGCATTTTAGCAAACTTATCTGCAGCACTGAAAAAGAAGCTTTTATTGCATAAAATTGTTAGAACATAGCAAACAGCGGATTGACCTCCCAGGCCTGAAATTATCTAACCAATCACGTCAACTATGAACTCAGAACTGGATCTCTTCCAGTCTTTCTTATGAAACTTCTGATTTTGCTCCCATGTTACTACAATTTCTATTTTTATTTATCTATATAATTGGAGCTCTCCTCTTGTGTAGTAGCATAGTCTATTTTGTTCAAGCAAGTTCCCAAAATATAATTGGAACGCCCAGGGTGGATACAGCTAATTTGTTTGATTCTATTTCCTGTTTGTGATTATCTAAAATTCCTTTGACAGAGGGGAAGGAGATCATTAATAAGCAATGGAGAAATAAAAATGTACCCACCAAATAGGATGTTTAATGCTTCAGATTTATTTCACCTGAGCATATAGACCCAATCATCCTGCATTCCTTCCAGTAAATTCAATGGTAGTTCTTGGTGCACAAAAAAATATAGAATCAGACCCCCTAATAGCCCATGTTAAAAACCTCCATTCAGGGATCAGGATACCAAAGGCTAGTTGTCCCTGTTTACTGAAAATTTATCATCTACTTTTAAAACCTCATATTTTAATTTTTTTCTGAATATTCTGGGGAATAAGGAGGGGAGAAACCTTGAGAAATTGTATTCTTTAGAAGAGAGAGAGAAAGTAATCTGAATATGCCCCCAAACAGTCTTTAAAATAGCCTTTGATTAAAAATAAATTCACGAGCAATTTATGTCAATAGAAAATAGTTGCACATATTTTTGTTAAACGAAGTACCTGATATTTTAAAGCTTAACAAATAAGCCTTGGAAACCAAGTTTATGTCTATTTGTTGTTACTAATATCAAGATAGGAAACCATTTATAGCCAGTAATCTGAGATGACTCTCTTTCCAGCAACTATGAACTTAGCCAGTAAAACTCATACTGAGAAGATGTATATGATCCCACAATGCTGAGAAACATGAGGATGGTGAAAGAAAGTGAGGAGGCTCACAAAAAAGCCCAAGATTTGATGCTCAGAAATTCCTAATATTCCTCCTGAACTATTGCTGAGCTGCAAAGTCTGTGTCATGCTACTTCATTTCAGAATGGCTCGGTCTTAAAATAAAGGGTAAAAAAAATCTCCAGGTGACAACACACATTCCACTTCAGCCATGAGAATTAAAAGAAGAAAAAAAAAAGTTTGGATTGTAATTCACTTCTATCCATTACATTTCAAGTCCCACAAACTGCCCTTAGATCACAGGTTAGGCTGTTGGCTCAATCTATTATTCGTACCTTTCATTATTAATGAACCACTGCAAGACAAAGCAGTACAGCAGCAGGTCAAAATATGTTTGTCAGATGCTAATTATGAAATATGGGAAGTGTCCGACAATGAGACTGCCGAGGAGATGCTCAGTGCAATAACACAATATTACTATATTGCTTTTTCTTCAGTGGGGGGAAAGCTTCTAACTGCTACACACGTAATTTGCCATTGTAAAGAGAACCTGGCAAGCTGCTTTTTGAGAAAGCATAGAAGACATTCCTGAAACAAGAAGCAGCTCATTTCTACCCCTGTATTCTGCAAGAACCATTTTGGTGATACAATATATTCGGAAAAGATTTTTTGTGATATCTGTATAATTCTGTGACACTGTTTTAGGTTATGGCCAGCAAGTTCTGCCACATAATTGAGTTGTCTGACGGACTGATGGATTACCCAACTAACTATAAGTAGTGATATATCTTTGTACGCCTTGCCACTCTGTTACAACACTGTATAGGAACACATTGCCCTCCTGATGATGTAAATTCTCTTGATGTATTGTGGCAAGTGCCATTTGTTAACTCCACCAAGATTAAGGGAAGTAGGCATGACCCTCTACTTGGGAAGATTAAGCGCAGAAACATGAAAGTTATACTGGAAACCACAGGAACAGCAAGGCTTGGGGAGAATCATTAGGCTTAGGTTAAGCTAATATGTCCTATTATTATCTGAGTTACCAATAAAATCTATCCCCAGAAAGGAGGCAAGTTTCACTTTGTACACAGAACGTAGACTTCATATGAAGAAGGGTGGGAACGTCACCTGCTCACAGTCTTGTTTTGCTTAGAAAATTTCAAAACACTTCTGTTTTTCCTTCTCTGCACTGTTGTTCAAGACCTGGTATTATACTGACAGTATTTTGAAACACGAGTGTTTTAAGTGTGTCACTACAAAGCTCATTTGGAAAATAGCTTCAGAAGGTTACTGAACCCGTCAACTGCATTACATAAAACATTTTACATTTCTATAATAGAAACCTTGATCTCCTTGGCTAAAACTAACTCTAAACTAGAATTATATTTGTGGACATTCACACAGATGCACACACAGCTCAAAGCTTTACTCTTTATTCTTTCCTCTAAAGATAATGTTACTTTGCATGAGGTGTCAGTTGTTTACATACGTCTCACATTTTAATCCTGTGGGAATCCTATTAATATTACAGCCATTATTGAATCCATTACTCAATGCTTTGCAAAAGCTGTAATATACACAAACTTACCTAAATCTCACTTATGTTCTCTACATGCAAGAGTGCCGAATCATTACATTTGTCAGTCTCAGAAACCTATGTGAGCTGACTAGTAAAAGTACAGCTGGAGTAAGAAGGCTAAATATATCTTTTAGGATTATGTAATTCAGACACTCAATTTCTGCTTCTATAGTGAGGAAAAGAGTTGACATGAATTTTCTCTGCTGCTTTTGTTAAGCCAGACAATTGCCTTGATTTCTTCTCTTTTTCCAACACAGCGATCAACATTATAGGCAAAACTCTCACAAACCCTGCATATCACATCAGAGATGAACAAATAAGTGATCGTCTCTCTTCAAAATCTGTTTATTTTCTTTTAAGGACAATTTATTTGGGCTTTTATTAAATTTGCATTTCAGGCAGCCCCACGAGTTTAAAAGACAGAAAAAGGAACTATTTCGCTGCTCCTTCTAAAATGAACTGAGAGTTCACTGCAGAGAGTTTGCTGTAGTTCCACAAGTGATAAACTGTAGAGATGGCCCCAAAACACCATAGGACCCAAACACTAGGTACTTGTCACTTTGGGATCTTCAGAAGCCACCTGTGGATCTTGATTTTGCAAGTCTGGACCATCTCCATTACAGCATCGTGTTTATTTATCCAGTAGCTCTTCTCCCACACATACTGACCCAACTGCTTTTGTGTAGGAATTTTTCATGCAAGAGTATTTCCGGGCTGGGCCTTAGATCTCATGGGCATATTTACAATACAATATCATCATATCTGTTACTGCCATTGAAAGTGAAGCAGACACATGCAGTATGATTTTCAAAAGAAGATCATATCCAAGACCTCAGAGAACCTAGCTTTTTATTTTTGTTGCTGTTCCCTGCTCTCCATCTTTTTAAAATAAACCAACACTACAGTAGTGGAATTACATCAGTTCATGTACACAAGAATCTGGCAATTCTGCTATCTCAATCCAGTTATCCAGATCACTAGTACCCCCAAAGTATTTTAGCACAAGCACACTGATCTTTATAAAAATGTTGCAAAAGCTAAAAGGGACCTAGATCAAGATTTTCAGAAGTGACCAGTGACTTTAGGGCATCTAACTTAAGACATGTGAAAGGGGTAAGATTTTTAGAGCACCCAGTTTCTGACAATCAGGCCCCTTAGAGGAGCCTCAAGTTTCCCTTCCATTTCAATAAATCACTGGTTACTTTTGAAAATCTTGGTCCAAAACATATTCTCCAAATTATGACCACTAAAATGCCCCAGAGAAATGTTATGACTGAAGCAGGGCCCAGCTTGTAATAAACCCATTCTGTGTTTATTAGAGTAGGGATCTAATGGGCAACCTCTTCACAAAAGCAGGCTCACAGGAGAAGCCCAACAGCTCCATACCGGTGCCGCATACTGACATACACGTGGGAGAACGTGCTCAGCCTGGTTCAGGGCATAGGTGAGGGAGGAAGAGAAGCCCTTTGTGATGCTCACCAGCAAGTCAATTAAGCAGCCAAGATGCTCCCACTAGAGATCTTGATAGTCTAGAGGAATACCGGCTACCGAAACAGGGTAAGAAGCACAAAGTGGATGGGGAGTCCTTGAAACTTCATCAGTGAAAGAGTGTAAATCATTCTCCAGCAAGCAAAACCACAAAGTCAGATCCAATGATTCCAGCAACCAGCACTTGCTATCAGAAGGTCTCCAGTTCATTCATAGGAGCGACTGACTGAGAGCAACACACGAAGAGCTCTAAGCTCCCTCATCTCGCCCGGAAAATGGATACAGAATTTCACAATGACTCAACCCCTCATCTTGCAAAACTTCTTCATATCAAGAATCAAGAAAGTGCTACTCTTACAAAATCTCATAGGTTAGCCAGCCTTTGAAATCCAGTTGATATACAATTTTCCTCAGGATAGAAAAGAACTGGAAAAATGATTCCTATAAACTAGCTCTTTTATCAGCCAGCTTTTTAATCACCACCACAGTAAATCCTATACTTCAACAACACGGAAGAAATCTTCACTGTGTTTTTTTAGGTACAGATATATGAGATATGGTCTTAAGTTTCAGGCACATCTGTTTCTAAGTGATAGTAGACGTAGGGCCTAAAAAAGGAAACAGGATACAAAGAATTCATTTTTCTTTTGTATGGGCGAACTGTAGATATTTAAGATTTGTATTATACACTTTTAGCTCCCAAGTGGTAGAAAATTAGTTTCACTACCACCAAAACTATCTCTAATAGAGGAAGTACGCATGACAACAGTAATTTTTAAGTTTCACTCTGACCCACCATTTTGAAAAACAATTTGGTTTTCTTCAGCCTTCTCTAGGTCAACACAGAGTGAATTACAGAATACATCTGTCTAGACATAGAGGCTCACTGTCATTTGTTCAAGCAAGTTTATTTGTATATCCTGGCAACTGGGTCAGAATGTCAAGCTGACATGCTAGGATATAAGCAAGATCATTTCAAAACTGAATGGAAGCAAACAGAAAAGCCAGCATAATGCATTACCAATGTTCATTATAGAAAATTAGGTAATGCTTACATCACAGCAATATTCACATCCTTCTGCTTTCACAGAACACTGATCCCTAGGTGTGAGTAGTGGTGGGAAAACAATGCATATAAAATATTGTTCTGTCACAAGTTACATAACAAACTGCTATCAAAGATTTTCTTTTTGTCCTCCCCATCAAACTGCTATGTATGGTAATATATGCAAAAGCTGGAGCAGCAAGGGTTCACTTAAATTTGAACAGTTGGGATTTTATTTTTACCTCCAGAATTACAAGCATAGCCCCAAAACCCACACTCAGTTTGATCACAGAAGTTACTACAGTCTCACTATTTTTGAAGCTGAAGCAAGAATTGATTTTCTTTGTATACTAAGCACATGTATACCACCGGATCAATAATATTGTCACAAATGATGACATAGCCAGAAATATTTATTTTTCATAAGTAAAAGTTAAATGTAACTCTTTAGTACCTGAAATAATATGGTTGAAAAAATAAATACTTGGCCCTTCCATCCTGTTTTTCATCTTCCATATAATTTTCAAAACATGAACAGATTCATCCTCAGAGAATTTGAACAAGAAGCTTGAAGTTGCATGCTAAGTGATGGGGAGGATACCAGATATCTCAGCTTAGTCATAAGTACAGCATCAACAAACTGAACTAACACTGGTATTCAAACAAAGACGGGCCGCAACACAAATTTGAGCTCTTAACCAGGCATACAGCAACAAAAGGCCAGTGCAGAGCAGATGCCAACTGTGGAATGCAATAACTGATGTCACATATATACACTCCTCTCTGTTTGACAGAGATAACTGGTACTTGCTTGTGGACATGGTCCAAAAATATTGGGAACCAGAAGAAAACTATTCACAAAGGTATAAAGAAACAAGCAGATTAATAAACAACATCTTACATTTGCTGGCATCATTCATCCCAAAGGATCCCCAAATGCTGTACTAACAAACTGATATAGAAAATTATGCATTTCACTCACCACTGAAATGTTGCCACCTCTGGGGTAAAATGGGGCAACGGTTTAACAGCACACAGCAACATGAAAGAGACTAAGACAGAAAATGAGGAATTCTATATCCAACTAAAAAATGGTTACAGACACCAACAGTCCTGACATCCCAAGAAAGAGTAAGACAAAAATGTTATAAATATTAAAACAGTGCTGATTCATATGTGCTGCAGTTACCCAAACCAGCATCCCATAACTGTCAGATGCCCAAAGCACCAGGACCTTCCTACTTACCCATCCCTCAGGGAGACCCTCAGGACAAGAAATGCTTCCAGGTTCATGTTTAATCAGTTCGTTTAATCATGTTTAATCAGTCTGATGTGAGGTGCACTTTTTATAAAGATAAAATGTAATGCGGTGCATGATTTTTTTCCATTTCTTCTCTTTCAGCTGCCCATGGACACAACAAGATCACAGACTCTCAGTTACCAAGGGGAAGACAGATTAAATTACAGGCCAAAAGCCTTGCTCATGCTTTATTTTTTTTTTCCTTTAGAAGGGGAGAATGCTAGGCTGATGGTCTAGCAGACTGCACATGTTTAGCGTACAGATGCAGGTAACTAGGTTAGATCTCCAGCACTGGAATAGGAAGTGAACTTGTACCCGGGCTCGAGAAAGAAAAATTTCCTCACACTTTGAAGCTGGGAGGAATTTTCCAGTTGATGCAGCAATGGTCTGTATAAAAGAGGGAGACAGCCATAATGTGAAGAGAGAGAATATTCCAGTTTACTGGAGGAGTACTGCTGTATGCTATTTTGCAAATAGGTTTAAAACATATTTTTAAGATAATCGCCTGACAATAACTAATTAATAGGGTTGTCCACTTTGAAAAGATCTTTATTAATTAGTTTGGTGGTTTGGGCTCAGTTCCTAGAAAGCTAGAAGCTGCATCATAAAATCACCATTCATTAGGCACCACTCACAGCACTAATATCAGATCAGCATCAAGAATTAAATATTTCTACCTATTCCCTGGAGGTTTTCCTGCTTAACCTGTTCTCATTTTGCCACGGTGGGATTTATGCTCTGAGGATTTCTGCACAAAAATCCATGCCCACTGAAATTAGATCATGTACCTAAAGGTTGGTAAAAGTGAACCCAAAAAATCACATGTTGCTTTACAGCGCTCACAGAATATAAAAAACACAGGGATTGCCATACTGAATCATGTCAGTGGTCCGCCTGGTCCAGTATTCTCTCTGTGACAGCTGCCAACACCAGATGCTTCAAAGGAAAGTGCAAGAAACCCTACAGTGGCAATTATGGAATGAACTGCTGATAGAGATTAGGAAGAAAGATTCCCCCATCAGTCAGTGGTTGGTTTATGACCTGAAGCATGAGAGTGTATATCCCTGCGGACACTGTTATCCATGTAAATATCTAATCTTTTTTAAAAAATCATGCTAAGTTCTTGACCTGAACAATATCTTGTGGCAATGAATTCCTTATGTTAAGGTACCAGTTCTATTTAAAAAAAAAAAATTATTTTCTCAGTTCACTGGATGACCTGTATTATGAGAAAGGGTGAATAAGAGCATTTGACTGACATCTGCTATACTATTCATTATTTTGTATGCCTCTATCATGTCCCCTCTTATTTGTTCCCTCTCTATGCTAAAAAGTCCAAAATAAATAGTCCCAGTCTTTTCGCTCTCTCCTGATATGCAGGTTTACCATATGTCTAAGACATTTTCCACTGTCCAACTCTGATCCCCTTCTGTTGCTACTTTATCGTTTTTATGATAGGGTGACCACAGTTGAACACAGTATTCCAACTGAGAGCACACCATCAATTCATACAATGGCATTAGAATATTATTTTCTACTCCATTCTTTATCCATTTTAACATTAGCAGCTCTTTTTTTTACCTCCACCACATAGTGGGCAGAAATTGCCATTCAACTTTGTCCACAGAGATTCCCAGGTTGTCTTCCTGAGAAGCTGTTAATTTAGAACCTAGTTGTTAATTTAGAACCTAGTAGCTTGTATCAACAGTTTATATTGTTTTTTCCAATGTGCATTGCCTTACATTAAAGGCAACCCAATGTTAAGTTCAAAATACTTTACCTAGTATGTTTTGTTGATATTAACAAGTTACAAGATACAGGATAAGAAAAAAACAGTTCTATGCAGTAATCATGTAGCCTTAAGAGTCTCCTTCAATTCTAGGGCTTGCCAGCAGTAAGAGTTGAATCATAAGTGAATAGCCAACAGTTTAAAATCTGTACTAACAGGGAGCTTTGATTTTAATAATTCCAAATATGTATTTTAAATCTCCAACTTGAAGACAAAAGCAAGAAGTTTGGAATGATCTTTCAGAATTTTATGTGCAACTTGGGAACATTATTAAAATTAGCCTTAATTGTCCCTTGGACTTAATACCACTCCTCAACCAGCTGCAGGAGACATTAGTGAACAACATGAAACTGCCACATGGCGCTCACAACCAACTTAAAGGAAGGAAAAGATGTCTCCCGAGCATGCCCAGCACTGGAAGCAAGAGTCTAGGAATGACATCCTGGCCCCTCCAAAATCAAGGGCAAAACTCCACAGATTTTTACAGAACCAGGATTTCACCACCAGAATCTAAAGGAGAGCTGCTATGTGGCAGGGCAAAGCATTAATTTTAGAGGCAGTATGCCAGCCCCCAGAAAGCTGCATTTGTCTGAAAGATAATATAGAATACTTGATTATAATTGAATTTTAAGAACTGAACACTTGTACTAGATGATTGACAGTCATGGAAAATATATTCTTTGTCTGCCCCACCAGCCAGCCAAACTTATTTTATACAACTGATGACAGGGCCATAATCTTTGCCAGTAAATGATAATACGTTTGTCATGCTAGGCTGAACGTGTACAGACCCTTTAAACATACTGAATAATACCAAAGTGTACACAATGGGTTTCTGCTATGAATTTCTGCTCCCCACCCCTTAACTGTTGTGGTAGTTATGTAGTTGCTGATAGCAAGGTAACAGAAAATTCAGTCAGGAATTATTTTAGTGATTTCAGCCGAGAGATTCCCACTGGAGATCATTCATATACTTCCAGTATTGCAGAACACTTGTGTCCACGTACAGAGCAGTTTTTCAGATGGAACGTGTCTATACAGGTGCTGTAATTGCACTGTTTTCTGATTTGTTTCTGGGTGCAACTCAAGATGTTGGGTCTGATCCATAAAGCCTTGTACGTTGGGGATCCAGGTTGTATTAGACACCTCAGGTTTCAGCTGGGCCACCAAGGTCAGCTGGGTTGTTCTTTGTAGCTATTTCCTACATATATACGTCTGGGGGGAGGGAGCAATGTATTTTGGGGGGCAAGAACTCAAACCTGGAATTCTCTCGTTCCTGTCCTTCAGAATAACTGGAATTCTTGACTTTCAAAGGCACATTTCAAGGCCTATCCATTCTCTCAGGCTGTGCCTAGAAAAGAAGTATGGTGGGTGGGGACTGATGTTCTTTCATTGTTTAAGTTTCTGCAAGTTTTCTTTTCTTGATATTTGTCAGAATTTAGCTTATATTTCATATACACATGCCCAGAGGCCAAGAGAGACAATTTAGTACTAGCAGTTTTTTAAGTTTACAATCTACAAATTTTTAAGAACAGTTAGAAAAAAATCTATTGCCTTACAATAATTTTAAACTTATTCTGACCGTGGTTTAAAGGGGGTGGAAGAGCGGTGTCGGAAATAAATGAGATCATACTAAAGGATGTGACACTGTGAGGCTATAAATCAATCCAGTGAAGTAGCCCAAGGATGGAGAAAATCAATATGTTAGTGCAAGTAACAATGATGTAGTGTCAGACTCATGCTCTAGTGGGCCTTGAATAAGAATCACTTATGAAATGCCACAGAAACGCAGCCTGGTAAAGTACTTAGAGCCACCTATTACACATACACTTCAAAAATAGAAGAGGAAGATACCTTAAGTCTGGGTCACACTGCACTTTTCTTATTTTGGTATTGGAAACCTTGCTTCACTTCCTTGACTATATTGGGGCATCTTTAAGTTTTGTCTGTTCCTTTTATGGCCTGTGCTTCAGCTAATAAAAATGACTGATAGCCGTTTCCTAGTTCATAAGAATGGGGGGGAGGGGTTGGTTATTTTACAAGAAGCCAGTTTTATACAATTCAGGCCTTTTAAGTACTGTTCACGTAGTCCCCACTCTGAGGTAGCTTAAACCACAAGCTTATCACTATGCTGTAGCATTCCAAAGATATTTTGATGTATAGAACACTTAGTCCCACAACAGGAAACAGATATAGAATAAGGATGTGATTTAAAAAAAACAATGCTGAACAGTCATTCCAATGCTGCACAAACCTCATTTTGTCTTAATTATTTTTCTTATTGTAATGTACCGCTGCTTGTTGGGGGTGGTTTAATTGTGTCGATGGGAGAGCTCTCTCCCATTGGCATAGAACGGCTACACAGGAGATCTTACAGCCGCACAGCTGCATCGGTACAGCTATGCCGCTGTAAGCTCTCTAGTGCAGATGTGGCCTTAGTGTTGGCATTTTTAAGCCCTCTCTGCATTTATACACTGAATAGGTTTCTTACAATTCAGTAACGTTTCTGAGCTTGTAGAATCAGGATGTGGTTTCACTCTTTTGAACCTTAGCTGTATGAGCAACACAGCAGAAGTCATTTTTAATAAAAAGTCAATTAAAAAAAAAACCAAATGCAGCTGTAAAAAAAGATGCTCTCTAATACCATGAATATGAGCACTTCACACATATTTTAGACCAGACAATTCAAAACCAGAGGACATAAAATATGAGGCACAATATTTTATGACCACATATGAAGGAATGACCTTCATGAGGAGTTCTTGACTGAATGGGTTTTCTGTCTCTCATAGCTGAAACTCAAACAGTAGGCTCATCGTTCACCTACAGATTACTTTGGTGTAAAATCATAAAAAGTATTCCTCAGTTAACCAAAAATACCTTATTTCATTTTGCCAAGCCTCCCTTCTGATTGCTGGTGTTCCACACTCTGGATTCAGGACTCACTCCTAGACTGGAGGAGAAGTAATGAATCACCCACAATATGGCTGCTGATCACCTCATTTGTAGCCACTGAATAGTTTTTAAGGATGCATTGCTTAGCCATCCCCTTGGTCAATGGAGGTGGTCTCAGGAGCAAAACTCTGCAGATGGCTCCATGCTCTGGAAGCTCTCCTATGTACAGCTTTGCCAGGAGAGTATGGCAAACAAAATCATGGAAGGGGAGGATGAGAAGCATGAACTCAGTTCAGAAGGCAAGAAAGCACTGAAAGCATCCCAAGACAGGAATGACCTGGAGCAGTAAGCAAGGAACATAGTTTTCACAGAACACTTTGGGTTAGTTGAAAGGAATTGAGGTGGGTAGTTCAGAGAGGAGGAGGTTGGAGTAGTGAAGACAAGAGATAACCAAAGAACAGGCAACCTGCATATCAGGTGAGGAAAGGAGATACCAAAGGGGAAAAACAAACAGGATTCGATGACTCCTTGGACCTGGGATGAGGAGAAACACAGGAGACAAGTTCAACACCAAAGCTGCACGCCTTGTTGACAGGAAAGAAAGCAGAATTGCCAGGAATGATGCAAAGGGAAAATTTTGAAAAGCATTAAGTGGTTTGAGCTCTTCAAAGGAAGTCTCGTAAAAGAGCAAAGTATCTCGTTGTAGTACATGAGAGACAATAACACCAGGGTCTTCCTTGCTTTTTACTGACCTCAAAGGTAGAGAAGTATAACCAGGAAAAAAAATCATGTCAAGCTTTTACAAACAAACAAACAGACTTAATTAAGCATTCTGGAACCAGAACCACAATCTGTGGAGTTTATGGGGGAAGAGGGGAGGAGATGGGGCAATAATGGGCACAAGGGCTCCTGGAAGACTGTGTAAGTGTGCTTATGGCTACACATTTAGCAAGCTGTAAGAGGGAGCTTCTCCTATACATGATCAATCAGGAGAAGCAGAAGGACTTCCGGTGCACCCACAATGGAGCAGCCTGTATGTCAGTGTCCATTTCAAGACAACCCATGCCATCTGCAAGGGGCAAACCTCTGAGGAAAACTTAAATACAGCAAGTATGAATAAGAGATTCTACCCCTCCCAATAGATGCACAAAAATGCATCACTGGTGCACTGCCCTTTGGAGCAACCAAGAGGCTCAGCTGTATCCGACACAGACCCTGTGACTGCTGCAATCTCAATTCAGTAGAGTGGAAAGGCATGCTGCATTCAATGAGCTCTAAAGTTTCCAGGAGCAGCAACTTACTGTAGCTGTGGATCACAGCCAAATATAGCAAAGGAAGTGTTTACAGTGTGGCTTCAGAGCTTGGACATAAAAGGAAGAACTGGCATGGACCCCAGAGAAGTGTCTATCACATAGGATTTGCATATGTGAAATGCCATCAGCCTCAGGTATTCTGGGTATGTGGAAGTCCTCTATAGCTGTTCTTGCTAACCTCCTTGTTTAATCTATTTGCTCTCAAGATCCTGACTTATTTAATCTTGCCTTCAATATCTCTCAAGCAATTACAATGCAGATACTTTAACTATGAGAAACAATTAAGTGTTTTTAAGAATCTGCCGTGTATACATTATATTTGCCTGGATAACTAACTTTCTCAAAGCTCTGTTCTACTCAGTTGGAGCTTAACTTCAAAAGATTTGATTGATCCTTTAAAATACATTTCAACAAGAGAAATGCTGTTATGCCCAAGTTCCAGCAACTGCTGGAAATAAACAGTTAGAAATTGGGGGGTGAAGAAGGGGCATTAATATAGTATAACAGAAATGTAAAATAAAGCTCTAGACCAGGGGTGGGCAAACTACGGCCTGCAGGCCACATCCGGCCTGCCAGCCGATTTAATCTGGCCCTTGAGCTCCCGCTGGGGAGTGAGGTCTGGGGCTTGTGCCGCTCCCGTGCTTCAGCTGGGGAGCGGGGTCGGGGGCCGCTCCGTGCGTGCGTGCCGCAGCTCTGCACAGCTCCCGGAAACAGCGTCATGTCCCCCCTACTGCTCCTACACATAGGAACAGCCAGGGGACTCCGCACACTGCCCCCGCAGCTGCCATTGGCCAGGAACTGCGGCCAATGGGAGCTGCACAGGTGGCACCTGCAGATGGAGCTGTGTGCAGAGCTGCCCGGCCGCAGCTCCGCGTAGGAGCCAGAGGGGAGACATGCCACTGCTTCCGAGAGCTTCCTGAGTTAAGCACTGCCTGGAGCCCGCAGCCCTGAGCCCTTCCTGTGCCCCAATCTCCTGCTCCAGCCTGGAGCCCCTCCCATACTCCAAACCCCTCGGTCCCAGTGTGGCGCACCCTCCAACACCCCAAACCCCTCATCCCCAACCCCACCCCAGAGCCTGCACCCCCAGCCAGAGCCCTCGCCCCCCCCTGCACCCCAACCCCAATTTGGTGAGCATTCATGGCCTGCCATACAATTTCCATACCCAAATGTGGCCCTAGGGCCAAAAAATTTGTCCATCCCTGCTCTGGACGTTATCCTATGTGTACACCAGAAATTTTTGAGTCAATTTCCATCTTCCACTCAGAGGATTTGATGTGACAGCTTAAGAGACCTGACTAAGTTTATGCTTCTAGCATTGCAAGTTGTGCTCACTAGTCTTTGTACTAGACCAGTATCACAAAAACTGTCTAAAATGACCAGTTTTCTTACCCTGCCAAAAATCTACTGGAAGTTAGTGATTGTGGCAATTTGGCATGTGCCACTCCATTTCAATTCAGATTTCTTCATTTATCCAATAGCATACTAAAAACATAGTAATATCATGTAAGTATCATGTGTGATAGACCCAGGCCAGTTGGGTACAGCAGAGTAGCCTTATTGGGATCCAGGAAGTGGGTGGGCATAAAGCAGAGTAGCCTTATTGGGATCCAGGAAGTGGGCGGGCAAAGCCCGCCTACTGCTAAAGAATCCCCCCCAGCCTAAGAGGGGGGTCCACAGGACCTGGAAAACCAATTAATTACGGGGGACAACTAATGAACAACAGGGACAGGTGTGCAGTCAAAGGGTTAAACGAAGGGAACCTGACGAGGACACCGAGCAGAGAACACTGGACAGCGTCCACCGCTCCTCAAAGGCGTCAAGGGAGTCAGTGGACGCCGCCCAGAGGAACTCTGCCCGGAGGCATGAACGGACAGAGGATCGGAAATAGGCCCCACAGTCTCAGGAGACTCCATCGACCAACCTCCTCACCCTGGTTTTATAGATGGCCACTTTAGCCAGGGCCAGGAGGAGGTTGACCAGGAGGTCCCCTACAGCAGAGTAGCAGAAGGCAGATATACTGGCCACTGGATTAACAGCTTTCTGTTCTCTGACTGACCAGAGCAGGGGCTGCTCCAGGCTAATGAGAACACCTGACTCCTATTAACCTTCAAAGAGTCAGGTGAGGCCATTAAACTGACTCTAATTAAGACCCCTCTGATAATATAAAAGGGCTCACTCCAGTCAGGCAGGGGGAGCCAGAGGAGAGGAAGTGTGGCTGAAGGGCTGGTTAATGAAGAGACCCTCAAGCCATTGGTAAGGGAGCAGCAGGAGAGCTGTGGGGAAGTGGCCCAGGGAAATGTAGCAACTCTGGCAGTAAAAGGTTGGCTGCCAACAGCTGCTACGATTAGGGTTCCTGGGCTGGAACCCAGAGTAGAGGGTGGGCCTGGGTTCCCCCCAACCCACCACTACAGAAACACCTCCTGGGAGGGGAAAACAGGCCCCTGTCAGGACAGGAGGTGAAACTGTTTTGGCATGAGGCTGTAGGAGCAACAGAGACTGTGCAAACTCTCACCAATCTCCATTGCTGGCTTATGATGAAAAGGGCTCAGTAGACTGTATCCCTGGCCCTAGAGAGAGAAGGGCTACATGGAGGGTTGCAGTGAGTCTCTGAAGCTAGCATAAACTGCCTGTATGCACGGGACCCATGGGGACGAGGTCAGAGCTCTGCCACAAAGGTTACAGACTTTAAACCATTTAACAAAGCAACTGCTTAGCAAGATTTAAGGAGTAAGAATGTATTTGGTTACAGGAAAAATTCAGTATGTTATGTCCAAATCTATCTTATACTACTGGGTGTATTCAGCCATATTTAAACTTCCCTACACATTTACAAGAGAGTGCACTCTTCCTTTAGTTTGACCGTTTCCACTTAAAGACACACTTTTTCCCCCTCTCAGATTTTAGAACTGTAATTACAAATCTTTGACAACAAAAATCCTACAACTTATGTGGCACATATTCATGCCAAAAACATCTTTCTTTGTGCATCAATTTATATCAGCACAGCCCTTGAAAGAGTGCTTATTAGAAAAGTACATAGCCAGCAGAGGGGGAGAAAAACACTACTTTTGGGACCCACAAATGTAAGTGACTGGTGGGGAAGGAGGTGGTGTTTGGTTTTTCTTAATCATCCTCCCAATTTAGCAGCAGAAGAAAATTGTCTAGATGTAGCCATTTCTCAATGCCCCTTCTCTGAGGAACAAGCCTAGCACTTAATGTCCCTGAGTGTTACCTCTTTTGGTTCAAGCAGTTAGCTAGAGTTTGGGGCTTTGCTGGTCTGTTTCTGTTAGGAATTGCAATCAGTGGTATGAGTCATGTATATAATCTGGATGTAAACTTGTTTAGTTGCAAAAATTTTACGCAAAGTCCTGTTTCTTGAAACACAGTAGAAAACCAAAAGCAGACAGTTCCCATGCTCAGAAATCCTCAAGTCTGCCACTCCAGCAGGTACTGGACCCCAGAAGTTCTGGCCCTCTGCTTCCTGTAAGGGGTCAGACTGTCAACTCTTTCCAGACGGTCTGCCTCCTATACATACAGCCTGCCACAGATATCTTAGGCCCTGTGTTTCCAGCCAGGGAAACCAAACAGTCCACAGACCTTAACTATGACCTGCCATGCAGTCCAATCCTTTGGGCAGTAGCTCCATTGTCTGCAGCTATTTTTACTACATAGAAGGGTTTGATTGCTCCTTCTATTGGGCCTGAAAGAGTGCCTGGCACACCCATTGACTTTATTGAATCTGTGATTGTCTTTGGACCCAAGATGCAACTGATGGCATACACTCGTCACTTTTGCCAATAGAATTGTGTCAGTTGGAGGAAAGTGATTCTTGCCACTATTTTTATATTGGCAAAAACACCTACTGTAGTTGCAGCAGTACCAGCAAAAAAGTCCTGTTCTAGTATAGCTTATTTTCTTTGAAGAACTGGTATAAGTTCTACTGTTTTTTTGGTGGTATGAGATATGTCCCTAACTAGGGGGAGTTTGCCAGTATGGCTATACCAGCAAACCCCTCCTAGTGTAGACCTGGCCTACATTGTTGTAACTGGGCTAAAACAATGCACCATGGACTTCAATGTGACCAGGATTGGGCTCACTGTAGTTAGAGCCTTGAGGACCTTCTTCATCTGATTATAAAGGGCCCTACCAAATTCACAGTCCATTTTGGTCAATTTCATGGCTATATGATCTTAAAAATCGTAAATTTCATGATTTCAGCTGTTTAAATCTGAAATGTCATGGTGTTGTAATTGTAGGGGTCCTGACCCAAAAAGGAGTGTGGGGGGGAGGTCACAAGGTTATTGTAGGAGGGATTGCGGTACTGCTACCCTTACTTCTGCACTGCTGCTAGCAGCAGCTCTGCCTTCAGAGCTAGGCAGCTGGGGAGCTGTACTGCTGCTGGCCAGGATCCCAGCTCTGAAGGCAGAGCCACCGCCAGCACCAGCGCAGAGCAAAGGTGGCCTGGTATGGTATTGCCACCCTTACTTCTGCTCTGCTGACTGCAGAGCTGGGCCCTCAGTCAGCAGCCGCCACTCTCCGGCCGCCCAGCTCTGAAGGCAGCGCAGAAGTAAGGGTGGCAATCATAGAATACCATAACCCAAAATAAACTTATGACCCCTTGCAACTCCCTTTTTGGGCAGGACCCCCATTTGAGAAACACTGGTTTCCCTCATGAAATCTGTAGGGTATAGGGTAAAAACACACAACCAAATTTCACAGAAAGAGACCAGATTTCACAGTCCGTGATGAGTTTTTCATGGCTGTGAATTTGGTAGGGCCCTAGTTATAACAAATATGTACACTTGTAAAACTTGAACAAGGTCCTTTTAACTTTACAGGGCCCAATCCCGGAGCCACTCTATGAAGTCCGTGCGGGTTCTGTGCACAGAGTAGCTTCAGATCTGGGCCCTTAGTGTGGACTAATGCAAAACACAAAGCAAAAAACATGTCAGGGACACCAAGTTGTTTTCATGTCTCCATTTAGAATATGGGAGCCAGCATCCATTTTCGTGTGGTAATGGTACAACATCACATACAACCACCACCAAAACTGCAATTCCAGCTCCAGCTGAACAAAGCACAAAACACTGCTGAGAGCTAAGCAGGCTACAGGGGCCTGGATCCTTGACTGGAGTTCCTAGGAACTATCCTAATGTAAACAACAAATAACAGGAGGTGAAGGCACTCACAAGACCAGACTCACACTCCATAAAACAGGCACCTATGAGTGTGCATGTATTTATAAGTGATGAAGGCATAGGAAAGATTTTTCAGCCTCAGTAATATAGGTACCAAAATGTCTGAGATACAGGATATCACATGTAATATAATGTATGATGGAAAAACCTAAAACCAATTTGATAGTTAATTAGCAACCCTCATGCATGGAGTGCCACCAGGCACAGAGTCCCTGGATCTTACAGCTTTTGTTAGGGGTGGAAAGGTTAGGATCTCAGTAGTTCTAAGGCTAAATGTGGATGGATGATCAGATTTATGTGGAGGGCTGAAGGGTTTCTACCAGGAAACATAGGGAAAGAGCTATTGTAGGGAGAACTATAATTGCTGTTTTCATCTGACTACACAGACAGAGCAAATATTGGGTCAGCATCAAGAAAGATACCTCACTGACTCTACAAAGAAAAATAATAAAACTTAAGCATTTCAGGTCCCAAGCCTAGCAAAGCAGACATCCAAAAGATCACTGAGACAAGCTTAGGAGAACAAAACACCACAGCTTCTGTACTGTACCCTGCAAAGTGACACAAGCACAGGCTCGGGAGGATGGGAACCCTTCATCTTACGGAATAAAAGGCTGCTAAAGAAAATTGAGATTCAGAAAGTGATGGGGAGAGGCTAACCCAGAGACAGCTCAGAAGAGTCAGGTTGATTTTCAGTAGTATCAGAGGATTAGTTATGGTACTAAAATAGAGTACTGTAATAGTTGTCGTCATTACTATTAAATAGCTTTCTCTTTTCAATAGAAGTTGAATGCTCAGAGGATTGGTAGGATTCTAGTGTCTAATTTTACAGCAAACCAGAGGCCACAACCACAAGTTCAAGAGAGATCTTGTAACTGAGACAAAATTTCTGCGCACACAGGGCAGATGAAGTCTGGGATGAACTGCCAAAGTCAGCAATAAGAAGCAGTGCTAATCAATTAGAGAGAGAGCTGGATGGGTTAATGGAAAAAAGAGTGAATCCAGGCCTCCAGCCACCAGCTACATTTTTGGTGTGAATAAATATGGAGAAGTGGAGGCTGACTTGCATTTCCTGGATCAGGTCAGTGCCAAATTGTTATTCATTATGGAAGTGTCCTATTTGCTTTTTTTTTTTTAGCAACAATTTCTAATTTAAAAGTTGTAGACGTGATGCAGAAATAATTTGGGTGAAATTCTACCACCTGTATTGTGCAGAAGGTCAGATTAGATGACCTGAAGGGTCCCTTCTGGCCTGGAAATCTAAAATTAAAACATCTTTCCTTTTTCCCCCCTGTTCATTGGTTTGTTATTGTAGGATTGTTCTGGCCATTATATTACGGGGGTTCTTAATTTAGGGTGGAGATGGAGGGAAGCCATTTGTCTTGGTGCGGAAAGGGGACAGAGCTGCTCGTCAAAGAAACAACATGAAGTCTGCAAGGCCAATATGCTATAAAATGAGGTGAGCCCCTCCATTTAAAAGGAAAAAGAATGAGTTATGGAAAAAAAGGGGCAAAAGTTATTTGTAAAAGAGAAAGCATCCCAGAAACTTTATTCATTGCACCAAATCATACATTTGCACCCTAGCATACATTAGGCAGTAAACCAGAAACTTCCATTAAAAGCAAAGGACAAACGATAACATCAGCATATAAACAAAGAGCAGGTTAAATGTTTGGGCCTTTCAATCACAACAATGTCTCTTTAACAAGGGCAAGCATTAATGGACTATATGGTTTTATCACTGCTCCAATAAAAAAAACCCATAAAGGTCAGGCTATATTGACTATCAGTTCTTTTTTTTTAGTGCATCTTTTGATAATATATAAAGGGATCCTCCGATGACTCATTAAATTGATAGAAATTACATCAGGCATGTATAGATATTAATATTAATAATCCCCACTACAGACATTTTGTTTTTGATTTAATAGCTTTTTGACAAAAAGAAATACAGTTTGTACTGTGTAGGTCAAATAAACCTCAAGATGTAGGGTATACGAGGTTTTCTAATTCAGGAAACTGTATATATTAGCACTTAGAAAACAAGACCCAGTCAAAAACTCTGAACTTGTATCTTACTAGGCACTTTTGTTGCAAAGTTTAAAACATTTCTATGACTCAATCTTTTGACTTTTTTCTATGATACTTTCATCTTTACAGGCACTGTAGAATGTAGCTATAAGAGAAAGTGAGAAGCAGATAAACCTGTTATTAAAAAATGTAAAATGGCAGGTTACAATTCCACCCTTCCAGCGCTGTTAGTGCTCATATTAAGCCAACAATAATTAAGAAATAAGGAGTTGAAAGTCATTCTAAAAGATACAGAGCCAGTTTCATCACACTGACTCTTGAAACCATTGAAACCACTTATCAAGCTGCTGCTACTGTAGTAACTGAGCAGCTCACAATCTTTATAAGCCAATACCCCAGAGCGGTGTTCTTGCCATTTTATGGATGAGGAACTAGGGCATAAAGAGACGAAGTGACTTGCCAAGATCACACAGGAAATCTGTGCCAGAGCAAGAAACTGAGCCCTGGTCTCCCAGGCCCAAGCTAGCACCCAAACCACTGGACTAACTTCTCTCTCTCTCTCTCTCTCTCTCTGTACTATCACTATCCTACCATGACTGGTGGGGGCTTTGCCAGTGACTTCAACAGGAACATGAACAGGCCTCATTCCTCACATGAGACTTCAAATATTTCCAGCCTATTGCACTATAGAAACCCAGATATTTCAGTGCAGCATCCGAATACTTCCTGTGTAACTCCCAACCCTCTAATCAAATCTGTGTTGATTTATAGAGTTCTCGCACATCAACAGTTTGACTGCAGGTATACAAATGGCTGTAATTACCAAATAGCCACCTCCAAATACTACTCCTGTCGATCTTGTACTTAATAACCATCCGGTAAAACTAATTGGCACGTGTTGGGTAATGAACATGCAATATTTTAAGAGGTATATTCTGTACAATTACTATTGGGAAAGGTTCCCTTCTACAGGCTCATGTGAGACAGTGGAATGACTTTTAAAGTCCTAGGGAGAGTCTCGCACTGAATTGGTGAGAAGCTACCGTTCACCTTTGTTCTTTGTGTTGGAGCTTGTCTACGCTTGGAAATATACCAGGAAAGCTATTCAATAATTAATCCACTCCCAAAGTGGATTAAGCTAAATTGGAAAGAGGCACTTGTGACCGCACCCACCTCCATGGTGCCCCCTTGTGGCCCAACAATAACTACTCACTCTGTTGCGGGGTTTCGGATGGTCAGGTGCCGCCTCTCACAGGTCCAGCAGAGTAGTGCTTTAGCCCTCCAGCTAAGGCACACTTCACTTCCACCCCTTTCCAGGGTATTAAAGTCCAAAAATAAAGGAATATTATGAACTCAAAACCAGGGTCATCCAATGAGTCTTTGGCAAGACCCCTCCTTTCCACTCAGGTCTTATCTTCATGAAGCCAGTCCTTTTAGTTAGGCTTTCTGGGCCTAGTCGTACTCTCCAGCAGGAGGCTCATCCGGGCAGCAAGCCGTCTCTGACTCTCGGCAGAAACCAGGATTCCCTCGCTGAAAGAAGTAGCACTCTGCTCTTTCCTTCGTGGTCAGCCCTGAACTTAACTGGGCCTTCTCCTCATCACTCCCCTCTCCATTCCTGACATCTGCCGCAGGTATAGCGGGGCAGGATCCACTGGGTCCACAGCCCCTCATTAACATTTTCCTGGCTAGTGTAAGACCTCTATGTCCCATCACAGCACGTCTTATGTCAGAATAAACATCTCCACACAGAGGCTTACATGAAAATAACTGTCCTGATGTCACTATTTCACTAAATTTCTCAGTGTGAACAAGCCCACCAACCACAGCAAACAGGGTAACCTCACTTTATGGCAGCAAGTGAAAGCAGAGCAAAATGATACTTGAACTCCTATGTCACCTCTGATCCTAGGGCCCAAGATAGCCTTTGTTTATGAAAAAAAGGATGGTAGCCTAACCCAATGGATCCCAGCTGTAGGGTGCAAATGAGAGCGAGTGCCAATTCTGGGGTATGCTCCCCTGCTCTGCCAGCCCCCATGAAAGCGGAAACAAAGTCAAATTTCAAAAGGATGAATATAAACAAATAATACAATGTAATACAATATAATGTAGGGACAAAATTAGAAAGGCCAAGGCACAAAACAAGATCAAACTAGCTCGAGACATAAAGGGTAAAAAGAAAACATTCTACAAATACGTTAGAAGCAAGAGGAAGACCAAGGACAGGGTAGGGCCGTTACTCAATGAGAGGGAAAAAATAACAAAACATGGAAATAGCAGAGGTGCTTAATGTCTTCTTTATTTCGGTTTTCACCAAGAAGGTTGGTGGTGTTTGGATGTCTAACAGTGAATGCCAGTGACAATTAGGTAGGATCAGAAGAGGCTAAAATAGGGAAAGAACAAGTTAAAAATTACTTGGACAAATTAGATGTCTTCAGGTCACCAGGGCCTGATGAAATGCATCCTAGAATACTCAAGGAGCTGACTGAGGAGATATTGGAGCCATTAGTGATTATCTTTGAAAAAAGAAAAGGAGTACTTGTGGCACCTTAGAGACTAACCAATTTATTTGAGCATAAGCTTTCGTGAGCTACAGCTCGCTTCATCGGATGCATCGGATGCTGTAGCTCACGAAAGCTTATGCTCAAATAAATTGGTTAGTCTCTAAGGTGCCACAAGTACTCCTTTTCTTTTTGCGAATACAGACTAACACGGCTGTTACTCTGAAACCTATCTTTGAAAAAGTCATGGAAGACAGGAGAGATTCCAGAAGACTGGAAAAGGGCAAATATAGTGCCCATCTATAAAAAGAGAAATAAGGACAACCCGGGGAATCACAGACCAGTCAGCTTAACTTCTGTACCCAGAAAGATAATGGGGCAAATAATTAAGCAATCAATTTGCAAACATCTAGAAGATAATAAGGTGATAAGTAACAGTCAGCATGGATTTGTCAAAAACAAATCATGTCAAACCAACCTGATAGCTTTCTTTGACAGGGTAACAAGCCTTGTGGATGTGGGCAGCAGTAGACGTGGTATATCTTGACTCTAGTAAAGCTTTTGATACTGTCTCACATGACCTTCTCATAAACAAACTAGGGAAATACAACCTAGATGGAGCGACTATAAGGTGGGTGCACAACCAGTTGGAAAACAGTTCCCAGAGAGTAGGTATCAGAGGTTCACAGTCATAACGAGTGAGGTCCCACAGGAATCAGTTCTGGGTACGGTTTTGTTCAATATCTTCATCAATTATTTAGATCGGGGTGGGCCAACTTTGTGGCCCGAGGGCCACATCTTGGTATGGAAATTGTATGGCGGGCCACGAAACCTCATGAAATTGGGGGTTGGGCTGCGGGAGGGTCTGAGGGCTCCAGCTGGGGGTACAGACTCTGGGGTGGGGCCAGAAATGAGGAGTTCAGGGTGCGGGAGGGGGCTCCGGGCTGGGTAGGGGTGTGGCGGGTGGGGGTGAGGGCTCTGGCTGAGGGTATAGGTTCTGGGGTGGGGCTGGGGATGAGGGGTTGGGGGTGCAGGAAGGTGCTCTGGGCTGGGACCAAGGGGTTTGGAGGGCAGGAGGGGAATCAGGGCAGGGGGTTGGGGTGTGGGAGAGGGTCAGGGATGCAGGCTCCAGGCGGTGCTTACCTCAAGCAGCTCCCGGAAGCAGCGGCATGTCCCCCCTTTGGCTCCTACATGAAGGCGCAGCCAGGCAGCTCAGCACACTGTCCCATTCGCAGGTACCGCCCCTGCAGGCTCCCAAGGGGCTCCGTAGCTCCCATGGTTCCTGGCCAATGGGAGCTACGGAGCCCCTTGGCTGACCCTATATATAGGAGCCGGATGGGGGACATGCCACTGCTTCCGGGAGCCATACAGAGCCACAGCACACACGGAGCGGGGCAAGCCCCTGGCTGCAGTGCCGGAGCGGGGCAAGGAGCTCAAGGGCTGGATTAAAACATCTGAAGGGCCAGATGTGGCCCCCGGGCCGTAGCTTGCCCACCCCTGATTTAGATAATAGATACAGAGTACATTTATAAAGTTTGAGGACGATACCAAGCTGGGAGGGGTTGCAAGTGTTTTGGAGGATAGGATTATAATTCAAAATGATCTGGAGAAATGGATGGAAGTAAATAGGATGAAATTCAATAAGGACAAATGCAAAGTACTCCAGTGAGAAAGGAACAATCTGTTGCACACATACAAAATGGAAATGACTGCCTAGGAAGGAGTACTGTAGAAATGGATCTGGAGGTCATAGTGGACCACAAGCTAAATATGAGTCAACAGTGTAACGCTGTTGCAAAAAAAGAGAACATCCTTCTAGGAGTGTTGTAAGCAAGACACGAGAAGTAATTCTTCAACTCTACTCCACACTGATTAGGCCTCAACTGGAGTACTGTGTCCAGTTCTGGGTGCCACATTTCAGGATGTGGACAAATTGGAGAGAGTCCAGAGAAGAGCGACAAAAATGATTAAAGGTCTGGAAAATATGACCTATGAGTGAAGATTGAAAAAATTGGGTTTGTTTAGTCTGGAAAAGAGAAGACTAAAAGGGGATATAACAGTTTTCAAATACATAAAAGGTTGTTACAAGGAGGAGGGAGAAAAAGTGTTGTTCTTAATTACTGTGGATAGGACAAGACGCAATGGGCTTAAATTGCAGCAAAGGAAGTTTAGGTTAGACATTAGGAAAAACTTCCTAACTGTCAGGATGGCTAAGCACTGCAATAAATTGCCTAGGGAGGTTGCAGAATCTCCATCACTGCGGATTTTTAAGAGCAGGTTAGACAAACACCTGTCAGGAATGGTCTAGATAAGTAGTCCTGCCACGAGTGCAGGGGACTGGACTAGATGACCTCTCGAGGTCCCTTCCAGTCCTATGATTCTGAAAGCCCCTTTGCAGGGGCCAAGAATAGAAGCTGGTTTCCACCGCATTCTCCCCTTCCTCACAGCAGGTATCTGAGCAATTATCTGTGCTTGTACAGCTTTCCTGATCCATGATTAGGGCTCCTAGAAATGATGGTAACATAAATAATATCTATCAGTGTCTGCACTTGCCCCCACTCTGAGAGGGAGGGTTCGCACAGGGGCAGGTAGTCTGCCCACAGGCAGCATTACAGGAACCAGGCACTCTTACATTATAATCCTTGCTCTAGTACTGACTTTAGTTATGTGTAAGTCTACAAGAACAGCACAGAGGAACAGACCCTCCACTGAAATAGGGATTCCTTTCCCCACAGAGCCCTGCAGCCCTACCCAAACCCTCCCTGCTGAAGGGAGAGCCCCAAAGAAACTCCACAAGGCAAGTCTCACAGTTTCCAGGCCCCCTTCCATCCTCTCACTGCATGGGAGTTCCATTTAGCCCTTAGGACTTTCCTACACTGGGAAGTTTTTGTATGTGCCTTGAAACCAGTTTATTCAGAAATAGATCCGGCAATTTTAAACTAGGTCTACACTAGCTCTAACCGATTTTAAAATTGGCTGAAACTAAACCAGTTTTAAAACCAATTGGAAATTGTCCTCAGTGTAGGCATGTCCTTTGTCTGGATTCTGTTTTAGTACATTGTCCCCCTCCTATATGTGTAACTCATATATACATTTAACACTTCAGGATAGAAGTAAGTGAGAGTTCCCCTTTGACTAAGCAAATTGTTTATCCCTTTACAGAGAGAATCAGTAGTGAAACATCTACCAGGACTTTCATTTATTACTGTTCAAGATTAATTTAATATAGATTGTCTGAACATTTCCAAAGGATCCTATATAATTTGGACTATCTTCCCTCAAAGACTACTGTTTCAGAGACCAGCAAACAAAAATACCAGTATAAGTATTAACAAGAGTACAATAAGCAATTTAAATAGTAATTATCCTCAAATACAACTTTATTCCTGAAGGGTTTTAACTGTGTACCTGAAGTATAGCTATTTATGTAGAGCTCACTTTGATGCTCAAACATGCTAGTAAACACTAACGTAGTTCATTCCGACAGTCTCTGAACAGACTGAGCACACATGTCCAGATAATGCATTAAGCCAGTTTTGTTACTTTTGTGGTTCGAAATCTGAAAACTCTGCCTACCATGTACTATACTGGTAACTAAAAACAGATGTTGAGTGCAAGGCTGTGTGCCGAATTCCTTGTTAGGGCTTTTTGATGTGGAATATATGTATGACAAAGACAAAGGCGATGGTATATCCATGCTTGTCCAGCTTAGAATCATAGAATCATAGAATATCAGGGTTGGAAGGGACCCCTGAAGGTCATCTAGTCCAACCCCCTGCTCGAAGCAGGACCAATTCCCAGTTAAATCATCCCAGCCAGGGCTTTGTCAAGCCTGACCTTAAAAACTTCCAAGGAAGGAGATTCCACCACCTCCCTAGGCAACGCATTCCAGTGTTTCACCACCCTCTTAGTGAAAAAGTTTTTCCTAATATCCAATCTAAACCTCCCCCACTGCAACTTGAGGCCATTACTCCTCGTTCTGTCATCTGTTACCATTGAGAACAGTCTAGAGCCATCCTCTTTGGAACCCCCTTTCAGGTAGTTGAAAGCAGCTATCAAATCCCCCCCTCATTCTTCTCTTCTGCAGGCTAAACAATCCCAGCTCCCTCAGCCTCTCCTCATAAGTCATGTGTTCTAGACCCCTAATCATTTTTGTTGCCCTTCGCTGGACTCTCTCCAATTTATCCACATCCTTCTTGTAGTGTGGGGCCCAAAACTGGACACAGTACTCCAGATGAGGCCTCACCAATGTCGAATAGAGGGGGACGATCACGTCCCTCGATCTGCTCGCTATGCCCCTACGTATACATCCCAAAATGCCATTGGCCTTCTTGGCAACAAGGGCACACTGCTGACTCATATCCAGCTTCTCGTCCACTGTCACCCCTAGGTCCTTTTCCGCAGAACTGCTGCCTAGCCATTCGGTCCCTAGTCTGTAGCGGTGCATTGGATTCTTCCGTCCTAAGTGCAGGACCCTGCACTTATCCTTATTGAACCTCATCAGATTTCTTTT
The DNA here is from genome assembly GCF_965152235.1 of Eretmochelys imbricata. Classification (NCBI taxonomy): domain Eukaryota; kingdom Metazoa; phylum Chordata; order Testudines; family Cheloniidae; genus Eretmochelys; species Eretmochelys imbricata. The sequence goes on from NC_135582.1 coordinate 56,982,113, forward strand.
GGCCCAATCCTCCAATTTGTCTAGGTCCTTCTGTATCCTATCCCTCCCCTCCAGCGTATCTACCACTCCTCCCAGTTTAGTATCGTCCGCAAATTTGCTGAGAGTGCAATCCACACCATCCTCCAGATCATTTATGAAGATATTGAACAAAACCGGCCCCAGGACCGACCCCTGGGGCACTCCACTTGACACCGGCTGCCAACTAGACATGGAGCCATTGATCACTACCCGTTGAGCCCGACAATCTAGCCAGCTTTCTACCCACCCTATAGTGCATTCATCCAGCCCATACTTCCTTAACTTGCTGACAAGAATACTGTGGGAGACCGTGTCAAAAGCTTTGCTAAAGTCAAGAAACAATACATCCACTGCTTTCCCTTCATCCACAGAACCAGTAATCTCATGATAAAAGGCGATTAGATTAGTCAGGCATGACCTTCCCTTGGTGAATCCATGCTGGCTGTTCCTGATCACTTTCCTCTCATGCAAGTACTTCAAGATTGATTCTTTGAGGACCTGCTCCATGATTTTTCCAGGGACTGAGGTGAGGCTGACTGGCCTGTAGTTCCCAGGATCCTCCTTCTTCCCTTTTTTAAAGATTGGCACTACATTAGCCTTTTTCCAGTCATCTGGGACTTCCCCGGTTCGCCACGAGTTTTCAAAGATAATGGCCAATGGCTCTGCAATCACAGCCACCAATTCCTTCAGCACTCTCGGATGCAACTCGTCCGGCCCCATGGACTTGTGCACGTCCAGCTTTTCTAAATAGTCCCTAACCACCTCTATCTCCACAGAGGGCTGGCCATCTCTTCCCCATTTTGTGATGCCCAGCGTAGCAGTCTGGGAGCTGACCTTGTTAGTGAAAACAGAGGCAAAAAAAGCATTGAGTACATTAGCTTTTTCCACATCCTCTGTCACTAGGTTGCCTCCCTCATTCAGTAAGGGTCCCACACTTTCCTTGGCTTTCTTCTTGTTGCCAACATACCTGAAGAAACCCTTCTTGTTACTCTTGACATCTCTCGCTAGCTGCAGCTCCAGGTGCGATTTGGCCCTCCTGATTTCATTCCTACATGCCCGAGCAATATTTTTATACTCTTCCCTGGTCATATGTCCAACCTTCCACTTCTTGTAAGCTTCTTTTTTATGTTTAAGATCCGCTAGGATTTCACCGTTAAGCCAAGCCGGTCGCCTGCCATATTTACTATTCTTTCGACTCATCGGGATGGTTTGTCCCTGTAACCTCAACAGGGATTCCTTGAAATACAGCCAGCTCTCCTGGACTCCTTTCCCCTTCAAGTTAGTCCCCCAGGGGATCCTGGCCATCCGTTCCCTGAGGGAGTCGAAGTCTGCTTTCCTGAAGTCCAGGGTCCGTATCCTGCTGCTTACCTTTCTTCCCTTCTCTAAGCTTTTGCTAGTACTGTGTCTGAAAGATCTTTCTGAGGAAGACGTCCCTGAAATCTTCTTATGAATTCGTATAAAAAGCAGTTCCTAAAATAGTGTGTGCACTGTGATTCACTTTCATTTTGCCTTTCTTTCCAGAGAGCCTGGTGGTAGAGTTCACACCCATCTTGGAGGGCAGCAAGTTTTAATATACAGTGCTAGTGAACAGAAAACAGATTTCATCTGCAGTAATAAAAAAGACATTAGGAACTTGTGTGATCTGAGCACAGGACTCGGGGCTAGGAACTTCTAATACTGAACGTGACCCATGTTGACTCTCTGTGCCTTCAGGCAAGTCAATTAACCTCTGTCTCAGTCTGTAAATTGGGGATAATACTTCCCTACCTAGCTGGGTTGTTGAGAGGATGTACTAGTTTGCATTTGTGAAGTGCTTTCAAGGTAAGAAGTGTCATCAGTGCAAGCCCAGTACTATTATGGCAAACCACTGAATAAGCTAAATGTTATCATAGCCAGAACAGGACATATTTTTAGCCTAACCGCTGGAAAATGATGAATCTGTAAACACACAAAAGAATACATTGGACCCATTACCATCAAGAACTCTCATGTCTACAGGCTCCTGAAATTTTCAGAACCAGCCCAGGCTCTGTTAATATCTATATTATATAGGCATAAAACACAAGAACAATTCTGGATTCTATGGGGACATTTCATTTGTACTCAGGCATGTACATCCTTTGCTGCTCAGCAGATCTGCGTGGCTTGAGAGATACCTACTCTGCATGGTACTCTATAGTTCTGATTTTCTGCTGCACAGAGTTTACACAAGGCACAGCAGGGGAGGGAAAGCTGTTTCCAATTTTATTGCTCATTGAATCTCTTGCTGCTAATGTTGTCCAGTCAGCTTCTTGTGTATTGATAACTGTTTCTTTAACAGGATGCATATCATTTTTAAGGTTGAAATAATCATAACACAATGCAAGCATATGCAAGGGAGCCCATCTAAAAACAAGCACATTTCTGTCCTGCTGGAAACCAAAGGGGAAGAGATTATTTCTTCATGGAATCATTTACCTGTGAGCCTATTACGTTAAACAGCAAAACATAAAAGGTTTCTCAAGTCACTTTGCACAGATATCTTTATTTTTTATTATATACCACAACAACGATTCATCTCATTCTCCTCCTGAACCATTACATACCTAGCTAGGAAGATCAAATAATCTACTGAGACTAAAATCACAGTAAGGTCCCCACATATTGAAAATAAACATATGTGATTCGTATGTTTCAGAATTCTGGCAATTATCTTCTCCAGACTTGACAGTCTCACAAAGCGAATGTTTTTGTGTCAACAAGGTCTCAAATCCAAACAAAGAAGAGGTATAGCCTGTACCATACCTAACATGATCAGGATTAGCTACTGATAATGACATCCACTGCAGAGTCATCCAAAATAAGACTTAGCACTAGTCAACAACTTAGAAATGATTTCATGATATTGCACATTCTCGTTAGTAGCATAGTGGATCAATATGAATTTTACAAATATTACAGAAGAGCTATTTAAGGAAATTATGTAGGTGGTGTATAGATTAAAACCCTTGTTATGAAACTGTTTGTTTTTCCTCTTACGACATGATATGATTTAACTTCAACCAATTAAGTAAACACAAATAAAGAAAATTCAGTGAGGAAGGCATTGGAATCAGTAGATCAGGATTCAATTCCTTGCTGTGCCACTTACTTCCTGTGTGACCTTAGGCAAGTCACTTAATTTCTCTATGCCTCAGTTTCCCACGTGTAAAATGGGGATAATCCTTCCCTATCACACAGAGGTATTGCAAGTATAAATTAATTCAAGTTTGTCTGACACTACCTCTATATAAACAGGTTTCAGAGTGGTAGCCGTGTTAGTCTGTATCAGCAAAAACAATGAGGTGTCCTTGTGGTACCTTAGAGACTAACAAATGTATTTGGGCGTAAGCTTTTGTGGGCTAAAACCCACTTCATCAGATGCATGGAGTGGAAAATACAGTAGAGAAGTATAAATACACAGCATATGAAAAGATGGGCGTTGCCTTACCAAGTTGGGGGTCAGTGCTAACCAGCCAATTCAATTAAGGTGGAAGTAAGCTATTCTCAACAGTTGACAAGAAGGAGTGGAAATCACTTTTGTAGTGCTAATGAGGCCAATGTAATCAAGGTGGCACATTTCAAACAGTTAACAAGAAGGTGTGAGTATCAGCAAGGGGAAATTAGTTTTTGTAGTTGTAGTGGCTGTCCACTCTACCCTCTCCACACCTTTGCTTCACTGTTTCCTACATGGCCACCTCCATCTAGGCTTTTTCTACCACCTTTCCTAGGCCCTCTCCCTAGTCCATTGTGCCAAGCCCACCCCAGCATCTCATTCGCCCTGCAGGTCTCCCACCACAGTGATTTCAGGTGCTTCTTACATAGCAGCCTGTGAATTCATTCTGCAGTCACATGACCCCTCTCACTCATGCACTCCATCTAGAGAATACCCTCTCCCAAAAACAAGTCTTAAAGGGGTTCCCCAATCCCTTTAACATCCTGGGCAAGCTGAGTCGTGCATACGCCCAAAGGACCAGTGCCCTGGTGCATTAACCTATACGAACTCTCCGCATTTGGGGCTTTAACTCAGAATGAACAGGATTGAATAGGATACCTCATGTGAGCATGCACAACTCAAACAGAAGCAGTGGTTACAGAATCTGGCATACTGTATTTACTAGGTTTGCACAGCATTTTGAAAACCTTCCTAGAGCGGATAAGGAAATAAGTCCCCTTTCGATTTTAAATTAGAGATGAATGCATGTGTCATATTGGAGAGTACATTAAAACAGCTGGAAGCGCACAGACAATATGGGATATTTTAGGCTTTTATTCTTCTGTTTTATTTTCCCCCCATGACATGTTAAACCACAACTGAAGAATATAATGAGCAGGTCAACGCTAAACAGCTTTAGCACTAGAGTATTCTAGCTTCTACATCCGAACACCTCTGTCCAAAATCACCCATGCAGCGGGGCTGGTTTAGAGATCAATAACAGGAACAGAACATCTGTCACCCACATCACCCCAGCCAAACAGAGACACGCTGGAATGTTAATGTGATATTTGCCGCCCATATTCCAGTGCAGAGTTAGAGTTATGTCTACACAGCGCAACTCTTGGATGATAAAGTTGGGAAACCAGGGTGTCTTCAGTCTTCACTGAAGACTGTCCGGAGCACGCTGCAGGTTGCCAGTCCTTCTGTTTAATAGGAAAACATCATCCACTACTTCCCTCATCCTTCCACAAACACCCCAGAAACTAAATCTTGGATGACACAGAACAGGAGGCATCTGAAGCAAGACAAGCGAGATGGGACAGGGTGGGGAGGAATAGTCACACACTGAATCTTGGGCCTTGTAGGCAGGAGGTTAGGGGCCAAGTCATGGTTTTGCCATGATCTTCAAGCAAGGGACAGCACTGTTGTACAGCCCTTCTGGGCTCCCTTTGCTCCACAAGCGAAGTACCCTGTGCTGAGTCTACACCTGACACTAGACACTTGCTGTTCTGAACTCATGTGTGGTTACAAATTTTGCAATATTTGGTGTTTTTCTTGAAGCCCCACCACCTAGAGTCCTTTGCTTACTTGAGACTCTCAGCTTTCATTTAAAAAAAAAAAAAAAAAGTTTCTTCCCTGGTGGCAGAGAAAAGCTTGAAAATGGGACCCAAGAGTACCCTGAAGGTTCAAAAAGCCAAAAGGCAATGAACCTCCCTCCCCCACACACTTTTTTTTAAAAAAACCTCCGGATTTGTATACCAATCGAATGATGGGGGGGAGGGGACGTGCCTTCTTCAGGATCTTTCAGTGCTCGTGGTTGGCAATACTGCATACTTCCCTTGGCACACTAGTAGTTATGCTAGCCAGCGCTTGGGTGACTTCACACCCTGGCTCTCCCGCAGCCCAGCTTTGCAAGAGGGAATCACAGCAGCTCTGTAGAAAAGTGCTCTCTTCTCTGTACAGCTACTTCCTTCCTTTTGCCAACTACCTGGGTGGTGAGGGGGGCACCTTGCATTCCACTACTCAACTGGGCTGCCATGCAAGCCAGGCCGCAATCTAGCCCTCGGGGAATGGCATTTCAAAAGACCCCCACATTTGCTTGCACCAGCATTCCTCCACAGAGCGTTGAAAGACTATACAAATAAAACAAAACAGCAGTGTAATTGTTATGATCATGAACCATAACCAAAGCAGTCCTAATAAAAACTATACTGCTCAGCCCAAAAGGGAACAAGAAACCCCTTGAAAGGAAAATGCTACTAAAACGGACAGAAGGAAATAAACATATTAAAGGTGACAAGTTAAAAATAGTCAATATCCTTAATAACAACCAATTTTGCCAGCGAGATATGTAAGACTAAGGACATTGGCAGTATTGAGCTGCTGCATAGGAGCACACAGTACTATACTGAGCAGTATATCTTATTGTACTGACTGCACTATGAGTATACTACACGTTCTATTTAGTTTCACATGTTCAGTCAGTGATTGTAATGAACAGTTGAGAATAATGCTGCCAGATTGCTACTGGATAAGATTAAGAAGAAGCAGTTATCAATTCATCTTTTAAAAAAAAAGCCATCCACTTCCACACTAATATCTGAAATACTTTAAAGATCTGGGTGTGTAAAATACTTAAATTACTTTCCCTGCTACAAACTGGTGATATACACCTATGTAAAATGTGAGCCCTTGAGTCCCCATCCTCCAGCCAGACTTTTTGCAGACTGTGTTAGAAGTAGTTAGTTCACTGTTTCCGTCTCCACATCTGGAGATTAAAACAAGTTTAAAAAGGCAAATGATTTACAATGTAAATATATGGCTTCTCTCTCCACAGATATACTATTTGGCATTCACATATTTTTAAGAGTTTTTTTTTAAGCGAAGTATGTCACGTTATTTATCTTTCTGAGACAAATAGCTTGATCCAAAGCCCAGTGAAATCAATAGGAATATTTTCTGTTGACTTCACTGGTGGTTGCTAGATAGGGTTCAAAGACAGGAAAGTAACACAGGTCCAGATTCAGCAAAGCACTGAAGCATGTGTCTGAAGTTAAATGCTTTGCTGAACTGGGCTCATACTGATATCGCATGTATTCCCAGACTGGATCAGAGCCATAGCCCATCTAGTCTCTTGACATTGGCCAGCACAAGATGCTGGAGGGGAAGGTGCAAGAACACCACAATAGGCAGATGTAAAATAATATGCCCCCATGACAGGCTCATAAAACTTCATGCTTCAAGGTTTATACCAATCTCATTTTATTAGAGATTAGGTGTCAATTACAGGAGCGGGTGGTTGAGTTTCTGTGGCCTGCAATTTGCAGGAGGTCAGACTAAATGATCAAGATGATCCATTCTGACCTTAAAGTCTATGAGTCTACGATAATGCTTAAAAAGTTTGAGAAAGACTAACTAACAAACCTGGGTATTTTTGTTATTCATGCAAATGCCCAGTCACACCCTGAATCTTGCTAACATCCTGTGGCAATGAGCTCCGCAATTATATACATGTGTGAAAAAGTGTTTCCTTTTATCAGTTTTGAAATTATCACACACCTAATGACACTGTATCAGATTAAAACTGTTAAGGGCCAAATCTTCCAGGGTTGTCTTCGAATTTCCCCATTTCTCAAGCCTGTGTATCTATTTTTAGGCTCCTGAATAAGGTCTCAAGCTTAGACAGCTTTAAGACTTCAGTCGCTCGTGCAATGGGGTTACTCAGTGAATAAAGTTAAACACGGGCACAAACCATTATCAGGAACTAAAAGTGGCCTGATTTTCAAAGGTGCCAAACATCTGCAGCTTCCACTGACTTCAGTGGACCCTGTGGGTTCCCAGCAGCTCGGGGTGGGAGGAGGGAGGAAATGAGTCTAACTGTAGACAGCCAGGTTTGAAAGTCTAGACCTAACCCTTCTGTGTAAATTAACAGGTCATGTGAAAACAAAACTCCTATTACAGATCTCTGAGCAAAGGCTCCCTCCGAAGGCTGATGAATAGCACAAACAAAAAAACTTTATTTTTAAACTAAAAACCAAGTTGCTAAGACACCAGCTGATCTGTCAAGAACATAGGAAGAGTCAAGTTAAACTTCTGACCGATGGAATAGCCTGAAGGACCAGTTTCTGTCACCTGCCTACACATCAAATCCTTCATGACCTGGTCTGCACTAGAACAAAACATCACCTGTTGAAGACAATAGGTGTGAGCAATTGTTTCAGCGCTGATTCCATTGCCTGCAGTTTAACTGCAAGCATAGGCCAGGACAAACCCTGATCAGCAACGTTTCAGAAAACCCTGGTTCAGACTTGCAGCTTAACTATGTACAGCGGAACCGGTACTCAGTACTGCACACACTGTCAGCAATTGGTAAATGTAACTCATGGAAACCAGACCCATGGAGTGCTCCCAGTGATTTCAGTACTGGGGGCCAATCCTGCAAAGCCCTACTAAGTGCTCAGCATCCTGGGGTGCCATTGAGGGAGCTCAGTATCTGGCAGCATCGGGCCCTTCAGGAGCAATCTAACCAGTTTCCACAGGTTAAAAACATGATTGCAATCAAATGAGGAAGATTGTCCAGTTTTAATCAAATAAAAATGCCAAGACAATGCAAATTGCCATTATTCCCAGAAACCAAGAAAAGGGACTATACGCTGCTCTCATTTATATCAGTGTAAATCTGAAGTGCCTCCATTATATTCAGCACAGTTACTCTGGATATACACCAGCATAATTGAAAGCACAACTTGGGCCAAGGGTAAGATTTCAGAATACAGCCAAGACTCATTTAACCTTGGTAATATGAGGAGCCTGTAAGGTTAGTCTCGAAGTACACAAAGATGAACGTTAAATTGGGTATACTCTCTCTCTCTCTGAACTTTAATAACTGCATTATTAATCAAGCAAAAGCATATAAAGGCTGATGAATGTTCACAGCAGTTTCGCTTCCCAAAATAATTTTATTTAAAATGTGAAAGTTCATGTTTCCATCCTTCTAATGAAGAGGAAGCTGGAGTCAACATGTTGCCCAAATTAAAAAGGTTCCTCATAAAGACAAATGTACTTGATTTTACATTTTTACAGTTAAAATTTCTTCAAGCCAGATGTGCTCAGTTGGCAGTTATGCTCTATAAAGCCTTTACTAAACTGTTAAGTTCTTGGTGAGCAACTAGTTATTACTAACCAGTTATTTTAGTAAAAAAAGCTTTGCATGGCCAAAAGATAGTTTGTTATCAAATTAACAAAGTTACGAAAGCTGCAACATAGGAAAAATATCGCTCACATCACATTAATTTACAAGTAAATGTCAGAGCAGAAGTGGCAGTACCTAAATATTGCACCATTTGTCATTAGGGATTATATGCTGATTTAAGAAATTATTTGATGCAATAGATCAACTATGGCCTTCAGACAGATCTCATATTTATGTAATGCAGTAGCTTGAGTGTTGGGATTTTGTTTTGTTTTGTTGGGGGGGGGGGGTTGAGCGCGGGGGGAAGGCACAAATACACGCACACCCCCATGCAAAAAACTGAAAGCTTTACCTCAGTAAATGGCTTCAGTCAGGTACGTGTCAAAACTTGCGCAAAAATCAACCATTTTGGTTTTACTTACTTCCTCATAAACATGCAGCTGTAGAGAGGAAGTGGAGGCTTTGCAAGGCCATTTTCTCAGTGCATCCTTTTTAAAATTAGAAACCAAGCCATTACAAATAATTCCAGCACAAGAATGTGTTCCTGCATGTAAAGCCAGCTAATAATGCGAAGTATAAACAGCAACCAGACAAGCTTATTTCAAACTAGGGCATACAATATTGTACGGTGCAAACATAGTAAACTGTCTCCATTTTTAGCTATACATCCACTAGTTTGTTTCCAGTACATAGTTAAGTATTGCTTTTTCTTCTAAAAAAGCAAAATACATATAAATGTTTCTCACCAAAAAGTAAGTATTCTTCCAGATTTTCAGTTATCTGTAATTTATTGGCCAAGACTATGCAAACTCCAGTGATGACCTCAGTCCATTGGTTCACAATTATCTTCTCCCTTTAAAATTAAACGTTTTGTGCTTCCATTCTCATTTATTGTCAGGCCAAGAGGGCTCCAACAGTAAGTAGTCACAGGTTTCACATACTGCAATTAAACCCAAGTTTAAGACACAGGATAGTGGCTGTGAGAACTTAATGGGCTATGATCTCCGGAAAATAAAGTGACAAATGTCGAATATATGCTCCTGGAGAGAGATGTTATTTAAAAACAGTTCTATAGCTCAATAAGTGCAAAAATATTCTGTCACTGGAACATTCTAGAGGCAGTGTTAACATTTAAAAGTCTCAGGAAATGCAAAAGTTAAAGTTCTATCAGCAACATTAGCCTGTATATTTAATGGTATACTTTTATAAAACATAAGTAGCAGTGTATTAAGCAACACATTTAATAAGATAAACAAGAATAGAAAATCCAAGATCTGTTCAATGTGACAAAGGCCGAAGTCTGTGCCTAGGACCCAGGCTCCTGGAGCCATGTGATTACATCAGAATCTCAGCGTTCATTAATTTTTTGTTAAAGTTTCTACCCCTCATGGTTGCAAAAAGAAAAAGCAGCCTTGAAAACATGGCCCACTGTGCATGTTATTAAAGCAGCCATACCTGCCTGAGTCTGCAGACAGCCTGAACCAATGTCTCTGAGAGGATGAACTACCCCAGGCCTCTCAAAAAAAGTGTTTACCCCAAGGGCCACTGCCCCCAATAGAGGATTCTGTTGTGTGGCAGGAGGGTTAGAGAGCAGCAGGCCCAGCCTAACCACCCACCCACCCAAGTACATACCCTAGCAAATCAGGGTATAAGTACAAGGTGACCCCTTCAGCTACCACCCCGTCACTCCAGGGAGGAGAGAGAATCTTGGCTGCTCCTGAGAAGAAGCCAGGAGGCCTTGCTGCCACTCATTCAGGGGAGAGGACGGGGAGAGACAACCTCCAGGCTTGGTGTTTTGTAGGACTCTGGAAGTGTCTGACTTCTCTTGCTGTCAAAACCTTAACTTGCCCGTTTCTCAATCAATTGCAATTCAGTGATTTGCCACAAAGCTGAAGACACCTACACCTGGTCTACAGCAGCATTTCTATCATTGCTAGGGCCGGTGGAGCTGCACCAACCCTTGAACAACGCCAAGAGAATGATGGCACCAGCAAACAGCACAGCTGTACCACTGGCAGCAACAGGGGGGCCCCAGCTAAGGCATTTTTACCACCAGATCAGGCCTAATTTTTAGGATGCAGTAAGAAAAAAAAAAAAGCTTTCCTAGAGAGCCAATCCAGTAGGCAAATACGTGCCCCACACTACATAGTACATGTCTCTATTAAACACAGTCATGACAACCAAATCATATTTTAATAGTTGAGCAGGAATAGGTCAGAAGGTGAATGTCCTGCAGAGATAAAATACCATACCTCAAGTGTATAAAGAAATATGAAGTTTTGCTGATAGTTATTCAAGAAAGAGCAATGTTCTAACATGACATATACCCGGAGTTTCCCAGGCACTTAACACATCCATAGCAAAGACTTACTGTATTGCCCCTTTATGGCGCCATCGCACTTCTTGGGACTTTAGGACTGTATCACTTTCCCATTGGAAGAGAAATCTGCAGACAAACAGACTCTGAATATTTCCTTGTCTACATTTTTTTAGAGCACGTGCACATGTCTCATTTACTTGAACACAGATGACAAAACCAGCAACAAAGTTACCTGTTGCAGAAATCTCAGCCAAGAAAGCAAGCCTCTTCCTGACCCTGTATCTCGCTGGCCTTGTCTACACTAGACCTTATTTCCTTCTCTGAGTATGGTTGGACAATGTAATATTTCAAAAGCTGGTGGCCAGTCTACACTAGAGCTCTGACCAGGGTGCCAAGAGATGTGAACAAGAGGGAGAAATGCCAGGGTTTTGGTTTTTTTAAATGTACTTTTTCTTTAAAATATGTGAATACATTTCCACAATTTCTGTGGATAGCGTGTGGCTAGGAATAGCTCGACCAAAGGAAGCAATAGCTGCTGTGGTGCATGCGCAGGGTTAATTATTTCAATTATTTTATTTATTCATTTATTTACCAGAATGAGTGGCCATATACCTGTTGATGTGAATTATTCCCCTGTTCTACAGTTACCTTAGTTTATAATGACAACATTTTAAAAATCTCAAGCTGTTTTTCAATTCATAGATTATAAAGTCAGAAGGGACCATTTTGATGATCTTCTCTGACCTGTGTAACATAGGCCAAAGAGAACTTTCAGGCACTTATCCTCCCCAGGAATCCACCAGCCATTTTCTGTGATTTTACCATCACATGTGCCCATTTTAAAATAAAAAGTTTCTCTCCATCCTATACTTCCCCCCATTGATGCATGCCAGACTGACACACTTCAGGGTAAACTGACTACAGAGAGGAGAAAATTAAACTGACTGTCTGCAAAGTGCTGCCAAACACATGAAGTAAACATATTAAAACACTGCCTAGAGAAACAGTCTCAGTTTCTTTCAGTTCGTCACCTTATGCGTTACTTTCAGCTATAGCAGGTAAATGTTTTCAGACAGATTGATGATTTCTAAGTGGATGGCAGCCCTGTAAACACACACACACATATTCAGGCTCCGTTACTTTTTAACAATACCATTGAAAAGATGCATGTGGTAAGAGTGTAATTTAGAAATATTTCTGTTGTCTTGTTCACACAGGACTTGAGCTCATGGGAAAGACTCCTTTGGGCTCCTTGGAGTCAACAAGGACCGACAGCCTGCTCCTGGTTCCACATAAGTCAACAGCAAAACTCCCATTCACCTGAGTGGTGCACGATTGGAGCACTAGGTACTATGGCCCTTTAGAAAGAGGCAGCTGGGCAGCCCTTTTATGCACATTTTAAAGGGAATAATCTTAGTTTAAAGGATGTTGAGAATATTTATAAATCGAAGAGGGAGTGGAGCATTCAGCACAAATGCATGTAGCTGTACCCAACAATTCGGCACAGAAGGGCTTACGTCAACATCTGAAGAACACCCACAAACAGGATGTTTTTTGAAGCACTTCTCCCCCACCCCCACTCCCACCACACCCCGAGCGAGTTAACAGAAGCAGGAGTTTCTGGACTGACCCTTACATTCAGAAATAGCATGGTAAGGTAACTCTTGCTTAAGCAGTGCTAACACAAACCCTCAGCAGGCAAAAAACTGACATCCCAAATCAAACACAGTAAGCTAAATGCATCCTCTAACTTAATAGGAAGAAACGTTACCAACTACAGACCCTTTCTGCACTGTTATTACTAGTGCTCTGCAAAGGGGTCCTGGGCTGGTGGTACAGAAATGAGACGGAGGAGGTACCAAGATTTAGTTTCTGACAAAATGATTTTCCACAAGCTGTGTAAATTTTCTTGAGTTAAAGAAATACTCTTCAGGATTTCACACTCTCAGTGGAGCACTCCCACTAACAATCACCTGTGTTCTAGGGGCCTCGGTGAAGATTTACATCTCATCTCCATCACTTTCAGAAATAAAACTTCCATTAAAAAAAAAGTTTCCTGAATGCAATAAATAAATAAATAAATAGTTATACGGAAACAGACTTCTTAAGTGTGACTGGGAGTAATTAATAAGAGACTGCCTACAGCCCATTGGACTGCACTTTGGGAGACTTGGGTCTGGAAGAGATCTCTGATCTTTCGTTACTCAGAACACCAAAGAACATAGAATCATCAGAGAGTCATAGAATCACAGAAGATTAGGGTTGGAAGGAGGTCATCTAGTCCAACCCCCCTGCTCAAAGTAGGACCAACCCCAACTAAATCATCCCAGACAGGGCTTTGTCAAGCCAGGCCTTAAAAACCTCTAAGGATGGAGATTCCACCACCTCCCCAGGTAACCCATTCCAGTGCTTCACCACCTTCCTAGTAAAATAGTTTTTCCTAATATCCAACCTAGACCTTCCCCCACTGCAACCTGAGACCATTGCTCCTTGTTCTGTCATCTGCCACCACTGAGAACAGCCGAGCTCCATCCTCTTTAGAACCCCCTTTCAAGTAGGTGATGCTCAGGCTCAGGCACATAAAACTACATCTTCAGGAAATGATAGCATAGTCCAAACAACCTGATTAAAGAGCAGCTCACAGGAGAGAGCCAGCTCATTAATGTATTCCTTTTCTGATGGTTATGGCACACGGGAGAAAATGGTATCTCAGAAACCTGGAGGAAGTGGAAAAATCAAAATACACCAATACCATGATGCGCATGATTGGACATCCTCAGTCCTTACATCGTAGAAGTACTGAACCCCCTTTTTCTTGCCCTTTCCCCCTACACACACATATGACCTGATTTGAGTTGGGAGAACAGAGCCCATGTTTGAATGTCTAGGACAACCCAGTTGTCAAAACATTAGTTTTTCATTCATGCTGAACTCTAGTTCATATGCATAAGCTCGTTACATACAGCCACACCCGCATTGAAAATAAAACACTAAACTAAATGGTCAGACCTTAAAGTGCATGGGGAGAAGAAAGATAATAAATAGCAATGCCACTTTGTACTGAAGTATCACTTTTCATCTGTAGGTCTAAAAGCACTTAAACTTACCCTGCCTGTTGTAATTGGCATGCACCGTAGGGGATGCAAGAAACTGCATATATGAGAAGTGGATTATCTGGAACGGATGTGGAAGGCTTACGTAGCACTGTCACTCAATACTGCTACATACAAAGATGTCAGCAAAGTTGAAACCTTAAGTGTCTAATCTCAATTTAGGGTTTGTTCATTTTTTCAAGCTTACTACTTCAATCACTCATATACAATTTTTGGAAAAGGGGGGCCAGGAACAGAAGGAAGATTGATAGATTCACTTCCACAAGTGAATGGGGGTTGAAAATACTTCCTTTGGTTAAATGATTAAAAAACTACCATGTGGTCCAGCTGATTAGCTAGCAATTGCCATCACTCAGAAATGAGCTAATGTAACTTGCTTGACCAGAAACAGATAGGATATAGTCTTAAACTAAGCTCTATTACCAAATAAATATGTGAATACAACCAGGACCGCTTATAAAGTAGACCTACTTTATTGTTCCACCACCACAGCATCCTAGCACTTCTCAAGTGTCTTAAAATAGAAACAAGAACAATCTCTTCATTTTTTCTGACCCTGTATGAAAAATAGATTAATTCGTTTATGATTATCTTTGTTTGCCTGCTTTGTTTGCTTGGTTGCCTATGTGTGTGAGAGAGGACAAGAGCGAGAGGGTGCAAATGTGAAAAAAAATGAGGAAAACCTAAGTCATGGAAATAAGACTTATCTTTACTCCTCATACCAGCATGTGGCTTCTTTCGGCTCTTGCTACTAAGTATCATCGAACTTTTACAGCGCTGGAGGTAGACCGCCTTGTTGGACCCTATTGATCCATAGTTTCGTTGTTCCGGAGGAAGGCAGTTGTTATGGGAAATTACACTTATGGAGGGAGAAGAGATCTCTCAGGCAGACAGAACCAATCCCATGGAGAACCTAATCCAGATTCTGTATGCAGCACAAAGAGCTGGGGTGATGTGATTGTGGTGACCTGTGTTGCTAAACAGACAAGCTGCTGCATTTTGTACCCGTTGCTGCTGCTAAAGGGTGTGGGGCTTCATTATTAAAAAATACAATAAGTTGTCATAATAAACACTGGAGATCACAAATGCAGGAGTCACCGTGCCACTTCTGCATCTGAGTGGACAATATGCAGTCTTCTGGCTAGCCACAGATGAAAGCTGGTATGTTTTGCTGCCATGGCTGTCTGGACACCCAGAGCAGTGTAGCCTGTGGACCAACTAAATCTGAAGACACATACTGTAGGCAGCGGAGGATGTTATAAACATGTAAGTGCCTCAAAGTGCATCATTCTTCCTACCAACATCACATCAGTCTTAACAGGGTTCAGCTTTAGCCAGCTGTTCTTCACCCAGGTACTGATTTCAGGTAGGCATGGAAAAAGCTGAGAGACAGCGCTGCTTAATATTTGATGTAAAGGAGGATGTAGCACCTGGCATCCTCTGCACACTACTGGCACTTCAGCCTATGTTGTCATGCAAGGCCTCCCACTGGCTTTGTTATAGATACTGAATAACATGGGGAAGAGGATGAGCCTTGGTGGGAATCTAAAGGCAAGGGCTTTAGAAATGGAGAACTAGTGTCTCATAACAACTTTCTGGGCTCAATCTTTATTTAAAAAAAAAGAAAGGAAAAAGAAAAGGCCCTGAACCATTTTGAAACACTTCTATTCACTCCTATATCCTCATACAAGTGAGACAGGAACATCTGGTGATCAACCATACCAAATGTCACAGAGCAGTCCAGCATGAAGAGTATGGGTATGTCTATGGACAACAGGAGGACATCCCCCAAAATAAGAAGCATTGCCATACTATGCCCTGAAGCATGACCCATCATACTGGCAAGCAGAGAGTATTTAGAGTGTGCTGCCATGCAAAGGCATACTGCAAAGTCACCATGCCAGTTCTGATAAATCAATCTACCAGGTTTGGAGATCGTTAGAGGTGTGGGAGGGGAAGAGGAGAAATAACTAATCTTAAAAAAGTCCAGACTCCCCCCCTTCCCCCCGCCAAGCACCCTTTGTTGCAATACAGACTTCACAAGATGCAATCCACGTGGCTCAAACCAGTTTTACGCTCTACTACCAGTGATGAAGCAAGATCCTTGTTGAGGAGGTTTAGCAATGGTTTAAAAACCTTTAGCGCTTTAATTCCAAGGACCTCATGAAACACGATTTCAGACTTAGACGTAAAGCACTGAAATGCTACACTTCCTTTACCAGCTGTAGTGCAAATGCCTTTAATATTATGCTGCAGTCTACACTTTCAATTTACAGATCTCACCTGAATCTTCTGATTTATGAGACTTGTTCTATGCACTACTGAGCAGAATGAAGTCTCATGGTGTGAAACATTCTCTTCATTTGCTATAAGCACCACATCCGAAGACATGAGTGTAACAAGGGACATGCCAGGAGACAGAACTATAAACACTGTCTTTGGTTAAATTATGGAAATGCATTTAGACTACTATAATTCATACAGTCGCCTTTCAATGTTTATTTTATTTTAAAAGTAGCTCATTTTTTCCTTTAAAAATTTGGTGTTAATTATAAGGCAAATGCCAGGTAGAGGATTTTGTAGTGGAAGGTTTCTTTGGAAATACATAAATAAAATGAGAGAGAGAGAGAGAATGCATGCACATGTGTGTGTGTAGGCATGTGTGTGTGTGTGTGTGTGTGTTAGGGGAAAGGGAGTTGTTTGAATAAGGACCCCTAACTGCTGATGATCATTTTAAAAGTAACAGGAAAGTTTTGGACTCCAAGGACACCCACACTGCAGATTATAGGCAGACCAAGTTAAACTAAAAATAGCTGATTAAGACAAGCAAATGTGTAACAGATGGTACAATATGTTGATAAATTAGGCTGTGGGAAACATACTATTACTTTACTAAATATTTTAAAATTCTTTTGAACTTCTTTTAATGGTAAGAAGTGATTTAATACAAATTATAGCTGCTCTATTATTAAATTTAACATTTTAACATAAGCTGAGATTTGAATATTGCCATTTTCTAATAGCGTGCAAACAGTTACGGCAACAAAAGCAAAAATGCACTCTTTAAACATGAAGGCCTAGTAGAAAAATAATTACTATGTATCATGGTAATAAATAGCACTGAATTCTCAAAAGAAGGTTAATACACCTTAGAGACCTTACACAAATAGCCAACATCCATTTTTATCCTACCCCTCAGCTCTGAGAATTGTAAAACTACATATTTGACTTGAAAGTTGGATAGTATATCAACTCTAACTCATCAATGGGTAAAATGTTCAAAAGCGAATGAATGGCAAACATTTTTCCGATACAGAATACTAGGTTCACTTAAGTTACACATATAGGCCCCAATTCTGCAAGCTGCTCCCAGCAGAAAAAATGCAGGCAGAATCCCATTGTCTTCAATGGGGATTCACATGGGCACGCACTTGGAGCCCATTACAAAATTGTGGCTCTTTAAAATCTGATCCTGCATAGCAGTTGACTTCAATGGGAGTTTTAGGTGCACAACAAGGAATGCAAAAATAGGACGATCATTGGTTAAACAGGTTTCAGAGTAACAGCCGTGTTAGTCTGTCTTTGCAAAAAGAAAAGGAGTACTTGTGGCACCTTAGAGACTAACCAACTTATTTGAGCATGAGCTTTCGTGAGCTACTTCATCGGATGCATACCGTGGAAACTGCAGTAGACATTATACATTGTATATAATGTCTATTGCAGTTTCCACGGTATGCATCCGATGAAGTGAGCTGTAGCTCACAAAAGCTTATGCTCAAATAAATTGGTTAGTCTCTAAGGTGCCACAAGTACTCCTTTTCTTATTGGTTAAACAAACAACCTAAATGGTTAAAAAAATTCCCTTGTTATGTTTTTTATGTGAAATAACCTTTTAAAAGAAACCTACATGAAGGTTTGTTTAAAAAGCAACTAGGAATCTGACAGCGTTTGAACAGCCAAATAGCAACCATGCACGCAGTTGCAAAGTGTTAATATTCATCGGGAGGAAGAGGCAAATTAAAACATTAGCTTAAGCAACTCAATGTTTAATTAATTAATTCCAACGCTGGACTGATGAGAAAATGCAACTAGTTCATTAAAGTAAATGTTCTAACATTTCTCATCTGCCTCTTGTCTCTGAGTGACACTGAAACACACTGAAATCTACCTTGAGCCCCAATATTTCACTGATTTAAATGGAAACAGGTCTAGGCTGCGGCAGAATGGAATGCCAAACCAACAAACACCAGAAAGATGCAAAATAACTGGGCTATTCTAGATGGTTGGTTCAGTGACAAATCCCCTAATCGATTCATCTGAAAGACAAACAGCGCCTTTCTTTCTGGCATTTTGACATTTGCCTGTTTTCCCCACACAATGCAAAACTTGACTGACTAGTAACGCAGTACATTATTAGCCTCAGGCAAAATAGCCTTATTAGCCCTCCTCCTGCTTCTCTGAGCGCGTCGCCCGGAGACTAGACAGACAGACAGACAGACAGACGGCCGAATGGCGCTCGCTGCACGGCGCAGTACCGGGGATCGCAGAGCGGCCAGAGCGCGGGGAGGGTTTTTGTGCTCCGCAAACGGGCGGGATTTGCGCAGGCGGAGCACCGCAAGACGCGGCTTCACTTGGCTGAGCTGGACAACAGCAAACCCCTCCGAGCTGGAGCTGCCGTAGCCGCTGCCCGCTCCGCTCCGCGCCTCGCCCGCCGCAGCGCGGGCTCCCTTCCGCGCGGGGCTTTGCCGAGCCTCCCGCAAGGCTGCCCGGGCTCCTTGCGGGCTCCTACCTGGTCGGTGAGTTTGAGGACTGCCATTCTCCCTCGGCGCGGCTCGGGCACATGCAGCTCCGCGGTCCGGGGGTGTCCGCCAGCTTCAGGAGTGGGGGGCCGGGTGGGGAGGAGAGCTCAACGCAGCCGTGCCTGGGAGACCTGAAATTGACAATCCAGCTGCTCGCCGGGGTCAGGAGGAGCCCAGGAGCCTGCCGCTAACCGAGCCTGCCTGATACAGGAAGTACTGACTGCACAAGCCCAGCTGCCACTGACATCACCCCGTGCACAACACACGCACAGAGCAGCTCTGGGCAAGGACAAGGCTGCCTCCTACTGCTCGCATCTCCCCCAGAGCATCCCTCTCCATCCCCATCCCCCCCCACAAAAAGACCAGGGCTGCTTCCTGCTGCTGCTCACAGCTGGGCTACCCTCACCCCGCTGCACCTCCCCTCGCCAATATTTTCTTTGTTCCTGTCACAGCCTTGCCCAAATCTGTGACTTTCCTTCCCTTCCTGCCTGTTTCTCCAGCATGTTGCACTTATAACATTGAGCAGCCCTTGGCATGCCTGGCTGCCAGCCCAGCTCTCACTGAGCTTCCGGTCTGTAGTCGTTAAGGTGGCACTTATCACCTTGGTGTATAGACACAACACACTGCAAAGCTGGGGTTCTCAAACTCCAGCCTTTAGACCAGTCATACACATTGTCCTAAGGGTCTAGAAAGCACCAGAATGGAGAAGGAACTTAGGGAGGTGTGGTGGGAATGAAGGGAGGAGATGGCCCAGGAGCTGATTTTGCTCCTATAAAGCAGTCTTTAGAATGAAAGGATAGGAGAAATATTATTTAATGAGTATAATCAGGGAGTTTGGCCCTACCCTGAGAGTTTGCAGTCTAAGGTCCCAAGTCTGCAAACCCCTTAGGTACAAGAGTAACTTCATGCACATGATTCGTGACCCCTTGTTGCACATTTGCAGGATCAGAGCCTGAGATTTCAGTCTGCCTCCAGTGGGACTCCAAGCAGGTGTAAAGGTTAGTTCACACAGAATAGAATCCGGGCTTAAGTTACACACAGTCAGGACAGGCTAATAGTACACAAATACATAATGCAGATAACAGAACCTGGACTGGGATTTAGGAAAAACAGGTTATGTTCCCAACAATCCGTTCTGGCACAGGCTTCCTTGGGCTAGTCACTTAGCTTGCAGTGAGAGATTAACTTAACCTGAAGTGGTAGTTACTGTTGCCCATTCATAAACGGGGAAAGGAGCCTGAACCTCAGAACCATAGAGCCACTGCTTCCCTACACTGCACCCTCCTGCCTCAGTTGCTTCTCCCTTTGCTTCCCTCCTCCAAAGGGAGTGGAGGAGAATGTGGGACCCCGATAGCCTGGTTGTCTGTTACCCTCCCCCTTAACTAGTCATTGGCACTGATGGGTAAAATACACAAGAAAAAAGGCACGGGGAAATCAGGCCCTTCCTCTCTCTATGACTCACTTTCCACATCTGGAAAATGGAGATAACGTTTCCCTACCTGAAGCCAGATTTGTGGTGCTTAATCCTGCAAACATTTATTCACATGCTTAATCTTACTAATGTGAGGATTGGGACCGTAATTATGGCTTGAGTCTCTTCTCATTAACACTGAAGTAAAACCGCTGTAGTCCAGATGAAGTCAGTAGAGCTCTGCTGGTGTAATACCAGTAGAAGTTAAAGGAGAATCAGGGTCTAAATGTTTGTAAACTGTTTTTGTCACTGGACAAAAGGCACTAAATGAGTTCAAAAAGTGTTATTTTTATATTATAAAAAAGATCCAGGATAAGTAGATCAAGTGTCAGATTTTGTCATTTTATTATTACTTTGTTTATATCATTTTATATTAACACATGCAATTATAACCCCTTTACGGGGATCCCATAAATACTGATAGCCTGAAAATAAAAGGAAAATTAAAATTTGGACCAGTTTCCAAATTCAGATAATTCTGTATAAGACAGAGGTAGTATTTCTTTTTAAACAAATGAGCCAATGCTTTATTGGTCTAAACATTTTTTTAAAAAGTAATCCTTCATTAACAAGCCATGCTCATAATGACTACAGTGTTCTACAATGACCTAAAAACATTACAGGTAACCCAACTGCAAGCTATAACATTTTGGCCCTTTGCTACAGCATGCTATAGGTTTTGTAGGGTTTTTCTTCAAAAATAATAAATAAATAATAATAGCAGTACTTACAACAGAAGAAAACCATCCTGATGAGGAAACAAGTGTCAGTTTCAGACTTCCAAGCGGTTACTATAAATGGTGATTTAAAGTTAACATGCAAATTATGAACAATATTTTGACACTATGCATCATCTTAAGAGTTTTTCCAAAAATTATAAATCAATAAAAATTGATAAAATTGATTAAAAAAACCCCACAACCCTGTAGCTGTTAGGAATTTGAGACTTCTGCTAGGCAATTTTCTTCGAAAATTTCATTCCCTTATGGTCTTTGTCATGCCGGAATACCTACAGTACTGAGCTTGCATCAGCAGTTTTGTTGTGTGTCAAAACATACGTTAAGAAGGGCCATTGGCAAGACTGCAATGCTGTCCAATAGAGAGCTGGGCCCTTTCTGTATCTCACTGATTTTAACTAGAGCTACTACTTTGACAGCTAATTCACGGACTTTGTTGAAATACCCACTTGTCACACAGTGGTCAAAAGTAAGCATGTCGAAGAAACTTCTATCTGAGAGCAAGCAGAAAAACTTAGCCTTTATTTTAAGTGAGGATCTGTCACTATTCCAATTATAAACTCCCATTCTCAGGTACTTAGAATGTTTGCTCGAAGGTGAAATTTGGTAGATACATAAGGAGCTTGTTTTTTGGAGCTGTTAAGCACACAGCTCCTTCTGGGCCAGATCCCCAGCTACTAGAATTCAGCATAGTTCCCTTGAAGTCAGTGGAAGTTTGCTGCCAATCAGTTTGAATGGAATTTGCTGATTCATGCTAGCTGAATGAACTTCTGACAATCAGGTCCAGCTTCTCTGCCTGTAGAAATCATTGCAAAGCAATGGGGGTGTAATGTGCTATTGGTGGCCTGCTTTATTCAGAAAGCTGGCACAGAGGTTGCACACTGCACTAGCAGTAGCTTCTGCGTGCCCAACCAGCTTATCAAGTAACGCATGATGTAGTCGTTTACCTTAAAGGTAATGAACGTATGGATGACTGTGGTGAGGTCTTCATCTGAGATGTCACGGCTCAATCTCTTGGCCTTCCCAAGATGGACAGATATTTTTGGCACTGTTGCATTTTAGGGACATAGGAACTTACAGAAATGAGCCTATCAAGACTTGAGATTTTGAGTCACTTGGACAATAAATATGCAGATGCTTTCAATTTACAGAACAGTTAGAGACTTTGCTAGATTTTCAAGATTCTTATTAGCTTTCCTCCAGGGCCCTAATTTCTGCCAAACACTGGGAAGGCCGGGAGATGGCTATATCTCAGTTTCATGAAGAGACAAGATTTCACCAGTATGACATCATAAGCCATGCCACTTCTCACCCAGCATCTTCACACAGATATCAAAGAAAAGGGGTGATAGGACTGAGCCTTGCAGGACTTCATTCCTGAGAGTCCTGAGGAGAGTAAAATCACTTCACAATAACTTCTGGTAATTACCCTGAAAGTACAGACCAGGAACTACTCTAAGGTGATTCCAACCACCCCTGCCAGTTGGTCCCACAGTTGTGTTAACAACACTTCATGAACAGTGAAATCCAAGGCTTCTGATAGACCATGTGGCATCAGCAAGGATGCCTGCCCACCCTCTATTTAGTCTGGAGAGATTTTGTTGATCACAGTGAATAACACCATCTCTATGCTATGCCTACGTCTGAGCCCTGGCTGGTTGGGATCCAATGAAGCTGCAGATGTCAAATAATGTTGGAATTAGTGCACTA
Organism: Eretmochelys imbricata; assembly: GCF_965152235.1. NCBI lineage: Eukaryota > Metazoa > Chordata > Testudines > Cheloniidae > Eretmochelys > Eretmochelys imbricata. The sequence goes on from NC_135582.1 coordinate 57,004,929, forward strand.
CTACCTCCTCTGTGGTCTTTTCCGGAAAGGGGAGGTTAGAGACTGGAGGATAGTGGACAAAGACACTGGCATTTCATAGAATCATAGGACCTCGAGAGGTCATCTGGTCCAGTCCCCTGAACTTGTGGCAGGACTAAGTATTATCTGCACCATCCCTGACAGGTATTTGTCCAACTTGCTTTTAAAAGTCTCCAGTTATGGAGATTCCACAACCTCCCTAGGCAATTTATTCCAGTGCTTAACCACCCTGACAGTTAGGAATTTTTTCCAAATGTCCAACCTAAACCTCCCTTACTGTAATTTAAGCCTGTTGCTTCTTGTCCTATCCTCAGAGGTTAAGAAGAACAATTTTTCTCCCTCCTCCTTGTAACAACCTTTTATGTACTTGAAAACTGTTACCATGTCCCCTCTCAGTCTTCTTTTTAGGGTTGGTTTCTTGAGCAAAGGCCACATTGTCATTTGTTTGTGAGTTGATAGGTTGCCTTCCTTTAATGAGACATTAACAATTTCCTGCAAGATAGATGTTCCCCACTGGCTTTAACTAGCCAGTCTGGGTTCAATTTGCAGTGAAAGGCCTAAAATGCCTTCAGTGCATACGTGACCTCTGCCTGGGAAGTTGGAAGACACTTAGGAAGGAAGGATGGTGCATTTGTTCCCACTCGCCCTGATGCTGCCCTACCCTGGCTCCTGAGAGAATTCCCAGAATCCAGTCAATCTTATTTGTGAAATGAGAACACACACAGTTTTTCAAATAACAGAATAGGAATATAAACCCTCATGCTTTAGAGCATAAGGCAATGGCTGACAGTGGGTTGGTTAGGAAGGAATTCGCTGTTGGGCTGTTCATTTCTTAACAGTCCACTATGGGAATTTTTACAGTTTCTAATGTATCTCGTGATGGCTACAGTCAGAGACCCGGTACTGAACCGTATAAACTAATGCTCTGACTTAGTTTAGAAATTGCTATTTTTAAATAAATATAAAGTTTCTCAACACCAGAAACAGTCCCTGCTGAAACTGAATGGAGGTGATTTTTGAATATGAGCTTCCTCATTCAGACCCCAATTCAGGAAAGCACTTGAGCACGTGCTTAAATCCACGTTTACTCAGGATAGCACTTACGAATGGGCTTAGTTTTAAGCATGTTTAATTCCCATTGATTTCAATGGAACTTAAGAACATGCTTGTCCTGAATGGGGATGCTTTGCTAAATCAAGAATTCTGACCCCACTTTCACATGGACCTGGAATGCAATCTTGTTTAGGGCCCTAGCCTAGGACCCAGAAGACCTGAGTTCAGATAGATCTGCTTCCCACAAACTTCCTGTGGGACGTTACTGTGTCTCTCTGGGCCTCAGTTCACTATCTGTAAAATGGAAACGACAGCGCTTCCCTGACTTACAGGGGTGTTGTGAGGAGAAACACATCAAAGAGTGTGAGGCACTCACATACTACAGTAATGGGGGCCCTTACAAGTACCCTAGATAGAAAGGTGTCCTAGCCTGTTGCTGTGAAAGTGATTCTGATATCACAGATTCAGCATTATTGCTTCACTGAAGGACCAAGAGGGAAACACAGGTGACCTGCATAAGGAAAACAAACTTTGTTTAAATAACAAGTAGATTAGGATTTTTTAAACATGGAAAATGAAAATGAAACAGTGAAAAGAAACAGTCTGAAAGCTAAAGGAGTTATTCCAGATTTAGGAGTTGTCTACTCAGTGAAGCAATATACTAGAGGTGTGTGAGTTCTAAAGTACACCAATGTGTTGCACGCTAACTGGCCACGTGAACCCTGCTGTCATGCATTACAAGTTCCCTAGCACACATTAAGGTAGTGTTGTTTGAAATGCGACTACATTAACACATCCTATTACGTGCCAGACAGTTAATATGGGACATATTGGTGTGCATAAGAAATCACACCCCTCTAGTGAGCATTGTAGACAAGTTCTTAGAGTGAGGGTGAGATCAGGATCTGCTGCATGACTTTTACACTATTTAGGACTACAAACTGTGCTGCAAGTTAGTCCCTTGGTTCCCCACACGCTTCTCATTTCATACAGATGTTAAGATCACTACATCGGTCTAATGATTCTGCAGCTTAGTAGGATGTGGTCACGTGAAGAAAGCCAAGAATCTGGACCTCCTGTCTAGCTGAACTGCCCTTTGCAAAGCTGGGCCTGCTGCTATATTTAAGTAGGGTGATCATTTGCAGATGGAGTGGAGGTAATCGTCCCCAGATTTGTGCATTTTTCTTACCCTATCTATAAAGCTTAAGTAAATATCTCATTCTTCAGCTGTATTCTTTGCCACTGTTGAGAGATGGACCTCATGGTAAAATCTGTTTAACCTCTCTGATGTCCTCAACACTCCAGAGCACGTTTGTGGTCCCCATCCCCTACGCCCAGCCTTAACACATTCTAAAAGGCTTATTCAGAGGAAGGCACATTCACACCTCAATATGTTGCATCAGCCTCATTATGTGATGAAACAGTGGGGGGAAAATAACCAGGCGCAGGAGTTCTGCGGACAGGAAATTTGAATGAGGAGGGAAAGTTGAGGGCTAGCAATTCTGTTTGGAATGAGGGGAAGAGAGGCTCTCTCTAGGTGCTAAGATAGGAGGCAGGGCAAGTAGCCTCATGGCACCGAGGGGGGATGTCTAATTATTCTGGGTACTGTCTAACCTTACCAAGCTGTTGTAGCATGTGGAAGGAGTGGTACTAGGATTCACCTGCATGAACTGCCTTTTATTGCCCACCTGAATTCATCTCCACTTAATTTTTTTCCAGAAGGCAACATTTGGTTTACTTTTTTTCCCCAAGGAAGATTTATTCCTGACACCATTTTAATCTGTTTTTATTCCTGGATGAGCCTATTTCTAACATGCAAATAGGAAGAATATGTAAACAGCAAGTTTAAAAAATAATACAAACCATGGCATAGAGGTGGGAGGGAAGGAAGGCATTCTCTTGTCCATCCACATGTCTCTCTGCATCTCAAACATTTTTAAAATGACACTTCTGCAGGTATTTAGGTGGTATACATGGAGACCTAAACACACAATACAGCAGGAAACCAGGTGGATTTGTAATCTTAAACCACGGCCATTGCAGTGTTGTGCTGTGCTGAGCAGAATGGAGTAAATACGGTTATATCCATGCCTCTAGCAGGTCTTCCTTCATTTTTTTCTGCCCAGATTCCTCTCTTTACAGGAGTCTTCACCCAGCTGAGGTAAACCATTTGTTGGTAATAGTACTCCAAGAAGAATGAGAACAGCTGAAAAATATACATCAGGTTAATCTGGGGCCAATTCTCTTCTCGGTTACACTGCTGCAACTGTATTTAAGTGTAACTGAGAAGATAATTTTGCTGACTGTGGTAGAATCAGGATTTCTACCATTATCTGAGTAATTTTGCAGCTGTATGTGTGAGAGAGAAAGAAACTACTCACTATGAGCACAGATCCCTGACTAGACTGCCAAGACTGATCAGTTTTCAAAGAAAATGACTTCACAGATCTTTGCACATCTTTCAGGTTTAAGACAACAACTATTTTACATCTGATAAATTAAAAATCTTTTGACAACTGACAGAATGAAAACCTCCAAAACTTCAGCCATACTTCACATAGCTCTCTGCTCTCAGTGGGCCTGATCTAAAGCTCACTGAAGTAAATTGAATAACTCCCATTGACTTTAATGGGATTTGGATCGGGCCCAGTGCCAGACAATGGAGGACTGAGGGAAAATTGATTTGTGGCCTTTTTGGGTTCATCATAATGTATCAAAGAAGAACCGAAAGGGCATTTTTGTTTGTTAAGACATTTTATTTCCCCCTCCCCCTTCCAAATATCAGGGCTATCCAGTCTTTCTTCTCTATTGTCATATTTCAATGCCAATCAGAAGCTAAGCCATATGGGACGAGGGGTTTCCTGGGGCTGGTTACAAATGCAGGGTCTAGGGCAGGGGTGGGCAAACTTTTTGGCCTGAGGGCCACATCAGGGAATAGAAATTGTATGGCGGGCCACGAACACTCACAAAATTGGGTTTGGGGTGTGGTAGGAGGTGCAGGCTCTGGGGTGGGACTGGGGATGATGAGTTTGGGGTGTAGGAGGGTGCTGTGGGCTGGGACCGAGGGGTTCAGAAGGCGGGAGGGGGATATGGGCTGGGGCAGGGAGTTGTGGTGCAGGAAGGGGTGCAGGCTCCGACTGGGGGTGCGGGCTCTGGGGTGGGGTTGGGGATGAGGGGTTTGGAGTGCAGGAGGGTCCTCCAGGCTGGGATCAAGGGGTTTGGAGAGTGGGAGGGGGATCACGGCTGAGGCAGGAGGTTGGGGTGTGAGAAGAGACTGGGGGGGGGGTGAGGAGGGACAGGCTCTGAGCAGTGCTTACCTCAGTGGCTCCCGGAAGCAGTGGCATGTCCCTTCTCATGTGGAGGCGTGGCCAGGTGGCTCTGTACGCTGCCCTATCCTCAGGCACCGCCCCTGCAGCTCTCACTGGAGCACGCAGGAGCCGGAGCAGGGCCATGCCGGCTTCCAGGAGCCGCGTGGTGTGGCCTCGACCTAACGCCTCGGCGGGAGCAGGGCTGAGCCACTGGTGCGGCTCACAGGCCAGCTTAAAACAATTCGCACACTGGATCCGGCCTGCGGGCCGTAGTTTGCCCACCCAGGTCTAGGGGATTGATCTCTTGCAGCTGTGTATGTATGAGCGGCAGAAAGCCAGTAGAAAGGGAGGGAAGGAGTCATAAGCCTGGCCTAGGGAGTGAGCAGATAGAGCTGCTTGGGGCATAGAACTGACAGGAGGTGCTTGGAAATTGTGAGCAAGGAAAGTGCCTGCTGTTGTCTCATCCGACTTGGTTCAGGGAAACAGGACTTTGTGAACACTGTAAATAGGATTGCACCAAAGAAATAATTGATTCCTACCATTAATTTATTTTCCTATCAAGATGCAGTGCTACTAGGCCTCAAATAGCAGCTAACTGCTTGGGCCAAAAGGGTTAACACTTTCATTCTAAAAGTACCAGTATGTCATGATTATTACTCTTAAAATGTCTTACAGCAGCACACAAACTGTGGTAGGTGCTGTACGGGCCAAAGAAGAAACCTGAAGATCTTGCACATAAAAGCCTTTAGAGCCTGAGGAAATGAAGAAGTCCAGCAGAACAATACAGAGTTTTATTTTACCACATTTTAAAATCCATTGGATATGTTTTATACTCAGAACATAGAATCCTTGCACTTTGTTTGCAATGTTAACTTGAGAAGATTGTGTGGGGGTGGCACCTGACATTATTTACATGAAGATGAGAGGAGGCAGGATTGAGGGATGTTATGCCCCATTCTTGTTACTTCCTTGGTAAAAGCTGGTATTTGAATTTAACACTGGCTCATGCTAACTCTGTAAGGCCAAGAGGAAAAAAAATCTATTTTTCTCTTGGTGCTCCAGTTAAAGAAGAAAATTAGTGACATGACCCAGGGAAGGACTTTGATCCAGAAATAGGGAATGTAAATGCTTTACAGATGCCAGATAAGGATGTTTCCAAACCAAAAGTAAACAAAGGACTTTCAACCCCAAACCCCTTTCCCCTTCCAAACATTTTAATAGAAAGGGAATTTTATCCACCAAATTCTGAGCCACACTTTTTTTTTAAAGTGGTTATTGAAGTGTGAGGACATAAACACAAAGAGCCATGAGTTAGGCAGCAACTAGAGAACCCCCTAGCCACAAAGATCCTACGTTTTCTAAGCACCCCACTGCAACACATCCTGGTCCTCTCTGGTCACTGTGGAGGATCAGAAACTCCATAACCACTCCACATCTCCCTGTCTTTATAATAAAAAATTATAACAAACTCTAAACCAACCTATATACACACGCGTGCACAGTTCAAAATGCACGTCAAGTTCCTTAATACTGTTTACATGACTATGTCCCCTTGTGAAGAGACATGCCCTCATCCTGGTATGAAGGATGCTAGGAGTTCCTCTGGGCCTGTTCCATGCTAAGGAGACACCTGCAAGGCTTGCTCAGCCTGGAGGGAGAGGAGCTTAAAGAGGGGGAGGAAAGTTAGCACAGGAAGAAGATTGCTGCCTAGGGACTGCTGGCAATAGAGAGAGCCCAGCTGAGAAAGAGAGAGAGCTATGGGACACATCACTCCTGAGGCCGCCCTGATCGGTGGTAAAGCAATACACCCCAGGAAGAAGGGGTTACAGGTAAGCCCTGCAAAGGAGCAATAGACTCAGAAACTGAGCCCTTAGATTTGACTCTCTAGGGCAGGGTGGCCAAACCACAGCTCGTGAACTACATGTGACTTTTACACTTAAAGTACCACTTGCACAGTCTGGTAGACAGATTTTCTGCCTACCAGACTGTGGGGGGAGGTTGGGGCTTCTGGCCTGCAGCGGAGTGGTGTGGCTAGAGTTTCTGTGCTGTGGGGAGAGGGATCTCGGGGCTTCAGCAGAGAGCCCTGGCAGGCACCTCCCATGGGGCAGAATCCCCGAGACACCCCTCCACAGGACAGAAGCCCCCGCCCTACCACCCTGCAGCTGGCGCATCCAGCTCTCGAACTTCTGAAGATTATCACATGTAGCTTGGAGGGTCAATGACTGTGGCCACCCCTGCTCTAGGGGCTGCCTGCTCTAGGGGCAGACCTTCCCCTCTTGCAAAGGGAACAACAGGAACCAAACGCTGGCCTGTGGTGGTATCCCTCCAAGAGCTTCCCCAAAGGCTTCTAACTGGGGGAGACAAGGTAAATGATGGACAATAGGACCTTGTGGGGGGTCCAGGGAGCCCATCCTCCCACTCCTTACCTGTTGCATTTAAAATGGTCCTGAGCAGTATTCAAAAGATCAAGTCTTTGAGGTGGTCTGATCAGTCTTTCAGGCTGTGTTCTCACTTCTGTTCGGATTTCCCTGAGGAGGGGCTCACTTCCTGACAGAATGCTGGCAGCACCTAGATCCTCTCTTCATTGTACTGGGAAATATTGAAGATGAACCCGATTCCTCTGGAGAAATCCTTCTAGAGTCTCCACTAGATAGGATCTTGGGAAATTCTGCCCAGTTCCAAATGTCTGGGAGCTTTTGAGACAAACTTTGTTCCCTGGCCTTGGTTCAGGTAGCTAACTGTTCAGCACAGAATGAAAGAAGTTTTGTTGAGACCTTTTATTTTAGCATCCTGTTCTCAAAATGCCTTCAGAACAGGCCACTTAGTTTAAGCTGTATCAATGCCCCCGGTAAAGTTGTCCTTAGTCCAGACACTACCTGTATTTACAGTTGTGCCAGGAGTGCTTTATATGGGTCCACTGATTTTTTCAAAAGTCTTTAAAAGTCTGCATTGCTCTGGGGTTAATGTGGACTACTAGCTCAAATGTTCAAAATCAAAGTCAGTGGTTTTCAACCTGGGGTCAGCAGAATAAGATTTCCATTTCAAATGTGTTAGGAGTCCACAGATGAAAACCACTGTCCTCTGCAAACACTACGGATGTTTCAGAGGTAAAATGAGCCCCATTATCAGACACGAGGACTTCAGGAACTCCATGTCTTGCAGATATTGACTTTAGTTTCTGGATGACCTCTGCCCCAATAGCAGAGTCAATATCTGGAGAAGTGATCAGCTACAGTTATGTGTGTGTGTGTCCTTTACACAAAAACAAGTCTGTGAATGTCATCTGCCAGGGAGCTTTGTGGAGAGTAATGGTTCTGGTAGTTGATTTATTTTTTTCCTTGTCTCACAGCTTTCTACTAGAGTCTGAATTTGCCTGCCCAGATGGGTCCATACAGATTGTTCTGCTCGTAACCTGCGCTTGTTTATACCTTGGTGTGTCTCAGATTTTGGAGAGCATCTATTTCTGAAGTACTGTAGGGATATGAATGTGCTGTCCTTTCAGTAGTAGGCCATTGGCTATGGGAAGGTCATTTTAGTCCTGTTAGCATGGCTGTTGGCAGTGGACTCCTTTGACCCCACATTCTTTGGCAGAGATGAGTCCGTTTCTGGCAAGTCTCGTCCTTTAGCTGTTCATCTCTAATTTGCTGAAGTTGGTTGGCAAATGCTGGAATTGCTGCCAGAACAAGGTTGATGTTGTCTTTGACATCTCTCTTGAAAGCCTTTTCTTTCTGCCATCGATGGCAACTCAACTGTGTCTCTAGGTAGAGCAACTGCTGCCATGAGTGTTTTCCTTGATGTGTTCCATGTGGAAAGAAAATTGCATCAGCTGTAGTCAAAATCTTTTAATGCTAGGTAGAAGGTCATGTGGTGGTCTTAACCCCAATAATGCCACTAAGACTTTATGATCTGTTTCTTATTAAAATTCTAGTACTGAGCCTTTCACAGGCCAAAGTGACTGCAAGAACATCCTTTTCCACTTGAACATATGGCTGCTCGCTTTCTGTGAGGCTTTTGATATGAATGCAACAGGTCTCTCATCTCCTTCTGGCTGTTATTTGTATGAGCACTGCTCCTAAACCATATGAAGATGTGTCCACTGTTACTGTTGTTGGACGCTTGGGCACAACATTCGGTAAACAGATGGAGAGATCAGTTTTTATTGTGTTAAATGCATTTTGTTGTGTGCTCCTCCAGATCCACATATTGTGACCATTTAAAGAGATCCCTTAAGGCAGTGATACTCAGACTGAGGTTCGTGAGCCGCAAGTGGCTCTTGGCTACACATGATATTAAAAATGTGTGATTTAATTTTTAACCAATCAGGATGCTTTTACTCACCTCACTCAAACCCAAAGATGTGTCTACTGTAAGACCATTACTGGGCATGACAAATCATTTGGGGAAACTCTTATCAAATGTAGCTCATCAAACAAAATCCTTAAGACCATGATGCTCAGAGCTCAGTGGTTCAGGAGCCAAATTAGTGATTGACATTACCCAAAAGAGCCACAGTATTGTGTGAATTCATTGTTTCATTTACTATATATAATATTCTCACAGCAAATAAGTCTCTAGAAGTACAGACTCATTGCCATCTGATAACACTCCCTCTTGGATTTTTTCCACTAATTTTGGTTACCTGCATGCTATTGCAAAATGTCCCATTTCTGTCATCTTACATTCTGCTTCTTTAGTTGAACATTACTGCCAGCTCTGGGTTGGTATCTTGCCATATCTTCCACAACTTTTCTAAGCTTCCCTCTGATTAAGGTTCTTTGGTCTCCCACTCTAGTTGTGAGGGATTCTTACATTGCAAATTTGGTCTGATTGCTCTTTTCATGTGTGTCTCTTCTCTTTACTGTGTCAATATTGTCTGATGCAGTCTCCACTATGCTGCTAGCATGTAAGTCACATTGCTGTTTCTTTGTTTTTTGGCATTTGCTAGGGTGAAATCTGGGTTTAACTGAAACTGTGCTTGTAAGGTGGTAATCTTATACCAACAATTATCCTAGTCTTATTAGTTCTTCTTTTAACATTCCATATTTGCAATGTTCAGCAAGACTATGAATGGCATTAATAAAAGGCTCAGCTGTTTCCCCTTGTTCCTGACACTACCTATTACATTTGATCCTTATGAATAATATTCTGTCTGCTTATGAAATGGGTATCAAATGTCTTTCACTTTGAAGTTTTCTCTTTTCCTCAGAGAGGGGGTAGGGCATACAGGATACTAGCAGCAGCATGACAACTGTCAGGGCACTTACTGGGTATTCTTGGGCTCTCTCTGTTAAACCAGAAGCCACCGCGAATTGCTCAGATCTTTGGTTCCAGAAAGGCCAACTGTCTGAGTTGCCAAAATCAAACTACTCTAATAGAGCCACTTGTGCTATGGGCTCCATTGCAGTGCTGAGACATGGCTCTGCCTCCTTACTGCAGCAGCTTTCATTGGTCTCCTTCCTGATTTTTCCCACTTGCCCCACCTCCTCGCTCATCAAACTGGCAATCTAGGGGGGCTTTTCTTTCCTTTACTCCTCCTTTAGATAGAGATTCACTCACTTCTGACACGATGTAGTGTGAGAACAAAACACAGAGAGCCATATTTTAAGCAGCAACTGCAGCACCCTCTAACCATGAAATGCCTGTGTTTATTAAGCTCCCTGCTGCAAAACATTCTAGTCCTTTCTGGTAACAGCGGAGGACCAGGAACTCTATAACTACTCCACAGTTCAAAAATTCACCCAGAGTAAACTACTGCTTGTTTTATACAAAGATGCAGTCCTAGTCCTCCTACTTCCCTGCTGCATTAGCACAATATATACACTATATTAAATGCAAAATGAAGTCAATGCAACTGTAAAGATGAACTGATAAAAATCAAAGTCAGGAGAAACAAACACCAGTGTTCCAACAGCAACGTGAAGTTAGCTGTGTTGCACATCCTGTCAATTTTGTGTTGCACATTTTACAACAACCAGTGACACATTTAACCAGGAAAACAGGAACAGAAAATAGAACAACAGAATATTAGGGTTGGAAGAGACCTCAGGAGGTCATCTAGTCCAACCCCCTGCTCAAAGCAGGACCAACACCAACTCAATCATCCCAGCCAAGGCTTTGTCAAGCCAGGCCTTAAAAACCTCTAAGGATGGAGATTTGACCACCTCCCTTGGTGACCCATTCCAGTGCTTCACCACTCTTCTAGTGAAATAATGTTTCCTAATATCCAACCTAGACCTCCCACACTGCAACTTGAGACCATTGTTTCTTGTTCTGTCATCTGCCACCACGGAGAACAGCCGAGCTCCATCCTCTTTGGAACCCCCCTTCAGGTAATTGAAGGCTGCTATCAAATCCCCCCTCACTCTTCTCTTCTGCAGACTAAATAACCCCAGTTCCCTCAGCCTCTGCTCATAAGTCATGTGCCCCAGCCCCCTAATCATTTCCGTTGCCCTCTGCTGGACTCTCTCCAATTTGTTCATATCCCTTCTGTGGGGGGGGGCCCAAAACTGGACGTAATACTCCAGGTGTGGCCTCATCAGTGCCGAATAGAGGGGAATAATCACTTCCCTCAATCTGCTGGCAATGCTCCTACTAATACAGCCCAATATGCCACTGGCCTTCTTGGCAACAAGGGCACACTGCTGACTCTCATCCCGCTTTTCATCCAGTGTAATCCCCAGGTCCTTTTCTGCAGAACTGCTGCTTAGCCAGTCAGTCCCCAGCCTATAGCGGTATATGGGATTCTTCCTTCCTAAGTGCAGAACTCTGCGCTTGTCCTTGTTGAACCTTACCAGATTTCTTTTGGCCCAATCCTCCAATTTGTCTAGGTCACTCTGGACCCTATCCCTACCCTCCAGCATATCTACCTCTCCCCGCAGCTTAGTGTCATCTGTGAACTTGCTGAGGGTGCAATTCATCCCATCATCCAGATCATTAATAAAGCTGTGAACAAAACCGGCCCCAGGACCGACCACTGGGGCACTCCACTTGATACCGGCTGCCAACTAGACATCGAGCCATTGATCACTACCCATTGAGCCCGATAATCTAGCCAGCTTTCTATCCACCTTATGGATTGGATGAATGGACTATACTTTGGATTGGATGAATACCACATACGTACTAAAGACCCATTGAACATTGCTTCTAAACCCGTCCTTTGCTAGTCCTGCACAAATACATCAAACTGTGCAGAAGGGATTCATGGAATCTTTCTTCCCTTCTTACACCTTTCCACAAACAAATCAGAACTCCTTTAACCTAATAGTCCTCAAGTGTTTCCATACTTAGACTCCCCCATCCCCACTTCCAAATCAGGAACCCTCTCCCATTTAGCAATATGGGAAGAGCACACTGTTGGCAACCCCTTAACATCATGACCGCCAGGTTGAGCACCCCTCCATTAAAAGATTCAAATCCATCTTAACTGGATCTGTCTTTCACTATAGAATCCAATTAGAGTCCATATTATATGGATGTTTGGATTCCCAGGTTGTATCAGCTTTGTTTAAAAAGTGAGTATTTGTTAAATAGCCTTGAGTTAAATGATGGAGAACAGAAGAATGAAAAAATATTTGTATGCGCAGTACAGGGTTATATGTGCTTTGCACAAGGCCAATAACCAATGCACAGTGTAGGCACATATTTGAAGATGGAGTCTATGGTCTGTCCACACAGATGAACCGTGCACTGCCTGGAGCTTCAGTAAGGTTATGCATCAGTACAGTGGTCTTCCCTGTATGGAGCACTTTGTGGGGTCGGGGTTTGAGTATGGCTGTGCTCTCCAGCTGACACAGCTAGCATCTGTACATATACCTGGAGACAGAACCAGGAGAAGAAGAAGTTGAAAACTGTTAATGAGAATGTTCTGGCTTTTAAGCTTCTGCTACAACTGCCTTGCTCCACTAGCTCCTTGCATTCTCATTGGGGCAGTGAAGAGCATGGGAGGTCTTATCTTGTAGTTGCAGGCATAGTGGTGCAAAGCTGTCCAAATTCAGGTCGTGCCTGATGGGTCTGCATGGAGTTCTGGGAAGTCCAGCCTATGACTTCAGGGACTGTGAAAGGTACAATGAACTGTTATGCTGAGAAACACAAACAAATGCAAGTGTAGCAGGAAATCATGTATTTCCTCATTTAATGCCAAGAACAAGTTAGTGCTTGCATGTACTTCGCACTATTACTGTTTAATGTTATGGTCACCTTTTATTTTAACATTGCTGACCACACAATGTAATACCGCAGGTAAATAACATTGGCTATAAATTGGCTATAAGTGGCTTTTTTAAATCACACATGTCCACAGCCATCTCCAAAGTGCAAGACTTCCTGGCAGATTTTGAAGTTCCTTCAATGCAGGAAACAAGTTACAATGTAGCATTTTGGGACACGTCCATGAGTTTCTTATTGCTGGCAATGCAGTAAACTATAATTTTCCAAATAGTATCTTATGGAACTGAATAGGCTATGCACAAAGAATCAAAGGCAGGAAAGCTAAGCCTGAATTATTAGACCACCATCCACTAAATAGTAACATCTTGAATAAGCATGCCAAGTAGGTGGGACTGGTTTTAATCATGAGGAGATGGGGTTCAGTGTGAGACTCCTTGCTAAGTCCTTCATGTCACACTGCTGACTCGCTAACAGAGTAAGACTGCTGACAGCAGATTACTCTTCTTCACCAGTCCCACTCCAGATGGCTTGAGTTCACTCTAGCTAATAGGAAAAAGAAACACTAAAAAAAAATAATAATAATAGTTGCCGATCTCTCACAGAACACAGTTCCAAGGAACCCTGCCTTCTTGAAGGCTGGTGTTTGTTCAGAAAGCATTGTTCTGCTGTAATAAATAGCACCAGCTGGGTTCTCAGATGTCTTCCTGTGGGCAGATTTGCCTGGCAATAGTTTACTCCACATGCAAAATATTAAATTTTCAGCAACTACAAGTTTAGGGTAATTTTATTTTAAAAATTGCTTGTATTAGAATAAAATATTCTTCAGCTTCATTCCCTTTTGGGGGGAAAATGTAGGGAGGGAGTAGCATGATTAGAGAGGAGCATGGGAGTTCAGACAGCAAAGTTCAATGTACTGCAAGTGGCTATGTCTGTTTACTACTGACTAGCTATGTCCACCTGAGCAAGTCACTTCAAGCCCCCTCAGTGCCTCAAAGGTAGGTAATTCATTAGCAAAGCTGACAGTGGTGTATTTCCAAAATGTTTTCCTTTTGCTTTCCAGAACAGTGGCTGTATCCCCAGGACTTCAAAATCTTGCCTGCTATACCCTACAGAAAACAAAACAAGTAGATTTGAGACCTAAACAGGAACATTTATTATACAAGCTTTTTAGCTTAAGCTAATGCAAAAACAACTTTTGTTTCTGAACCCTTCCATTGAAGGACGTTTGAGTGTTTTACAAATATCAACCAATAGTATATGTGATATAGCATCATAAATTAAAAGGCAACTGTCAAGAGTGCTTTGAGATCTAAAGTTGCCTCCTCTTTGTTATGTAGTTTCCCTTTACAAGGGAGGGTCAGTATCATTACGTGCATTTTACAGATGGCGAAACCTGAGGCAGAGAGGTGAAATGACTTGCCCAAGGTCACCCACCGGGCCAGTGGCACAGCTGGTCTCCTGAGGCCTAGTGACACAGACTTGGTTGAGCTCTCCCTGCTGGACACTCACTAGGCTGCTGTGTTTGACTCCAAGTGCTGAATCCTGTGTGCTTCTAAGTCTTCTGAGACCGAGCAATGTCCAGGCACCGTCTCTGGCTCTAGCCTGTCAAAACATTCCCAGGGTGCAGACTCCCTCTCTGGTACCTCTTCTTGGAAGTGGAACCTCACAGTCCAGCTTCCCTAGGCCAGACAACCAGTGTTGAACTCCAACTCTCCACCTTTGCTTAAGCACGCCTTCCCTAGAGCTCTGCCCTGGTAGGGACTCAGGTTTACTGTGTAATCCTTTGGGAACATTCAACAGTTAAAGCAAGGAACTTAGAGGCTTTTCACACTTGCCTCTTAAAAGACACGTACACTTTACTTTCAGAGAAGCCATAAGAGACTTACAGATCCATGAAAAATAGACAGTTTACATGCAAAACCCTCTTACCATTATCCTTGCCACTCTGAGAACCCTTTGGGTTTTGGTCAGTCCTTTTAAGGTTCCAGGATCCTCCTCCTCTTCACTCTTGTCTTCTTCTGGCTGGTGAGAGAGCTAGAAAGAGCAGACCTTGTCCATTTATAACTTTCCAGTCTCCTCTGTCAAATGAGCCTCCTGGTCATCCTCAAAGACTCCCTTAGGAGATCAAGGCTCCCCTACCAGGTGATCGGTTGCTTGATTACTTTAAGGGGAGACTGGAAAAACCGATTTATGGCAGATTGGCCACCCTCTCTAGCATACCCATTTTATTGCCAGGACAAAGTAATCTACTATTAACAACCTTTGTTTGCTTTGCATTTTTTTCCCCCTGTCAAGTCAACACTTCTCCAAATTCCTGTCTAAGATGAAGGTAAAAAGACACCAAGGAAGGTACCAATGACATAGGGAAAGATAGGAGAGAGGTCTTGAAGGCCAAATTTAGACTGCTAGGTAAGAGATTAAAGTCCAGGACGTCCATGGTATCATTCTCTGAAATACTTCCAGTTCCACATGCAGGGCCGGTTAGACAGGCAGAACTGCAGGGTCTCAATGCATGGGAGGAGGGATTTAGGTTTATTCAGAACTGGGGAACTTTTTGGGAAGGGAGGAACATATTCAGGAAGGATGGGCTCCACCTGAACCAGATTCCTGGCATGTAAAATTAAGATCAGAGGTGTTTTTAAACTAAGGGTTGGGGGAAGCTGACCAGCGTGGAGGAGGACAGACACATCCCTCGGGGGAGTATTTATTAAAGGGAATAGATGTAGTAAAGAACAGGGAATAGATGTTTAAAGTACAGGTAGGAACTGAAGAGAAACAGTCAAAAGAGTTCCATTCAATTACACCACATGAAGGCAGACAACTAAATAGCGACAAATTTTTATAAGTCTTTTATACAAAAGCAAGAAGTTTAAAGACTAAGATAGGTGAACTTGAGTGCCCAGTATTAAATGAGGATATTGACATAGAGAGGCATCACAGAAACATGGTGGAGCTATGATACTCAATGGGACAGGGGAATGCCAGGGTACAAAATATATACAAATGATAGTAGGTCATAGTGGTGGGGGAGTGGCACTACAGGAAAGAAAGCATAGTGCCAGATATAGTAAAAATCTGAAATGAATCAGAACAGTGCCATTGACTCTCTACAAATAGAGATTCCATGTTTGAATAATAAGCGTACAACAGTAGGAATATGCTACCAACCACCTCACCAAGATGGTGACCGTGACTGTGAAATGCTCAGGGAGATGAGAGGCTACAAAAGTAGAAAACCCAATAATGGGGGATTTCAACTATCTCCATATTGACTCAGTACATGCCACCTCAGGATGGGATGCAGAGATAAAATTTCTAGACACCATTAATGACTGCTTCTTGGAGTAACTAGTCCTGGAACCCAGAAGGGGAAAAGCAATTCTTGATTTAGTTTTAAGTGACGCACAGGATTTGGTCCAAGAGATGAATATAGCTAAACCGCTTAGTAATCCGATGAAGTGAGCTGTAGCTCACGAAAGCTTATGCTCTAATAAATTTGTTAGTCTCTAAGGTGCCACAAGTCCTCCTTTAGATACAGACTAACACGGCTGCTACTCTGAAAGCAACCATAATGTAATTAAATTTAGCCTTCTTATCGGTGTGGGGGAGGGAGGGAAGTACCAAAGAAGCCCACCACAATAGCAATGAACTTCAAAAAGGGAAATTACACAAAAATGAAAAGGCTGGTTAAATGGAAATGAAAAGCAACAGTCAAGAGTGAAATGTCTGCAAGCTGCATGGAAAATTTAAAAAACACCATAACAGAAGCTCAAAATGTATGCATACCCCAAATTAAAAGACAGTAAGAGGACTAAAATAATGCCACCATGGCTAAACAGAATAAAAGAGGTGGTTAGAGATAAAAAGACATTTTAAGAAATTGGTAGTCAAATCCTACTTAGGAAAATAGAAAGGAGCGTAAATTCTCTCTAGTCTAAAAGTGTAATTAGACAGGCCAAAAAGGAATTTGAAGAGCAACTAGCAAAAGACACAAAAACCAGCAAAAACTTTAAGTGCATCAGAAGCAAGAAACCTGCCTAAAACAGTCAGTGGAGCCATGGGATGACTGAGGTGGAATAGTAGCCCTCAGGAAGGACAAGGCCATAATGAAGAATCTAAATGAATTCTTTGCATTGGTCTTCACTGCAGAGGATGTGAGAGAGATACCCACACCTGAGCCATTCTTTTTTAAGAAACAAATCTGAGGGACTGGGGTTTCAATGGAGGTGGTTTTGCAATAAATTAATAAATTAAACAGTAATAAGTCACCAGGACCAGATGGTATTCACTCAAGAGTTCTGAAGGAACTCAAATATGAAATTGCAGAACTACTAACTGTGGTATGTAACCTATAATTTAAATCAGCTTCTGTACCAAATGACTAGCAGATAGCTAATGGGACACTGGTGGTGTATGTGTTTTTTTAAAGGCTCCAGTAAGCCTAACTTCAGTACCAGGCAAATTGGTTGGAAATATAGTAAAGAATAGAATCATCTCACACATAGACTAACACTGTGTTGAGGAAGAATCAACATGGCTTTTATAAAGGGAAATCATACCTCACCCATCTATTAGAATTTTTGAGGGCGTCAGCAAACATATGGACTAGTGGATATAGTGTACTTGGACTTTCAGAAAGCCTTTGACAAGGTCCCTCACCAAAGGCTCTAAAGCAAAGTAAGGAGTCATGGGATAAGATGGAAGGTGCTCTTATGGATCAATAACTAGTTAAAAGACAGGAAACAAAGGGTAGGACTAAACAATCAGTTTTCACAGGGGAGAGAGGTAAATGGGGGGCTGTGCTCCCCGAAGGATCTGGGCGAGGACAAGTTCTGTTTATCATATTTGTAAATGATGTGGAAAAAGGGGTATGGTGGTGAAGCTTGCAGATGATACAAAAGTACTTAAGATAGTTAAGTGCCAAGCAGACTGTGAAGAGTTACAAAGCAATCGCACAAAATTGGTTGACTGGGCACCGAAAGGGCAGATGAAATTCAGTGTTGACGAATGCAAAGTACATTGGAAAACATAATCCCAACTGAATGTACAAAATGATGGTCTAAATTAGCAGTTACCACTCACAAAAAAGATCTTTGCGTCATGGTGGATAGTTCTCTGAAAATACCTGCTCAATGTGCAGCAGCAGTCAAAAAAGAAAACCCAAACAGCAATGTTAGAAACCATTAGGAAAGGAACAGATAACAAGACAGCAAATAACATAATGCCACTATATAAACCCATGGTATGCCCACACTTTCAACACTGCTTGCAGTTCTGGTCACTCCATCTCAAAAAAGATCTAATAGCCTTGGGAAAAGTACAGAGAAGGGAAAGAAAAATGATTGCACGTGAGGGGAAATTAAAAAGACTCGGACTGTTCAGCTTGGAAAAGAGACAACCGAGGGAGGATATGGGAAAGGTCAATAAAAATCATGAAAGGGTGCGGAGAAAGTGAATAAAGTATTTACCCCTTCACATAACACAAGAACCAGGGGCTCACTCAATGAAATTAATAGGCAGCAGGTTTAAAACAAAACATAAGAAAGTAATTCTTCACACAACGCACAGTCAACCTGTAGATAAGGTGACCAGATAGCAAGTGTGAAAAATCAGGAGGGGGATGGGTGGTAATAGGCATCCCTATAAGACAAAGTCCCAAACATTGGGACTGTCCCTATAAAAACCAGGATATCTGGTCACCCTGTCTGTAGAACTTGTTGCCAGAGGATGTTGTGAAGGCCAAAAGTATAACTGTTCACAAAAGAATTAGATACATTCATAGAGGATCGGTCCACCAATGGCTGTCAGCCAAAATGGTCAGGACACAACCCAATGCTCCAGGTGTCCCTAAACCTCTGACTACTAGAAGCTGGGACTGGGAAATGCGGAGTGGATAATTAGATCAATTGCCTTGTTCTCTTCAGTCCCTCTGGGGCACCTGGCATTGGCCACTGTTGGAAGACAGGATACTGGACTAGAAAGACCATTGGTCTGACCCAGTCTGGCCATTCTTATGTTCATAAACCACAGTATAGTCTTACAACTGAAATGGTCCTCCCAAAACAAAATGGAGTTTGGAATCGATACATACAGACATATACTAAATTACCACATTTAGTGCTTATCTACTAGCCACACTGCCTCTAAGCACCCCTGTGAGTAAGGTAAATATTATCTATATCTTCAGTTTTTCTGTAACTATTACAATAGTATCAAAGGGCCGGTACTAAATATTATTCCCATTTTGCAGAGAAGTTTAGTGACTTGCTCAAGTCACTCAGCCAGTCATTGGCAGAACCAGGAATAGAACTCACAAGCCGTGGCTCCCCATACTGTGCTCCTTTACTAGCGCATATACTTTCTTGAGCTAAAGCACTGGTTCCCAAACTGGGGGGGCGTGAAGAAATACCAAGGGGGGAGGCGTGAGGCTGCCCTGCCCTTCAGCTCCCAGCCGGGGAGGTGAGCCCCTGGCCCCTCCCATCCTATCCACCCTCCCCTGCAGCTACGCCGCCGCCTCCCAGGCTTTCCAATAAGCCAGTCCTGCTGCTCTGAGCGGCCTGATAAGGGGGCAGGGAGCGGTGGGAGGAGGGGTTGGATAAGGGGCAGGATGTCCTGGAGGGGCAGTCAGGGGACAGGGACCGGTTAGATGGGGCGGAGGTTCTGGGTGGGGCGGTCAGGAGACAGGGAGTGGGGGGGGTTGTATAGCGTGGGGGCCTGTCAGGAGGTGGGGGTGTGGATAGGGATAGAGACAGGGAGCAGGGGGTGTTGGATAGGGGGTGCGGTCCTGGGAGGGGGCAGTCAGGGGACAAGGAGCAGGGGGAGTTGGATAGGGAGTGGGGAGGTCAGGGGACAAGGATTGGGGGGGGAGGTGATAATAAAGGAGAGGTGGGGCGGCATGAGGGTTTCTCGAAAATTAAAAAGGGGCATGATGCCAAAAATTTTGGGAACCACTGAGCTAAAGCATGTTATTAAACCAATACACTTTGGTAACACAAAGTGAAAAAAGTGTATGGCACAAAGCCATGGAAAGAAAGTACAGACAGGACAATGGAACATTCTATGATGAATGAGCATGCATCTAAGGGTTATGCATACTGAGGAGCATTAAAATTACTAGGGACCTAGAATTATACCATGTTACCCAAAAGTCAACTATGGCCACCTGGAGTTTTTAAATAATTGCACGCAAGATGAATGAATATGTGGAAAAGAGTGATCAAGGATAAAAATGGACACCAGGGAGAGAGAAACAAGGTTGAAAGGAGGGTGAAAGAAAATGCAGAATTATGTTGTAAAATGTTATACAGGTTATAAGAGCAGCGGTGGAGACAAAGGAGGATTTCACTAGAAGTTAAAATAAAGGACAAGGTTTTTTTGGAACAAGGAGTGAGTGAAAGAAACAGATGGAACTGTTTGTTTACTGGTGGAAAATGTACACATTCTGAACATAGCCCAAAAGGACTGCATCTGTGTTTACAAAGATGATGTGAAAGCAACAACTGGCACTACCAGAGACAGTATGATCAGATACATGTTAGCACTGATGGGGAAGAAAGTAGAATGACTAAAGAATGAGAAAAAACTCAAGAACCAATAAAGACCCTCACCAGAAATCCAAAAGAAGAAAGAAAGGAGACAAAAACCTGTAGCAGATGTGTTAGGAAGCTCTTTAATATGTGAGCTGGGCTGGTGGGCCTCAGCACCCTTGTGAACGGACAAGTGTCCATATCACATAAAGGATCCCTGTCAGTCACTGCAGGAGTACCAAAGATTGACTAGGCGAGGAAGCTGCGTTATCATCGCACTCCTAAAGGTGGTCCCTTCACACCAAGCTGGAACACATTGGAAAGCCACTGTAGGAAAGCTTTTACTGCAGCTACCCATACCATATCCAATCTGTGGATAGACACCGGGTTTCAGTCTCCAAAGCTGTCTCATGAATACTCCAATCACACATTTCAAAACAAACCCCAAAAACTCTTTAGAAATAGGAAGCCATCTGCAAAGGAGGAACTCCAGGATATCACAGACCTATATGATTATTTTCCTCACAGGTCTTTTTAAGAGGAGGAAGAATGGGGGCATCTGGAGAAACAGGGATTTATATCACAGTTCAGAGTGGTGATTCAAAACAATAATCTTATTGTTTTGCTCAGTCAGCTATACAGTTACAAGAATTGATAGAGCAGCAAAGGTATGAATAGTGGACATATTTTATAGGTATCTATACTACAGTATAGGGTATATCCTACCCTTTCTCTGTGGCCAAAGCTGTCCATGATATGAGCAGAACTGACATAGTTCTGTTCTGCTGGGATGTTGGGGTCAGGGTGCCAGGGCTGGGAAAGAAAGAAGTTCCAAACTGAAGTCTAAGGAGTGGAGGGCTGTGGGATACCAAGTGCATCAGATCATCTTTGACAATCCAGAGCTGTCAATCAACAACCTGTCATGAATAAGCACTAATTTTACACATACAAATTATTTACACATCTAAAATATAACTACTTCCACTAGAGTAAGCTTTGTGTTTGTGCAGCACCTAAAACAATGGGGACCTGGTCCATGACTGCATATTTATTATTCATCTTATTTTCAGGCAACTTCACCAGACTCCCAAACTAGGCTATAATTAAAAGATTGTCTTGATATAAAGGTGGATTTGTTTAAGAACATTAGCTAGCATGTTCCAATGAACATATACTAGACTTCGAACGTCGGCAAAAGGAGGTTCTATTTTAGCATGGTAACTGGTTGAGTTAAGCTGGGCTTCAACTTGACCAGCGAGCACACACTAAACTGAGGTACACCTTGCCTTATCTATACTAGGATTTTAGAACACATTAGCCCATTTTAACTAACTCATTACTAACCCTCCCACATAATCTAAGCAGGAAACCCGACAGCTTGAAGACTTGCAGATACTTCACTAACATGAGGGCAGCGCATCATTAGACCAGCTGGAAGTGCTTCATGAATCAAGGATTGGGAATCACTGTTACAAACAGAGAGAGAGTTGCAAGTGGAGTGTTCACTGTGAAACCAGCTTTTGCCCATGCTCCAAAATAGTCCTGGATTATTCACCTTCAGAACACATGGCAAAGCCCAGCTTTTTGCCTGGGCTTTTGAAAAGGATGCATTCTGTTTATTTTAGGAGACAGCAATTTTGATGGAGAAAGTTTTTCTACTTGCTTGAGACGGGGATGGAGTTGTTTTGGGATTCACTGCTGGTGTCAGTTGTATTGGTTCTTTAAATGTTAAAAGTGCCCAGTGTAATACATAGGTGTCTTTTTTAGGTCATTATAAATTAATGATTCAACATTTCATCAAGACTCAGAAAACTAAGTCTACTTGAAAACCGGAGTGTTATTTCCCCTTAGTGCTTTCTGAGCTTTAACTGGTAACTGTGCCTGCCAGAAACAGCATTATTTACTCAATGCAAATCAATAAACCAAATACATTAAAATTTAGATTCTTTCTTCTAGAAAATGCCCGAGGCTAATCCATTTTAGTACAATAGGTTTTATGATAAGAATAAGGAGGAAATAAGAGAATCAACAACTGCTGTTTCTCAATGTTTGTGACACTATTGTTTTTTAAAAAATACTTTGTTTAAAACAGAGAAACATACAAGATTTGTACCTCCATGTGAGAATGTCATTGACACTAACACTTGCTTATAGCTGAAAGCCTACTATAGAATTGTATTTAGCCAAAAACCTCAGCCTGCTTTCACTGAGAAAAATATACTCCCGCTTCCCATCTTGTCAAAATTAACTAGAGAACATAATGCTA
The DNA here is from genome assembly GCF_965152235.1 of Eretmochelys imbricata. NCBI lineage: Eukaryota > Metazoa > Chordata > Testudines > Cheloniidae > Eretmochelys > Eretmochelys imbricata. The sequence continues at coordinate 57,027,269 of NC_135582.1, forward strand.
CAGAAATGCCTGGCTACATTCCAGTGTGTTCATTGTGTGGAGACACTACGAATAAGATAACAGAAACATCTGCAAATAAACTTAAGAGATAATTAAATGGTTTTATTCTTGGTGAATTTGCTTTTTTAAAATGAGGAAATAACCGTTTTTGAAAGTCATATCTTTCATTTTTAAAATTCAAACCAGTAACCACCTGGTTTTCATTTCCTGGTTTCCTCCTCCTGTCTCAGCTGTGTACTGTGCAAAAAACAAAGAGTCCATTCTTTAATATTGAATTTCAGATGCCTTTAACCTCTGTTCCATTACTAGTGCCTTGGAATCTGGGAAAAGCTAACATACAATATCTGCCTTTATTAATTAAAATAATAAATGGCTAGTTCCACTTTTTTAAAAAAAAAATCATTTATTCTCTGGGCCCACTAGAGTTTGGACAGCCTCAGAGCTTTGTACTTTGATAGACAAAAAACAAATGAGACTTTTCAGTCAAAATAGCTGTATTAGAACAGTACATTGGTATTTGACAGTCTCAGGTTGAAGGTTACCTACCTGCTTTTCAATTAAATGGATGAGACAGACTTTTTAAAGTTGGTTCCTATTGAGAGTAGTACGTGGCTTAAACAGACACTCTTTTACACAATTTTCAGCATATAAATAAATACCAGTTACATAGCTATATGCCCTGGCTCTTTAAAGAGAGAATCACAAGGTTTGAAGGTTGTTTTTGCAGCTCTTCGCAAAGTAGTTTCTTCAATGACTGAAAAAGTTTATTCTCTTGAGTAACAGCTAAACAGAGAAAGTAAATGTTGAGTCGGATGCAGCACTGTGTTTAAAATTTTACTTGGACAACACAGCAATCACACTAGCAAGTTTTAGGAAGACAGCCTAATAGCACAGTATCTTGTGAAATACATACTTCGAACAGAGAATGAATAGATCTCTAGGGCTCAGTCCTGTCTTCAGTTGCACCACGCAACTCCAGAGAATCACATAGATGGAGTGGATAGTACCTGTGTTGTGTGTAAGAGAAGGTGTGACAGGGCACTCTACTCAGTGCAGGTGGCACCCCTTCCTGACCGTTCTGGGGATTAGCTCTGCACAGTCAACATCCCCTCCTGTGGCTGCACTCCACTATGCTCTGGCTCGTTCACCATCTGTGGCCCTTCTCTTGTTCCAGGAACTGCTGTCTCCTCTTCATGACTCAGCCCTCCAGCCAGCTTCCTCAGCATGTATTCCCCCCTCCAGGCACTAAAGCCCTTCCACATGACTGGTCTCAGGCAGCCTTCTCCAGCTTCCCCACAGGCCAATAGGGGAACTCAGACACACCCTCTACTCCAGGTTCCACTCTAAGGACTCTGTACCTTGCAACTCTCTGTTGCCAGCTTCCTGGCTCTATAAGGCCAACCCAGCTCCTCCCCCAGTTGGACTTCATCAGCAAATTAGGCTTTAGCATGCCATGGCTTTCCTCCAGGTGCAGCCTATAGATTAACTGGGCTCATTCACCCCTTCATGCTTTGTGTGGGGTGATCATCCCATTGCAGAGGGGAACAAAGATAGGCTAGAGGCACAGGGGAAGAAGTATATAATGTGTATAAACATTAGAGAACACTCTCCTACAAAACCTGAAAATTAACCTTCTCCACCTTCCTCTTCCGTCCGCAAATAGCTGTGAAGCCCACTGGCAAAGTGTGTCATCCCCTTCTAGTATCCCTTGAGAGAAGAGCCGCCTATTAGTGCTGCAGCTCAAGTGGTACAGGCCTGTGCTCTGTATTTAAAGGTCCAAACCATGCTGATCACCCAAATTAGGTGTCATTATAGGTCCATGTGATAGCATTTGTTTTTTCAATTTACTTTTTTTTTTAAATGAGGAAGTTACATAGAAAAACTGCATTTTAAAGATTGCACAATAAACTCAAAAGTTAAGAAATGCCCAAACTGAGCTGGCCTGTATGATTTTAATTCAGGCCCCTTGTGTGCCTGCATTATGGTACAGTATTCAATTACATAATTTTATACTGTTTTCTCCAGACCTTATTCAGGGCACAGGATGGATGGTGCTTTGGGGATGAATCCGTGAAAGAGGCTGTTGGCTTTAGGACCCCACCTCATTTGCTGCAGAAGTTGGAAGGTGTGTAGTGAATGAGGCCATGAATGACAGGAAGAGAAAGGACAGTCTCATAGTTAAGGAAGAGAAGGACACCTTGAAAGATTGGAATCTGCCACTAAGTTCCTATGATGTTATTCAAATCAAACTTCTCCCTGTTACCAGTTTTACCAACAAGGGTTTGAATTTACTCAGTAATTCAAATAGACCTCAGATCAATTAGATTGAGTGAGTTTTATTAGACAATTAGTTAATTAGACAAAGCATAGCAGAAAGAGATAGACATTACCACAAACTGTGAGAACCTATGCCTACAACAACATGACAACTAGCTTAAGTTGTGTGGGTATAAAAATGTGAGTTTGAAAGCCAAATTCAGAACCAATCTGTTTACCATTTCATTCTATTATTTTCTTTTTCACAGATGTTTTATTTTCCCCCATAAATTTCCAGTATATTTGAACATCTGATTATCTCCATCTTTTTGGAAAGCATATTAAGTTCTGCTGACCTAAGCATCTGTTACTTGTTGTTAATACATCACTAAAAATAATAGCCCTTAACAAGTCTTCTAAAGATTGTCAGGTCTTTTCTGGTAATTCTTAGCAAACTATTTTCTCCTTAGCATGTCTCCAAAAGTACTTTGGGAGTTTGGTTCATAGGCAAGCTCCAGGCCTTACAAAAGTCTATTTCATTCATCAGCACAACAACTGGCCACTAACTGTGAGTTCCTCAATTTTGGCCGTCCACCGTAAGACATCTGGGACCAGAGCTGCAGAAGTGCTGAGTACTCGCATCTGCAACTGGAGCTGTGATTTGAACCTATAAAATGCTAAGTACTGTGGAAAATCAGTTCCTAGCTGCCTCAGTTCATCATCTGCTCAGTATTGTCAAGATCAAATCATTAATGTTTGTGAAGCACCCACACTATGGTGAGAGTACCGCAGAAGTGCACAGGAGGAAATTAATACTTCGGTATTCAGTGCAAGATTTGGATGGTGTGTATTAAATGGATCTGGGGTCATATATTGAGTATGATGGATAAAAGGAAATACTGAATAGCAGCTCATTCACCCATTCACAGAATGAGGCAAGGGTCCTGCAGAAAAAAAACCAGTAAGTGTCAAATAATTAAAGCCTGAATAATAATGTGTACACACAGGGGGACGAATTAGGGTTTCACAGGCAACCTTAATTCTGGTATTTCCTACTTTTGAGTGCTCGACTTTGCAACGTTAATGTTCTTTTAATAGTTTGCTGTTATGAAATTTGCTACAGGCACAGATTTGGGATACTACTACTCATATGGTGAACTATATTTAATTATGCTAAATCATCCCAAATAAACCAATCCAAAAGTATGTTTCACCTAATGCTTTTTCTAGAGCAGATTCATCCTTAGTATAAATAAACTGACTCCAGTGGAGGTTCAACAGTTATAGATTTGGCCCCGTCTTTCTATTCACTTCAGTAGACTTTGCAGTTCCCTGTTCAGGTTAGGTGCATTGCTAGGAAAAAACAGTGATAATATCTGAAGAAGATAATTTTCACATTTCCAAAGTTGATTTCTTCTTCGAGTGCTTGTTCACGTCGATTCCATTTTAGGTGTGCATGTGCCCACGTGCACGGCTGTCGGAGATTTCTGCCTTAGGGGGATCCATGGGGCCGGTTGTGGCGCCCTCTGGAGTGGTGCTCCCATGCGGTGGTATATCAGGCGCCACCGGCCCTGTCAGTTCCTGCTTACCGCCCGTGACGGTTGGTTGGAGCACCTTGTCTTGCATTGCAAGAACAGCTGCGGTTTATCCATTGACTTGCTAGTTGTGGTTGTACATATCGTTTCAGTTAGATAGCTAGCTGATAGTGTTAGTCAGTCAAGAGAGTCCCCCACTGGGGCTTTGCCCCGAGTGGGGCATGCCCTGCTGACCCAGCTTTAAGCCATGTGCGTTATGCAGCAGGCCGATGCTGATCCACACGATAGCTGCCTTAAGTGTCTAGGAGAAGCCATCGCAAGGACAGGTACCGCATCTGTCAGAACTTTCGCCCGCGGACGCAGAAAGAGCAGGATATCCGCTTGAGGGCATTATTGATGGACTCTGCTCTGTGTCTGGCGTCGGAACCCTCCACCGCCGCACCGACGCCCAGCACTTTGGCCTCGGCGTGCAGCGCATCACTGGTGCCGGACCCAGCCCGGCACTGATCCGTCTCGCCAGTGCCGAAGAAGAAGCTGAAGTAACAAAGCCCCTCGGCACCGAAGGACAGAGCAGCATTGGGCAAAGGACCTCTGTCAGGCCATGCGCCCACTACGGGGAGTCAAGGGGGTACCACAGAAGTCAGACCCACCAGCCCTGCCAAGGACCCACCCCGGGCAGTGGCAAGGGTTCCCACCATGTGATGGGAAGCCCAAAGTGGTCTCGGCAGCCAAGGAGAATCTGGGATCTGAGAATCAAGCTGCATTCTTTCCTTTTCACTGCTTGTCACCAGTAATAGTGACTCTGAAGGTCCAAATTAAGCTTTCAGTTATACCTGTGCAACACAATTAGGCCTCCTGCAGTTGCCCTAGTGTAACTACTGAGGGCTTACCTGGAAGACACTGGGATTGCACAGATGCGTCTGAGGGTAGGTGCACAGGGTGAAAGAAGGCAGGAAGTAGGCACAGATTGTGTGAAAAGATGGGTTTAAATGCAATCATCATCAGGTTAATTAGGCACTTGGCTACATGCCACCCTGACAGTCCACCGTGCTCCTCCTGAAATAATTGACAAAACTCCACTCACTTCAATGGGAACAGCATCAGGCCTTTAATGCCTTGGCCTTGTTACTGGGCAGGAGTAACTTGGGATGTGTCTACACTGCAGTGTAAACCCAGGGTTAGCGGGACTTGAGTCTGTGGATCCTGGGTTTGCAAGTTTGAGCATCCACACTACATATTGACATTACCACAATATCTGGACCTGTCCATGCTGCAGTACACAGATCTGAGTCAAACCATCTTATCCCAGGTTTCCTAGCACCCTCTCCCAGCTGTTCTAGCTATTGGTTTGTGGTGCAACATGGGAAAACTTGACTGTCCACCCCACGTTACAGGAACTTGTTGCAGCCTGCCAAGTTATGAAACCATAATCTGTCTTAGAGGGCCTGGCCAAAGAAGGTTTAATTACATTCTCAGCAAGTGCAGAATGTTGACTGCCTGTGCACTTGTAGACCGAAATCCTGCTAGCACTGTTTACAGACACATTTGGATTCCTGACATCAGTGCTGTCTGCGTTATTGTGGCTCCCTGTGTTCTTCATAATTTTTGTGAAGCCATTTCCACCTGAATGGAGCTGTGACGGTGCTGGACTGGTGAACCAGTATGCTCAGGCAGGAAGTGCACCTATCACAGCTGGGACAGGATGCACCTGGGCAACACAGATCAGGGATGCTCTGTCTATGGGCTTGCATGGGCCAATGGAAGAGGGAGAATAGTATGTTTGTGAATGTGCTTTACAGTAAATGAAGTACTGACACATCACACAATGAAAAGCACGTGTGTTGCCATGCATTGTAGTTATGAATGACTTGACTACTTATGAAATGGGGGCAGGGGCAAGTGGCAAGAACTGGAGTTACAGTATGACTTGACATACAGAAATATATTGAGAAATAGTGTTTGCATGCCACTTCCCAGTTGTCCCTATGTTCCTCCTCCAGAAACTGCAAGCCTCTCTTCACATGCTGAAATTCTGTCCTCTTGCTCTGTAGGCTGTCTGTTTCTTTCCACTTGCCACGAACCCTTCTCCCTCTTGCACCGCACCAGTTTGTTGGTCCTGTTCAAAATGTTTACCATAAGTTCATCACAGAAATGCTTCCACTTGGACCATCCTGTGACAGTTTTGCAGCCCGGGCCACACTGCAGTGGGCCTAGTGGAAGGACTAGCAGAAGTCAAAGGATCATCAGAGCTCAAAGGGCCCAAAAACAGACATCAGAGAGTGCATTATTGTTTCAGGGCTTCCCAACAGGTTCAGGGCACCTCTTGGCAAAAGTGCTGTGTGCAATCTCAAGGCCAAGAAATGCTTTGTAAAACTGAGCTTCCGTGTATTCTGAGAGGAACACCTCAGCTCCCAGAAGCTCCTTGGACAAAACTCAGTTAATCACAATGAAAAGGCCGCACAGAGAATGGGAAGTTACAACTTTTTGGTTTTTAAATTGCAGAGATCCTTGGCTTTCTGGGGAACAGGGAAGCTGCAATTACTACACAAGCCTTCTCTATACTTTCAGCCATTCTGGAGAACATAACCATCTTAGGTTTCAGAGTAGCAGCCGTGTTAGTCTGTATCCGGAAAAATAACAGGAGTACTTGCGGCACCTTAGAGACTAATCAATTTATTAGAGCATAAGCTTTAGTGGGCTACAGCTCACTTCATCGGATGCATAGAATGGAACATATAGTAAGAAGATATATCTATATATACACATACAGATAAGTTGGAAGTTGCCATACAAACTGTGAGAGGCTAATTAGTTAAGATGAGCTATTATCAGCAGGAGAAAAAAACTTTTGCAGTGATAATCAAGATGGCCCATTTAGACAGTTGACAAGAAGGTGTGAGGATACTTAGCTTAGGGAAATAGATTCAATATGGGTAATGACCCAGCCACTTGCAGTCTCTATTCAAACCCAAGTTAATGCTATCTAGTTTGCATATTAATTCAAGCTTAGCAGTTTCTCATTAGAGTCTGTTTTTGAAGCTTTTCTGTTGCAAAATTGCCTTAGCCCTGCTGCACCGCTGACTTGGAGTCACCGGAGGTAAGCCTGTGCCCCAACCTCCTGCCTCAGCCCTGAGCCCCCCCAGCAAACCCGGGGCCCCCTCCTGCACCCCAAACCCTCATCCTTGGCCCCACCCCAGTGCCTGCACCCCGACAGAGCCCACAGCCCCCTGCACCCCAACCCTCTGCCCCAGGCCCGAGACCCCTCCCACACCCTGAACCCCTCTGACTTACCCCCCAGTCACCCCCTGCACACCAACTCCCTGCCTCAACCTGCAGCCCCCCTCCCTCACCCTGAACCCCTCATCTCCAGCCCCACCCCAGAGCCCTCAGCCCCTCCTGCACCAGCCCAGAGCCCCCTCCCACACCCTGAAGACCTCTGCCCTGCCCCCCCCAACCTGGAGCCCCCTCCTTCACCGCAAACCCTTCATCCCCGGCCCCACCCCAGCGCCCACATCCCCAGCTGGAGACCTCACCCCCTCCCACACCTCAACCCCCTACCCCAGCCCAGTGAAAGTGAGTCAGGGTGGGGGAGAGCAAGCCACCGAGGGAGGGGCAATGTAGTGACTGGGGGGCAGGCCTCGGGGAAGGGGTGGGCAAAGGGGCGTGGCCTTGAGAAGGGGCAGGGCTAGGGTGTTCGGTTTTGTGCGATTAGAAAGTTGCCAGTCCTAGTACACACTAGATTGGAATTTACGTGAACAAGCACTCGAAGAACCAGTGTTTCTCAACCTTGTTCAGATGGGTGACCTTTATTCAAAAATGAAAATTTGTACGACACACTTACATTTACTATGAGAAGAAACTGTATCACGGATTAAAATAAATCTATGTAATAGAACTTTCTACATTTGACCTAACCAACATGACAGTTTGGCTACTCTGGAGATATCCTAGAAATTGTATTCTCTTTGCTTTAGAATAATAAAATTCCCAAAGTCTTGTGATCCCACCGATTGCCCTTCATGAGCCACCAGGGGTTGCAAATCTTAGGTTGAAACATTAGTGTAAACAGACAGATGTCTATTCTGAATTCTGAACACTTTAATCCACATTTTGGAGGCAGTTTACGATCAACCCTAGAGTATGTAAGTTCTGACAAAGACAAAATAATGAATATTTGATGGCATTCCATTAATTATTTATCTTATTTCCATGATGCATGTGTCTTGGGTTCATAATATTTTAATACTCTATGTCATTTTTATGGTTCATCTTTTGAACCCCCATTCTGGTGTGTTCTGTTTAGCTATCATCAAAGACAAAATTGCTACCTTCATCTCCAGTTCTTTTAGACCAAAATCATATTTACTTGTGAAGGTTCATTTGACATTACATGTGCCTTTAAACTATTTTTCTTACTAAGATGAAAATATTTTTTTTTAAAAATGGTCAGATTTCAGGAAAATGGAATTGTTGCCATCAAATTAATTTTACTGGTGAATTTAGGATTAAATCAATTTGGTTTTCAAAATTACAGATGGATATTGTTGCATGCTACCCAACAAATTTATACATTGCTCTCACTACTTGTCACAATCAACTGTTTCTATTGCATTGTAACACCTTATTGACAATTATAATTTTTCAGGCATCAAATACAAACATCCTCAGCCTTTGCAAATATATATCCACACATTCAGTTTTTACTTACCTCTGCAACCCAAATGACATTAGTGGCAATGGTACAGATGAGGACAGAATTTGGCATCAGATGCTATAAATAGAGACAAATTAAATTAGAATTAAAGGAACACCTTCTACTTGAAATTTTATTCATAAAGAAAGTAAAAAATAATTTTAGACTTTGTACTAGCTTGAATGCCCCAGCCAATTTTGTTTTACAGCTGCATATTAATATTTGTCAATTTTGTGCTTAAGAGTAGCCAATTGTACTTCTGGAGCAGTGTGGGTTTTTTTTTTTGCTTATTTGCTACATTGCAATTTTGTCTCAGACAGGATATTTGTTTTAGGACAATGCAACCTAGATGGAGCTACTAAAAAGGGTGCATAATTGGTTGGAAAACCGTTCCCAAAGAATAGTTATCAGTGGTTCACAGTCAAGCTGGAAGAGCATATTGAGTGGGGTCCCGCAGGGATCAGCTCTGGGTCTGATTCTGTTCAATATCTTCATCAATGATTTAGATAATGGCATAGAGAGTACACTTATCAAGTTTTCAGATGATACAAAGCTGGAAGGGGTTGCAAGTGCTTTGGAGGATAGGATTAAAATTAGGGCTGGCAAGCGACTAAAAAAATAATTAGTTGCACTGTTAAACTATAATAGAATACCATTTATTTAAATATTTTGGATGATTTCTACATTTTGAAATATACTGATTTCAATTACAACACAGAACAAGTCAACAGGGCTCACTTTATGTTTATTTTTGATTACAAGTATTTGCACTGTAAAACAAAATATAGTGTTTTTCAATTCACCTCATACAAGTACTGTAGTGCAATCTCTTTATCATGAAAATTGAACTTACAAATGTAGAATTATGTAAAAAACCTGCATTCAAAAATAAAAAACAGTGAAAAACTTTAGAGCCTACAAGTCCATTCAGTCCTACTTCTTGGTCAGCCAATCACTCAGACAAACAAGGTTGATTACAATTTGCAGGAGATAATGCTGCCCGCTTCTTGTTTACAAATGTCACCTGAAAGTGAGAACAGGCGTTCGCATGGCACTGTTGTAGCCCACATCGCAAGATCTTTACGTGCCACATGCACTAAAGATTTGTATGTCCCTTCATGCTTCAACCACCATTCCAGAGGACATGTATCCATGCTGATGATGGATTCTGCTCAATAATGATCCAAAGCAGTACAGACCAACCCATGTTCACTTTCATCATCTGAGTCAGATGCCAGCAGCAGAAGGTTGATTTTCTTTTTCAGTGGTTCGGATTCTGTAGTTTCCACATCTGAGTGTTGCTCTTTTAAGACTTCTGAAAGCATGCTCCATACCTCATCCCTCTCAGATTTTGGAAGGCACTTCAGATTCTTAAACCTTGGGTCAAGTGCTGTAGCTATCTTTAGAAATCTCACATTGGTGCCTTCTTTGCATTTTGTCAGATCTGCAGTGAAAGTGTTCTTAAAACAAACATGTGCTGGGTCATCATCTGAGACTGCTATAACATGAAATATATGGCAGAATGCGGGTAAAACAGAACAGGAGACATACAATTCTCCCACAAGGAGTTCAGTCAGAAATTTAATTAATGCATTATGTTTTTAACGAGCATCATCAGCATGGAAGCATGTCGTCTGGTATGGTGGCCAAAGCATAAAGGGACATATGAATATTTAGCACATCTGGCACATAAATAGCTTGCAACGCCGGCTACAGAAGTGCCATACAAATACCTGTTCTCAATTTCAGATGACATTGTAAATAAGCCGGCAGCATTATCTCCCGTAAATGTAAACAAACTTGTTTGTCTTAATGATTGGCAGAATAAGGAGTAGGACTGAGTGGACTTGTAGGGTCTAAAGTTTTACATTGTTTTGTTTTTGAGTGCAGCTATGCAACAAAAAAATCTACATTTGTAAACTGCACTTTCATGATAAAGAGACTGCATTACGGTACTTGTATGAAGTGAATGGAAAAATATATTTCTTTTATCATTTTTACAGTGCAAATATTTGTAATAAAAATATAATATAGCACTTTGTATTGTGTTGTAATTGAAATCAATATATTCGAAAATTTGGAAAAACATCTAAAAATATTTAATAAATTTCAATTGGTATTCTATTGTTTAGCAGTGCGATTAAAAATGCGATTAAATCGTGATTTTTTTTAATCGCGATAATTTTTGTGAGTTAACTGCAATTAATCGAGAGCCCTAATTAAAATTCAAAATTATCTGGACAAACTGGAGAAATGGTATGAAATTCAATGACAAATGCAAAGTACTCCACTTAGGAAGGAACAATCAATTGCATACATACAAAATGGGAAATGACTGCCTAGGAAAGAGTACTGCAAAAAGGGATTTGGAGGACATAGTGGATCGCAAGCTAAATATGAGTCAACAGTGTAACACTCTTGAAAAGAAGAAAAAAAAGCAGCAAACATTCTTCTGGGCTGTATTAGCAAGAGTATTATAAGCAAGACACAAGAAGTAATTCTTCCGCTCTACTAAGCGCTAATTAGGCTTCAACTGGAGTATTGTGTCCAGTTCTGGGTGCCCGTTTCAGGAAAGATGTGGACAAACTGGAGAAAGTCCAGAGAAGAGCAACAAAAATGATTAAAGATATAGAAAACATGACCTATGAGGGAAGATTAAACAAACGTAATTTTTTCAGTTTGGAGAAGACTGACAGGGAACCTGATAAGTTTTCAAGTACATAGAAGGTTGTTACAAGGAGGAGGGAGAAAAATTGTTCGCAACCTCTGAGGACGGACAAGAAGCAACGGGCTTAAGTTGCAGCAAAAGCGGTTTAGGTTGGACATTAGAAAAAACTGTCAGGGTAGTTAAGTTCTTGAATACATTGCCGAGGGAGGTTGTGGAATCTCCATCACTGGAACTTAAGAGCAGGTTAGATAAACACCTGTCACAGATGGTCTAGATAATACTTAGTCTTGCCATGAGTGCAGGGGACTGGACTCCATGACCTCTTGAGGTCCCTTCCAGTCCTACGATTCTATGATAACTCTGTCCTCATCCAGCAGGACAGTGATGGAAGAGTCATCAAGTTGTCCTAGATACAATGGACTCATGACCTGCTTTTACTACACAAGTGTGGCTGCAACTATCAAAGCATGTAATAACATTCCTAAAGTGCAGTTTTTGACTTCCAAAAATGCCAAACCAAATAAGACTTGGACTTTTTCTGAAAAGGCAATATTGTGGTGAGACAGTTGGGAGAAATCAAGGTAGTGCAAGTGGACTATTGAGGCGTAACAAGCAAACTTGTTTTACCAGTATTTGACATGAAGAATTTCCTTTCAGTTTCACTGTTAAAATATATATTTTTGTCAACTGGTGCTGGAGATAAAGCATAAAAATAAAATAGTACAATGCAATTTTTATACTTTTACTGTATCAAGTAGGATCCTTTTCTCCTTTCCCTCCCCTTTTTTTGGGCGTGTGTGTGTGTGTGTGTGTTTGGGGGTGATGAGAGATTATATGAAGGTTTTTTTCCCCCTCAAAGAGCATTTCAATTAACAGTTGACTGCTAGTTTCCATTTCCTGCTGAATAATCTCATGGGTTTACTTGTCATATTAATATCTTAGAAAACATGGTATAGTTAACACACAGGACTGGGCAAGTCTCTTAACCTCACTGCGCTTCAGTTCCGCCCTTCCTCCCCAGTCAAATGGAGACTTACACTGACCAACTTAAAAGGGCTCTTGAAAGGCTAATTGCATTATCGTATTTGTATAATGCTTTGAAATCAAAGTGAGAGCCCTACAGAGATGCAAACAAAGCATTGCTGAACAAGAAAAAGCTAGAAACAAGTTCAAGTGACACTATATAAAAATGTTGCTTGTAGTTCTGTGAAGAGAAGAGCTCCTGAACTATAAAGCCACCATCAAGAACTCTCAGCTATTGTCATGTAATAAATTCCATAGTGACAAGCTGTTTAGTGCAAGTAGAAATATTATGGTCATATTTTCAGTTCCCCCCCAAAAAAATCAATATTGTCAGAAAAGGTAACAAGTAATGATCTGCCCCAGAAATAGGGTTGTAAATTTCTAACACACAAGTACTTTTTAAAAAAAAATGACATAATTCAGATGAGATATTTAAGTGTCCTTGAAAGTTAGGATAAACAATAGTTGCTTATATGCTAAACAGGAAAAAGAATGTTGTGCATTGATACAAACAGAAGAAAGAAATCTGTTAGACCATTAGAATTCAAATATGAAGGGAGAATGCAACCTGATCATAGAATGGAGTGTAAATCACTCACAAAATAATGCCATTGATTTCACACCACTGCTGTTTTCATCCTACTATTTCATTAGGCTGCAATGACATCATCACAATGATAACCTTATATGGCAATGTCAGGACATCATCCCATGTTTTGTGTGGTTTTCCATGTCTCCATTTTATAATATGTCCTCCTTGACTTATTTTTTATTGCTGGAGTATGTATAATTGGGGGTGAGCAGGAATAAGGGAAGGTGTTTCTTCTACCCTCCCCTATATACCGGCAGCTGGTAAGGACAAAATGATTCCAATAATTCCTGTCCATTTGCTCAGCACTCCCAGCAGCTGCCTCAAGTCCGGTACTACAGATACTATTTTTCTGACAAATATCCTATTAGCCTAAATCAGACCTAAGCACTATACTGGTCACTTTCATCCTGGGCAGGTACACTGATTAAAAGGCTATGAAACAGATTCACGTTCACATTCAACTGACAACGCATTTTTACTTAGACCATCTAGAAAAAGCTTCATTTTTTTTATTACAATGACAGCACATTTAATCTTCACAGCCATGAAATTTTGAGTGAAGCAATCTGACAGCAAGCAGTAACTAAAAGCCATGGTTTCCATGCAAATAGAATGTGAAAACTATGGCAACCAGCTATAGTACAGTTTCATTATCCCATTATAAAAGACACACACATCAACTACAGTTTGTACATTTTTCTTATTTATTCAAAACTAGGGGATAACAAAATGAGGGTTAAAATTTACGCCACCTTTTTTACATAAACAAATGCTTAACAATCTATCAAAGAGATTCGCTTCACAAGCCTCTCTGTCCAAAAACACACACACAAATTAGTATTTTATACACAAATGTTTATTTCTCAAATAAACATCCCCTTTAAACACAAGGAATGAAATCTAAATCTTCATAAAGATGAATCCAAAATGAAATCCCTCCAGTACATTGTGTAATCACACTGTGTTCTTGGTCACTACTGGCTTTAACTGTTTAACATAAAAATAGGACAGATTATTTAAAAATCATGCTAATGGATTTCTAGCTCCTCCTCTGACCAGCTCTAGACTGATCTGCAACGTTTTAAAATTTTACATCACCAAATTCGAAGCAAGTTTAAGTGTGGAACAGCTGTGCATTAAACACAAATGACTGAACAATAAGATTATAAGATGTAATCAAGTTCATAACGAATGTAGGTGTTCTTTTCATCATTGTAGATTCTTGGATAATGTGCTATCAGGGCATCCTGTGAGCCAATATAGATTGAATTATAAATCTTCCAATACACATCTCTGACTTTCCTGGCAGGGTGAAACAAACCCTAGGAAAATAAAACAAAATATAAAATAAAGAAGCCATGTACATTACAGACTTGGTATTTGGGCTATGCATAATAGTAAAAATAAAACAAAAAACTTAAGCAATTATTTTAAATCGAGTTTAGTTATTAAAATAAATGCCAACTAAAAGTCTGAGCTGAGAAAACACAGTGAACTCTCTCCTGTTACTGCTATTCTTGTTTAACTTTCTAATGAAGATAAAACAATGATTTGTCATTACTTCATATACAAAGGAAATATTCAAATTTAGGAGTTCTGCACCCTTTAAGTCTCATCTGTTCTTCAGGGTGAATTCCACTGTATGAGTTTCTGGTTGTTTTGCTTGGGCTCTTCACCTTTCTAAAAAGAGCAAAACAACCAGAAACTCATACAGTGGAATTCACCCTGAAGAACAGATGAAGTGCTAGCACTGAACGGGACATCGGCAGGAGACCCAAGTTCCGTTCCTGGCTGTGCTAACTTGCGGTGTCCCAGAGGAAGTCACATCACCTCTCTGTGCCTCAGTTTCCTCATGTGTGAAGTGGGGATAATGCTACTCAGTTTCTCCTTTGTACAGCACAGAGATGAACGCATGGAGGTGCTATACAAGAGTTAAGTTTTTATTATTATCCCCCTCACTGCAGAACAGGTAGAATTTTAAGGCTCTAGGGAAATACTAATCTATTGCTTAGTAGTTTAAGTGAGGAAAATACAAATTAAGAATATAAAACAGACTAGGCAGAGATGTCCCCTTTCGCTTTCTTTCCTTTTCCCTACTCCCTTATTCCTACTAACTCCTCACCCTACCATCTTAAAGAGCAAAACAAAACACCAGACATGCAACTAAAGAAGCAGAGTCAGTTCCTTGCTGTATTCAGTTCCCTATATGTTATATCCTCATCCCCTGCCTTTCATCTGTTTTGTCTTTTAGACTGCAAATCCCACAGGACAAGGAGTATCTATTGTCTGTGACAGTATAGCAATGGGGCTTTTGGGTACTACCATAACATAAATGTTCACTAATAAACAACATTCAAACCCAATGCTGAGAGAATATTTCCTATCTTACAGTATAGTTTTCCAGTGCTTTGAGCTATCTGGTTTTAATTGTCTTGAGGGATGAACAGACTACACGCTAACACTAATCGCTATCAGTTTGTTTCCTGAGATTTAACCTAAATTCAATTTAATTTCATTCACTATTTTCTCTTACACACCCCCACTGTTCCTCTCAGCCCTTCGTATTTACCTTCAAGGATCTGCAGATGGTTATACCCTCACAAGTTAGTCAAACTAAACTCATTTTTCCCTTCATCAGCCTCATCTTTCATTCCCCACACGCTTTTCTGCAGCCCCATGATTACTTTCGTTTCACTTCTCTAAAGTCCCTAAATATTGTTACCAGAAATATGTAAACAAAGTGTGCAGAACTTAATACAATATTTCAAATACAGTTTGAATCACAAAGTAATATACTATTACTCTCCCACCTCTGTGGCGTATGGCAACATTACACTGCAAACACCAAAGCTGATGTCCATTATCATCCTTAACACACTTTTGGGATTTCTGCTTTCCAGAAGTCTCCTCCTTGTTGAGTATCAAGGTTTGACAAATTACTTTCCCTGCCGCCCCAACGTAAGTAAGCATACCTGTAAACAATACTGCAGCATTCTACACGGTCCAATGGCAACTCTTAGGCCCTCCAGTGCTCCCATAACTGCCTGAATGACGTGAGGAGATGTCTCAAACACATTGGGCCACACATAATTTAACAAGTGATTCAGAGAATCCTCACAGCCAAATCCATATACTCCAAGAGACATATGCTGCACCACAGCACTGGCTGTTTGTCTGTGTACAAGGTCTCTGCAAAGAAAACATAACCTGTTTATTTAACAAGTTCACTTGCAAACAAAACTTTCTGTTGGAAATCATAATAATTAGGGCCCTACCAAATTCATGGCCATGAAAAACGCGTCACGGACCGTGAAATATGGTGCCACCCCCATGACATTTGGTCTTTTGTGTGCGTTTACCCTATACTATACAGATTTCATGGGGGAGACCAGTGTTTCAAAAATTGGGGGTGTTGACCCAAGGGAGTTTGGGGGGTGTGTGTGTGTGTGTGTGAGACAAATTTATTTTAGGGGGGTTGCAGTATTGCCACCCTTACTTCTATGCTGCCTTAGAGCTGGGCAGCTGGAGAGCGGCGGCTGCTGGCCGGGAGCCCAGCTCTGAAGACAGCACCGCCACCACCAGCAGTGCCGAAGTAAAAGTACTGCAACCCCCTTACAATAACCTTGTGGACCCCCCCCCACAAACTCCTTTTTGGGTCAGGACTCCGATAATTACAGCACCTTGACATTTCAGCCATTTAAATCTGAAATCATGAAATTTACCGTTTTTAAAATCCTGTGGTCGTGAACTTGACCAAAAAGGACTGAATTTGGTAGGGCCCTAATAATAATGCTTTTCTGACACAAAGAATGCTAAAAAGTTGATGATACTCTTCTATTCTTCCTTGCAAACAGCATGGGGCAGAGAAATTACACTTCAAATCAGCTAATAAAAAATCATCTAACAGTTTCATAGGAGAAATTACTATCATTTAACACTGCTCAGTAGTCTAGAAAAATAACTAATTAAAAGTTGTCCTAATATGGTAAATCCTGGGTCATTCTGTAATTATCTCATTTTGCAAACTTTTAGTCTTCAATGGTATTACTAAAAAAGGAATGTATAGTTGTTTGGAACACAGAGAAAGTTGGCTTGAATTACATCAAGCTAAAATATATATGTTATTCTATTAATGTTTTTGAGGAAGCAATCATCTCCATGTACATTTTTCTGCTACTGAGGAACCAGGTATGGGAGGAAAGCGTGTTTAATGTAACAAGAAGAACTTGAATGTGACAACAAATATCCTAAAGTGATAAATTACTGACCTGTCCATTAAAGCGTCTTCAAGCAGTGGTGTAACAGCATAAATGTAATCTTTTCCCATCTCTCCAATGTATTCAAACAGAAAAGAAAGAGATTTTAATACACCATTCTGGACATTCAGTTCTGGAACTCTGTATTCATTCATCAGAGCAGGCAGTACTGTGAAAGGTGAGCATGTTTCAGCTACAATAGCAATTGCTACTGTAGTACATACTCTGTTCTGTCTTTCCTGTACTTTCAGGTTATTTAGCAGTGTAGCCAGCACATCATGGGGTCTGGAAGAGACAAAATGCAGGAGTTTGTCAGTGAAAAGATGTAAATATGTACTAAGTTACTTTTACTGTCAAAAACCAGTCAGTCAATAATAGACTGTATCTCAGAGACAAACAGTTGATTTGGAACTAGCAGAAGGCAGCAAGTTGTGCAATAGCTGTGTGATCTTTTCATGACCCTCATCCATCCTTCACCACTTGGAACTCAGTTGTTTATCTTGCCTCAAATTAGCTAGTACACTCTTTGGAGTAAGAATTTTCTGTTACTAGAGCCCTGATCCTGCAAACATTTATGCTCTTGCAGAAAATTACACACATGCTAAGTGTTAGCTGGATTAGGGTGTATATTCATACAGTGCTTGTATGATGTGGTCCCAATTTTAGGGCTTCTAGATACCTTGTATCTGTTTTTGAACAGATTGCTTATTTGGACGTCTGACCATTTGCTAAGAATATGTAGACTAATATACAGAATTAAGCTTCACGCTACACTCTGACAAGACTATAAATTGGTAATACAAATTAACAGCAAAAATTATTTCTTTGGTGAAGTTCTTTATTACAGAAAACACTAACGGAAGAGACTTGTGGAACCACAATCTCAAGAGCAAGATTGTATGAAAGGACCCAGGAAGCACCTGAATGTACCATTTACTCCAATTTTTCACTCAGAAAAATAAACAAACCTATAAAATTAGAACCATTCTAGTACAAGCATTGGAAAAAGATGGCTATAACTTAACTTTATCTTTCTACGAACATAAAAATGTACTTTGATCTTGTCTGCCCTACGAAGCTAGGGTACATCTACACTAGAAACCCTACAGTGGCACAGCTTTAGCGCTGTAGTGTAGACGCTTAATACAGCGATGCAAGGGGATGGAGAGGTGGTAGCTAGGTTAATGGAAAAATTATACCATCAACCTAGCGGTGTCTACACTAGAGCTTAAATTGCCTAATTAATCACATAGGGCAGGAAATTTTACACAGCCCTGAGCGATGTACTTAATGTTGTAATGTAGACCAACCCCATGTCTATTAAAACGGCATATGTTACTGAAGTGTAACGGATTGTAGTTTGCCTCCTACAAAGTGAATAAAATGAAGTACAAAAAAACCTATTGTACACAACAATTTGGCTGAAAATTTTAAAAACAAAAGAAATTCATTGTTCTTTTTTTTCAAGAAAACCCACAATCACCACTGTTCTAAGAAAGGGCCTACACATGCTGATCAGTATCAAGACAACATACTTACCCAATAGCTTTTGCAATATAACCAAAAGTATTTACTGTGGCTCGTCGGATAGCTTTCTTGTGAGCTTTTAACAACTCCAGCAGTTCAAAGCAGATCCTCATCCATTCCCTTGCAGAAACATATTCTGCTCCCCTGGATAAGAAAGGGAATGCAGGTATTTTAGTAAAGTCACACCTTTTTAAAGCAAAAAACAGATTACAGGATGTACACCTATGCTACTAACACAGGAACACAGGCTCACCTTCTCTCTTTTTAAACAGTTAATGGATAGCTATGTGAATTTTTGTTACAAGAGTACACAACCACATAGGGAATTAAGCTTCATTCTATGGTCTGTATCAAGTATATGTAAACTGACAAACCAATTAAAGACTAACAGTAGCAAATAATATAATTTAAATAGTATATGAGACTGCAAATGTATACCTGATCAGTCATACTTTGTACCTACATATTTCATTTTATTAATCATGAAGACCTGTTAATATGAACAATCTTTGTAATAAAGCAGGGGTGGCCAACCTACGGCTCCGGAGCCACATGTGCTCTTCAGAAGTTAATACGCGGCTCCTCGTCTAGGCACCGACTCCGGGGCTGGAGCTGCAGGCGCCAACTTTCCCAGTGTGCCGGGGGGTGCTCACTGCTCAACCCCAAGTTCTGCCACAGGCCCTGCCCCCACTCCACCCCTTCCTGCTCCCGAGCCTGCCATGCCCTCACTCCTCTCCCCTGCCCCCCTACACGCCATGAACCAGCTGATCACGAGATGCGGGGAGGGACTGATTGGCGGGGCTGCTGATGGGCGGGAGGTGCTGGGAGCGGGGTGTGTGTGTGGGGGGGGGGGGGCTGATGGGGGGCTGCTGACTTATTACTGTGGCTCTTTGGCAATGTAGGTTGGTAAATTCTGGCTCCTTCTCAGGCTCAGGTTGGCCACCCCTGTAATAAAGCTTAAGGAACTCCAATAGCCCCAAAGATTTATAAAATCCAGATCCCAAACCTGATAACTAAATTATCAAACATTAAAAATGGGTAAATGTTGTGACCTGTTATGTAAGCAATTAACATGTCATGGCGTTTCAGAAGTATACCACAACAACTCACCTGTCAGCAATACGACCAACTAGGTCGATACAATTCTCCTGTACTTTCTCATGTCTGTTTTTCAAGATAGGTGTGAGTCTTGGCAGCAGGTCCTTGATTGGTGGCGTCATCTTGTGCATACCTGTTCAACAGAATGACACCTTATTAAGTCTCATTCTTTTAAACCCCCCCCCCCCCCCCACTTGCTTCTGATACAAAAACCCCACATACCTATAACATTCACAATGGCTTTAAGTGCTCCAAGTATACTGCCTAATACTTCAGGGTATTCCTCACCCAGATACTCATACAGGACAACACCCAAGTGTCCCATCAGTTTTTCCTAGAACCAAGTAACAAGATGTAAAAGTTAACAAAAATTCTCTCACTTTTCTTTCATTTAAAAATGACTTTCTGTGGAAAGGAGGAATGGGAGAAATGAATACCTCTTGACAAGTCTTCATAACAACTGCAGTACGTGAGATCAGGTCAGCAGCCTGCTGCCTAACTTTGGCTGATTTGTTGTTCAAACGCCATAAAACTGTACCACAGATCTGGGGCAAGTACGGTTTAACTCGTTTGCCAAGAGCATTAACCACTGTGCCAAAGCCATTCAACATCACAGAGTCCTGAACAACAACAACAAAAAAAAGAGTTAGAAAAGCAAGATCAACTACATCACTAATTGCATGCAGTATTGTTGTAGCCACATTGGTCCAAGGATATTAGAGACACAAGGTGGGGGAGCTAGTATCTTTTATTGGGCCAACTTCTGTTGGTGAGACAGACAAACTTTCAAAGAGCAGCTCTGTGTAAGCTCAAAAGCTTGTCTCTCACCAACAGAAGTTGTTCCAATAAAAGGTATAACCTCACCCACCTTGTCTCTCTTATATCAACTGTCCATTTACTATTGAACTCCTTTCGTACCTACAACCTTTATAATATTTGCCACTTTAATATTCCAAAACTGCCTTACAAATTTCAGTGCTCTTTGTTCCAATTAAAAAACCCATGTAATTCTTGTTTGGATTTCAAGTGTAAATACTATTTTTTCCAGAACAGTGTAAACAGATTAAATTAAATATTTTAACTGCTAAGAGCATCTTCTAACAATACCTCTGTGGTCTGTTCCTGGAAGGCATACAGGATACCGTCAATAAGCTGTTCTTCTAGTTTATGGTCAATGTCTGCTGCACCCAGGTTCCCCATTATTTTCTCAATTGTTTCCATAACCATTTTTCTGTACTGCTCAGCCTCATCTTTCAGATCATCCACAATCCTGGAAATAATTTCTGCTGCTCCAACTTTGTTTGCCAGCTCCACTGTTGTATCAACCAGCTGAAACATGAAAATATAGCTTTGGGCAAAATAATCAGAGAGAGAGAGAGTTTACAAAGACTTCCTAAAACCTCTAAGATGATCTGGGAAATCCTTTGCCTGGTACAAGAAATGAAAGGGCATCATGCTGGTATAATTTACTCTCAAGAACAGAATAAACCTCCTGAGGCAACAACCAAGTTGCAGAAAGCCATTTTCAAGGTTGTGGGTAAGCAGAAAAAATTCCAGAATCTCAGATTCCTGTCTATATCCTGAGAAAAATTATTGCAAATGGACTAATCCACTTGGTTGTTCTTTGCCTTCAAGTCAGGGAGTGGGAGAGTTTTCCTTGCATAGATAATTAAAAATTACAAAACATTTTGTTTTTAAACTAATGTGAGGTGGATGTATTACCCAGATAATTAAACACTATTTTTTTTAAATGTGAGTTTGAGCACTTTTGTCATTCGCAGTGGTAGTGTGAATTTCCAGAGTTTGTTTCCTGTTAGGATGGACTGAAAATGATTTAAAACACACTGCCATGTTAGTATCTCTCAACTGGAAGGACCAATTCTAGAGTGCATGGAAAGTGAAGCATTTAAGTCTTCTCTGAGACTGTCAACTTGGGTGTTTGAGCTAATAGTGGTAACACTTTTGTGATGGGGACACCTATCCACTAGAAACGGAAACCAACCAGTCATTTTACATAGCACAAATGAGCCATCAGATGGTACTTACTTTTGTACTACCAACTGAGACTGGTATTCAAACAGGTAAACTAGAAGCAAAATGTTTTGTATACCATTTAAGAATGCTGATCCTTTTAACCATCTATCCACATCTCACAATGTGTCTCTGCCCAAAGTGAATGCCGTCTCAAGATACATTGAAAAAGTCAAAAATAAATTCACCACCACAAACATCTTTATATATACCATTTGATAAATTTAATTCAAAGCAGTTTAAAATCTTTTCCAAACTAAACTATACCTGTCTGTAATTTCTTCTGTCCAGTGCCATTCTGTGCTGCCAAAAGTGTTTGAAAAATGGCGGCAGAATCTCTGTTTTAATGTAGTTTGCTTCAACGCCATCTGTACCACAACACTGCTTTACCACCTAACAGGGAATAAAAGTGCAACAGTTTTAATGCTGTAGACCATTTTTTTTTTTTAGAAGAATGCTTATTAAATGACAGATTCTTTTATTGATCCAAATCACAAGTAATATCCAGTTTACTTTAAACATTACACTGACAGTGTTTAAGTGATTTTGACATACCTTTAACACAATTTTTTTCATTTCTTCATCAGGAGACTGGAACTCTCTGATAAGGATTAGCATTACTTCTCTGGTATAGTAGTTGGCATACTCAGCATCCATAAGAGGGATAAGATACCCAATAGCTTTCAAAAAGGCAGCCAGACCCTATTATAATACATAATATATTTGTTATGGATATTAAAATATATACAGCAGTTTACATTCAAAATAAAGAGATGCAAAGAAACAGATTGTAGAGACATACCTTTCCTCTGTGCTGACGTATACCCTTCCATAAGGGCTTTAGAACGGAGTCAAATGATTCAATACCATAAGGAGTAGCTGCCTCAGCCAAAGCAGCAATAGCCAAAGCACTGATAGTACGCACTTTCTGCTGCTCATCCACCAAACCTGGAAAACAAGTCATATTCAGTAAGTGCTTCTTACACCATTACACAGAGCTTGAATTACTGTGGAAAAATGGGGGAATGTGTGCCAGAGCACAGGAAAGAGAAAATAAAATCCTTCTTTTGTTAAAGCGTAAAAGCATGCCCCCCACTTTTCCCTTCCATCTTGTGCTCAGCATTTCCTGGCACAAACCTTCAATATCTATTCTGGAATTAAAAAAGTCTTGTTTACACAGAGAACTGTTTGCTCTAAATGTCTAAAAATCAAAAACAATGAGGAGTTTCAGCTTCAAATGTCTCCAGATTCAGGCCTCTTCAGGAAAAGTACTCAAGTGCTGCTTCCATGGCAGCTATTTAACAAAAAGGAATCATTGTAGAGAAGTCACGGGCAGGGGAAATCCAGATGAAAAACCTCATGTTATTTTGTAATACCTGGAAAAAAACAGAATTGAAACAAAACCACCCAACTACATCAGGCTGTGCTCTAACACTTCAGAAGTTGATTTTTTAAAACGTTTCAGAAAAAGTATGTGGATTATTTACAACCTGTGAAGTGCCTCTATTGTGGATTTTAAAACATTTCACTCCCTAGAATTCTAGATCTTCTCAACAATGAAGTCCCAAGAGCTCCATAATACAGCGATTAAAATTGACCAGCAGATGTTTCACTAAAACAAGTAAGCAATTACAATACAAATCATCCCAAGTGCGGTAGTGTGAACTTGATACATGGGGATGTTATTGTATCAATAAAGAAAACTTCCTCAATTAGAATTGGCTCGCACGATGCTCATTGAAACCCAAGCGTTCTCCGTAATTTAACCATTAATATAGAGAATACCTTAAATTATACAAGACTTGTTGAGAGATGGAGAACGCAGGACAATATGCAGTTATACAAAGTCAAACAGTATTGTTGTCATCTACTAGTCAAAACATGGTCCAAAGAGCAAGAACTATACTACATAAGAACTAAAGGATTAATAGTCCAAAAGAAATTAGAAGTACTAGTTATTTTCAAGTTATTGTCTTCTGTGCTTTATAGCTATAACAACTCACATATAAAGGTTTATTACAGTTATTTAAACCAGGCTATAGACCAAAATATTTGAAAAAACTATAAAAAGGAAAGACGAATACTCTGATGTAGTCTCTATTAGATTACAAAGTCTAGGACTGACATTCAAGAATTTGAGTCCTTAATTTAACCAACAGCCTTATGTACAAACTAGAGAAAACATTTAACAAAAAACAGAACATACCATGTTCTATGATTTCAACCAAACTTCTGAGATGAGGCAAGATAGCACAGCCCATAAGAATAGCAATTTGCTGCACAATCTTGATGCCAGTGTGCCTAGCTTGCCAGGATTTTTTGCTCTTACATACAGCTTTCAAGAAGGGCAACAGAGAAGGAATGCCTAAAGCAGAGGCGACAACAGCAAAGGCTCGAGCTGTTGTATTTCGGACATATTCATCCATGTTATCAATATCAGGTCGCATGGTGGAGATCATTGTAGCCAAACCAGCAGCCTGAAAGACAAAAAAATAAAACATATATACTTTGCTGGGTTTGTAAGTTTCTCATCACATAACCATTACATTTTCAATACTAAAAAGCAGAATACTCCAGGTCACATAGTTACAGTTACATTTTAGCTATAACACTATCACATTCAGTACAAAAAGGAAGGATGCTGCAGTGTTACTACCTTAGCCAAGTTTGATATAATTTCTCTGCCTTCCACTCTCGCATAGTAGTCTTCATCAATCAGTAGTGGTTCAATGACCACAAGAATCTGAAAAGGGTAACAAATGAACAAATTAACACTTCAAATTATATTAATGAATCTCTCTCAACTCAAGTATTATTGTCCACTTCAGTAGTTCTGGCCCTAAGAAAAGGCTGGTTAACATGGTGATTCCATGGCTCCCACGCTCATTAAATTCAAAAGATCACCATCTCCCTTAATAATCCTTTACCCCCTCATTCAACATTGATTGATTTTCTAGACTACCTTTCTCCTCTAAGACAGGATGCCAATACCAGCGATATTGCACGGATCAGCTACCACAATCTTTTATTTCCAGCACATTCATGTACAATTAACTCTTCCAGACTGCCTTGCTTTTAAGTTTTATATTTTGATGTGTTATTCATACAACTTACAAAAGATGTTCTGCAAATGAAATCTGGTAAATGACTATATAAAAGCATTTTAGTATTACATTCTGTACTTATAAAAAGGACAGTATCTCTAACTGTGCACTCCTACCAATAATGTAAATTTTTTTTTTAAAAATGAAGATTCAAATGCACAGATGCATAAACATCTGTAAATATGAGCCACAGAAAAGTAACTATTATAAAGCACTCAGTAAAGAGTACAGACTGCATTCATAAAACAAATATTACATATTTAAGTAAATTTCAGTGAAACAGACCTTGTGTACATATGGTCGGACCAAATCATCCAGTTTGTACAAGATTCTGTCAATAACTTTGACAAGCAAGTGACGTTCTTGATCTTCAAGTGTTGGTGACATCAGCAGAGGTAGAATCTGATTAAACAGCGGACCTGCTCCAAATTCACGAGCTTTATCAGTAATCTGGCGCAAAGCAGCCTAAAAAAGAAACCCCTCTGAATTAAACCATACAGAATGAAACCAAAATAACACAACATTTCTATGTAATGAGCAAAATCAAGCCATAATCAAGTGCATTTCTACTGATTTCAAATTATTTATGCATGCTGTTGCCAGAAATGCATTTAGAACAATGATCTTAAGATACAATAAAATATAACATCCTTCATATAAATGTGTTACAATATGCTTTATAGATGTAATTATTATAAAATAGAAATATTTACTGAATTATTTAATACAGTTGTGACCAATATATAATTTAGAGAGGGGGAAAAATTAAGAGGCATAAATAAGGGAAAAACAATACAGAGAGAAAACAAAAGTTAGATGAGAAGAAGGAAAAAACAACAGACAAATAAAAGTCCTTTAGAAGCAGCCTGGAGAAAGCCCATGGGCAGTTCTAGGGAAAAAAGCTGAAACTGGATCCTAAAATAAATGGGAAGGAAATTACGGTATTTGAAAAGGAGAGTGGTATGTCCACATCAGAGGAATATCTTACTTTTCTCATTGGAGGTGTACCATTCTTTATTTTCAAGAGCAATTTCATTATTTTTCTTTCTTTCTGTTCTTCTGGACTAAGTGTTGATTCATCAACATCAACCTATAAATAATTCCAAATATATTAATTAATGCACAGTTTTTCTACCATCTCCAGCCCCATATAAGGAGACATTAAATCAGTATCAATAAAATCTCATTTACCAGTAGTTTATCAAAGTATTGAATATCATCTGGTTTTAGGAATGGAAGATTTCCAGATGGTTGGTCATTAACACTCTTCATGGTCCGATCTTCTGTTTGCATGTGGAATCCAGTCATACCACCCAATGGTGTGGGAGTTGCTGTAAGTTTGCGAGCTGGAGTACGAATAGGCACATAACCAGCTGGAGGGGGAAGAACCTGAAGCGAAATAAAGATAAAAATAATGCACTGAAATAAGGCAGACATCTGAACACTAAAATCTAAAAAGTATTTTCAGACTGCAAAGCAGAATGTTAAAAATAACATTACCTGACAGTCACAACAGCCTCAGAACAGGGAATGACTGATACATGTATCTGTCATGTTAACTGTTTATTCTACTGATTTGTGACAGTCTTCCAGTATATGTTTTTGAGTCTACCTTTGTATTGTTGTAAATTAAGTAACTGTGATCTTATGAATTCTTTGGAACTGTGTACATGCTGTTGGACTTGAAAGTACAGGAATGATGTCAAGAGGAGTCCTAACAATCGTAAGTACTACTGTAAAGTTCTCATGAGAGGAGATGAAATTTTAGCCTTTAAGTGTCTCTTTATGAAGTGTTTGATATGAATATTAAAATAAGTGGGTGGTTTTTTTTAAATGTAGCATGTTAATACTGTCTTACTGACAGTTTTCAATCTCTGTCTGATCTGTTTTACCACGCCATGGGCTCTAGTTCTGCAGCCATTCCACATACGGAACTCCTTCTGAAATCAGCATGAGCTCCCTAAGGTGAAGCAGAAGAAAAATTGCCCTCCTTTTAATTTAACTCTTAAGTTTTCCCCTTCTAATGGATATTTATAAAATACCAGTAACTAAATTAACAAAAGTTAGCATGAATTCATCTGTATTTAGTGTGAAACATTCAAATCATAACATTTATTTTATTGTTAAAATCCATATTCTGAGTGGAAAATGTATTACCAGTATGTTACAGCATATATAGCGACAGACTGCTTTGATATACTCAGATCAACTACCTTATATCCCTCTGGGAACATGGCATCCAGTTCTTCATCAGATAGTGGCCGGTTTCTCTCATCTATTTCTCTTTCCCAGCGCCATGCCTGTAGCTGTTCAGGAGTCATGCTCATTATATGACCTACATTTATGGAAAAGAAAGTATTTTAATTTTTATCTGCAAGGGTACTTTCTTTAATATTGTCTGGAATTAAGACATTTTCAGCACTTGAGTACAGAACTGGCCTCAGAATTCAGACTTTGAGGTTACATTGTTGTGTTCCCTGCCAGAATTCAATTGCTACAGACATTCAGAATACAAAGTTGGGCTTCCAAAGTCAAAAAGCAGAATAGGGATGCCTACGTAAATCTACGTTATTTTTACATTTTAATATGAAGTGATAGAAAACAGAAGTCTTAGTTAATGGATTAATCTTACCTGGTGTAGGGGTTGCCATGTTCATGGCTGGTGTACCAATTGGTGTTTTGCCAGGTGTCAAAACGGGAGTACTACCACCCATTTGGCTAGCAGGTGTTTCATCCCAACGTGACTTTCTTTTACTTGCTCCAGGAGTTGGGGTTTCACCAACTGAATCACCACCTCGATCTGTACGAGGAGTCTCAGCCCATCCACTGCCATGTCCCGGTGTATCTATAAAAATAAAAGCCCAATTTTTTCAGATTATGATGGCTGCAAGTTAGATCTTACAAGCAAAATCCTAAAGTTTCTGAAAGTCAGAAAAACAAACAAAACATTCTAAAAGGGAAGCATTACAACAATATCAAGATCTGATCTCCCTTACACTATTCCATTCCACTCTTTCACCTCCTTGCCCATAACAACATACTAACAGAAACATCAAGCTCCACCACTGGTAGATCAGATAAACAAAGATACCAAACAGGTAACCAAAAACTTCCCTCATCCTTAATATTAAAGGCTACCACCAGTATAATGAATGTACACAATAATTTAATCTTAGGGAGGAAAAGAGTCTGTCTTTTTTATATTCTTTGGTTTCACCTGAGCAATCAGTACTAGATATCATTGCAACATATTTGAAAGAACTTGAATATTTTATATATTAAACACTCCAATACTTGCTTTGTTAAAATATTTTAACAATTTAACATATGACAAAGATTTTTTTTATAGTCTATTAGGTGAATAAAATTTGTCAAAGCAAACAGGGGTAATAAATGCATAAATCTTATGAAACATGCCCAATTGACAGTATAAGCAACATTTTCTATATATCCATAAAAGACAATATAATGTGAGCTTCTCTGTCCTGTCAGCATGCTTCAAAAGCCTCAGCTGCAGCGGATAGTGCAGTATCACTACTAAAAAGACTCTTAAGCTCTGGTGTACATTTAAACACAGGTCAACACAGTTGTGGCACTTAGTGGTATGAAATATCCATACCACTGTAGCTATGCTGACCTGCTTCCCCCATGTAAATGCAGCTAAGTTGACAGAAAAATGCTTCTGTCAACCTAGCTGCTGTCGCTCTATGAGACTGAGTTCTTACAGTGACACCAAAACCCCTTCTGCATTCACACTATAAGGTTACAGTGGCATAGCTATGGCACCACAGCCATGCTGATGCAGTGCGCATACTGCATCGCCTTAGTTTCCTTTACTAAAACCATGAGGGGTGAATTTTTTGTGACAGAACTCTGCCTACTAGCACCCTAACTGAAAAAGACATCAGCCACTGGATATCAAAGAGCAATAACTTTTTTCCCTACTTCTGGCCTGACCTGCTTTCATACTGACAGCCTGAAGTTAAAAGTTCTTATCCCATTACCCATCCAGACCTTTCTATCAATTCTAGTAATTTCAGAAATACCTCTTTCTGTTTTGGGGGTCTCATCCCATCGATTTTTACGTGCACTGGAAGTTGCACCTCCATGGCCTGGAGTTGCATGACCAGGTGTATCCCGTCCAGGGGTTGCAGCTCCTGCTGGTGTATGACTGGGAGTAGGATCCCATATTTTTGAGCCTGGGGTTGCTCCAGGAGTCTCACTACCCTTTGCACGGCCAGGAGTTTCATCCCACCTCAAAGAAGGAGTATGTCCAGGGGTCTAACCAAGACAAAAGCACAAGCTGTTAAAACTCCTCAGCTACCTTTGATTTTATTTTGTACAGTAAAAGGTAAGTACTTAATTTCTATTTAGTATAATAAAAGTGCAGTCTGTGCGACATCTATAGAAGTCAAGAGCTTCTGTAGAACTCCAAAGACTTGCTGGAAACATTGACAGCTTTTACAACACAGAGGTGAACCAATAAAGGGATAATTACCTCTGCTTGATCCCAACTGGATAGTTTTTTAGGAGTAGTACCAGGAGTCTGGTCAGCTGTTTGATCCCAACGCCGTTTGCGTTTTGAAGGTGGCTGGGAGGAGGTGCCATTGACGACTTTAAGTTCCCCAGCTTTAGCTTTTTCTGCTAGTTGTTGCCTAATTTCCCTCTGTTAAAAAAATAGAGAATTTATTCCTTAGAAGGGCACTCTTATGTTAAAAATAATTCTCAAAACAAGTTTCTTTAGGGTAATATTGTAGGTTACTAAAACAGACAGAATAGTCAAATTTACTCTCATGCTGTTTCATTTTGCATTTTTCTCAGCTTAGACGATGAAATTTTGACACTGTTTATAATCAATTTCTGGGTCAATTTTAATTTCAAGTTCCCCTACACTAGCATAACACTGCAATGTTTGGGTTCAGCATTCTGCAGTTGAATATTTATTTTTTAAAAAGTTTTCACTGGATTGTTTTTAAAGGTTTCAGAGAAACACCTATATTGGTATTAGATTTTTACAAAACCACTATTTTATGCCAAACGTGTCTTACCACTGTCTCTCTAAAAGGTTCTAGATGTATTACAAATGGAAAGTTAAATCAAATTTTATTTTAAAAGTGATTAATTACAGAATACTTTTCAATATGTGATCAGTAAGACAGTGTACATTTAAGAAGTTTACTACACGTTTGCCTCAACCGAACAACTTCTTTACCCAAGTGCTTAGAAAAGTATTATTTTAAAAATATTTTTAAATGAATTATATCACAGCATGCAATATTTGAAGCTAATAATTTAGATTTGAGTTAGCTATATGTCTGATCTTAATTAAATGTTAAGAAGATTGCTTTAGACAAGTTGGATATATAATTCATATGGAACTCTATTTTAACTTATCAGTATGTACACAAATATTAAGATGACAACATAAAAAACACGGGCCAGATCCTCAAGTGGGGTAAATCAGCATAATTCCATTGACGCCAAGGGACACGTGTGTGTACATACACACGGAATTTGCACCATTATTTTGGTTATTAAAAAAGAAAGTTTTAAATATCAACTTTTAAACATTTACACTTTTTACATTTTTCTCATCTTTGACCAAAAATCAATGTCGGTTTCACATCAGAGTTCTTAGTACTGCAAAATGTTGTAGGCCTGGTTTGACGTAAGTGAGACTTCATCTCTTGAGAGACGGGATTAGTGAGGTAAATGGATCAGTAGGCTGGAAACAGAATGGCTGTACCACTTAAGATACACCCACACAACATTTACAATGGACAAGATAACAATAGC
The DNA here is from genome assembly GCF_965152235.1 of Eretmochelys imbricata. NCBI lineage: Eukaryota > Metazoa > Chordata > Testudines > Cheloniidae > Eretmochelys > Eretmochelys imbricata. Next base: position 57,057,848 of record NC_135582.1, read on the forward strand.
TAAGGTAAGTTGGGAACGTAAGATGAAGTAAAAGTAAGTCATACATGAACAGTGCATGGACAGAGCGTGCTGTACAGGAACTGGTTCCTACAAAGTAACTAAGCCAATCTCAAAACATGTAATGCAATGTACAGTAAATGCAATATAATGTATAAATATATACAAAGGAAGAGTTTTGCTCTGTAATTTCAGATATGTGGTATGCACTATACCCAGGCCCTATGCTTCTGCGTGTTCAACTCAAGTGTAGTTTGATTGCATACAATAAAGAAAACTCAGTGATAAGTTCTGAGTCAAACTGAGTTCTTGGGAATCAAGTGGATAAGGTCTCCGAGGCTGAGTGGATAATGTCTCAGAAGCCACCCCAACATACTCCTGAGCAGATAAGGTCTCAGAGGCTACCACTACTTACTGGTGCAGCAACTCGGATCCGTTTGTCTGGAGCAGGTAACATATACACCCATTAGTGTGAGGGTCGCAACCTAGCATTAAGGAAAATGGCATTGGAAGGAATTAAGGGTTTAATATGAAGAACTTCACACCACACTGGAGAAGTAGGTTAAATCTAAGGGCAGACCACAGGGACTCTCCAGAGAAGTATTAAGGGGACAGCGGGATCAGGTGAAAAGAACTCCGGAGAGCAGGGAAAAAAGAAGTACATAAAAAATGAATGCTTGGCAAAGCATACCAGAGGTCTGTCGAATGCCACTGAAATTTTCAAAAAAATAAGACACTCTGGCAACCATGGAAAAAATAAATACCTATTTCTTTCCCCCTAAAACAAAGAAAGCCCAACTCAAGACAGCAGTTTCTCAAGGATTGTTTCTGATGGCTAAAACTTTACAAAGTCACCTTCAGGGATGAATGTATAAAGCATAAAGAATAAATAAAAGTTGTGGAGAAGGAAACAAATTAAATAGAAAAGATTCCTGACAGGTCAAGGAGAACACAATGCCAGTTACCTATTTGCATGAATCTAAAGTAAAAAGCAGCTGTCTGTCTAAGACTGTATTTAGTGAGTACAGCTTTTGCAGGCAAAGTATACTAAGTTAAGAAGTAAGAGCAAAAAACCACAAAAGATAAGTTTAGAGCCACCAAAAGAATTCGTCTGAGAAATGTGTCCCTTTGGGAGATGAGTAAGTGATTTAAGCAAAGAGAATGAGGAGTTAAAAGGAGCTTTTGCACAAATGAACACTGAAGAGTTCAGAGGGAATTAAACAGTTGGGACTGTGAAATGTTACAGTGAAAGTGTTAAAGAGGATGCCGAAGGGTTAAAGAAGAGAATGCATGGTTTGATAATGAAACCCAGTTATGGCAGTATAACTCGTACAATCACACCCAGTAAAACCCTTAGTAATCAAATGAATGATGCAAATGGGAGGTCAGGTGGTGACAACTACCACCACTATATGCAATTTTCCCCCAAGAAGATTTCACAGCTATTCTGAAGGAAATGGGCCCTTCCAACGAACAGAGTCTGTAAATAATTGTGCTGGCTGCTGCAAGCAGAGTGACAATCTGATTTGAATAACTGGATTATGGATGATTTAGTCAAAACCACTAAAAAGGAAATAGGGATTTTGATATGGCTTGATTACTTCTGAATATGCTAGTGGAGATGCGATCTGGGTTTTATTGTGTAGAAAAATAAATAAGAGCAATGCAAGGGGCATTAATTAGCTCAAACAACAGATTGTTAAAAAAAAATCTAGTAAAACTGACTGCCTGTCAGAGAAAGAAAAAATTAAGCGCAACAATCAGCTTATTAAAGCCCCAGATAGCTGACACACAAGGAAAATAAGGGAGTGAAAACAGCACTAAAAACTAGGGCTGTGGATTAATTGCAGTTAACTCACGCAATTAACTCAAAAAAATTAATTGTGATAAAAAACTAATTGCAGTTTTAATCACACTGTTAAACAATAGAATACCAAGTGAAATTTATTAAATATTTTTGGATTTTTTTTACTTTTTAAAATATATTGATTTCATTTACAGTACAGAATACAAAGTGTACAGTGCTCATTTATATTACTTTTGATTATGAATATTTGCACTCTCAAAATGATAAAAGAAATAGTATTTTTTAATTCACCTCACAAGTACTGTAGTGGAGTCTCTTTATCGTGAAAGTGCAACTTACAAATGTAGATTTTTTCTTACATAACTGCACTCAAAAACAAAATAACGTAAAACTTTAGAGCCTACAAATCTACTCAGTCCTACTTCTTGTTCAGCCAATCACTCAAACAAGTTTGTTTACATTTACGGGACATAATACTGCCTGCTTCTTATTTACGTCACCTGAAAGTGAGAACAGGCATTCGCATGGCACTACCGTAGCCAGTTTTGGAAAGTATTTACATGCCAGATATACTAAACATTCATACGCCCCTTCATGCTTTTGCCACCATTCCAGAGGACATGCTTCCATGCTGATTATGTTCATTAAAAAAATACTGCGTTAATTAAATTTGTGACTGAACACTTTGGGAGAGAACTGTACATCTCCTACTTGGTTTTACCCACATTCTGACACATATTTCATGTTATAGCAGTCTCGGATGATGACCCAGCACATTATTTGTTTTAAGAACATTTTCATTGCAGATTTGACAAACACAAAAAAGGTACCAATGTGAGATTTCTAAAGATAGCTACAGCACTCCACCCAAGGTTTAAGAATCTGAAGTGTCTTTCAAAATCTGAGAGGGACAAGACATGGAACGTGCTTTCAGAAGTTGTAAAAGAGCAACACTCAAATGCGTAAATTACAGAACCCGAACCACCAAAAAAGAAAATCAATCTTCTGTTGGTGGCATCTGACTCAGATGATGAAAACGAACATGCATTGGTCCACACTGCTTTGTACTGTTATCGAGCAGAACCCATCGTCAGCATGGACGTATGTCCTCTAGAATGGTGGTTGAAGCATGAAGGGACAGATGAGTCTTTAGGGCAGTGGTTCCCAACCTTTTTTGTAGGAATAACATACTGCTATTCCCAGAAGACTGTGGCAGGTGCTGGACACCCCGCTGCAGCCGAAATGCGGCCGGGAAACAGCAAGGCTTCTCGGCGGCATTTCGGTGGCGGGGTGTCCTGCAGGAGCACAAAACTGCCCTGACGGGCGCCATGGTGCCCATGGGCACCGCATTGGGGACCCCTGCTTTAGGGCATTTGGCAAGTAAATATCTTACGACAATGGCTACAACAGCGCCATGTGAATACCTGTTCTCACTTTCAGATGACATTGTAAACAAGAAGTGGGCAGCATTATCTCCAGCAAATGAAAACCAAACTTGTTTGTCTGAACGATTGGCTGAACAAGAAGTAGGACTGAGTGGACTTGTAGGCTCTAAAGTTTTACATTATTTTGTTTTTGAAGGAAGGTTTTGTTTGTTTGTTTGGTTTTTTTTTAACATAAATCTACATTTGAAAATTCAACTTTCATGATAAAGAGATTGCACTACAGTACCTGTAATGGGGGAAATGAAAAATACTATTTATTGTTTTTTACAGTGCAAATATTTGTAATCAAAAATATAAACTGAACACTGTACACTTTGTATTCTATGTTGTAACTGATATCACGATATTTGAAAATGTAGAAAACATCCAAAAATATTTAAATAAATGGCATTATATTATTGTTTAACAGCACGATTAATAGCAATTAATTTTTTTAATCGCATGATTAATCAAGATTACTTTTTTTAATCACTTGACAGCCCTAGTAAAAACAAAACGTTGCTAGGGTACAGCAGTTATCAGAGCTCAGGCCAAAAAAGTTCTCTCCCTGTGAAGAACTTATTCAAAGCTTAAATTCAAAAATAAAAATTGCAGTTCAGAAATGTAATCAATTTAAATGTGTCATCTGCGCATAACATGCAATTTACAAAAGGAAAACTTCAGGAGAGTACAACCATTTTAGGAAAGAAGGTCCAAAGGCTCAGCTGGCAAGCAAGTTTCAAATGTTTATTTGGTCTCTCAAAACTGTTTGCAACACAGTAAGGGACCACAGAACTGAAGAAAACTCCTATTTAAAAAGAAAATGTAAAATATATCTAAAAATGAATGGGCTTTTAAAAGATTCCATTAAAAATCCAGCTAAATCTTGCATTCAAAGTCGCAAAGCTGTCGCAGACACTGAGCAGCAGCCAATGTCTCCTGACAGTCTTAACTTTGTTATTTAACCCTTCGGGTGTCTCAATGCTTTTACAAAGTTTAACTTTTTCTTTTTTTTAAAGTAGGTTATAAACGTTAAATATAAATTAGCAAATAAAAACAGGGACTAAAAGGGTGGCCAGAACCAGGATGGTGAGAAAAGATCCTTGATTCCTTTTTCAGTAGTAAAGCAACCACTAAAAAACTGCAGAAGCAAAATAAATAATAATAAAATAAAATGACAATTCCTCTCCAAGAATGGGCATATGAACAATGAACCTTAAGATGGCTCTGAGTGACCAGTGACTTGTATAGGGGTACATGAACACTCTGTAAACACAAAACAGTTCCATTTCATATAAATATGAAGTTAGTATACTCAATGTACACTAATAGAATATATAATTTATTTGCTACAACATTTTTAGCTGTATTAAAAGTGCAAGTTAAATTATGAAAGAAAACATACTACTTAAAGTACTACAATGGCTCCAAAGAGGATCCACAGTAGGCTCTTTTCTTTTTCAGATGGCTGTGTACTTTGAAAGTAGAAACAAACCCACCACCAAGGAAAAATCAGTAAATATAAAATGGACAGAGCATGCTTTACAGGGACTGGTGCCTACAAGGTAACCAAGCTAATCCCAAAATGTATGATGCAATATATAGTAATAAACACAATGTCTTGTGTAAGCGTATTTAAAGGAAAAGGTTTGCTCTAAATCTGGGGGTGTGGTATGCCTGGTACCCACCCCCTATGCTTGAGCCTGATCAGCTCAAGTGTAGTTTGACTGCATGCCAATAAAGAAACCTCAGAGACGAGTTTGGAGTATTGGAGGCTACTGAACGGATAAGGTCTCAGAAGCCACCCCAACATGTGCGTTTCTAATACTGCAGCACAGAAATTTCTTTAAAAACCTATTTGGAATCTATTAAAATACAACTTGGAGAACCATTTCAAAGTCTTTTAAAAGACTTTATTTTTCTTTTAAAAACAAATTTAAATTTTAGGCCAAATTTAAAGAAACCCAATCAACTTGAATTCTCTAGTTATTTTTTTTTAAATGAACTAAATACACATTCAGATATGATCCCTGTCATCAGAATCTTCTGGCAATTGTTTTGGGGTTTTACAATCACTTTTTAAAAATCTCTCTCCTGCCTCTGCTGCATGAAAGATCAACATCGGAAGGTGACTATACAGGAGAAACAACAAAGCTGACTGAACAGGAAGTAATTTACTTTGTGTGTATTAAAGAAACAACAACAAAAAGATTTTCCTCCTCCATGGTTATCTTAGCTGTTATTTTGAACCCAAGTAGATAAGCTTTCAAACAAATGATATTTAAACAAGTAATAACCATTTACCCATGAAGACTGGATTTCAAAGGAGTCTAAGGCCCGCGTTCCTTTAGAAATCCAAGACAAAACAAATAAAGCATTAAGCTCAGATCAAAAAGATAACAGACCTCTTCTTTTGTTAAATGCTGTTCACGCATAACATCCATATATGTTCTGGCATTCATTTTAGGATCAGGTGTCTTCCCTCCTGCAGAAGAGAACAGCAACAGGACAGGAATACAATAAGTACAGGATAATCAAAAAATCTACTTTTTTCATCGTCCTGCTCTAATATTATATTATTCCATAATCACTTAATTTTACTTTTTTGATTGAATTTTTTTAAAAATTACACGTATCTTACGTTTATTCAGTTTGTTGATCAATTTAACCTGTTTGAACACAAACATAACTACTGCAGTTTAAAACAAATATTTTAAAGCAGATAAAAATGATAAAATGATAACACAGTTAAGAGTCTTCAGAAGTGATGGGTTCCTGGGTTGCTAATCCGGAATACGTACACTTTCGTGCCTTTGTGTCCATCAGCAGTTCTGACTTCAAGCAGCAGAATAGAAGCCTAGAAAATTATCTCTTTACCATTAGTAACACTTTGGAAAGATATTTATATTCAAAACATTACCTTGTGTAAGCTGTTAAATCCTACTTGTTATCTGACTATGAATAACTACTGTATACCTAGATAATGATTCAAAATGTTTTAGCATAAATACCAGTTTATACATTTGACAAATTTGGACAAAAAAAACCCTCTAGTTCTTTATTTTGAGGTGTCATATTGTAGAAGGGCTTCATTTTTTATATTATAAAAAAATGAAATTATACTATTTGACCCTCTTTTCTTCCGAAGGTACAATTACAATTGGGAGTTGATTGTAATATACAGTACATTTACCACCACGATGATACTCACAGGCAAAAAGATTTTTGTATACCATGTTTTATTCTGTGTATCTTGAGTTTTTATTTTAACTTTTAAATACTTTACGGAAGCCCAAGTATATAAAAATGAGACTTATCATGGACACACTATTCTAAAATAATGTGCAGATTTGCTATACAAGCAGTATAGCATTACAATTTAGGAAAAATAAAATTCTTAAAACATTTTCTATACTGAAGATCATTGCCCAATTGGCAGTGTCATTCTGACACTAGCTTTGATAGGACTTTCCTTTGGAATACTTTTTCACCATAATTTACACAGGATGTGTTGAACTGCACCCTTAAGAATGCAGACAGGACTGGCATATAGCAGTACTGCTGTAGGAAAGAAATTAAGGACAGTTAGTATGGGCCTGTGAATTCTGACAAAACATGTTTATATCAATTATTACAATTAAGCAAGTAAAATAATTAATATCCCTATTAATTCATGCAGGCTGAAATTCTAATTTGTAAACCTGCAACAGATTCAAATTTTAAGCAAACAGGCGCCTTATTTTCACTTGTGAAACTCACTCACCTGAGGAAAGCTTCCATCAGGCCATTATGCCCCTTGTGCTGACTTGCATACTAAAATTAGCAGAACAGACTTGCACTATTAAAAGTATCAAAGTCTCTTTATATGCTTTTTGTTTCACTCAGCTATACTACCTGCATTAACATAAGATGGTAAGAATTATGTGCTCTATTTTGAGAATTAGCATTTCAAAAGCAATAATCCTGTAAAACTACGATTTGGAATGAAAACTTTCCATGTACTCAAAGTACATTTATTTTGAGCACAAAATACATAAGTTGTTCAAAGTACAGTACACAACCCAAAACAAAATTAAAAGAGAAACCTTTAACCCTTTGTGTTTCTATGGCAATGGCTCATTATTTTCTTGTCCTTCTACCTGGAAAGAAAACTTGTGTTATAAAGATGAAAAATATGACATCTGTGATTTCAACCAAATCTATAAAATCTATATAAAAAAGGGGATGTTTAAAACAAAACTAAGTTCATAAGCATGCCAAAAGAAATCAAAGGGCTAAAGACAATTTAAGACAACAAACTTGATAAGACCTATAAAAAAGTGAAACCAATTACCATCTGCAAAAGGATCAAGGCGCTCAGGAGAAATGATCATCATCCGCCTGTGCTTTTTGTATTCATCTTCTCGATCTGCAATCTTCTGTGGACGATGTTCAGCAAAGGGATCATACTTAAAGTAAAGAATATTTGACTGTTAGCCCACTGTATAAAATAGCAGGATGAAAGATATCTGATGAGTGGTAGAAAGGTAAACCCATGTGGGTTTCCAGTATTGTCACATAGGTTAGGATTTATTTTACAGTCTCAAATCATAAAACATAGGAACACTAAACTGTGGGGAAATTACCCTTTACAACTGGAAGAAATGATTGCTACCAGTAAATTTCTGTCCAGCAGACAGAAACCACATCTGACTAAACCACATTACCATGCTTTAAATGAACTGCTCTTTCACTTAATTCTAGTTTTTTCTCCTCCTTATAAAGGTGATTTTCAAGCACTTGACCCTGTTTTTAGTAATCAGCCTTTTCACCAATGTTGTGCCAGAGCTGTCGTTCATAAAACTGCCAGTTTCATAGTCTAAGAACTAATGTATTTTTCCAAATGGCTTTTAAAGTCTTAAAAATATGGAACATAAAAGCTACAGGAGCCACTTTAAGATAATACATTGTAAAATGTTTTACTAAAAACCAAAAACACTTACACAAAAAACCTAGAATGACTTTCCTCTGTACTCATAAATTTAAGAAAATTCACCTGTTCAGTTGACTGTGGTATGTCATTAAGTAATGCTACTGGAGCATGGTACCCTGGCTTCTTCTGACCAAGCAAACTTGTAGAGGAGTAGTCATCATCATCCTGTCAAAACAAAATTTTCAGAAAGATAAATTTATTGTTTATTTTAAAACTGCCTGTTGCAAGACTTACATTTTATAGCTACAAATTTCTATATTGTATCGAAATAGAACTAGCTACATTTACTCTATACTTTATCCCCCTGCTCACAAAGGTACAGTTTTACTCCAAAAAAATGAACTGATGAGCAGATGATGCTACCTACATTATTAAAATATAGCTTGCCAAGGTGCAGGCATCATGTGTTCTACCACATGATGCCAAGCGTGAAGTAAACGGTCTATACTTGTTAAATAGAAGTACCGGATGATCTCCAACATCAATTGTTGGAAATGTAGGATGCAAGAAACATGTAATATACCTAATAAAAAGAATTTCCACGCTTCACAATCCCTAGTAAAGTAATTCAATCTGAAATTTTGAAAAGAAAATGGCTATGTGAATGACAAAATTTCAGGAGGGAATTCTGATGGGAAACATGGGGATGGGGGCTGGAAGGAATCAGAAACTTATAAAGAAACTGCCAACTCAATAATAGCTTTTGAATCACAAACAGAAGTCTAAACAAAATATTAGAAATTCTCATGTGGAAAGTACCTACAATATATATACTGCACATATAGTAATCTAACTGTATTGAGTACAGACATTCCCTGCTACAGTTCAGTTGTCAGTTTTAATAATACTATTAGATAACTATTAAAAGTAAGCCATTTGAACAGAAATATATGCAAAACAGTTATTAAATTGACTTTATCCCCTTCATTAGGAGGTCTGTGTTTTAAATGCAGCCTTTGACCTCTTCTAATGACAACTAATAGCACTTGACAAAAAAACAGGTAAGCAACTATCAAAATATCCACTATGTAACCAACTTTTGAATTGGTTGAATTCAACTTTTGAATTACAAGTATCAGCTTAATTTTTGTTTTGTTTACTCTTCCCTCTACATCATATACTCTTTTAAAGAGTATACCTGAGTTATTCAACTTTATGGTCTATTTCTTTACAGTCAGAGGAGTTAATGAGTATTTTGTGACTATTCACACAACTAGAATTTTGGTTAAGACTTAAAATATTTGCCTAAACTTTGTAAACATTGGGAATTAATATTCTGACAGTCTTATTTAAGGACATTATTGAGGAGAGGAGTTAAATACGAGCAAAAAGACAATCCCTTTTCTTTTCTCTCTTTTTACTTTTAGAACCTATGTAAATTAATTTTTTTAATTGTACATAGTTTGAAATTTTAAGTTTTAAATAGTCCATCTGTAAATAATCTGCTAGTTTTTTTTATTTTACGAATTTAAAAAATACTCAGAGAAACGAAAGTAAGATCTGAATTATTTTGACTGCTTTCCCTAAATCAAAGAATATGTTTCACTTACATCTTCTAATTCAGTTGCTGCAATAGAAGTCACATATCCAGCAAACCTGCTGTCACTGCCACCATAAATCTCTTGATCGTAGTATCCTGTGGAATCAAGGCCTACTCCCTGAGCTTCATCAAGGGCAGCCTTTTTTCCTTGAATTTCTCGAATCTGTGCTTCAATATCTAGGAAGAAATAATCAATTTTAGATTCTTATCTAGTTTGTTGTCAAAGCAAAGTTTACAAGCATGATAAGTGGTGAGACATTTGAGAAAAATCCAGCAAATAATATAGAACATTACACTATACATTACATTATAGAAAAGACTGATTTTTTAATCCCTATTCCAAAGCGATCCTCTTCTAGTAGCACCTCTCATGCACACAGTTATATTAGAACAATATCTAAAGGATATAGCTCATATTTATTTATAACTAAGGCTACTAGTTAGTCACAAAGGAGCTATAGGGTACCCCTGCCCCAGAACTGGCCCCAGAACTCCAAGCCGCTGCGTGTAGTGGGGTACCCCACAGCTCCTGGCTGCCGCAGGGTACCCCCCAAGCTCCCGGGGCAGTGGGGGAACCCTGCAGCTCCCGGCTGCAAGGGGGATGGGGCCCCCCAGAGCTGCGAGCGGTTCTAGCCCTTGCGCAGCTGCCTGCTACAGGCAGCTCCTAGCCCCTGCACACCTGCCTGTTGCAGGTGGTATGGAGACCCATAGATCCCCATTTTGTCATGGATCTTTTTAGTAATAGGTCACGGCTTCCATTAATTTTTTCTTTTTTTGCCCATGACCTGTCCATGACTTTTACTAAAAAGTATCCGTGACAAAATCTTAGTCTTATTTAAAACAACTAGTGCTAACACTATTTTCTTTGCTCTGCTAAATATTTTGGGGGAAATTATTTTCCATATTTATTTTGCAATCTCATTTAAGTTTGGACAGCAGAAACTAATTCTATTCCTCAATCCATGTAATATATTCATACAAAAATTTATTGAATTGTTTAATATAATTAGAACCCTTCTAATAAATGATTCAACTCAGATAGTTCAAACTGGATTCCACATGTAAAGTTACCTTGATTATCACTACAAAAGGTTTTCTCCCCCCGCTCTCCTGCCGGTAATAGCTCATCTTAAGTGATCACTCTCCTTATAGTGTGTATGGTAACACCCATTTTTTCATGTTCTGTGTGTATATCAATCTCCTCACTGTATTTTCCACTGAATGCATCCGATGAAGTGAGCTGTAGCTCACAAAAGCTTATGCTCAAATAAATTGGTTAGTCTCTAAGGTGCCACAAGTACTCCTTTTCTTTTTGCGAATATAGACTAACACGGCTGCTACTCTGAAACCCGTCATATAGCCCCACTGTAATTACTCATGAGGTAAGAACTTTCTGTCTAAAGGTAAACTCTTCTAAATTCTCTAAAATCTGCATGCCTTGCAATTTGTTGTATCACAGATGGGATAGGCTATATCTCAGGAACCCCCCCAAATTTGGCTCACTTACCCTAAACCCATGCCCAAGTCTGTTCTTAAGGCTGACATATTCTATCAACTTTTTTGAGCAGACTTAAGGATTAAACCAAAGTTCTGATCATGCCTAAAATGGCCTCAACTGTTCGACATTTATCTTAGCTAGCTAGTTATCACTAACCCGTTTCCTATTATTTATTAAGTTTTATTCAGCTATAAATATGTCTGTCTGCACGGGTATGGAATAAAGGAATAAGTCTATTTTTGGAAACTTAATTCATCTTTATTAGTTCACAACATATGCTGGGTAGGGCTGACATCATTCACAGACAATAGTAATAGGTGCATTTACAATGTTATATTACTACACATACACACAGCACTCATTACAAGGTTCATACCAGGGTGCAAAAGAGCAATGCCACGCAGAGCGCACTACAGCAGCACACGTTACTGGAGCTCATTAAGGAAATGGTCTTTCAAAGGGCAGGTCTACACTACTGTGGGGATCAACGCTCTGATATCGATTCACTGGTGGTTGATTTAGCGGGTCCAGTAAAGACCGTCAAATTGACTGCAGATCGCTCTCCAGTCAAGCCCTGTACTGTACCCCTGACTAGAAGAGCAAGGTAAGGTAAGTCAAGGGGAGAAAAATCTCCCATTGACCCGCCACGTGTAGACGCCGTGGTAATTCAACCAAAGATACGTAGCTGGAGTTGCGTACCGCGGTAGCGTAGACATAGCCAAAGCCTCTGTGCGCCGAATAGCTCTAGCTTGAGCTCTTCTTACTGCTCTGGTCTCTAGCTGCCCAAAATCAGGAGATAGCCATTCTACCTTCATGTCTCCTCCCCCGCAGCAGAAATGTTCCCCCCTTTGCTTCATAGATATTATGCAGGACACAGAAGGTAGCTATAACTATTGGGATTTTTTTTCACTGAGTTTCAGTCTTGTGAGTAAACATCACCAGCAACCTTTCAAACAGCCAAAGGTACATTCAACTGTCATTCTGCATCCGCTGAGCCTGTAACTGAAGCACTCCTTGGTACTGTTGAAGCAGCTGGTGTACAGCTTCCTGAGCCATGGGAGTAATGGGTAGGTTGGGTCTCCCAAAAATCACTATTGGCATTTCAACATCCCCAATGATAATCCACCAGTCTGGAAAGAGTCTCTGCTTGCAGCTTTCTGACCAGAACCTGTGTTCTTAAAGATGCGTACGTCATGCATGTTCTCTGATCAGCCCACACTGATGCTGGTGAAGTGTCCCCAGTGATCCACTAACGCTTGCATTACCACAGAAAAGTAGTCCTTTCTGTTGCTGTACTCTGTGGCAAGGTGGTTTGGGAACAAAATAGATGGCATGCACCTCCGTATCGCTCCACCGCATTTTGGGAATCCTATTGCTGCAAAACCATAATGTTCTGCACATTGCCCAGAGTCACAGTCCTTTGACTGTTTGGTAGTAATCGGGCATTGCAAGTTCCCACAGAGCAATCACCACTTGCTCCTCCTCTGTCAGTGAAGCTCTCATTTTGGTGTCACTGTGCTGGAGGGCTCTGCACACAGATCCAAGAATGTGGCCTTGTGCATACGAAAATTCTGCAGCTACTGCTCCTTATCCAAAACCTGTATAACAGTGCAAACCCAACAGTCGTGCTCATTTACCGGGTCCACAACCAGCGCTCCACCATCTGCAGCTGCTCCGTGAATACCGCCAATAACTTTGTATTGTTTCTTTCTACATCCCACAGAAACCTAGCCTCCAAGGAATTGTCATGTTCCCCGCAGCTCCTCTGGTTGCTTTGCAAATACTGCAAGATCAGGTGCCCCATGCTCGCAACGCTCATCACAACAGTAGAGCTGTGCAGGATCCATACTTCTGACACACATGGCAGACAGTGAGAAGGGACGTGCAGGTTTGCGGGGATTTTGAAAAGAGGCACAAAACATCATGGGATGAAGAACATTGCATTATGAGATGCTGAAATCATGTTCCCAGTCACCCCTTTTTGACTCGTTTGGCCCCACCAGGCATTGCAAAACCCTCCTGCACTAAATGGTGGCACGTTGCGCAGTGGGATAGCTACCTATGGACACTGCTCTCTGCATAGATGCAAGTGCAGCCAGTGAGAACGTGCACCGCTGACATAGTAGGGTGACAAGATAGCAAGTGTGAAAAATTGGGACACTTTTCTGGGGCAGGAGAGCGAGGGATATAATTGCGTAAAAAAGACAAAGCCCCTAATATAGGGCCATCTGGTTACCCTAGACACAAGGAGCATAGTGTGGACATGCAAAAGCAATTGAATTACTGCAGCAGCTGTATACTGATGTAATATAGATTGATATAATTTGTAGTGTAGACAAGGCCTCAGACGAACACAGAAGTTCACACCTCTCAGAGCTACTGTTTCAGGCTGCATTCATCTCCATGGGGTGCTCTCCTGAGTACTAAAACACGGAGATCAATGGACTCCTTCACACTTCTCAAAGCCTCCTATTCTTTCTTGATTATCTTGTGCTGGAAAACTGGATACAGCAAAGCAGTTGCTGATAATTAATTTAATAACCTATTATAGTGGAGCACCACCTCTCCAGCTGTTAAGATTGAGAAGACTTTTCTGTTTAAAGGGTAATTATTCTAAGTGTTCTAAAATACACATGCTTACTCATGAAATTTGGCTTAGTTATCCAAATTTGGGGTCATGTGAACAAGAGGTTCCTGAGATACAATCCATCTGAAAAAAAAACAGCTTGTATTAAGGTTCACAGATTCGACCAATGTTATTTGTGCACACCTGGCCTGTGAATGGCTTAATGGGACAGGAAAGGGAGGATAAGCTAGAAATGGCAGGGGTGGGATCTACGTTGCCGGGAAGGAGAGAAACACACCAGTCTTCTTTCACACACTTGAAGTTACTGTAACTAGCACGTAACAAAACCATCAAGTTTTTTTAGACATAAACCATGTCAGATTTCTCTCACTGGCCCCACTGACATGCATTCCAACCATTTCAAAGTACAACCATTATCCCACTCGACTATAACAGAGTGTATGGGGGGTGGGGCACTTAGGAATCACATAGCAACCCTGTGGCCTATGGGGTGAACAATGGACTGGAACTCGGAAAGTCTGGGTTGTATTCCCATTTCTGCCACTAGCATGCTGGCTCACCTTGGCCAACTCACCTCACTGCTCTGGGCCTCACTTTCCCCATCTGTGTAATGGAGATCATGATATTTTTCTCCTTGGTAAATTTCTTTTGAGATCAACTGATGAAAAGTGCTACATAAGAGCTAGGTATTATCATTACCTGGCAGCAGTACCATTTCAACTACACACTTACATTACATCTGCCTAAACGACCACTAACTCCTACCAACATTTTTCTGTTTTTTAAAAAAACCACCCTCGGAAATTCACCCACAAAGGACTTTGCTAACACAGAGCTAAGGTTGCCCAGTGGTATCTCACGCCATTCCAGCAATTCAAGTTCGGCAATCTCAAACTTCTGGAAAGCAGGAAATACAGAGTTATGATACATGTCCATGCAATTTTAACTCTGCCCTCTGAGTGATGGCCCAATACAGTAATCACATATATACCCACACTCTACCTTTCCAGTGTAATGAACAGGCACTACCAACACTTGCCCTACACTCGAACACTTAGCCTATTGCACAGAACACACATTTCTTAAATTTTACAACCCCTTCACCTTTATGTATCTAGAAAAATAAACTGGCACCTAACACTATACTTTCACTTGCCCTTCATCAAACCCACTGACCATGCTCAATCTGTCACCTAACTGCTGACAATCCCCATGGCAAGAAGTTCTTGTATCCTGATTCTGACAACCTACCGAAGAGTATAAAAGTTGATGATTTTGTTTAAAAAATTAAAAAATTATTTCAATGAAATCTTCTGATTGCTATTTAAATTATAGTAAGTTTTTTTTCTTTTAAATCTGTTTAAAAATAAAATCTGAAATTAAAATACGTTTAGGCTTAACATTATTATTGAATTGTGAATGTGAAACATGTTTTTGACAAGAGAAGTTTTAGTATCCGAAACATTTAAGGTTGTTTTGTTTATTAAAAATAAATTTTATATGCTGTTTTGCATATTTAATTCCAGTTACCATCTTAACGCAGGTTGACACAAACCATGAGCAAAAAGTTAATTGGATAGTTAATGAGAAATATATCATTCACCATTTAACATACTAAAAATATAAAATTAAAAAGAATCTGAAGATAT
This sequence comes from Eretmochelys imbricata, assembly GCF_965152235.1. Taxonomy (NCBI): domain Eukaryota; kingdom Metazoa; phylum Chordata; order Testudines; family Cheloniidae; genus Eretmochelys; species Eretmochelys imbricata. Next base: position 57,073,322 of record NC_135582.1, read on the forward strand.
TAAGCTATATATTTACTTAAATAAATATCTATATAGTCATCAACCAATGGGTAGTAAATCAACCCATTTTAATGGTTAGATCAACCAATGAGAAAGCACCTTTCTTTAGAAAATAAGTTAAAAAATTGAAAAGTTGACTAAAATCAATTATGTAAATTGACGCTTTGCACTTGATTTAAATCATTGTTTTGATTTGTGAAATTAAGCATACTGGATCTCTCAAGGCACACATGCTCATCTTTCCTTTGATCACAAATGAGGGTCAAGGACTCAAGCATGGCCCCCCCAACAAAAAAATCACACAGCTCTGCCAAGCTGCTTCAAGTAATCCATCTAACACAGTAAATACAGCTTGTGTGGATGAAGATAACTCCCAGTGGCTACTGTAGCTCCAGGACAGCAGAGTTAAGGGTGCGGCAGTGTTTACCCTAACACTGTATTTCTTGGCTGTCAGAAATCTGGATTTTTCTGAACTCTGTTTTTGGGAAGGACACTAGAAACCTCTAGGACCCTTAACTGTGCATTAACAGAGTTCTCTGTCCGTGAATTGTGTGTGTGTGTGTGTGGGGGGGGGGGGGGGGGGGGAATAAAATGTATCTCAGGGACATTTTTTCTGTTTGTAATTCTGTTTGAGGACAAAAAGGGAGACAGTCACAAATAAAACCGCCTTAGCTGTGACTGAAATCTATCAACATTTCATTGTTTGCCAAGCTTTAGGAAAAAAAATGTAAAAGACATTTGGTGTTCAGGGAGCTTTGCCACTGTCTTCAATGTAAGCAGGATCAGGCCCTAAATCAATTAGAGTGATAATAAAACTATAACAATGCCAGACATTCAATACCTCCAGAAGACTCAAATGCGCAACTCCATTATATTCCCAAACAAATCAGAAAACAAAAAATAAGGAACTATTTGCCCCTAGAACTGTTAGAGGCTATAACTGTAAATGGGATTATAGTGTGCTCCTGCCACTTTAAATGCCACACCAAGTATTAAACTTGCAATTATAATTTAATATTACAATTACTCAAAATAAAGTGATAGCAAAGATGTGGATTCATCAGCAAAGAGGAAAGAAATCCCCACAAAACCTCTGGCTGTATTTGCACTCCTATGGTACTTCATTTCAATAGAGAGATATTTTAAGATATTATCTGATCAAAACTGGAGGAGGCAATTTCAGCAGACCAAACAATTATGCAACCCAATACTTGACCAGAACACTGGGTTTATACCCCACACTTGCAGAAATCCCATAAACATTTGTAATGACCACAAGTGGTCTAATGCTCAATTTTTAAGAAGCACTGTCAGCTCGTATATCATCTTAGGAATAATTAAAACTGAAAGGATTTTTTAAAACCTTTCACTGTTTGTGTTCTTTATTATTACTCTTCATTTCATTTCTACTTTCCAGGATGAATGGATTTGTCAGTTTTATTTTCCAGTTATCTTGCATTAGACACCATGCTGGGTCACAATTCATGTAAAATTTTTAAAACTAAATTAAAAATTGTTTAGTTTTTAAAATTTTACATGATTTGTGACCCAGCCTGCTGCCTAAAACTTTACTTTCATTAAAAGCTATTTAAAATAAGTTTTGTAAAACTTATTTTAAAATCTTGAAATCTTGGGCCACATAGAAACAGAGTCAAATCAAGCTAACTTTGAAGTGTCTCTGAAAATGGCCTTTTAGGATTCCAGGTTTATAGTGGGTCACTGATTCCACATAAAAATGGCTTAGTTTAGAAAAAAACATCTTTTTAATTGTATCTGAAATCAAAGCGGGATTCCTTTCCTCTCACACACTGTCACTAATAATTAAAAAACACCGCAGGTCAAATTATGGTAGGAATTATGAGGGAATGTTTTGTACATCTGCAACTGAGGGAATAATTTGACCTGACAAATCCTTATAACTGATTATCATGTGTGAGAATTAAAGAACCCAGTGTGAGGGCTCAGGTGCAGTTTTCAGGGCTGCTGGACAGAAAAATGGATTTTAATTGTAAATTGAGCAAATCTGATATGGAATCATTAAGATACAATGACTATGGAACCTCACCATGCCACTTTATGATATTTTTCACAGCAGACTAGTACTTTATCTCTTTTCAAAAAGACAGTAACTAAAACACCACAGTGCCTCTTAGTGTAAGATCAGCATTGATTTAAGCCCCAATTCTGCATTCCTTGTGTACCCACACAACTGGTTGTTTTCAACAGGAACATACTGCAAAAATTTCCCATAATTACCAGTGGTTCAGTTACCCCAAGATAGCATTCAAATAGCCATCTGTCACGTCTTAAGGACTATGTTGTGTAGATCAGTTTGTGTGACAGTGCTTAAAACAACCCTCTGAAGCCTTATCAATCCTACTACCAATAGAACTGAACATGTTGTAGCAATAGTGAAAGTTTTGTGGCAATACAGTCCAGTGAAGACACCCCTTTAAAAGGAAAAACTCAGTGAACATCGCAGAGGCAAGCTTCAGCAAGGGTTTTTTGTACGAGATAACTCATCCAACTCCTGATCAGACACAGCCCCGCTTAGTGTAGAAAATCAAAGACAGGTAGCATGATTGCATATTTAAAAAGTACTATGTTAGGCACCAAAGACTTTAGTTTAAGATCAGTTAAAAGGCTTTTTTAAAGACAGTTAATGAGCTTGGTGACTTTCCTATTTATCCTGAAAAATTCTGACGAAATTAAACAATCGTCATCTCAGGCCTGATTCAGCAAAACATTTGCTTAAGTGCCTTACTGATTTGGGATCTTAATATAAATATATAGAGTTGTTAATTTAAGTTTGAAGAGGAACTATCCTCTTCTCAAAAGAAAACTGCATTCCAATTCTTTCTTTGCTTTTAATATTGAAAAAGAAAATTATAATATCTGACAGCATGAAAGTATTAATTCTTCCTTTTCTGCATTTCACCCTATTTTGTAACTTTTATAAACCATGGTATTTAAATAAAGCATAGCATCATGAGTATGATTTAGCTAGAAAAACGGGTATTGAGCACTGAGTCTTTACAAACACAACTGATATCTTCAAGTTAAAAATAATTTGGAAAAAGAATTTTTCCCCCCACATACGCCAGAATGTGATAACCTAATTCACATTGGTAATACCTTACTCCACAAACAGCTCCATTTACTTCAATTGACTGCTTGTGGCGTAAGGTTCTATTCAATGTGAGAAAAGGTATAAGAATCTGGTCTTGTATTAATGTATTATATTAAAGAAGAAATATTTTTAGTTTAATTTACTTTTCCCAATTCACTCTGTTTATTTTTTGTCTACTTCAGTTAGGCTTTGTCTACACTACCACTTGTCAGTAAAACTTTTCTTGGTCAGGGTTGTAAAAAAAACTCTGCCAACACAGCTAACACTACTCATTGGGGGTAGTTTAATTATGCTGGTCATATTTGGGGGTAGTTTAATTACGTAGTGGTACAGGTGTGCTGCTATAAGGTCCGTAGTGAAGACAAAGCCTTAGTCTGGACATTGAGCATAATTATTCAGTTTCACTTTTGTTTCTAGCGAATCACTTTTAGGTGCTCAAATAAGCAAAAATATACCTGACAGCTTCCCTTTAAATTATCCAGCTGACAATAAGAATTTGAAGCTGTTAATCTCTCTGTTCTGATCCCTGGAAAATTGCTTTATGATACATTTTTTCTCAGACATCCTTCTTGGAAAATTTAGCTATATACTACAACACTCCGCAGTTGTAACACTGAACACACTACCAAAGAAGTATTTCCAAAACACAAATGTGGTTATTCATGTTGACAATATACTATGAGAACTAGTATGAAACAAAAACTCATTTCATTTGTGATCCAAAGCTAACACCTTGGCAATTAGACTAACCAACCCCGCAAACATGCTCATGCTTAGTCCATAGTCCCTTTAAAGCCAATGGAGTATGAAGCTGGTTAAATTAATCATATGTATGTTTGCAAGACTGGAATTTATATTTGTATTGTTACCATTTTTGGTAAATTATGGTTATGAAGTCTGGTAGCACAGAAAAGACCCCGGCAACCCACTGAATACTCAGATTCTCTGCACAATGATAGGCCTTATCTATACTTAAAATTTAGATTGACACACCTATGGTACTCAGGGGTTTGAACAATCCACAACCCTGAGTGCTGTACCTATGCTGACCAAATCCACAGCAGACAGGTGGCATTCCTACAGTGACAGAAAACCACCTTCTGTCACTGTATGCTGCATCTACACTATGGACCTATGCTGGCATGGCTACAGCACTGTAACCATGCTGCTATAGTCCCCATAGGGTAGACATGGCCACACAGCCATAGAGCTGAAGGCCAAAAGGGACCACCAGATTATTCAATCTGACATCCTGTACATTCATAGGCCACCAACATCACCCCAGCATTATACACTACACCCAATAACTGAAATTAGACCAAGGTATTACAGCCCACAGGCATAAAATAGGAGGGATTGAGGTGCATCAATGTCCAAGGCCCCTGAAAATGACCAGGAACTAATAAAGCTAGATATACCCAGGTAATCCCAACAAATGACCTGCACCCCATGCTGCAGAGGAAGGTGGAAAAATTGCAAGTTCACTTCACCTGAATAAATATGTTATGTATACTACAGAGCACTAACTCATTGCAAACTTTAGAAAAAGAAAGCCTCCGTGACAAAATAATGTAAGCTTTCCTGTGTCTTCTCCATCAAACTAGAACAAGATCTGCAGCTCTTGTGAACTATTAAGAGCTCCCAAGAGCTCGCATTCATGCACAGGCATTCCTCTGAAGTAGAAAACTCTGCAACTAATTCATCATTTACACATAATTCAGTAGTAACATGTACACCCTGTCTGCATTACAGGAGCCACCATCACAACCACCAGTGGAGCTGCACTAGTAAATTATGGTTATGAAGGCTGGTAGCACAGACAAATCCTGGCAGATCAACACCCTTAATTTTGAGAGTCATGTATGATGCATTCAAATAGAAATTGTTTGTGTGTGTGGTGGACTAAGTGCTCTTGTTCTATTAGTTATTTCTCAGTTTGCATTAAAGCTATTTCAGGAGCAGGAAGTATTGCACATGTCCTGCAAGGCAGTTTTTGCGTATGCTCGGTTGGGGAAACGAATCTGGCTACAAGTAACCCAAATAAGCCTTTTATAAAAGCAGCTACAATAATGACAAATTAAGGGCCCAATCCTGCATCTGACTGTGCTTGAAGAGATCCTTTTACACTCACTCAGAGCCTCAATGAAGTCAACAGTGCTCCTCCCATGTAGAACTGGGCTCTCATCAGGATATGACAGATTACTGTATAACCTCACATGGGCAGAGTGACTAACGAACAACATAACACCTTGACACTATATAAGTAAGGAGTGTGTCTATTCTACCTAGCAATCCAGTATCAACTACTTTATTACAAAATAAATACTACTAATACTGAGGAGGTCGAGCGAGAAAGAGACTACGCAAGAAGATCAACTAGTGTTACCAATTCGCAGTCTCTGGTGTGGAAGGACAGTAAATTGTAACGTGCAGTATTTAATAAGCGTTTGCAGGATTGCGATGCAGCCATCTGTAAACGCGGGAATACCACCACCTAGCTTTGATACAACACTTGTTAGTCAGTAGGAGACAATAACCCGTGTTTGCATTTCTAAACGAAAGGCAACGAGAGTGTGAACACGCCGAGAGCCTGGAGAGCGAGGCGGGGTTTCCGTCATTGAATCGCATCCAGGCTGGATCCGCACATGGCTCCCCGCTGCACGGAGCCGGGGAGGCGACTGCGCGGGCCAGAGCAGGGCTCCGACCCGACGCGGACCGGGGGCTCGCGGGCCAGACGTCACCTTCAAAAAACGAAGCGCTGCCGTTCCCGCCAGGCTCCGCGTCGCCTTCGTGCCCCTCTCCGCCCGCCCCCGCGTTACGGCGTCCACCACCCGCGCTCTCCTCGCTCGGGGCCCGCCGCTAACCCATCGCCGCTCCCCCTGCAGCGGGGCGGCCGGGATGGTGCCAGGTCGGGGTGGGGTGTGGGGGGGGGGGCCTGGAGCAGACGCAGGCAGAGACGCCATTACACACAGGCCTTGCCCACTCGCCCGCTCTTCCCCCCCCCCCCCAGAGCTCGCCGCGGCCTGCGCTGCCCCCCCTCCCCGACAGTCAACTGGGCCCGGCGCCGCATGGCACGGGGACCGCAAGGCGCGCGCACCCGAGCGGGGGTGGCTCCGTTTCTCACCTTCGTGGGTCTTGGCGATCTTCGCCATTTTGTGGAGCGCGAACAACACCGAGACGGAACTGGAGCTCCCAGTCCCCAGCCACTTCCGCTACGGGGGGCGGAGGGAGGGGGAAACTCACTGCGCAGGTGTAAACTACGTCACCTAGCGACGGTCCAAGGCGACGGAGACTCACTGCGCAGGCGCGGTCTGCGTCGACGAGGAAGGGGCGACAATTGCGCAGGCGCAGTGCTGGACCGCGCGGGCGTGAGAAAGCGCACGGGGGAGTCTGAGGGGATGGTTCTTTGCGGCGGGCATCCACCCGCTCGTTTGCCTGTTACCCTCGGCGTGCTTGGCTTTACTGAACCGTGACAGGCAGCTCCCGCCAGAGCTGCGGGGTCAGAGCTGGGGTGGAGCCTTTCTTAGCTCCGGCCGGTGGGGATGCCAGAGGCAGGTGCCGCTCACAGGGCGTTGTGCCCATGTCAAGGCTTGTTTCGCGGCCCGGTGGGGCTCAGGTGCCCTGCTGGGCTCGCCCACGGAGCTTGGGTGCCCCGCTGTGTTCGGCCGGGCGAAGCTCCTCTCTGACTCTGGAGATGACCGAGTGGGGTGCTCTGTGGAGCGCCACCCGGGCCTGGCCCGAACATGCGCTGTCCCTTACAGCGAAGCGTGCGGATAGTCATGGCATGGTCCTTTTCTCCTTTCGTACCCGCTTGGAGGAGCCGTGAGACAGTCAGCGACGCTGACATTTGAATTCTCATAATTGGATCGCTCAGTTAAAACCTCACGGAGATTAATGAGGCAGTTCACACCCCTCAAAGCTATTGTCTCGGGTCCAGAAAACGGAGGCAGAAGTCACTGAATCAGTTATCTTCCAAAATATAAAGTAAGTCTATCTTCATAACAATAAGCGCTACAGACTTTTAAAAAAAACCAACACTCTGGTGCACAAGATGGTGGATCAGGAATATAGGGAATGAATGCCATGTAGTCTCCCACAGGTTGCCCCATGTCCATACTATTGGTGGTAGCTGTTCCCTTCCCTTTCACAGTGCTAGGAGATTGTGACACCAACCTAAGAAAGTGTCAACATCAGACTGTGACAGAGTTCCACCAGAGTGCAAATGTGCTGACTGGAATAACATAGCACCACAGCACAGTGTGGCAACACGATTGCTCTGCCTGGCACCTGCAAGCAGGCCCAAAACCCACACCACAGGAAATCAGCATAACTCTGAAAAGGCTTGGATAGACATGTGATCTACTCTATCTATCGCTGCTGATCGGCAGTAACACTACTGCAGTAACACTACTGCAAGTAGCAGTGTTTGAGGCTGCTACTTTAGAATACAGGAACATTATTACTTATGAATGCGAGCGGTCACCACCATGATTTCTCTAATATTTAAGAGTTTGACTTTGAACAACCCCCCCCCCCCATATTGTCCAATTCTGGTCTTATTTGCTAGTTTTTCAGTAGTGGAATTCCACTGACTTATCTGGAGTTACTCCTGATTTATGCTCATATTTTTAAAGGGTATTTAGGCACCCAAAGATGCAGATAGGTGCTTAGTAGGATTTTCAAAAAGCACCTCAGTGCCTAACTCCTGTAAAAATCTGACCCAAACTGCCTGCAAATCCTCCGCGATGTGGGTACAGCAGCTGGTCATTGCAGCCACAAACCTGATTGATAGACACTGCATAGGGCATTCAGAAATTATGCTAATTCTGTATGTTCCTTTGGGCTGCCTTGGCTGGAGGGGCTTGAAAGAAACCTTAACTAAACTCAGAAACATATTAAGTGGGTTTTCTCAAATTAAAATTAAAAAAAAAAAATCACCTTTAGACTCAGACCAAACCTGAAAGGTTTCAACCCTAAAGGAAACATGCAGAAAATTGAATTGGACTTGGACTAGCGTCCTAGGGGTGAAAGGCTCTGTATTCTGTTGGACAAAGAACAACAGGAAACTGCATGACATTATTGCAAAATCTGTGGTGGCTTTTATTTTTATTCTCCTGGGTTAGCGTAACCACCACCATTTTCACTTAGGATCTCCCAACATCTATTAGATTGTAATGGTTTTCAGTCACTCAATGATACTATGCTGAGATACTACCATGATGGGTGCTCTATAAATATAAATAATGGGTAGATTAGATAGACAAGTGTTAGCAACCTGGTCTCACCAGCAAGTAGGTGGTCAAAGGTGTCATAAATCATATCTCTTCTATTTTCCTGATGTATCAGAGAAGCTTAAATGAAGCCAGTGTTGGCAGTTTGAGTTTGTTAAGGGTACTTTAAGAGATCCTATTAAGGTCAGATTGAGATGGGCTAGCACAGCTGTTTGGAATCTTTATTGGGATAAATGGTAGAGTTTTTAATGGGATAGATGTTGCCATGGGGAGGAAGTTTATATTTTATTATAGTTTGTTTTCTGTGTTTCAGATAAATTTTGTCAAGCTGTATGTTCTAATTCAGTTTTTATTAGGGGAATGATCTATCTGGAATGTTACCATTTTTCCATTTATTTGAGCTGGCCATTCAAATAGCTGGAAGATGGTGAGGGTCTTTTCTTCTCTTCCCTTATTTTTATATTCCCTTCTATCAGTTCATGTTTTGTTAGACTCTCTTTATTGACACCCCCACCCCTTCTTCTCATAGCCACAGAAAGGATTATTTGTTGAGTCTCTTGGAGATCTAGGCCGGGAGATCAAGAGAGACAAGAATTTAGTGTAGCAGGAGTTTAATGTGTGTAACTGTGATGGTTCTCGGGGTACCCAGGACTGTTAGTCACTTTGTTACCCTTTTGCCTTCAGCGAGAGAGAGTTTTGCTTATGCTTAACTTCCTGACACCTCCAGGCTTTTAGACCTCAAGTCCTTTTGGTACATCAGGTTGTCTTTTTGCTGTTCATTATGGTTACTCATCTTATACCTTCTTTTATACTATTTCCTTTACTCAAAATATATAAATAGAAAATAATCAACGGTAACCTTTTCTATCTGTTTCCAAACTTCAGTGCTTGGAACGTGATCCTTAGCTAAACAGCAAACTGAGTAAATCCTGCCATGACTGTGCCACTGTGATGGTTCTCAAGCTACCCAGGACTGTGAGTCACCTTGTTACCCTCCTGCCTCCAGTGAGAGAGGGGCTTGCTTGTGCTTTAGTAGAAGTCAGCTCTTACCTCCAGTTTGCTAACCACCCAAACAATCTCCTCTGGGCTATGTCAGCCCTTCCTTTGCCTTGCAGGTTAACAATAGGTATACTCTGGTACCCGAGCCTCTTTGAAACATTCCCTTGCAGTGGCCAGCCCCTTATCCACTGAACACTCACAGTAATACCAGGTCTGCTGTCCCCAAAGGAACAGTATACACACCTGCTTGAGCAATTCAACTAGTGATCAGCTCCTTGTACAACGCCATAGCACTGAGATATATTTATAGTTAAAACAAACATAAGTTTATTGTCAATGATCAAGATTTAAGAGATAGCGAGTAAGAATAATGGAAACAGGTTACATATAAAACAAAAGTATAACATGTTTTCTAAAGACTAAACTTAATAGACTAACCTTTAGTCTAAATACATTTAGCTCACCCCAAATGTCCTTTGCGGTGTTTTCAACAAAGTCTGGTTCAGAGCCCACTTTCATGAATATAAGGGCACTATCCACTTACTGAGTGCGATTTTATATTAATATTTAACAAATGGTTAATATTAATTGCATAATAGATTCTAACTTCATACTGTTATGACATTGCAGTTTCTCCCGCCTTCGCCCAGCAGGTGGCGCTGTGAAGGCACACGCTCTCCGTGCGCTGCTTCCTTCAAGCCTGCAGTGAGCGCCTTCGGGTGCCGACCCCCTACCTCTTTGAGCAACAGCCGATTGGGTGGCTTTGCTGTCGATCAGGGAGTCTGGGCGGGAGCAACCAGCCCTGTGGGACAACGGGCTGTCAGTCAGAAGAACCGGGCGCTGATTGGGCCCTGCTTGTATGGTTGGAGCGGGCGCGGCCCGGGCCGAGGCGGTAGGAGTGATGGGAAGGCGCCGCCCAGAAGCGCTGGTGCCCGGTGCGTGCTGCCTTTGTTTTACTGGCTCCCCGAGCCAGGGAGGCGAGCTCAGGGGCCGCTGCGTGTAAGAGGGGCCTAGGCGCGGGAGGGGGCGGTATAGGGAGGGCGCAGGCCCGCGGCCCTGCCTGGCGGGTCGCGGGGGGGGCTCTTCCCGCGCCCAGAGGTCTGGGCGCGGGGCGGGAAGTGGCGCGGCGAGCCCGGGTGTGCGAGGGGGGCGGGGTGAACTCGCGGAGCCCGGGGTGGGGGTCAATGGCGCTCAGCTCTGAGTGGGGGGCCCCAGAGAGAGACCGACTAACGGACAGGAGCCTTGAGCCCCAGGGCAGGGAGACCACAGGAGAGGGATGGTCTAGGTACTGAAATCGCTCCCTAGGGCCGGTCCCTGCTTCAGCCTTCAACATATTTATCTCCACGTTCCACGACACCCTGCAGGGGTAGGGAAGTGCTAGCATTCCCATTGTACAGATGGCAAACTGAGGTATGGAGACAGAGGCTTCGTCTGCACCTAAAAATAGATTGACCTAACTGCTTTGGTCAGGGCTATGAAAAACTTAACGTCCTGTTGATGTAATTAGGTTGATCTAACCCCGCACTGTAGAAGTAGCTAGATCAAGGGAAGAATTCTTCCCTTGATCTAGCTTCCATCTCTCTAAAAGGTGGATTAGCTACGTTGATGGAAAAAACCCTTCTGTTGATGTAGGATGTGTTTATGCCACAGCAGTGCACTGTATGATAGTCATACACTAAGTAAGTGGCTTATGGTCACACAGGAAGCGTCTGAGAGTGTAAGAATTGGACTCCTGGTCTCCTAAGTCCAAGAACCCTAACCACTGAAACACTGTCATGAAAGCATCTGTAGAGCTCTCAGCAGGGATTTCATGCCTCTGCTTCCACTTTCTAAAATATAAATAGATGCAATAATACTTCCAAAACTTACTGTGTATTTTCCATTGAATAGTTCATGTCTCTCATCAGTTTTCATTTCACCTGAAACTTTTCTAATATTCTTGATCAGTGGTTCTCAAACTTTTGCACTGGGGGACCTCTTTCACACAGCAAGCCTCTGAGTGCCCCCCCCCCTTATAAATTAAAACTACATTTTTATATTTAACACTTTTATAAATGCTGGAGGCAAAGTGGGGTTTAGGGTGGAGGCTGTCAGCTCATTACCCCCCATGTAATAACCTCACGATCCCCAGTTTGAGAACCCTTGTTCCTTATACATTTAAATTCCATCTGAAATGTAGAGGTCTAGCTTTGCTTTCAAATTCTAGATGACCTTCCGTCAGTTGAACATAATCCAACTCCATTGCTATCTACTTTTGAGAGAGTTAATGTTCTCAGCTTACTTTTTTAGCTTACAATTTCTTATGAAATTTTGCCAATGCTGTACATATTTTCACAATTAAATACATGATTAAGCTAGTAGGGAGTGACTTTCTTCCATCTTTGCCTCACCAGGGGGCTCAATGTCCTGAGATCCCCATGTACATGCTGGTGAAGCTCTTATCGCTTTCTATCATTGTCTTGTGACTAAAGCATAGGACTAGGAGAATGGAATTCTGGGTTTAATTTCCAAAAGCTCTGCCACCACTTTGTATCACCTTGAAACAGAATGGTTAGTGACTTGGCCTATTTCCCTGTCTCACAGAATTGTATTGCCTTAACAGTTGTGTGTAAAGCATTCTTAGTTATTTCGATGGAAGGAACTCTGAAAGTCTTTGTGTTTATAAAAGAAAAATTGCTGTATTACTGCTTTGGCTGCCAATGGAGCATCCCATACAGCTGCACTATTCAATTATCTATAGAACCAGTTTTAAATACAGCATGTTAAAAATGCAATGGTTTTTAAACCGTAATTATCCATGATCACATATGGTCACCTCTGCGAGCTCCGATTAGGAACCACCCTTTGCCCACATAAAATGACTCTGAAAAGTGTTAGATATTGTAAAAGTATTTTTAACTCATAATCAGAAGGTTGAAATGAATCTGTTAAACTTTCTAGTCAGTTTTTCCTCTATTCTAAATGTATGCTCTAGTTTGGTATTATAGGATTGATTGTGCTGGTGGCTTCTCTTTTTTAAAAGGAAAACCAAGTTTAAATAATATCAAAAAAGCTCTCTGTTGTCATTAGGACAGTGTGATATAAATGTTTTAATAAAAAAAAAAAAGGCACCTTGAAAGTTGGAACTTCCCTACTGGAATAGATCAGTAGAGCCCTGTACAGATACGAAATTTGTATCCATATCCCATCCGTGGATATAAAGCAGATATCCGCAGATTTGTAGGGCTCTAGATACAAAATTTATATTCACATGTGATCTGCGATCTGCAAAAATGGTCTGTGGATATAAATCCGCAGATTTTCAGGGCTCTATAGATCAATCAGGCCAAGACCAAACCTGACAAAGTTCAGAGTACAAAGCAAAAAAAAACATATATAAGGGGTGAATAGGAGGGAATTAAAATAAAAGCTGAAAGGAGCAGAGATGAAGTACAGGATCTTTTACAGACAAATTAATGTGTCTCAATGTATATGGGACTTAGATTCTACTCTTTTTAGAGATTTTTAATGTGAGCATCACCTAGATATCAGAGTACAGTACATTTACATAAAGTAGACAGCGAGACTGCATTTCCTGCTCTTTTCCCTTACTACAATGATAGGCATGTTAGAAATGTCTGACATAGACAGATGGAAAAATATTTTACAATTTGTTTTAGAATTGTTTCTGATTGTTGATTCTTCAGAAATATTGCTGAGAATTAGGTTGGGTTTTTATTTTTTGGTAGATCTTGATATCCTCTGGTAACGAACAGGGGGGGTGTTGCTGGTTTCAAAATTTTTCTATGGCATTGAGTAAGCATTCTACAACAACAGTGATAGACACACTCCAAGACACCAAGAGAAATACAGGGAGAAGAGAAACTACTTGGTGGTCAAGAGGAGTACTTCTGAATAAAGGAAAGGTTGGTACCAGAAGAGAAGGAACAGCATAAAGTTATTTACAGAACAGGAGCTTCTAACTAAATCAAGTCTGATGCTCTTAAGGCTTAAAATACTCACCCTTTATTTTTTCTTCTGGTCTTCTATGTATTTTATGTTTCATTGGAGTATTTTTACTGTGTTGAAATGTTATGTTTCTTCGCACAGATTTCTTAAAACTTTGTTTTATTTATTTTTTTAAGAAAAGAAAATGATGTTGCTAGATTTCATTTTTTGAATATCCCAGGAAACTTTTCTTGGGAGCTGGAAATTAAAAATCAAACATGTTTACCAACTTTTTTAGATTGATGCAGAGAATAGGATTGAAACCAAAGACATATTGGGATTTTAACTGAATTTAGTGCTCATGAAAGATGACTGTTGACGTTCTTGAAGAAGTATTCACAAAAAAAGTACATAGGGATGTTTTTGCCTTCGTTACCGGCTGTCACTGAGCCTATGCCTCACTCTGCAGGATCAGTTTTGGGATGAGAGTGAAGTCTAGTCACTGTGGGCCAGATCCACAAAACGATTTAGGTGCTTAAGGCCAATGTTAAAGCACCACCGAGATCCTCAAAATCCCTGCTCACCTGCTGTCTCACTCTAAAGTCTAAAGGTGCTTGAATTTCCCTTTCCAAGGGAGCATGTGTACAGCCTCCTCAGTCTTGGTGTCTGGGCACCTGAGCCCCAGCAGGATCCTCAAACTAAGTGTTCCTCTGCCTATCTTGCCTGTAGAGCCTGATCCAGAAGGTGTTCCTACATAAAAGAGGAGGTGGTGGTACTGCCCCCTTATAATGTTTAGCCCAGTGGTTAGAACACTCACTCAGAATGTAAAAGACCCAGGTTCAGTTCTCCCTGTGCCTGAGGTGAAGAAAGGAATTGAATTTGTCTTCCTTTACTTTGTGATTTCCTTAACCACTGGCCTATGGGGTATACTGGGACAAGTAACTCTCATTCTCTCCTGTTGAAACTGTTCCACTTTTATAAATAATCAAATATGCATTGGAGCAGGGGGACTGGAACCTCAATGTCTCACATGCTAGGTGAGTGCCAAAGCCATAACAGCTATAGAGTCATTCTCACTCTCTTTCTGTTCCAGTGCATATGTAATTACTTATATACAGTGGAACAGCTTCCATGGGATAAACTGAGAGGGACTCGTATCAGATTATGCCATAGCCAGTGATTAGGGTACTCTCATGGGAGACCCAAGTTCAAATCCTTTCTCCACATAAGGCAGAGGGGGAATTGAACCTGGGTCATCTATATCCTGAGTGAATGGTCTAATCACTGAGCTAAAAATTATTAAGGGGGGTCCACCACCTTCTCTGTGGCATGTCTTAAAAAAACAAAACAGCGTAGATACCTCATTCCAGAAGAGGGTTTATGGCCGAGAATATTTAGTGGAGGTAGACACTTAGTCTAGTGTGGACTTAGGCACTTTAATGCCTTTGAGTGGTGGCACATGGTACCCACACCTCTCCTCAGCATTTCCTATTGGTAAATTTAGGTGGATCCCTGCTCACTATTCTGTTTTGTGATCCCATTCTTAGATGTCCATCTCTTCCCATGCATTGTATGGGTAGCCTACGTGCTTGAGCCAGGCTGTGGGTGGCAAAGTGCCTAAAAGTTAGGCACTGAAATGCCCAAGTTCTTTTGTCGATCTAGTCATGTGACCGATTCTGTCTTTGGCCTCTCTACTAAGACTGGCACCAAGTGTAATAGTTGCAATGATGGTACTTGATGTAGGCAACTGGACTGAAACCATCAACTAATTTCATAGATCACTAAGCAGCTACCAGACAGCAATGATTTTCAGTCATCAAGCGCCAGACTTTTAAAGGTATTTAGGAGCCTATTTGTATCTGTAGACATCTAAATACCTTACAAAATCTGGCCCGAACCAACTGGGAGTTGATTAGAACCAGTGTCCTTTAAGAGTTCTATACCATTACTAGTAACGTGAGCAGTCCATTCCGCTTTTGCTTTGATAATATAATTTGTATAATACAACCTGAAATTAGATCCTCTGTGGACATTTTTTCCCTTTAATGCAGGGTATGCACGTTTTGGAAGAGTGGGGATTAATATCTTTTATATGGAGATTATTTTGGTGATATATTGAGTAATATTATAAAATTGTAAAATATTAAGCTAGACTAATTTTTACTTCTCTTACATACTGCTTTCCATCCAAAGATCTCAAAACACTTCAAAAACATTAATTAAGACTCAAAATGTCTGCATAGTAGAAAAGTATTGTCCCTATAAATGGATAAACCAAAACACAGAGTTGAGGTTAATTTTTTTAAAATTGTGTGTCTACTCTTAGGCACTTAAATCCCTAATTAGGCACAAATTTACGAATGTTGATAATCCTCAGATTCCACTAAAGTCAGTGAGAGTTTGAGGGCCTCAACACCTTTGAAAATCAGTCCATTTTTATTTTGGTGCCTAATTAGAGATCTAAATGAGTTGCTGAAGGTCACAAGAAGCCTGGACAGAACTGGGAATAGAACCCAGCATTCCTAATCCCAGTCTTGGGCATTAGGCACAAGACATTTATTAGTAAAATAGCTTGTGGGAACATGTTAATTATGACCTGTATAACTTTTTTCCCATTTGGGAAGAAGAAGGCATCCTACAGTTGTAAAATTCGCTGCCTACCAGTTTTGTTAAAGTACCTCTGAACTTTTTGAACTAGCAGTTTATAGTCAGATGAAAATTAACAAATTTGAATATTTGGACCCTGAGTTACACTTACATATAGATTTTCTTTAAAGGTTTAGCAAGCCTTTGCCTTTTGAAGAGTTTGAACTGGTTGTCAGAATTTATTGGTGAAATCCTCTTTTTTTCTATGTGACCATTTTTTGTTAATCCTCCAATAAGGGATTTCAAAATGTTCATGTTACTTTTATCTTGGGAGTTTTATAGTAATTGTCTATTTTTATTTTTAAGGAATCTTATGTTCTTAGAGAAGCCTATAACACATGACCATAGATGGCACCTAAACCACTTGGGAAGTGGGAAAAGTATGGAAAAAGATACTGTCGAGATTGGGAAAGGGAAACTGGATTAAAAGAATGGATTCGAAGTGTACCAGGAGATGACACAAAGGCAGCATGCAAATACTGCGCATGTGAAATCAGAGCCCATCATAGTGATTTGGTTGCACACAGTAAAACAAAAAAGCACAAGAGACATGTTGCTTTATTTT
Source organism: Eretmochelys imbricata (assembly GCF_965152235.1). Taxonomy (NCBI): domain Eukaryota; kingdom Metazoa; phylum Chordata; order Testudines; family Cheloniidae; genus Eretmochelys; species Eretmochelys imbricata. The sequence goes on from NC_135582.1 coordinate 57,089,820, forward strand.
CACATTCTTCTGATATGAAAAAACATTCATTTGAATTTGAAGTTGAAAACCAAAATTCATTTGATGATGATATCACGCAAGCCAAATTGGATCAATCTGTTAATGTGTGCGCACTGAAGCTAGCGGCACACATAGCTTGCCATATGAGCATTTTCACAGTGGATCACCTAGGCTGCATTGTTGGAGGGATAGCAGAGAAGGACATTAGTCTGCATAAAACAAAATGTTCCACACTGATTAGAAATGTCATTGGTCCTACTGTACACAAAGAACTTCTCAGAGACATTGGCAATGGACACTACTCGTTGATCATTGATGAAAGTACAGATGTATCAGCACAAAAGCAACTTTGCTTGATAGTAAGATACTTCAGCAACAAGCTTAAATGTATTGTATCATCCTTTGCAGGGATCATTAACTTGACTAGAAGTGGTAGTATCACAGAAGCACTCTTGACATTTCTAAATGACAACAAGCTGAACATAAAAAGGTGTGTTGGGATTGCTGCTGATGGTTTCAATACAAGCTTATGTGGAAATAAGAATTCATTGCTCAAAAAGTTTTATGAACTCAATCCTTGTGGAGTTTTCATCAAATATGTAAGTTACTCTCTCTATTTGTGTTCTTCAAAAGCCATTGATGTGCTTCCATTGAACATAGAGTACATGGTTTCACGGACGTACTTGTGGTTTTCCCATAGCACTTTCCACCAGAAGAGGTACCATGAACTGTATGCTGCCATCAGTGTTGGAGAGAATTTCCTGAAAATACTGCAGCTTACTGAGACAAGATGGCTGTCCATTAGCCCTTGTATTAACAGAGTACTTGATCAGTATGAAGCTCTGATGTTGCACTTTCAGTCTATAAGAGACAATGAAAGGGACTACAGTGCTGAGCTTCTCTATCAAATGTATTCTGACCCAGTAAATAGACTCTATCTTGTTTTTCTGCAGCCTCTTATTGAGGAAGCTAACAGGATCAACAAGTTATTTCAGTTTGAAACAGTTAATCCAGTTAACCTTATTGCTGAATTAATGCTGTTCTATCAAAATTTGGTACAAAGAGTCATGAAACCTTGTGTCTTTACAACATGGACATCCATTGTAAATTATGATATTCACTGTAACAGGAACTACATGCCTCTTTCAGAGGTTAACTTTGGATCAGCGTTCCTATCAGAATTAATAAATGCAAATCTTTCCTCACATACAGTAGATACCATCCAAAGCAGATGTCGAGATTGTATCCTTGAGTTTGCTAAGCAAATAAAGCTCCGACTGCCTCCAAATGTCCATCATCTAGAATCTCTCAGCGCTCTCAGCCCTTCAGTTGTTCTCAGTCCTACAAAACCTGAATTCTCAACCCTGTCTTTTTTGTCCTTGTGTAGAGGGGATCATATCAAGTTGAAACAGCAATGGAGAAATCTGGATGCAGTCTCATGGACGAACACAGAAGATAGCCAAATAGAACAGTTCTGGATAGAAGTTGCAAAACACACAGATGAAGTTGGTGATAAGGATTTTGTTGAGCTAGGATTATTTGCCCTTGCCCTTCTCACCTTACCCTTCAGCACTGCAGCCGTGGAGTGTACAATCTCACAAATGAACTTGATAAAAACCAAGTTAAAGAACAGACTGCAGGACACCCTACTTGAAAATATCTTAAGGATCAGGGCCTATATGCACCGAAATAAGATTTGCTGCAACCAGTTTCAGCCATCCAAAGAGATGATATCTTTGTTTAATAATGAGTTTTATGCAATTGCTAATAGCAAGGATGCTACAGATGACTCTGAGGAGGATATATTTTGAAAAGACTCAAGTGAAGAGGATCTCTTTTTTAGAAAAGTAAGCAAGGATTTTCAAAATGGCTCATTGCAATTGAACTATTTGATTCATGCATTTAAAATGTTCTATCTACAAATCCGTTTTCCCATTCATTTAGTAAGAACTACTTTTCACAGAGTAAGATACATTGCATAAAACCACACAACCCTTTTAGAAGAGGATTTTTGAAAAACGAAAGTAAAATTTAATGAGGCATGCTCTAATAGTAATTCATTTGGTGGGGGTGCACTTGACTGAAGATGCTGATTAGAGAGCGCACCAAAAACCCCTCTCCATTAGCCTATTAATGTAATGCAGTCATGGCATATTTTTATATTGAGTGATACAGAACTTGACACTACATTTCTGTGCCTCAGTACAATACTCTCAGTCAGGAGCCAAATGGCTGGGTGAAGATTAAATAAAACCTGCTTTTTTACATATGAGTTTTGGAGGGCACTATCCTTGAATAATTTGTATTTATGACTGTGTTAAAAGAGATACTTCTAAGGGCATTCTGTGCCAAAAAAAAAATCTGTGCACAATATTTTAAAATTCTGCAAAACTCTACAAATTTTATTTGTCAAATAAATGTGGAGGCTCCACATGGCATTGGGGAGCATAGGCCACTGGCTGCACAGAGGTGGGAAATCATTGTGCAGCTACCCCTTGGGATTCGGACTCGACGGTGAGGCTGCACCCAACCCTGACAGTGCTAGGACTGGGCCTGTCCCAGAAACACCTTCCCCTCCATCCAGGTGCACCAGGTGTGGGCAGGCAGGCTTGGCAAGGCAGGAACCAAGTGTGGCAGGGCTTAGCGTGGGGGAATCCAGGGGTGGGTTGAGAGGGTTCTGTGTGCGGTAACCTGAGTGCAGGTGGCTCAGTGGGGGATCCAAGTGCAGGGGGGATCTGGATGCACAGGGGCTTGTTGGGGGGTTCTGGGTGCAGCGGTAATGGGACTCTGCAGGGGGTTCCAGGTGAAGGAAGTTGGGGCTCATCAGAGGGGGTCAGTGTGGGGAGGATAGAGCTCTTCAGGGGGGTCTGGGTTTGGGGGGCTCAGTGGTGGGGTACAGATGCTGGAGGTGTGAGAAGCCCAGTGAGAGAGGGATCCAGGTGCAGCTGGTTAGGGTTTCGGTGGGGTGGGGATCTGGGTGTGCTTGGCTTGTCGGAGTGGTCCAGGTATGAGGGGGTCTGGATCCATGGGGGTTGGGCGGATGGGGGAGCAGCTCCCTGTGCAGGGATCCCTCTCCCTGAAGCTGAGGAGCAATAGGTGCAGGGGGGAAGGGGAGGGCACAGTTTGCAACTGGGGGAGAAATCGGGGGGTGGGTGCCATGCAAGGAAAGAGGAAGTCCTAGCAGCTGAGCCTGGCGCAGGGCAGGAGCTACCAGCCTGGTCTTCCCCAGTCCTGCCCCTGCCTCACAGTGATTTACTTCTCTGAGAGCTGCTTTGGGCACCCAAAAATACTCCTGGGGAGGGTCGCATGACTGTTCTTGTGGCTTCCCTTTGCAGGAGATGTAAATTCTGCACATGCGCAGTGGCGCAAAATTCCCTCAGGAGTAAAGAGAAGTCTGAAATTCAAAGTGGCATATTGTAAATAAAAAGACTAAGGATTATTAAAATAATTGTAAGATAGTTGTAATTTCTTAATGGTATTGTCTTGTGCTTTTGGGACTTTTTTTAATTAGATGAATTATGTACAAGTATGAATTAATAACTATTAAAATAGTCTGGAATTATAACAGTGGAGGATAACACCATGAAATATTTTAACTGTTGAAATACCTATTTTGAACCCACTTTTATTAATTTTTAATGTACATTCTAAATTTTTGTAATAAACTGATATAACCTATCATAAAAAACTTGTAGTAATTCTGCTGTTAGAAACTGAAGTCCTGAATGTGAGAGTGTTAAATGTCCTTAATTCTCAAGGGCATTCAAGATGTGGCACTAGTGAACACGAGCAGTGTAGTTAGTGATGTGTATGAAGACAGCTGGTTACTCAAAGGGAAAAAAATCCATAGGAACTCTTCTAATTTGGTTTTTATTGGTAGAGAGTATTTTATAGTTCCCTAACTATGCCAACTTGTGGAACTGGATCTTCTGAATACTATTTCTTACCGTTCCTAGTATATTAACCACTCTTAAACAGGGCCCAGATACCTGGAAAATAGACCTACATGCAGCCTCTGCTTAGGTATGTAACTTCTCCAGGGTTACAAAGCTGACTCTGTAACCCTGAAAGCCCCAGAGTTTAGAGCAGGGGCAGGCAAACTTTTTGGCCTGAGGGCTGTATCGGGTTTCTGAAATTGTATGGAGGGCCAGTTAGGGGAGGCTGTGCCCCCACAAACAGCCAGTCGTGCCCCCCCCCGCCCTTCTTGCCCCCTGACAGCCCCCCCCGGACTCCTGCCCCATCCAACCCCCATCTCTGTCCCCTGACCACCCCTGGACCCCCTCTCCCTAACCACCCCCCGCCGCCCCATCCAACTCCCCTCTCCTTCCTGACTGCCCCCCCGGGACCCCTGCCCCATCCAATCCCCCCCCTTCTCCTTGAATCCCCCCAGACCCCTTTCCCCTGGCTGCCCCCCACTGCCCCATCCACCCCCCTGGGACTCCTGCCACATCCAGCCACCCCTTCTCCTTGTCCCCCACCGCCCCATCCAACCCCTGCTCTCTTTCCTAACTGCCCCCCTGGGGTCCCTGCCCCCATTCAACCCCCCTGTTCCCTGCCCTCTGACTGCTCCAACCCCTAAACACCCCCTCACTGCCGACCACCACCCCTGAACTCCCCTGCATTCTATCCAACCCCCCTGCTCCCTGCCTCCTTACCGTGCTGACTGGAGCACTGGTGGCTGGCAGCACAGATGCACCACGACAGGCAGCCGTGCCACGCAGCACAGAGCACCGGGTCAGGCCGGGCTCTGCAGCTGCGCTGCCCCAGGAGCTCGCTGTGCCAGTGGAGCAGTGAGCTGAGGCTGCGGGGGAGGGAGAACAGCAGGGGAGGGGCCGGGGGCTAGCCTCCCGGGCCAGGAGCTCAGGGGCTGGGCAGGACGGTCCTGCAGGCCAGATGTGGCCCACGGGGCATAGTTTGCCCATCTCTGGTTTAGAGGCACTGACCTTTGTACTTCTTGAGTAAAATGCTCAAGGTAAACTTCCTTGTTATGCACAAAGTAGTATTACTTGGAGTTAGGTGCACCGTCAGTTCACTTTAGAAATAATAAATATAAAAACATCACAGACTGGGTCTGGGGGGAGGTAGCAGTGGTCAGGCAGCAAAGGAGCAGGGTCTGTGAGGACAGGAGCACTGGACACCACAGGGCTGGGCCTGGAATGTGTAGATGGGGGAGTTGGAGACAAGGGAGCATGGGTGTAGTTTGTGAGGCAGGGAAGCACTGCCACCCCAAAATGCAAGCCTCACAGAATTTGGACCCCCTGTACCCCCTGCCATACACAGCCCCATTGCCTAGATTGGAGCTGCTCCAAAAATATAGAAGTTACACTATGCCTGGGTGGGGAGTGGGAGCTGGAGATAAGGGGCAAGACCTGAGGGGCGGGGGAACTAGTGCCAAGGGAGAAGCATTGGAGGGAGCTATAGGGCAGGGTTCAAGGTGGGGGGAGGGGCAGGTGCTGGAAGGGGGTACGGCCAGGGTCTCCGGTGAAGGGGAGCTGGAGATGAGGGAAGGGGGCTATAGGACAGGGTTTGAGGGGTGCAGAAGCTGGAGATGAGGGGAAGGGGCAGGCACTGGAGGAGGCTATAGGGCAGGGTCTGAGGGGTGGGGGGAGCTGGTGATGAGGGGAGGGGGATACAGGGAGGGTCTGAGGGGTGGGGGGAGCTGGTGACGAGGGCAGGGGGCTACAGGACAGGATCTGAGGGGTGGGGCCGGAAGCTAGAGACCAAGGATAAGCAGTGGTGGGGGCTGAGGCGCGGGGAAGCGAGACCAGGCGGGGCAGAGTCTGAGGGGAGGCTTGGAGACGAAGCAGGGTCTGGGCAGTGGGGGAGCTGGAAGGCGGGAACCGGGACAGAAGGCTCGTGGGGGAATTGCCCCGCGCGCAGAACGCAGGGGGCGCAAGGACACGCCGCAAAGCCTTGTCTTACTCCTCCCGACGCCAGCCTGTGTAACTTTAAGAGCTGCTGAGTGTCACTCCATTCGGCCAATCAATGGGCTGATTCCAGCACTCGCCCCGCCCCTGTTGCTCCCAGCCTTATGTAACCCCGACAAAGCCAACCCTAAGCCTTGTGACTGCGCGCGGCCCCGTAGCTCTGTGTCGCGCTCTCGCACCAGAGTCATGGGGTGGGTGTGGGAGGGGGTGTGTCGAGGGTAGGACACCGCAGTCCACATAGCAGTGACGTGAGGGACTTTTAGCACGGTGATTGGCGTCGTCTGGGCGGCTGCTGCGCGGTGATTGGCTTGCTAGAGATGGGGGCGGGTCTGGCGCTGGCAGCCGTTAGGCTGGCTGACTGGGATGGGGGGGTGAGGTAGCGGGGCTGAACATGGCGCGGAGCGGCCGGGCGCTTGGGAAGGTGCTCGCCGAAAGGCTCACGGCGCCGCACAGAAGCGTTCTCAGGTAGGCGGGGTCCTCCAGTCACAGGGACATGGGGCGGTTTAAAGGGGCTGATGACTCCCCCCGGGGCCCGTTCTTCCCCGCGCTGCGAGCGGCTCCTCCCACCGCGTAGGAACTGGGAATCTCCCTTGAGCCGCTCCCCCACCTCGTGAGAGGTGGCCCCTGCTTGCTCCACCCAGGAGCTGAGTGGCGATAATTAGCAGCGTTGACATTCGCCTTGCGGTCAGTAGGCTCCAGAGTGAACACGCTGGAGATGAATGGGGCAACTGCTTGCTCCCCTCGGAGCCCCCTTCTGGCTGAGGATTTGGAGTCCAGGGGCCCAGGTCTCTTTCCAACTCAAAAGCAATAAATAGGTAGCTAGGTAAATCCCCCCTAGATAACCCCAACATCAGGCTGGAGTTAAGGGGATAATTTAAGGGTGAAATACAGTCCCAGGAATATTGTGATTCCAAAAAACTTTACTGCAAATGAAATGTCTAGTTCTGCTTGAAGGAAATGCAAAGCATTAACTGTTAGCAAACTGACACTCTTTCTAGCTGAACCAATATATATAATTTTGGGGTGTATTTCAAACATATTTCAAGACCTGTGTCATGACATTTTAATAAATGTAAGGTTGATTAAGAGTCAAGATCTACCCACTTTGTGTCACAGCTGTTTCTGTTAAACCCAGTCTTTCAATTATAGAGGCAAATTGTGTGAAAACAAAAGAAAACTTTGAAAGCAAAATGGACTCAACTATTTCTTTTAATAAGGAGTGAAATAATAAAGGAACTCTTGCAGCCTTTATTGTTATTAGGGAGCTGCTGGTTGTGCCTCCATGTTAAGGTTGAGGTAAGGTGTGTGTGGTAATAAATAGGTTGGAGTCAAAATCCCTTCATGATGTCATAAACTACATTTAGTTGTTTGACACAGGGACTGAAGTAGAAAAATATGAGATCTTTTTTCCCTCTTTGGAGGGGGAAAAAAAGTAATTTTATGTCCTGTCCACATTCAAGTGAAGTTTAATGTGGGCTGGAGATACTAAAATAGTTCATCCTTGTTAAAGGAAAGTAGCTTTCCTTGATGAAGCTGAACTGTAGCTCACGAAAGCTTATGCTCAAATAAATTTGTTAGTCTCCAAGTTGCCACAAGTACTCCTTTTCTTTTTGCGAATACAGGCTAACACGGCTGCTACTCTGAAACCTTTTTAAAAATTATTTTAGTATGTGTGGTTTGAGGACAAACTCCATTTCCAGAAACTGTGTTTATATGGTTATAGCCTATCTTAAACAAATGTGATGTTTAGGTGCTTTTGATCCAAGTGTAACTTGTCTTAAAATGATAGTGTGTTCAGAACTTTCTGTCCTTGACAGTGAGATAAAGAATTAGGGGAGTGTAGATATTACTAGGTTTTCATAAGCACTATGTTCATGATCTACCAAATACTTTAGCTATAGATCCAATCTGTACCAAATTTATATAAATGTATCTTTATAATAACTTGTATAATGCATGTACCAAGTACATACCTCTATCTATTAATGTTTTAATCAATAATGTGCTATTAATAAAAGAGGGAGAGACATTCAGACCACCCTTCCATAAAGTACTTTGGCCTGTGCATTTTCCTTTGTCACCTAGTGCAGAGAGGAGCATTGTGGAAAGCTGCACAATTGTGTGAAAAGAAAAGATGTCTATGTGGTATCTTAACACCACGCAGCTGCTTACAACCCCTCTAATGTGTGAGCTTTGCTCTGCCTATGTGTTGAGTACCAAACTAACTAATGAGGGAGAAATTGATGTCCACTAGGATTTGGAATGAGATCAACTTATGTCACATTGGTGACACAGGCCATAAAACAGCCACTAGATGACATTAACTTTATGAAACTGATATTTGAGAAACTATGAACATGGTTACAGTGGCACATCTTTAGTACTAATATGTTTTTTCTATCATTTGTTAGATATCTCTCTTCTTCTAGTACTTGATTCTAATCAACTTCAATCTTAAAACAGATCTAGTTTTTTAAATTTAATAAAATCATGGAGTATATGTTGTTTGAACATGTAAGATACAGTAGTAACTGTTGACTCCGTGGAGCATGAAAGACATGTGGTACCATAGTAGTTGTCCTAGCATTTGGAGATAAAGCAGTAAACGATTGGTTTGGATAATAGTAAAAAAGGTATACTAAGATGTGAAAGCTGCCTGCCCTGTTGCTAGAGAGGGGTAAATGCAGGATTAGAAGCCAAGTACTTTCGAGTTCTAATATGAGCACTGCTGCTATCTGCCCTCTGTGCCTTAAACAAGTCACTAATACTCTACATCTGTTTCCCTATCTGTAAAATTGGGAATATGTAGTGTCTGAAGATGGATGAACAATGAGTGTTGAGCACTGTTTTTTATATAGCTAAACTAAATACTTTGTTACTACATGTGTCCTTGAAAGAGTTAAAAGCCTGATTCAAGAGTGGCCCTATGCTTAAGTCCCACTGGTGTCATGTATTTCACTGATGTCTTTTATAAGGATGCTTTCTTGAATCGGAGCCAAAGACAGCACATTCTTGATATCTGATTTATCTTCAGATGAAATCAAGAGAAAATAAACTGATGATGCAGTATTCCATATGAAACCTCTCCAGACTTGTTAACCTTGTAATTTCTTCTTATGTTAATCATACCCGCCTACCTTTGAATGGTATTAAAGCTCTAAATCAGACACTATCTATCAGCAATTATTTCTCATTGTCCTTATTTATGTTGTTTAACATCTAGAATTGGGATTTGGAAGTTGCAAAGCAAGCCTATCTGAAAAATGGTTTGAAATACTTTTACTGTATCATTACAGAAATTTAAATACACATTTACTTTTGACAATGTACTATATATAGTTAAAAACTCTCACGCTTTATTTTTGTCTGTGGTCGAGAGAGGCTAACTTAAATGTAAAATAAAGCCTATCCCAGTATTGTATGCACTATTTCTGAGTGCATTGGCCAGATTTATAGAAATTGGATATGGATAAGGATTTATTAATTATTTTATCAATCTCTCTGGCACTGCAAGATTGTTTCTATATGGTACCCCTTGCTGCATCTTGTCCAGGCACATTGCTAAATTATGGGACTGTAGTCACATCTTTTGAGATACAACTGTCCTACAGTCAAATAGATCTCATTCTCAAGGGTTTACCAGATACTCAGCCTAACTTTCCCTTTCCTAATTTCATACCAATACTCCTGGTTGTATCTCCGATACAATCCCAAGTAATTCCTTTCTGTCTCTGGTGTTTAAGATTCTAAATATTTGTGGTCTATGATCTTGTTTCACACGTTTTATTACCTTGCAAAATATGTATCTATTATCTCTCCAGAATGTGATAGAGTTCTTTGCTCTCTTCTGAAGTCCCTTCCAGACTGGTTTTCTGTCTAACATGGTGAACCAGAATTAAATGCAACTGTAGCCCTGGGGTAGTTGTACAATTGAGTTGTTACTTATTGCAGTTCTTAGGGGCATAAGCATTTTTGTCAAGTGTTCATGATAGCTTTGAATAGAATTTAGTTACTCAAGTAGATATTTCTATTATATAAGCTCCTCAAAGCAGGGATTGTGTCTCAAGAATATTTATAAAATGGCTTCTATAATTACAGTATTATTCGAATGTCCTGTAATAAAGCTCCATTGAGGTGAGTGCAGAGCAGGTATGTGATGCTTCCATGATGTATTAAATGTCTGCCCCATAAATTTACACTGTTGGTTATTGTAGGAAATTAGTGGATGTTTTGCAGTCACAGGCCAGCAAAGTTAATAGTTTCTTCTTTAAATAGTTGGCAGTTTACACTTAGTTATCATAACTTGCTAGACTTCAGTGGTTAAGGAGAAGACTCATCCACCAGTGCACTATGTTTAAAAAAAAAAAAACCTTTCAGCTTATTGGGGAAGGTCAGTTCCATTTTTAACTCCTCATTCATATGACTGCTTGATTCTAGAGTTACAAGCTCTGATTGTGTTAGAAATACGATAGAAACCCAGATAGTTCATTAGATATTATGGGGAGAGGAACCACTGGTAGGTAATAGAGCTCTCTCTTTTAAATGCCTTGATGCCAGGAATCAGGACTTCCTGAGGTTAACTTTTGTATAAAATATACTAGTGCTTCTTAACAATGAGAGATCCCAACTCAAGCAGAGTGTTGAATTTAACAGTGTAGATGGATCTATAAATGTGATGATTCACATTTTAAAACTGAAATATGCTTTGTATTTGTCCATAATCTTAAATTCATTGAGAGAATATAAATATGACCTTTATAAGTATTTCTGAAAAGTAAATGGTGAGGTTTTATTTCTGAAATTCAAGATTATATATGATCTCAACTGTTTCAGGAGAAACAAATGTCTAAAGTAGGATAAGGAGTGTAGTTTCCTCTCCAAAAGGCCATGCAGCCAGGAACTTGCTTTTTAAGAGAAATAAGGGGGGAGGAGAAACTAACTTCTTGTCATCTGAAACATAAAAATATGAATGTATTTTTAATGGTATTCAGCTGTGTATTTCAGACTCCAAACTTCTTTTTCTGTTCACATATTCAGAATGGGACAAAATATTAGAGATGACATCTGAAAACTACTTTGTATATTAGCAGGAAATGCTGGTCTGCAAATCAAAGTGAACTCAGTTTAGTGTATGGCCTCAGACTGAGTTGAAGCCAAGCCTTAAAGGAAGGCCTTTGTATTTTACTGTGCCAATTTTTTTTTTCCATGACTGGGAGCTATTTTTAGTTTCGCCAAAGACAAAAAAAGGTTAACATTGCATCTTCAACAGCTTACAGACTGTTATGGAGCTCATTTTCACATCTGAATCAAAAATTTTCAGCAATACTGTAGAACAGATTGCCTGTATATTTCACTTTAATGTATGCAGAATTGTAGCCGTGTTGGTCCCAGGATGTTAGAGAGACAAGATAGGTGCGGTCATATCTTTTATTGCACTTCACCCACCTCTCTATCTTACTTCAAAGCATTAATGATTTGTTTTGTTAATCAAAAACACACTATAATAAAACATTTTCACAATTGCAGGCACTTGGCTTCATGTGGTATTCTGATGAGCAGAATTCCTCAAATGCAAGCATCTGTAACAAACCGTACCTTCGCAAGAAGAACTTTCTTCAACATTGCTTCACCATTCGGAAATAAAAGAAAAGAATATTCTGAGAGAAGAATTATAGGGTTTGTATAATAGAACTATGGAAATAGACTTATAGATGTGTGTGCATTTGGTTTCTATAAGTTGTTGTAGATAACCAGAAATACTAGAAATGTTTATGGCTTATGTTTAGTGCTGACTAATGATTTTAAAGGAGCCTGACTTTCAGAAAGTGTAGAGCATCTCTCCCCTCAAAATCAGGCCCCTTTTAAGTGCCTCAGAATGACCACCAAAAAATGAAGACACTAAAAATCACTAGCCAGTTTTGAAAGGTTTAGTTGTCTTGTCCAGAAATTAAACCCAGTGTTCAAAAAAATGTATAATAAATAAAATTTAAAAAGCTACCCCTTCTAGTGGAAAGAATGCCTTAACCATTTAATCTGCTTCTGCAGAAAACTAATTCCAGCAAAATAACAAAGGTATGAACTCAACTAGTTTTTCCTCATTTGCTCCAAGAACATGCTAATACTTTGCACTTATATTGCATCTTTCATTTGAGGATCTTAGATTGTTGTTGGGGTGTGTGGAGAGGAAGCATTATCCCTGTTCTATAGATGGGGAAACAAAAGTACAGAGCTACAGCCGAGGGTGAAATCTGGCCCCATTGAAGTCAGTAGACACGGACAGGGGTAAAGGGGCCAAGGCTGGGTCTGCAGCTGGGGGTGGATCTGTGGCTGGGAATGGGGCCGCTCCCAGGTGCAGCTCTGCTCCCGGTCTTGGCCCTGGGCCAGGAATGGAGCTGTGACCAGTGGCTGGGGGTGGGGGCAGGGCCAGGAGCAGAGCTGTGCCGAGGCTGGGGACAGGAGCCAGGGACGTGGCTGGTGGCGGGACTGGAGCAGAGCTGGGGGCAGGAAGGGGTTCCGTGGTGCTCCCTCCCCACCATGTCCCCTGGAAGTTCCTAGCAGGGTGTGCCCCACAGTTTTGGGACTTCCGTTTTAAATTGTTAGGAAACATGCAAAAAGCCTTTAATATTACAATTAAGAAAACAGTGAAGATATTTTACTTCAGAAGGGCCAAAGTTTAGGATCTCTTTCTTCTCAATTTGATGACTGACATTGGGACACCTAAAGCAGAAAAGAGGCTGCATGTTCTACTTTGCTTTAATTGTTTGTAATGTCACCAGTTGTTTTAGGAAAAACTCAAGATCAGAATTTTGTTTTTATTTTTTTTCCAAATGCTCTTTAAAATGTTTTAATCTTTAATTTAAACCCATCCCCATACTTCCTTAGAGTCCAATCCTGCAAGTGCTATGCACATTGGAAGTCAGTTCACTCTGTGCGTATCAGGAGGTGCACAGCACTTTGTGGGTATGGGCTGATCTTACTTACTATTTCTAAAGCACCATAAATGTAGTAATACTTCAAACAAATAAGAATGTCCATGTCCCCAAGGAATTTGCCATGTGAAGTTTAAACAAGATGTATGAGGGAAGACAACAAAATGCTGGGCACAGGATGGAGGGTGATGTGCGGACAAGGCCTGATGGAATAAGATAATGGAGTTGCTGAGGTAGCTGATGGTTAAACTAGGCAGTTCACAGCATGCTGAAGGATTGAAGAAATGAAGGGTACAGAGATGGGTCTGAGCTACGGTTTTCCCCCTATGTTAAAAGATAATAGGGAAAGGAGCCAGTAGGGGAGAGTGGTTAAAGAGAAAAGAGGAGGTGAAATAAGCAGAAGGGAGGAGTTATGAGTTGAAGGGTTAGAGGGAGATAAACAAAAAGAGACTACAGCAGCAGGAGGATTCTTTAATTAAGTCTGTTTTCTAGAAACTCCTGGAGATGAGTACCAGTCCATTTGAAGGACTAAGGAGTTGACTGTACAGCTAAACATATGCAATGCCGCCTATCTTTGCTCCAGGTGGTGCTTAAAAATATACTCATTGTATTGTATGTGGACAACATTTGACTTTCAAATGGTCATAACTGGTTAAATCAAAATCGGTTTTCTTCAGAAGACTGACAGGTCTCAGTGAGGGCAATTTCCATGTCAGATGGTTGCTAGATTTTTTTGTTTTTGTTTTTATTATTTTTCTGCAAGGTAGCTTTTTTCCTCTTTCCAAAAGCAGCTGTAATTTTTCCTTCAAACTTGACATATACTCAGCCCCCCTCACCGCCCTTTCCCCCTCAAACCCTCCTCACCCCCAAAAAATCATTTCCCAACAGAAACCAACTTTGGAGACACTCCTGCAGCTTTGCCTCTAGCAGTTGTATCAGCTTTCCTAATAATATAGGATTTTTAAAGTTTGTATATTTTAAAAGCATGCAGTTCTGCAAAACATATGAATGGGCTGATTTGCTAAACGGTGGGATGAAAAGCTAAAGATCTGCAGAATTATACATACTTAAATTTGTATCTCTGAAGAATTTACTGCAATTTTGCATGTCTAGAACAGGGGTGGGCAAACTTTTTGGCCTGAGGGCCACATCAGGTTTCAGAAATTGTATGCAGGGCTGGTTAGGGGAGGCTGTGCCTCCCCAAACAGCCAGGCATGGCACAGCCCCTTCTCCCCCTCCCTTCCAGCTTCTCGCTTCCTCCATTCCCCCTCCCCCTGGCTCCCTGTCCCCTGACAGCCCCTGGAACCCCCACCCCTGACTGCCCCCCATCACCCCATCCAACCCCTCCTCTCATTCCCGACTGCTCCCCCCAGGACCCCAGCCCCATCCAACCACCCCTTCTCCCTGTACCCTGCCTGCCCCTGGAACCCCCACCCCTGACTGCCCCCTGCCACACCATCCAACCCCTCTCTCCTTCCTGACTGCACCCCCCGCCCCTGGAACCCTGCCTCCATTCCACCCCCATGTTCCCCGCTCTCTGACCGCCCCGACCCCTATCCACCTCCCCACCCCCTGACCACCACCCCTGAACTCCCCTGCCCTCTATCCAACCCCCGTGCTCCCTGCCCCCTTACTGCGCTGCCTGGAGCACCAGTGACTGGCGGCGCTGCAGCCGCGCTGCCCAGCTGGAGCCAGCTACACCACCGCGCAGCATAGAGCACTGGGTCAGGCTGGGCTCTGCAGCCGCACTGCGCCAGGAGCTTGCGGCCCCGCCGCCGAGAGCACTGCACCGGCGGCGCAGTGAGCTGTGGCTGTAGCGGGGAGGGGAACAGCGGGGGAGGGACCAGGGGCTAGCCTCCCAGGCCAGGAGCTCAGGGGCTGGGCAGGAGAGTCCCGCGGGCCGTAGTCTAGAAGGCTGAACTAGAGGTATAAAAACTGTTCTGTGGAAAATCACTTGCACAGTATTTGAAGAGCCTTTATGAATAATAGAAAACTTTTATCTTGATATCGTTGTTTGACCATTACAAATGAAGGTGATATAAATATTTACCCTGGGCTGAAACTTCGTATATGGGTCAGAATCAGTTTAAAAAAAACTGTTCTGCATTTACCCCATTAAAAACTAGTTCAAGACAAGACTAGAATTTCCATCTTGCTTTCACCCTAAGGGTCTGAATGAGATTCTGACTTATTAAAAAGTCGGAGGGAGGTTTTTATTAAATCCAGCATCTAAGTCTAATGGCTTCTTTTTAGGGTTTTTTTTGTTTGTTTGTTCATTTGTTTTTTTGTTTTTGGTAAAGTCCATTTGATACAGAAGTAGCTTAAACTTCAGACTAAAAGGTTCCCCCCTTTTTGAGACATCTAAAATTTAGTACCAACAGTGTTTATCTTGAAGAATTGCATGTGCAGACTGCTTGAAATGGGCTTTTAGCTTTTTTTTTTTTAAATACTGAGTAATTTAGGCTCCAATCCTGCAAACACTTATGGATATGAGGGGCTAGTCATATGCATGAAATTACAAATTACTCATTTGTGTGTTTGTAGGATTGGGATCTTAGCTCTCGAATGCAAGGGACTAATAGCAGAAGCTTGACAGAACAGACGGTGGGTAAGCACTGTGCTGGCTTCCCCACCTAGCTTTACCAATATACCTCATCCTAACCTGTGGCACCTCATCTATTCCAATGTCTTGCTTCCCTTGAGCAAATACTGATTTGTGCCAAATTGCTTACAACTCTTTCTTAACTATTTTTAATTAGCTAAGTTACCTGTACATTTTTTTAACAATAGCTATATTGTCTTCAGTTGATTGTATCTTTTGAGATTCTAAGTTGTATGATTTTTAGAGTGAAAATATTCATTTAATTTTTTGTAAAGTGTAGTCAGCATTTACAGTGCTGTATAAATTACTGTTAAAATCTTAAAAGGATGTAAATCTGCAAAGTCAAGAACTCATATGTTTGGAAATACCAAATTAAAGTTGCCCATGTAACTTATAGTAACTTGAAAAGCTTTTATATTTAAATTACTACAGTTTTATAACTGGTAATGTCATGTTTCTATTTCCAGGTATTCCATGCAGGAAATGTATGAAGTGGTAGCTGTTGTGGAGGACTACAAACTCTTTGTTCCTTGGTGTAAAAAGTCAGACATATTATCCAAACGTTCTGGGTACTGCAAAGCCCACTTAGAAATAGGATTTCCTCCTGTGGTAGAGAAGTATACATCAGTTGTTACCCTAGTGAGACCTCACTTGGTTAAGGTAATTCTTATTTTGTGTATTTCTTGTGTGTAACTTTTCGTAATATCCAATTGTATAAATGTAATACTTTAAAGAAAACAGGAAACTATGACTTCAAAACAAAATTCAAAAATGATTCATAAAGCTGTTTTGAGTGGTGCTATATTTTCAAAAACTGTGTGTGTAGCTTTTGTTTAAGACCTAATTACAGCTGAGGGATATTGAACATTGTTTTTAAAATGTGTCTTTAAAGAAAAATCTTTGCTTTATTCTTTTTATTGTGTGAGAAATAACCAGCCAATTATGTGATACATGTATATACCATTCCTAGTTCTCTTCATTATAAGGAATGCTTGTTAGTATATTTTTTTATATAATCCTCTTTAAACTTAAAATTGATTTTGACTTACCCGCTTCTCAAAGAAAAAGGGGCATGATGCTTCAGACACTTCAGCAAGAACTGTGGCATCTGTCATCACTCTCCTCCAGCGTTCATGACTTACATTATTTGGCCTGTTTGGCTGGAAAGGAGCCCTTTAATGGTGAAGGCTTGTTCAGTAGCAAGACTGATGAGAAGATGGAGACTTTTGAGTTAAGCTGGTCAGAAGAGAAGGAACCCTGCTTCATCTTCTTTCATATTGCAGAGGCAATAACTTTCATCTGTTTCCTTTTACCCTTCTTCATAACCGTTTCAACCATGGTAGTAACCAAAAAGGCAGATTAAAAGGACAACATTTTAAGCAGAAGTCTGGCACTTCAGCTGCTCTTTTGTCCTCTACACCTACTCAGGCTCAAATTCAAGGGTTGCTCGGGAACCTAATCTCTTATTTCTTTTGCACTTTTCTGTCTCACACCTTTCCTTCACTTTAGGAATCACCTCATCCATTTTCTTGCAGCATGGAGTAAAATTGCCATAGATAACTTGTGTTAAAGATAATTGTTTGGCTAAGCAGTCCAATTCTGCTCTTTCTCCCATCCCCATTCTTTCCAGGGATTCCTCTTATAAAAAACACTGTTAAGAGCAGAAATGGATTCCTTGTTAAGTATGCGGGATATAAGATGCCAAGACAGTACAGTGGGAAGAAGGGCTTTTATTTAAAGTACTTTCTCATTCTGGGGGGTAAAAATCAGGACCTGAGACAGGTGAACAATTACAGCAGAAAGTTCAGGTTTCACATGCTGACTGGACTCTATCCCTACTATTTTTCTACAAGACTGGCTCTTGACCTAAAAGAGAACTGTGAATGTAGGCATCAGGCTGCTTCATAACTATCTCTTAAATTTACAGCTCACCTTAAAAGAGCACATCTAGTCTTGGAGAAGACTAGAACAGGGGTTCTCAACCTTTTTCTTGCTGAGCCCCCCCCTCAACATGCTATAAAAATGCCAGAGCCCAGTGGGGTTTGGGGGTGGGGGAGGACTTGGGGCTCTGAGCTTGGGGGGGATCCTTGGGCATAGGCATAGTTTTACTTCTGTTTTGGAGTGGGCAAGAGCTGGCAGGGTTCGAGACCGCTCTGCACAGTGGGGTCCAGGGATGGAGTGTCACCTCCACCCCCGACTCACTCAGGAGGCCACCCAGCCTGTCTGGGCTGTGGGGGGATGCAACCAAAAAATATAACTCAAAGGGGGGAGTCAGTTCAAAAAGTTTGAAAACGACTCAGGGTGCAAAGGGGCGTAGCTAGTGGCTGTGTGCAGGCAGTGGGATAGCTCAGGGTGCAGGCAGGTGGTAGCTAGGGGCTGTGAACAGGTAGGCAGGGACAGTCCTAGTGTGGCTCCTGGCTTCAGCCCCACGCTGCTCCTGGCTTGGGGGGAGAAGGGGGTGCCAGATTCAGCCCCACGCTGCTCCTGGCTTGGGGGGAGAAGGGGGTGCCAGATTCAGCCCTATGCCGCTCCCAGCTTGAGGGGTAGGGAAGGGGGTGCCAGATTCAGCCCCGCACTGCTCCCAGCTTGTGGGGGGGACGGACATGGGATTCAGCCCCACACTGCTCCCGGCTTCGGGGTGTGCTGGTTTCAACCCCGTGCCACTTCAGCGCAGGGGCTCGGGGCTCTGGGTTTCAGCCACGGGGCTCTGTGGATCCACTGAAAGGGCTTGTGGACCCCAGTTGAGAACCGCTGGACTAGAGTGGTGAACCACCCCTAAGAGTGGTGAAGGGAGAAATCTATTTTTGGTGCTTAAGGTCTCTCCCAGACCTATTGTCTTTGTCTATATGAGGATTTTTTTTTCCCTAAAAATTCCCACCATTCAGATCCATCAGTGTTGGCAAAGTGGGAATGGTACCATAGACAAGGAGCTGCTGGCATTCTAACTTGTGTTATTATGGTGGCAAAAACACCAGCAGCGCCTATCCACCATTGTTGTTGCTGACAGCGTTGAATCGTTAGTATCAACAGTGGCCGATGTGAAGGAAAAAAATTCTAGTATTGATGTGTCCGTTGAGGCTAGAAGAGTTGCAATGGCAGCATGCTGTTTCCCAGGGTAGAGGAAGAACCATGTAATTTCTTTCTGAAAATTCCAAGGCAATTGGGGAGCAGCATTTAGGCGATTCTTGAAGAGGGAGCATTGTTCAATCCTCTGCTGGAAGTATGGCCAGCCCAAATCTGGATTTGGACAGCAAACAAGAGTGAGTGAAAATAAGGGCTACATTGATCTTCAATCCCAGAGTGGAGGTTACGAAGCCAACACCACTATACTCCCCTAATATAAAACTTTAGGCAAGGACTCTAATCAGATCCGCCTGTAAGCACTGCTTGCTGGGAACTGAAGCCAAATATGTATACTTATGGCCAGATTCTGCTATTCTTCTATAGATTAATCCCTTACGTTGAAATCAATGAAACTCTTCATTCAGTGAGAGTGGTAGAATATGTTCCTTAATGACATGCATTTCTCGTGAAATAATATTTGTGAACTCTCAAACTTAGAGGTGGCTGCAGTTGAGACCTACGGTAGTTTAACATATAGCCACTAATACTGTTTAGCATCAAAAGACAATAGCTACAAATTAAGACCATTTACACAGGGTAATTACAAATATTGGAGACATTTCAGTGCATATAATTTATACACAAGAAATTGTAAAGGTTAAATATCAGATGCCTTGTTTAAAACCATGGTACTTACAACACAATGGTACTAAATGATTGCAATTTACAATACTAGGGGCACTATTCTGTTTGTCCTACATACGTCGATCTCTTAGTTCAGTGCACCTGCTTTGAAATCTGTTGTGGCTCTGAGAACAGAAATTGGCCCCCTCCACACCGTCCTTTTTCTACCTAAGAACTGCTCCTCATGTAGATAACTTGATTACATTGCTTGAAATTATTTTAGGTAAACTGGTCTTTTCTTGGCTTCAATGCAGGAGAAATTCTTAGCTGCACCATGCCTTTTAATATGTAGTGAAACGTGAAAACATTAACTTTCCTAATACCAGCTTCCAAAAGGAAATACTTCGGCCTCGTATATTTAATGTACGAGAGCATAGTTCTAGCTTAACTCTTAAACTTTCTTTTAGGCATCCTGCACAGATGGGAAACTATTTAATCATCTGGAAACAGTGTGGCGTTTCAGTCCAGGAATCCCAGGTTATCCAAGAACATGCACCTTGGATTTTTCAGTAAGTATGGTAATTAAGCTCACTGACTGCTGGAAATGGGACATGGAAATGTACTTAAAAGCAAACTACAGCCATGATAAACACAAATGTGCTGCTACTAATGAAAAATATGCTAAGCACATGCACTGAAAAATCATGTTAACTTTACAAAAGTTACTGTTAAACTTTACCATGTGAAAACTTCCCTTTCTAGTCCTCATGAGGAATACTTCTTGGATGAAAACATTAGCTTCCACTGCAATGAAATAGTTTAAGGGGTTGAGTATATTCCTCCCCTCAAACTACTAAACACTTAATGCTGGTGTTTTCCAGGCTGCCAGACACAATTATCCCATATGTATTTGTCTTAGTCAGCGATAGAAAAGCCTACTAGATGATATAGACCATGGCCCCACAAATACAGGATTGTTCTCATGTTAACTTCTAGTTTTAAATATTCCAATGGAGAGGATTCCAATGGAGAGGAGTGGTATTTTCCCTCTGCTATTTAGCATAGAGTAGACTCTTTTTTTCCTTTTTTGTGTACTGACCTTTCTTCTTCCTCCTTTGTACTGTTATCCAGTCCCTTTTTGGTTGTCTCAGCCAAGCTGTATGTATTGAGCTCTTCTGTTCTAGTCTTTTCTCCACATAAGTGCTCCAGTCCCTTAATCACTTCTTGCTCCCTTATGAACTGCCTGCATGCAGTTTATATGGTTTGGTAATGAGGTGGCTGCAGTTAGATGTATTCCAGACAGTTACACTGGAGTTGTATTCAGGGAAAATAACGCCTCTCTATTCTATGATGGGAAACCACTGCAGCTCAAAACTGTGTTAGCCCATCTCCCTTCTTAGTTATTTGTTTTTTTAAATTTATCTCCTAATTCCTCTGTGTGTATCTTTCTCTCTGGCTATATATATATAGAGAGAGAGAGGTGTGCTTTTTTGGGGGGGTCATTCCCAAGCCAGGGACCTACCTGAAAACTTGCACCTCTGTATACAGCCTGGCCTACAGCAGCAAATGCTGTACTCATGTGTGGGTAGATATTGTTGCCATCTGCTGGAGTTCCCTGATTTAACAAACTCTCTCTCCTGTAAATAGGAGAGAGCTCTTTTGGTGCCTCCTGTAATTTGAGACCCTCTTGCATGGGCTAATCTCCTTCCATTTATTGGGATTGGGGACATCACAAGTTCAGTAATAGGAAAACAAGCACATGCTTGTAAAATTAAATGATCTTGCAGGACATGCCACTTAAGCTTGCAAGATGTATGGACCCCCAAGCTATTTTACTCATAGAATGTAAAAGCTCCCCAGAAAAATTTATTGTCCTAAAGCTCCTCAAAAAAAGCAGTATGCTAGCTCCCACTGATTGTGCAGAAATGCTGAAGGCTTTATCCCAAACCTTGTGTGAGTTGAGAAAGTCAGAATGACTGGTTTTAAATCCCATAATCCAGATACCTTGTTCTAAGGAAACACAAACTTTAAAAAAAAAAAAAATCTTACATAAACCACTTTATGACATTCTAGGTTGTTAAAGGGAGTCAAAATTGGCCTTAAAATGGACACTGTTTGACTTTACGTGGAACTGCTATCATGGCCCTTTGCCATCCACCGTATTTTGAAGAGGTAAATGGTTTGTATCAGTAACCGAAGTAGAGACAGTTGAGTTCGTTGGATGTAGAAGAGGACTCTGAGTGAGGCACTTTGGAATTCTAATCTTGCTCTGTTGCTGACTCGCTGTGTGCCTACAGCAAAGTAATTTAAGTCTTTTCCCCATCTGCAAAACTATGATTAATACATATCTACAGTACTTTACCGGTGTGGTGTTATGGATTAGTAAATGTTTGTACCCAGTTTAGAAAAGTAAAGCACACTAATGGTTATTCCTTATGCTTGCTCTCTGAATAAAACATTTTATCATCTTTGACATCACTTAACAGTGTATACTGCTGGGAACAGAAGTAGCAGAGACATCTCCACAGCCTTTTGGAATGTGACAGAGGGCTTGGCTACACTTGTGAGTTAGAGCGCATTAAAGCAACCCCAGGCGTCCTAGCTCACTACCCGTCCACACTAGCAAGGCACGTAGAGCACTCGTGGTACTCCACCTCAGCAAGATTAACGGTTGTTGCGCCTTGGCTGAAATGCCCGGGCGTCAATGTGAATGAGGTGTTGCATTACTGCGCTCTGATCAGCCTCCGGAAACATTTCATAATCCCCTTAAGTCAAGTGGCCACTCTTGGCATAGTTTTGGAATTGCTGCAGGTATGCGGATATGCCCTTTGAAAGCTCTATTATCTGCTCCGAGACACAGCAACCATTACTGTGGAATGCTGTGTGTGTGAGAGAGAGAGGGGTGGTGGGGAGGAAGGTCTGCTGCTGTCTGAACTTACAAGACAGCATGCTGACATGCTCTCTCCCCCCACATACACACAACACACTCCCTGTCACACTCCACCAGCCCTCCCCCCCATTTGAAAAGCATGTTGCAGTCACTTGCATGCTGGGATAGCTACCACAATGCACTGCCCTCTGTGGCTGTTGCAAGAGCTGCTAATGTGGCCATGCCAGTGCGCTTGTAGCTGTCAGTGTGGACAGATTGCAGCGCTTTGCCTATTGCGCTCTACGAAGGCTGGTTTAACTCAAAGTGCTCTACATCTGCAAGTGTAGCCGTGCCCAGAGTAGAACTAAGTTATTTACAATAACTGAGGGTTTAAGTGAAACAACTGAAAATGTAGTTTTTGGGATGTAGCCTTAGATGCAAAAATAGAAATCTGAGCTGTGGGCTGCTGCTTGTTCCTACAGGCTACTGTGCCAGTCTTCAACCAAGTCAGCAGTGAATTCTGAATGAGAGGTATCTTAGATCTAAGCTGTGTTTTAGCTCTTTTTAACCTTTCTTCCTACATAGCTTGAATACAGCATAGTGTTATCTGCAGTTCACTGGAAAAATCTGTAGTATCTGAAGTTTTTAAACAAAATTAAACACTGATACTTTTTTGCAGGACACAACTTTTGGTCTCTGCCCTGTAGTTCTTGTTCCCTAAAGAACTTTTAGAGTTGCCAAAATGTGCTTGTCTTGCTTGAGTAAAGTTGCATGTGCTTAAAACCCTTGTATAAGTAGATTAATATGCACACCATTCCACATAACTCAAGAGGAAGACTGCTGTATCTATTTGAAGCTGTAAGGTCAATTTATAGGCAGGCTATGAGTGCCTCATTTAGAATTTAATTGGGACACCACTCTTAACACTGACTCTTAGGAAGAATGACACATGATGTTTAAGCATCTTCCAGGAAAGAGTGCACCTGCAGCAGCTGAGTACATCTTAACACCATGCTGCAGCTCTTAGTACTGATTGTGGTAAATTATCACCTACTAAACCATATGGGAATTTTGTAAAAAGATTTCTCTTACTAGGGTGACTTGTGTATGCAAAACCAATATAACTGAGTTAAGACAAGATTCCAGTTTATAGTGATGAGTGTTCCCTAACTAGGGACAGTACCAAGTAATATGACAGGCTATTTCATGTAAACAGTAACATGGTTGTCATGAGTTATTTAAGCTTCCTTTCTCTTTCCTAATGCTTACTTTATGCTGATATTTTTGTTTTAAATACAAGAATAGCTAAATGGTTAGAGAGAATGATAGGATCCAAAATCTGGGACTGTAATAGTCTTAGGCCTTGCTGCTTATAACTAATACATTAGTGCTGTATAAAATCAGTTCTTATTTTGTTTGAGAGAGACCATTCACTAATTGGAATACTTGGATCCAAAGGTGGTGAGAGCAGCAAATGTAGTTTGCAGCAAAGTTAAAGCTATAGCCTTAATCACTGAAAGATGGGATGTGGAAAAGTAGCAGCTGGTCTTCCTCCCTAATTGCCATATTATTCTTTCCTTGCTTTAAATGTAGCTATAGCATATTATGACAACCACAAGTCAAGGTAAAAACTAGATTTAGTGTTAAAATGAAACGCCTTTTGTGTTCAATTGTGTTTACACATTCTCTCTCTATTTCAGGATCTAGCTCAGTGCCACCCATAAATGATCTCTGGCTGTAACTCCATGTCTGCCAGACCTTACTCACCTGAATTCAAATCTATTTTCACACTTTTCCTCTCATTTACCTAGGTCTCAGTTTGCCTCAGTCATGAACTTATAACTGCATGCATTATTCACCCATCTTCACTTTTTTTTTTTAAATAGTGATTGTGCTTTTGTATTATTACTGAAGTATTCTGGGCTGTAGCATGTATGAAAGATGCTATCTAAAAATGAACTGGGTTGAATGGCTCATGAGTTTTCACTTGATATTTTTCAGAGGGATACATAAACTTCATTTGCATAGGGTTAAATCTCCCCTTACAATTTTTTTTAAATTGTGCTAGATATACAATTAAAAATACCCTTAAGTAAACAGATTATTTAATCTTGCTTTATCAAAGTCACTGAAATGATAGATGCTAGAACAATCTTTCTTCTTGATTTCTCAAACAGGTTTCTTTTGAGTTTCGTTCACTTCTACACTCTCAACTTGCTACACTATTTTTTGATGAAGTTGTTAAACAGATGGTAGCTGCCTTTGAAAGAAGAGCATCCAAACTCTATGGCCCAGAAACTAGTATACCTCGGGAGCTAATGTTTCATGAAATTCATCACACATAAGGGAAAAAATTAGTTCTCTACCTTTATTATACTCTAATTTGTACACCTTATTTATAAGAGGTGCTTTTCTGTGGGCATCTATTTAACTTAGCTTTGTGTGATACTGCTGTACAAAACATGCATATAAGATGGAACCAGATGTACATAGAGGAATATTCAAGCTTCAAGTGCAATTCAGGGTGTGGTGTTTGTAACAAGCTGAGTGGCAGCTTCTGTCAGCTAGCCAACCAAGATTGCCTTTACCTTGCCAGTTTGATTATATGATGAACAGCACATCAGCATTACTGCCTTATCTAAACTGTTAAGTTTTTTGCAGTGTTTGTATTAAGTGTATGAAGTTTAAGTTATTAACAGTTTTTGAACATATGTAACTTATTCTCATGGTATCAGTATCAACCCAAACAAGTTCAGGAAAAGACAACTGCCTGTAACTTCCTACTTTTCCCTGCATCAGGAATTACTAGACTTGTGTGTCAAAAAAGACTGAAAAGAATGCATTAATAGATGGCTTCAATACATTTTAACTGACAAGATTCCTGTGGACAAAGCATTGCCATCTTAGATTAGCAGCTGTGGTAAAAATATAAACTGACACATAACAGAAGTTAAGAGCAGCAATTCCTTGTTCTATAACTTGCTGATGTAGACTAAATCAGTGTGGTATTGTATAAAGTATATGTAATTCACTTAAATACAAAGGTCTAAAGTGAGCAATTAAAGGAAGCTTTTTAAAAGAAGTCTACTTAAATCCACCCATTCAGTGCTACCATCAAACAGATTACTGTAACATTAAAACAATGCAAAGGGGTAAATTATGCCAAGAATTCTTGAATGCATTTGATGGGCTGGCATTAGGGCTATTCCCTTGTCTTAACTGTCTATATTCCCCCTCCTTCCCAAAAGCAAGCTGGAGCTAAATTGTCTCAAAAATTAAAGCTATAAATTAAGTGAATGAAGAGATCTGCATTTTTTCTATATTATATTGAATTGCTTAATTCCTGTTTTAATTTTACCATTAGCTCAAGTCTGAAATCAGTGAAATATTTACCCCTTTTCCCTTTCAGAAAAGTTAGATGTATTAACTGTATATAGAGTAGATATCCCAGGAAAAAGTAAATCCCTTCAGATTCTTAAACTGAGTAGATTTAAATCAGTTGCAGGCATTACACTATGAGTGCACAATTTCCCTCCCCATACAATAGCTTCACTGTTTGCTGGGAACATGGAACCATGAGACTGACTTGAGTTTTCTGTCCCTCTGCAAACTTTAAATTGAAGGAAAATTTTCTCCCACTTTCCCTGGAGGACATCATGAGTTGCAACACTCTTCATGCAGCTGCAGAGGTATGGTTCTTTAAACTTCAGGTGTTAAAAATATACACCCCAATGTGTTTAAAGCAGTGACAAAAAAAATCTCCTCTCCATGTTCTAGTAGAGTGTCTGGTGATACAAAATTGTTAGTTTTCAACCTGGGGGGTACTAGTTTACTTTACAAGACCTGCTAATTCTCCTGTAGAAAACACAAGATTCCTTTTGAAATATCACAGGCAATTTATTCTTTCATACCCTCACAGTTTTCCCAACACTGCTGCTAAAAGGATCCAATACATGAAATAGGATTAGTACTCAATAGGCAGAGTGACAAGTCCCTGTCCATAGCTTACTACTTCAACTACATTAAATTTAAGATTAATTTTTCTTAAGAACTGTCAGTTGAGCTTGTGGTCTACACTCACCCTCCATGGAGGGGAGGATTGTTTCTTAAACAAATACTCCACCCCTTCCCAGCACTAACAGATTTCTAGCAGAGTTTAAATGTGATCCCTGTTAGCATTAGGTTTGATTGTTAAAGGTTTATGGACAGGTGAATAAGGCAATACATTTCATAACTTTGAACAATCTTTTATTACATAGAGGTTGTCACATAATTGTATATTTGTCTCTGTACAATTTAAGTCTTGCACACAATGACTTCATCAGAACTTTGCTTAGTAGTGGGAAGCACCAATAAATTCTGATTAAACAGAATTTCAAGTGCCTTAATTTGATTAAATTTAAAGCAGAACACTGGTATGTGGATCTTGCACCCAGTAGCAGGAATGTACAAATGTCTTTATTGAAAAATACAAAATAATTTATCTGTAGGCATGGACAGTGACTGTAAACAGTTACATGAGTTAAATGAAATCCAGTAACTAATGGTTACAGTGATTCTTTTAAACACCAGCCTCACTTCAGTCACTATCCACCCCTTGCACTGACTTCTGAAGTTTTAGCAAACTGTCAGTCTCAACCATCACAGTTCACAATGGATCAGTATTCCAGGAATTAGAACATGCCACCTCCCATTCCTCCACCCATTCCGCCCATGGGCACTTCCTTTTCCTCTTTAGGAATTTCAGTAACTACAGCTTCTGCTGTGGATAAAAGGGAAGCAACACCTGCAGCATCCATCAAGGCAGTTCTTACAACCTAAGAGAATGGGGGGGGGAAAAAAAAAAATTCAATACTAGTTCTCCCTCCATTAAAATAAGGTACAATCGTAATATTCTTTGGAGAAAAAAAAGGTCACATTACCTTTGTAGGGTCAATGATTCCTTTCTCTACCATATTTACGAAGTCTCCAAGCATTGCATCATACCCAGTGTCAGGTGGACTTTGCATGATTTTTTCAACTATCAACGATCCTTCAACGCCTGCATTCTTAGCAATAGTCATTGCTGGAATTTTCAGTGTTCTCTTAATGATTTCTATACCTGTAAAAAGTATTTTTAGTGTTCTAAATACAGTACATTCTCCATGCGTTCTACTGCAAGTCAAGTACTCTAACTTACTGATGTGCTAAAAAGTTACAAAGGAGAAAAAACGATTTTCTGCCTCTTCCAGGAAAGTGTTAGGTAATGACCTACTGCTGGGCAGCATTACAAGAGAGGTCACTACTAGTACAAGGTTCAAGCACCCGTTTAAATTACCATTATCACTCTTGAAAATAAGCTATGAACTTATCTAACCAAAGACAAAACACTCCCCACTCAAAACATGGTTAGGAAAACTTGGTACAGAATGATCTGCTCTGAGATAAAGAATCTTTAGAAGCCACTGTCACATTAGATTCCCCAAATTAAGTGAAATGTTTTCAATCTTTAATTTTAACTACAATTGTTATGAGACACCCATTTTGTTTAACTGTTTAGAAAAGTAATAGTTTAGTTCTCTTGCATTAAATACCAGTCTCAGAATAGCTGTTTGCCTGCTTTTTCTAAATTAGACCAGAAGGAACGCTTCTTCCCATTTTTAATATATAGCAGATCATCAGGAGTGTCAAAGGTTCCTCGTTAACCAGACCAAATAACCATAAAGGACTCATTGATATGAATTGTATTCTAACCTAGAGAGAACAGCTGTTTTTGAAGGTAAGTGGTATCACAAGGAAAATGTTAATCTTCAAACTAAATCCATTCTTGAGTAGTTTGCTTACCAATTCTTTGATCTTCATTGACTGGCGTTAAAGCATCTAGTGCTGGGATGCATCGAAGCAATGCACAACCACCTCCTAGAACTATACCTTCCTCTACAGCTGCACGAGTAGCATTCAGTGCATCAGTAACTCTGTCTTTCTTTTCATTCACCTCAATGTCACTTGTGCCACCAACCTAGAGTAAATGAGCCACATCTCGTCAGTTGTGTAAAGTCCCCATACATTCTCAGAGGCAAGGAAGTGCTTCAGACTTCAGAAGCACTGCGGGCCAGTTAAACATCAGTAACAAACTGACTTTTCCATTTGAATGCCAAAAAGCAAGAAAGAAATTGGTCAAAAAATTATAGGTTTCAGAGTAACAGCCGTGTCAGTCTGTATTCGCAAAAAGAAAAGGAGTACTTGTGGCACCTTAGAGACTAACAATTTATTTGAGCATGAGCTTTCGTGAGCTGTAGCTCACGAAAGCTCATGCTCAAATAAACTGGTTAGTCTCTAAGGTGCCACAAAGACCTCCTTTTCTTTTTTCAAAAAATTATATGTACTTTAGTTGTAGAGAGCCTCTTGCAATTAAGATGCTTTATATTTCTAAAGGTGTAAATGGATCACTTAATCCATCCTTGAAAAGCAAAAATATATATTCCTGCTGTAAAAATGGATCAGAGTAAGAATCCCTTATCCAGTTGAAGTGACAGAAAATGAAATCCGTAGAAGATCTGTGTAAGCTCAAAGATTTGTCTCTCTCCAACAGAGGTTGGTACAACAAATACCTTACCCACCTTGTCTCAGGAAATTAAGCCTGTAGATAGTGATTTACAGCCCTATTCATGTAAACAGCATCTTGTGGATTCTTAGTGGCCACAAAGAATTAAGACCTTCATTTTAGTCTAAGAGCACCCACAGATGGCTAGGTGCCTTAGCTACTAGGCAATTTCTACTTACCAACTTAGCACCACTTCATATAGCAGTTTGGCCTTTCCACAGCCTCCAAACTTAAATAGTGAGCCAAACTGACTCTCTTGGACTAACATGCTCAGCCAGGTAAGGGACAATTGCAGTTGGCACTACTCTGGAATACACATTTACTAATCTTAAAAGGAAGACCACTGGCACATATTGGTGCTCCCCAGTCTCAGTGAATGTCTGCCAGTTTTGACCCTTCAAAGTGGCAAATAAATCCAACTCAGACACCCAATAAGAGTATCAAGTATGATGATCCAAAGTTATAAAGATAGCAGTCTTTATTAACTTTAATGTCAACAGTGTTGGGTCCTATGTGACCAACTAAACCCCACTCCTGCACCTAGGGAAGCATTAAGGGATTACATAAATGTTGTTAAATTGCAAATTGTCACAGGGTCCTGGCCCCTTAGAGGAAAGATGAATCAGCCCCACCTGTGCCATAATTAATTAGCTGCTTCATCTAATTGAAGGGGTGGGATTAAAGAGGTGATAGGTTAATGGACACCTGTGCCTTATAAGAAGGCTGAGAGACTCACTGGTTGGAACTACAGGGAGAAGGCAAGCTCCATTGAGCCCAGGTCCGCAGGAGACCAGGTACTCCTGGGGAGCCAGCCTGTTCTAAAGGATGGAAGGAACAGAGCCCAGTAGGGACCCAGAATGGTACACCAGGGGAACCAGACTGAGGTAGAGTACTCTATCCCTTAGTCAGAAAAAGGACTCAAAAGTAGCCCAGAAAGCAGATGGGAACAGGGTGGTGTGAAGACAACACCTAAAGAGTAGAAGAGCTTTTCTGTTTGGGGGACTTTGTAGTTGGACTTTTGCTATGTCAGAAGGGGTGAAGTTTGTAACTTGCCTGGAGGGGTAAGCCATATCCCCCCAGCACAGACCAGTGGGTGGAGAGCTGGGAGTTTTGGTAGTGTCATGCTCAGCCAGCAAGGGTTGTTATAGGGCACAGCTTCTCCATGACAAATCTTAAGTACCAAAGATATAACCATACACCCTTCACTGTAGTTGCTTCAACTAGACAGGGAGGTTTTTCTCTCAAGGGGGAAAAAAAGGCATGTAAAGTAATGTAATTTCTAACAGGAATGTCACCCTATTTTAAGCAATCCTGACAAGAAAAAACGTGTAGCAGAGGTCCAATTTATCAGGTTTGACTAAAGTAGTGGGGTTTTTCTGGCACTCTAGAAATGGAGACTAAAGAGGACACCTCTGCTAAGCATTTAAAGAGTCAAAGTGATGTGACTGCTAAAATGGATCTTTAGTGAAAAGTAAAATTTTGCTGTTGTCATCCATTTAGTATAGCATAGTTCTAGTCCAAGGGTTCTCAAACTTATTTGATCAGTGCCCCCTTCTGTGTCTGTAGTAGTTTATGCCCCCACCCCAATACATATCCCGCCACCCAGCTTGAAGGTAGAGCAGAGAGCAGCAGCAGCTACTGGCTAAGAACCCAGCCCTGAAGGCAGCGCTGCACCAGCAGTACAGAAGGTAGAAACATGGAAAGTGATATTAGTCAATATCACGTTTCCCAGCAGACATAGCATCCTATTGCCACCCTTACTTCTGTGCTGCTGCTGCCATCCCGAGGCTGGACAGCCAGAGCCCTGCCACCTCCAAGTGAGGGGAGGAGAGCCTCAATGGCAGGGCTCCAGCTGTCCCCTTTACCCACCTCCCAGATGTGCATGGCCCCTTCTGCAGAAGCCCCAGCCACCTAGAACTGACAGCCAGAGCTCTCTCAAAAAAACCAAAACACCACACAGATTGCGCCTCCCTTGGGAGGCCTGCCCCATAGTTGGAGAGCCGCTGTTTTAGTCTAATAAGGAAGTTTAAAAGTTCCTCACCTTTAGTACTGCTACTCCATCAGAGAGTTTGGCCAGTCGTTCATTTAGTTTCTCCTTCTCATAGTCACTTGTAGTAACTTCTAATTGTTCAATGATTTCTTGGATACGCCTTTCAATTTGAGCTTTTTCACCCTTCCCTTTCAGAAGCATGGCATCATCTTTTGTCACGATGACCTCACCAACTTTACCAAAGTCATGAGGCTGAATATCTTCTAGATTGAGACCCAAACCCTCTTCTCCAAATACCTGAAATAGATCATATGAAAGCTTGGACGCTAAGGCCTTATCTACATGGAGACATTTCCCTGCACAGTTATAGTAGAATAACTATTCTGTTTTAACTCCCTGATATGGACACGATTCTGGAATAGTTACTTTGCTTCTGAAGCAGAATAATTCTTCTGGAATAGGTGATTTTATTCCAAAACAGACTTGCCACATGGGAGAGTTGAATAGCTTTAATGGAATAGTTATTCTGCTCCAGCTATACCAGAAAGTTCCCCTGTATAGACAGGCCTAACTCTGTTATCAATGCTTGTATATAGTGATGAATTTGACCACCATTAAAAAAAAAAAAAATAAAAATTCTAATTTACAGACCTTCAGCAGTTACCAGCTAAAAGGAATACTTTGCACATTTATCTCCAGCATGTCAGGTGTAATAGTTGTGTTACAGAGACACTGTCAGGCCATTTCAAGGAGTTTCCCTATGTTACTGATGCCTGCAATTATTATAATGGAATTTAGGGGACTTTACATTTTGTTTATCCTGTTCCTTTTACACTGCAGTGAAGCCTATCATTTTCAAGAATTAGTTTGGGTCTTGTATAATGCTGCCGTGTTTTTAGACTAGTATACAAAAAAAAAAAGATGGCTTTTTAATATTATAGTTGCCCCTGCCATAGATTTTAAAAAACAAATAAAATTAAACTACCCAACAGAACACTACATGCTCCTTAAGACCAAACTCTAGAAGTCACGACATGCTCACTAACGTTAATTTTGGTAATGCTTTTGTTCAGTTTTATAAGTAGTAAAAACTTCCAGAACAACTCTGATAAGTTTCCTGGGCACCACCTAGCTACTAACCTGAAGATTACTTGGGAGGTATAGATGTGATAAAAGGCACTCCGTGAAAAAGCTATTTAATGATCACAAACAGATCATTCTGCATTGCACTACAGCTCTCAAAACTTACTCATACATAAAACATTAACATTTTAAATGAAAAAGTGCATAAATCAGACTTTGCAAGGTGCCAATCTGACTGCCCTGCATATTAAAGCTTTTTACAATACAGTAGTTCCAAAACAGGCAAAAAGCCAGCCACAGTGCAAGTTCTCTCACAGCGCCCTGTCACATCAAGCGTCTCTTAAGGAGAGATGACCTAAGAACAAGAACAGTTCCATGTCCATCCAATATGTTGAAGAGACTATTAACAAGAACTGCAGATAGGGTGACCAGACGTCCTGATTTTAGGGGACTTGTCCCGCGTCCTGACCTTACGTTGGTCGGGACGCCCTTTGTCCCAATATCGGGACCGTCTGAACCACAGCCGCAATGTCATCACTCACTGCTTCCTGGGGCAGCTCCTGGCGCCCATCTGCCAGCAAGAGCGGAGCTTGCAGGCACCAGGAGCGGGCAGAGAGCCCTCTGCCCCCACAATCCGTGACTCTCGGAGCCAGAGGGACCTGCCCGGTCGATGCTTCCCGGGACAGAAGCTACACCAGGTAAGCACCGCCGGGACTCCCCACCTCGCCCCCTGGCAGGTCCCTCTGACTCTTAAGGTGGGGGCTCTGTGTGCTGCCGGCACCTGCAAGCCCCACTCCATGGCTCTGGCAGCTACCACTGGTGCTTTTCCCGGCCAATGGGAGCCACGGAGCTTGCGCTTGTGGCAGGCACAGCACGTGGAGCGTCTGGAGACTCCCCTCGCTGCTCTCACCCTAGGAGCCAGAGACCTCCCAGCGGGGCTGGTGAGTATGACCAGGGAAGGGGGGCCTGTTGGGGGAGATCTGTGTGTGTCAGGGTACTGGGGGTCTGTGTGGGGCATTGTGTAGTTGTGGTGGTGGGGCTGTGGGGAAACTAGCGAGTGAGGGGTTCTGGGCAGCTGGGTGTGTGTGCACACAGCACTGTGCATTTGTGGTGGAAGGGTTGTAGGGGGCTCTGGGCATAGTGGATCCAGGGGGCGCTGGGCAGGGGAGCTGTGTGGTGCAGCATAGGCTCACCCCCAACAGGAAGGGGCACGCTGGTAGCACAGGGCCAGGCGGACCAGTGTGCCTCTGGTTGGGGCTGTGCACCCGTGTCTGTCTTCTCCCCTCCCCCGCCCAATGTGTCCAGATCACAAGAGTGAAATATCAGGTCACCCTAACTGCAGATGTGAAGCGGACAACTAATAACCAGCTAGAACAACTGGCCGCTTACCATGCTATACAATGGCATGACAGTCCAACCTGGCCCAAATGTCAATCAGTGACCTGAAAAGGGTTGTACCCTGTTACCAATCCCTCAAATGGTTATCCTCTGAAGCATTTTGTAGGAAGTTAAAATCAAATGGGTGCTTGGCCACAAAGTGAATACATTTTTACATATTTACAAACACATGCATATAATTTACTTACAGCACCACCCGTAGCAATTGCCATGTCCTTAAGCTGGTTCTTTCTATTGTCACCAAAACCTGGTGCTTTTACAGCAACAACCTGGAGGCCAACCTTTAATCTGAAAAGAAAAAGTTCAGTGAGAACACTAATTCTAACAAAGTGTTAAACTGTTTACACTTCCCTGTTACAGTAGCTGAGAGAACAAAAGAATGTTTTAAATGAAGATATTTTAGTGTAAGTAAGACAAAAAGCAAAAATGCCATCTTAATGGATCCCACAAGCCCATTAATTGGCTTTTTCTACTAAACTGATTAGCAATGAAACCATCAAATCACTAGGATTCAGAGTTATCACCCAAATTAGATGAATGGGGCTATTCACAGCTGTTACTGTTTGTCTGCATTGCTGAGAGGAGACCTAAATAAGAAGCAAAAGTTGTCAAGTTCAGACAGATACATCTGGTCCTACTGCTCTACAGAGTAAACCGTGCAGGAACATCTGCTGTTTTTAAAGACAGTTTTCTGACTCTGAAGTAGACTGACAAGATTCTATTACAGAGGTACACCTATTCAAGCCTTACCTGTTCAAGACGAGAGTACTGAGGGCTTCACCATCAACATCTTCAGCAATAATGACCAAAGGCTTACGGTGAGCGTTGGCAATTTCAAGAGCTGGAACTATGGACTGAACACTGGAAATTTTCTTCTCACTGATTAAGACATAAGCATCCTGGAATTCACATTTCTGTCCTGCAGAGGCAATAAGTATTGTTTGAACTATCTAATTGTTCTATTTTAGCAAGTATATATGAAGGTACCCTTTACAATCCCCAAGTCTGATCAAATCTGGCCACTACACTCTCCATTTACATTTATATTAGATAGAATGAAAACTAGTTTCAAGTAATATTTCTACTCCTGAAACCTGATGCCAGTTTGTGATTTTGTGGCATTTCTATTTTCTCTCTCATGAAAACTCCTACATAGTCAGAATTAGTTGAACAAACTACTGCACACGAGCAAGCCACTTAAGAATTTTAGCACTTTGCTGTGCCACAAATGTGTCACGTCCTCAATTTGTATTTGATGGACTTAACCCTGAACAACATATACACAAATAATACTTTTGGATAAGAACAAACTTTTGCACGCATCCATGTATATTCTGGGGCAAAGGAACACCCACCAACATTATCCTGCCCCTTTACTTCATTTTGTGAAGAGAAGGTGATTTTACCTTTCCCCAGCCCTTACTTACGAAAGAATGCTCTAGTTCTACAAGGGAATGCAATAACTAGCCACGCAAATAAACTTATGTTTCTCAAAGATCAAATGATACTTCTATTCCATGTAAACATAAGTCTTAAATTTAATTAGCATGTGATTACACTCTGAAGAGACCAACATGGCATTTTCTTGTAAGCAAGATTTTTTTTTTTTTGCCTTTTTTTTTAATGCCAGTTCTGATAACTTATCAACTTCGGATCAGAAAGTTAGGCTGTGTTTTCTGGCTCACACACACCAATTACAGAGCCAATACAGCCAACAAAAGGTAAAAACTTGTTTTAGTCCAAAAAGTAAGCAGCTAACCGAATACAAATAGGGAAACATCTTTGGGTTCAGAAAAGTTAAGGATAAATGTTGACACTTTACCCAAGATTCACTTTACCTATATTGTAAGCTCTCTAGGAAGACATTCTTTTTGTTCATACAGGTTATAGCACAAGGTACTTCGATGGCAACTTTTGCAAACTCACCTTTGGCTGTATTAATGAAGTATGGCGAGATGTAGCCTCGGTCAAACTTCATACCTTCAATGATTTCTAACTCATCATTCAGGGTTTTTCCATCCTGTTTAAATGTGATACAAATTTACATTTAATCTATAGTTTACGTAGTACCTAAAGTGCTTCTATGCACATATTTTTAACATGTCAATCACTATGGAATTCAAGTCTCTCTGCTACCTTCACCACTATGGTTGTATTCTTTAGGTCCTCTACCCTTTATGGGGGAAAAGAGAACGAGGAGAGAAAGAGGGGTCAATCTAAAAGTGATACTGTCTCTAGAGAGGGAAGTATGGACGCACACAAACTGTGTTCTAATGGAGTCGTGTAAAACACATTCTTACCTCCTGTGGTGGAAACAATGTCTCATAAGAATTAGATCAAAAACATGAAGAAAATTCACCTCTACTTTTATAGCTAAATTCATCCTGTATTAGTCTTTTAACAGAAATTATCTTGACCAGTTAGCAGTATTTATTGTTCTAGATTACTTAAACAGTGGAAGGAAAAGAAAAAGAAAAAAAGCTTGCGAACTAGTGATTGTTGGCCATTATAGTCATTCTTAGCTCAATTTACTGCAGTTAAGAAACCACCACATTCTCCCAATTATCTTTGAGAGATTTTAAAAGTACTATGCACCATGGAAATACTGGTATGTCTCATAACCAGGCTACTGAGAACCATTCAGCACGTCACATTAGTTCAGACATATGTATCTGCTCTGCAGTCCAACTCATCACTGATTCAGTTTCCATTCACTGTATTCCATGTCCCTGTATTTACTATACCGATGTTACGATCACTGCATAATTTTTGTCTATATATCATCTGGACTATAAAGAGCAAGCAACAGTCCTCTTAAAAAAAGTTGTGTTCTCTAATTTCTTTGCACTATTCCCTATCGACTATGAGACAAAACTATGACAGTGTTAATAAGCTGTTGGGCTCACTATGTACCCCTAATCCAACTCCAATTTACTGGAGTTCTGTAGTGAGGACAGAGTACATGCAGTAATGCCATACAAAACAAGAACCAACAACATACAGAAGGTCTGGAATTCAGAATAAAGTGGAAGGAGTTTAAGCTTCAAGTGCAGCGAGTTCACTTCTTACTCTGGTTATCTGTGCTTTCAGCAAATGTTCCTCTAACTTGGCAAGTTTATCTTCAACGAGCATAACAATTACTCTTACCTTAACTGTGATAACACCCTTCCGTCCAACTTTTTTCATTGCATCAGAGATTATGTTGCCAATTTCCTGGTCCCCATTTGCTGAGATTGTGGCAACCTTCAATGAGATGTTATTTATTTTTCCCTTTAGCACTTGATTGATCCACTATTTACAGAAGTTAAATTTAGGGACAGTTTTTACAGGAGCAATAAGACTAAAGAGTTACAGGTCAGAGAACAAGAGGATGCAATTCATGACATGATAACTTCAGCATTAACATTGCCACATGATTAGATATGGAATATTAGATATGTGAAAAGCTACAGCCTTTTCACGGAAGTCTTCCATTTTTCATTAGTACAAATTAGAGTTTAGGTTCCACACCAAGTCTTCATCTCATGTTAAACAACTGAGAAGTCTAGAAATCTAACCACAGACATTAATGTTTCTCCCATAGATAGCCAGTGAACAATTACAAATGAGTTTAATATACAGCTGTTTCTCCTCTCAATATATGTAGTATTCACTTGTGAATCAAGATAGCAATAGTCACTTTTGGCATTTTGTGACATGAAGACAGAACCTACTTGGGAGGCTAACGAGTCAGCTGAAGATCAATGCTGGTTATCAGAGAGTGGACTGGACCCTTTAAAGGCCAATGGTCCAGCCCTCCTGTGCCTCATTAACAGCCTCAGAGCAGGCAGCTGGTCTCCATAGAGCAGTCATCCATAAACTTTTCAGGGTCATGCTCCCCATGACTCCAGCGTAGGGGTGGGGAAATGCGGACCAGAGTAAGGATGCTGCAGCTGGGGCTGGGTCTGGGACCAGGAGCGGAGCCCCAGCCTGGGATAGGGCTGGAGCCAAGCTGGGCGGCCCTGCCCCCATGGGGGATGGCCTGGGCCCCAGCACATTCCCCCCCTCCCCCAGGACGGACGAACACACACACCAGCTAGAGAAAGCTGAGGCAGAGCACTAAAGGCTCATGCAGGCTACAGAGACCTAAAGATAAAATATTACAATTCAAATTGAAAATGCAACAAGAGTCTGATCAACACGATAGCAAGTTGATGTCATATACCCAACCTGTAATTTAACTGGTTCCATTAAAATTATTTTTACTCTTAATAGCACATCTTCACTCGTTGGATGAAATTTTTATTTATGACAGTTACAGAAAACTAGTAAACAGAGAAGGAATGAAGCCTCACCTGAGCAATTTCTTCTGGAGTCGTAACAGGTTTGGACTGTTTCTTTAGTTCAGCAATGACAGCATCTACTGCTAGCATCACACCTTGATAGAAGAATATGATAGTTATTGTTACTCAGGTGAATTCTATTTACATGGTACAGAACAGTCAAGTCCAATGACAAGCTTCAAAATTCCTCAAAATTGGAATGCAAGTTAAACAATGCAAGAGCAGCAACATATCCTTTTTTCCCCCCATTTGTATACAAAGTAGAGTACTTATTTTTTTGTTGTTTCTAGGCCATGCACTTTCAAGAACAAAGGACAGCCTGTCCCAATCTTACAAACAAGACACTAACAGATTTACTTTTTTTTTTTTTTTTTATAAAGACGACCCATCAATATTAAATTGCAAGTGCATAAAGAATAGTCAGTGAGAGAGGAAGAAAAGCAGAGATAGCTAAGATACCACTTGGAAAAGAAGTTACACAGAATTTAAAAGAAATACTCTGGGCACATAATACTAAGGACTGTATAAACATTCCCTGATTTATAACTTCCATAAGATAAGCCTATCAGAAGACAGATTTTACTGAGATCTGTTGTGATGAATGACAAGTAAATACGATCCAGTGATTATATAAAATGTATGTATCTAAAAAAGTAAGGCCTGACAATATTAATTCATCCACTTGACAGCAAAGTTACTCATTTCTATGTTCTGCCCCTTCCCAAAAGGGTCATGTGGCTTTTTCGAGTGGAGCCAGGTTCTCTCAAACACCAGTCAAATTTGCCATGGGTGAAGCAGAGAGAAGAAACTGTCGAGATAAATGTTATAGAAAACCTTAAGCGCACTAGTGACAAAGAGATTGTTAAATTCTTACCTCTCCTGATTTCCACAGGATTAGCGCCTTTGCTGATTTTTTCAAAGCCCTCCCTGGCAATGGAACGCGCCAACACTGTTGCAGTAGTAGTTCCATCTCCTGCCTCTTCATTTGTGTTGTTGGCAACATCTTGAACTAACTTGGCTCCAATGTTTTTGTATTTGTCTTTCAAGTCAATTGCCTTGGCTACTGTCACACCATCTTTTGTTACCTTGGGACTTCCCCAGCTTTGTTCAATAATCACGGTTCTACCCTAAAATCATCCAACATACATAAGAGGTAAATTAACTGAAATGATACCAAGCAGCACAGACAAAAGGGATTACCACAGATTTATCACTTGGCACATCTAAACAACGTACAATGTCTACACTACAATAAAATACCCACGGATGGCCCATGTTGGGTGACCTGGGCTTGTGGAGCTCTGGGACCCCAAAAGGGGGGTGGATCCCAAAACCCAGGCTCCAACCAAAGCCCAGACATCTACACTGCAATTTTATAGCCCTGCAGCCCAAACAAAGCCAGCTGACATGGGCCAGCTGTAGGTGTTTTACTGCAGTGTAAACATACCCTCAGACAGCCACTCTCCACCAAGAGACACAAATCTGTTAATAGTGCCAACTCAAAATATAAACTTATTTTTATGAAGAGGAAAGTTTTTCCTCCTAGTTTCCATTGTCAGAGAGTGAGATTTATAATGGTTCTTCTATTTGGGGCCAGAAATCAGTGAAAGCATATGGTACCATTTTAAAAGGAGAGCATCCAACCAACTTCCACAAACAAAGTATATTATGGGGTGGGGGACTGAGTGCACTGACATCTATGATTTTTAAAGAGCTGATTTAATATAAAAGATATCAATTGACAGTACTGAAATCCTTTGCCCACCCACAGGACAGCTGCATTACAGAAAAGGGCCATACTGAGGCTAGGTATATACTATAAACTTATATCAGTATAACTACATTGCTCAGGGGTGTGAAAAATTCACACCCAAGTGACAGGTATACCAACCTAAATGTAGAGAGCGCTATGTCAATAGGAGGGCTTCTTCCGTTGACACAGCTACCGCCTCTTGCGGAGGTAGATTAACTACGTCATCTTCCACTGGCATAGTAGCATCTTCACTGAAGGGCTACAGAAGCACAACTACACTGGGGGTTGCGGCAGCATTTTAGGTATAGAGGTGACCTCAGTCTCATCACTTTTTCTCAGCCCTCACCTTGAGAAGCTAGCCATTCACCTACATCCACTACACCTTTGCCCTTCAGAAAAGCTGAGAAGGTGCCAACTCCGATTGTTACAGGGTGACTAGGTCCTTCAAGAGGAGGCAGGGGCCAATGCACCTGATTGATTAGTTACCTTCCGAATGGGGTTAAGAGAAGGCACCTAAGCCATATAAAGGAGAAAGTCAGAAGAGGGGCAGATGACAACTGCGTGAGGAGAAAAGGACAGATGCCGGGAGAAACAGAAGCAGCAAAGGAGAGCTGATATAGAGAGCCACCGGGAAGAACAAAAGGTACAGAACATTAGTGGTGAGGACTGGCCAACGCTGGTGAACCCCTGCTGACTTACAAGAAAGCTTATACAAAGGCCCCTAGGACACAAAGGGAAGAATAGCCTGAAACAATAGGATTGATGCAAGTCAGGAGAATGGCTCAGTCAGGGAGGCCTAGGTGAGTGCAACACTGCTAGGGAGTTCTCATAGGGGAGACTTGTCTGGGGGCTACCAGAGAATAGTCACGGTAAGGAAACAAATCTGGGACCTCTCAAGTGGATGGCCTGGAGACCAGAGCTCTGGAACATGACAGATGACATTCCAGAAAGGGGTATGGAAAAAAAGCCGAGAATCTCCTGTACTTTGGGATTGTGGAAAGAATGACTTTATCATGAGGGTTCTGCAGATTATTCAATATATACAAGAATAAACTATGACTACAGACAGGCCTTTGAACTGAACATTGAAAAAGTTTATTTAATGGCTGGACCAAGAGGAAACAGACAGGCACAAACATCATGGTGCAGTTTGTGGCTTGTGGCTCATCTTGTCATAGTGATGAAGAAATAAATGGACAGACCAACTCATTTCTCATAAGCTACACAGCCACTAACCATGAAAAATAACTGCTTTGAGAAACCCATTCTCACATGCTGTTGGTTGTGTTTATGTAGATCATTTATATCATGGCTTTTAAAAATAAAGCAGAATTTCCTCCCCACTTGAAAGTTTCTCTCAAGCTGATAGATATCTGATTTGTTTTTTTGGTTTAAAAAGAAAATTTCAGGAGTGTTGAGTGATGGAACACTTACCTTTGGAGACAAACTCGATTACATGCAAATATTCTATAGTAATATATATAGCCTCAATCCTGCAAACACCTAATTTACCTATAATGAATATACCTATAATGTATAATTATATTCATGGGAGTAGTCCAACTGCATTCAATGGGATTACTCACTGGGATAAACATTTGCAAAACTGGGCCCTAAAGGTGCATTCACCCATCATCCACCCTTATTATTACAGCTTTGGGACTTGCTTGCTCTTACTTATTTACCAGGCCAAGTCAAGATGAAACCAATGCTGACAAAGTCTGAAATTTATACTCCCTAGAGAAGTGGCTCCCAACCTACTTATATATTGTGGGCTGAATCCATATATTGAGGGTATCACATGCATCACAGCTGTGTACTGATGTCCATGACCTTGCTTTAAGCATGAACCCTCTCCAAACGGTCTTATTCCAACATCATATGATCCAGCAGGACATAACAGCTAGTACTCTGAAAGCCTAAACTTGTTGAAGGCAGTTAAGCTGCCTCTATTCTTTTTCCCCCACTGTATGTTCACTTAAGCTACGCTACTCACATTGTGTGATGGAAGTACTTAGCTTCCTCTCATCACCAATGGGTTTATTACTTAAAACAGGACTAGGTTCTAACTGAGTCGGACACTTCTAATTTAGTCAGACCCCATTAACGCTAACTAACATAAATATATCCTGCTACAAATCATCTTCTATCCACTGAATGTGACGTCAATTGTCCAGCCAACATTTAAGTTACTGTGTGGCGCTGGAAAGACAGATTTAGCAGCAAAGAAGAGATTCAATTCCCTCTAATAAGAGTGTGGCACATGATACATTCACCATTTGTTATGTACACAGTGATTGAATGATTGTACCTACTGTAATTTTGAAATGGTCCATTTGATAACTTTTTTATTTTATGAACTCCTCAATCCCTAATTAGTTTATAAAACTGGAATGTACTGTACAAGTATTCACGTTACACAAAAAACAGCTTTTAATATACCTTTGGTCCCATGGTGACAGCTACAGCATCTGCTAGAAGATCTACTCCCTGTAGCATGAGAGCTCTAGCCTCTGCTCCAAATTTAACATCTTTTGCATAGGCCCGTAGTAGGTGTGGGGCCAGTGCTCTGGACACTGGCCTCATCTGACGTAGCACTGTTGATAAACGGAGCATTTCTGAAGGAAAAAAGTAAGATACTGCATTAGTTTTATTGTGTCACAGTACTTTGAACCACCATATTCCTGTGTTTTGTTCTCAAACTCCTCCAAACATTTAGAGCAAACAACAAGTTACTAGTAGTTTTTTTGAGTTTTAAATGAAAGCTGTGACCGATCAAATATTTTAGCGTCCCAATTTTTCTAACAGTTGGATATTAGAGCAAAAGTCCAGGAGTCTGGACCCCTGGATTCTAATCCCAGCTCTTCCAGTGACTCACTATGTGATCCTGGGCAAGTCACAATTTTTTCCTTCTGTAAAATGGGAATAAAGTTTATCAAGCTCATGAGAGCATCGTGAAGTTCACTTTTTGTATGTGAAGAGATTATAGCCACAGCAATGACAAGTGTTGTGAGACTACTAGTATTATGTATGATAAAGCAGGAAAAGTGGGGTATTTCACTGAGACTATTACAGACAAGCAGGTTAGAAGAAAATGTCTGTCAGAGCTCAGCAGCTTTATCAGCATAAAAATCCTAAAAGTTGCTATTAGAATGTGATCGTGAAAAACGAACAGTTCCAAGGGTGAGAGCATCTGGTGATAAACTAACAAGAAAATTGCAACAGTATCAACAGCCTGGCAGAGGAAGTCTGCAGAACCCAGGCCTATCCCCCCTCCACATGGTTCTCTCCATCAGGACACAAGAAGGTCAAGAGAGACTCGCCCCCTGCTGCTCGATGAGCCAACCTGCACAGGCAGCGGAGACACCCGCATGGAGGCCCCTTCTCCCAGAGACTATGGGAGAGGCTGTACCTGCAGCCCAGCACGAAAAGGCATGACACCATGCCGCTAACAGGGCGATGCCGCCACTCCCGCAGGGGTAGCCAAGGGCCAGTAACGCTTCCAGCGCAGAAGAGAGGGGAACCCAGCACGCAGGAAGCCGTGCGCAGCCCCCTGTATGTCTCTCTCACACAGTCCCACACCCCCCTCCCAGGCTGAAGGCGAAGGGGGTCTCTCTCTCTCACACACACAGATACACAACCAAGGGCAGGAAGCGGGAAAATCGCTCTCTCTCTCACACACACACACACAAAGGAGAGCAGGAGAGGGGAAACCGCACACCCAGGCAGGCGTCTCCTCTCTTCTCCCCCCGCCCAGCGTAGGAGGTGGGGATCCCCCCCCCACGCTCCCGCGGGCTGGAGGCGGGGATCCCCGTCCCCCGCCGTGGGCACCCGGTGGGGGCAGGGTCTCTCACACACGCCCCAGGCCTTGTGACACCGGGCACGTGCGGGAAGGGGCGTGCGCGCTCCATGGCGGCGGGCAGGGCTCGGGGAAGCCGCGAGGAGCCGTCCCCTGCCCCCCCAGCGCCGATGGCCGCCCCGCGCCTGCAGAGGCTGCCCGGGCGGGCCGGCCGGCGCCCTGGAGGCACGTGGCTAGCGGGAGTAGAGGCCCCGGCGCGGCCAAGAGCGGCAGGGGAACAGGCGTCCGCGCCGGGCCCCGCCTCAGCGGCACAAGCCGCCAGGCCGCTCACCTGAACACGGCGGGCAAGGCAGCAGGCGGCTCCGCGGTCCGCAGCTGGACGAGCAGCGCAGCGCTGTGTGACTGAGTGACGGGAGCCTGGAGGGAACACGGCACTCACGGGCTCTGCCCCTCCCCCGCTCAGACAGCGACCCATGTGGGGTCCTGTGCGGCCAGGCCCCGCACCCAGCATAACACTATACGTTTGGCCCAGCTGGAGGCGGGGCGCGGCTTTCCGCCAATCGTTCAAGTGCCCAGCCGGGGAGTGGGCGGGGCCTACGGGACTGTGCGTCCTATGCGTGAGCTCCGGCTACTCGCGTATGAATCAAACAGGTTTTGGGGCCTCCCAATTCCAGAACCTTCTGGAAAGCTCATGCTCGCCACAGATCAAAGGTGGTATTACGTCACTTCCGGGTGTAGGCCCGATGCAGGGTGTAACGAGGAACTATTGAGACTCGTGTTCGGCTCTGCTGTAAAGAGAATCCGGTTCTAGCGCGTAAGGCGCCTGCAAGAGTAAAAAATAAACGTGGAAATAACGTGTCTTCTCGGGACAACGGAAATAGCCCCGCCTTCCCGCGCGCGGCACCAGAGGGGAGGTGGTGGCGCATGCGCAGTCAGAGTGGCACCCCCCACGTGTATTAGGTGTGGGTCCGCGGCGCTCCGTTACTCACAGCACGGTGAGCGGGAGGGACTCGGTGCGCCATGGTGAGTGTTCCCCTCTCCTCGCGCGGCCCGGCCGGGGGCCCTTGGGCTGGGCTTGCGCGGAGGGCGGGGGGGCGCGCTGCGGCAACTAGCGCGGGGTAGGTGGGAGGGACGCAGGTAGGAGCCGCGCTCCTGCTTCTCTCCAGCACGTTGTGGTGGGAAGGGAGGGAGCTGCTCTGGGCGCCCCGCCATTGCCGCCCTTCGGCTGTGGGCCTGTGCGGGCACGGGGTCCGTCGGGTCTTCCGCCCCCCTCCTTGCAGCCAGCGGGCACGGGGGCCATCGGGTCTATGCACCCCCCTCCCCCGCCCCCTCCCAGCCAGCGGGCACGGGGGCCATCGGCTCTTCCACCCCCCCTCCCCCGCCCCCTCCCAGCCAGCGGGCACGGGGGCCATCGGCTCTTCCACCCCCCCTCCCCCGCCCCCTCCCAGCCAGCGGGCACGGGGGCCATCGGGTCTTCCACCCCCCCTCCCCCGCCCCCTCGCAGCCAGCGGGCACGGGGGCCATCGGGTCTTCCACCCCCCCTCCCCCGCCCCCTCCCAGCCAGCGGGCACGGGGGCCATCGGGTCTTCCAC
This sequence comes from Eretmochelys imbricata, assembly GCF_965152235.1. Classification (NCBI taxonomy): domain Eukaryota; kingdom Metazoa; phylum Chordata; order Testudines; family Cheloniidae; genus Eretmochelys; species Eretmochelys imbricata. The sequence goes on from NC_135582.1 coordinate 57,134,354, forward strand.
CCCCCCTCCCCCGCCCCCTCGCAGCCAGCGGGCACGGGGGCCATCGGGTCTTCCACCCCCCTTCCCCCGCCCCCTCGCAGCCAGCGGGCACGGGGGCCATCGGGTCTATGCACTCCCCCCCCCCGCCCCCTCGCAGCCAGCGGGCACGGGGGCCATCGGGTCTATGCACTCCCCCCCCCGCCCCCTCGCAGCCAGCGGGCACGGGGGCCATCGGGTCTTCCACCCCCCTTCCCCCGCCCCCTCCCAGCCAGCGGGCACGGGGGCCATCGGGTCTATGCACTCCCCCCCCCGCCCCCTCGCAGCTAGCGGGCACGGGGGCCATCGGGTCTTCCACCCCCCCTCCCCCGCCCCCTCGCAGCCAGCGGGCACGGGGGCCAGCGGGTCTTCCACCCCCCCTCCCCCGCCCCCTTGCAGCGAGCACGGGGGCCATCGGGTCTTCCACCCCTCCCAGCCAGCGGCCACGGGGTCTCTCCTCTCTTTCCCCCCCCCCCCCCCTTGTAGCCTCCCAGTGATGAGCGCACGGGCGTCGGTGGGTTGCGTGGCCTAGCACCGGGCAAGGCTGCACCTCATGCCTCGGAACCTAGTCCTCCAGTCTGTCTTTAGCGGGCTTGCTGAGCCAGCCTTTCCGCCCCCCCTTGAGAAGTTAAGCCCGTGATCCGATATAAACACCAGCTGAATAGGAGCTGAGATTGTAGCAAAACACCATGTTCTTGCTGTGTGCTGGTGGAAACAGAATTGTGTCTAACTTCTGGCTACCATAAGTAGTTGTGAAATGAAAGGCAGCATGCCTTTGTAATGGAATTTGCTGTCAGGAGCCTCTGAAGTGAACATGTATTCCAAGTTGACCTGTAACTTACCCAGCAACAATCTTTTTAAATTAATTAAACTATTTTTTCTCTTTTTGGCCTATCCGTGAAAGTGACCTTGCATGGTTACAAGGTCATTTAGATACAGTAGAAACTGCTACACCGATAGAAACAGAGAGAACAAGGATGTTCTTCTCTTAAAATGTTTTTGCTTTGTCACCTATCAGAAACAATGTTGTTTAAAAAAAAATAGAAGCAAGACTTAATACACTGAGAGAGTGAGCTCATATTAGGCATCTGTAATGTGTCTTTAGACAATGCTAAAGCCGACAGAGTTTGAGGAAAAAATTCCTTTTGCCTTTTTTCTGCTATTGTATCAGAGGGGTAGCTGTGTTATTGTATCCACAAAAACAACAGGAGTTTTAAAAAGGTAACTCCCTTCTCTTTATGTGCCAATATATATTTATGCCCGTAGCTGTAATTTTCACTCCATGCATCTGAAGAAGTGGGGTTTTTATCCACAAAAGCTTCTGCTCAAATAAATGTTAGTCTTTAAGATGCCACCAGACTCCTTGTCGTTTCTTATATTGATTCTTCCCTCATGCTGTCTTTCCTGTGAGAGAAATTACTGATTCAAAAAAACAGGATTTAGTATAAAAGCCCCTAAATGCTTAAATCTAAGTTACTTAAACTAAGTGTTTTCAGCATGTTGATAGTGTTGCCCATGTCTTAATAGAAATGGGGGATGATCCACAATTAGCTAATACTTTTGTGAATAACAGCTACCTGCTTCCAAGTAGCTCTGCTTCTGTTAGAAGCACTGGTCTGTGAAGACAGTTCTTATTCTTTTCTTGTGTAGCAGCAGCCCCTAATGGAGGGACCTCATCTTGTTCCTTCTCCTAGTTTCCAGCTGCTTCTACAAGTGTCCAGGCTGTGGCGTCCAGACATCTGTAGAAGCAACTGGAAAGGAGCAGGGAGCCAGCACCATGTGACTTGGCAGTTCTCCACAGGCCACAACTTGATTATTTTTTAACTAAAACGTGTTCCCACTCCCTGTGCCTCCCTTTCTTGTGTTGCCTGCTTAGTGAAGTTGTAGGGATGGCAGACTGGTATGTGGCTTCTGCTCTGTGATCTCAAACACTATTACCTGCTGACTCAGTAGTTAAGACTGACATTGACAGCCCTAGGCTGGTAACATTTTTACCATTGCCTCCTGCTAACTTCAGTTCAAAATAATTGCAATCCTCAGTGTTAGCTTCGGGTTTCCTTTCTCCATCCTAAGCTGCTTTCCCCCTCCTGCTGTCTGTTTCTTCTCCAAGAAGCAAAGTGGCAATGTTTGTAATATACTTAAATGTATCATATGTTAAACTTTACACAAAATTATAAATCTTAACACTTTTGTAAAAATCACTGGATGGTATCTGCAAAACTTTTTGCAGATAATGGCATTCCTTCAAACATTTTTTTGTACACCTTATCTCAAACTTCAAAAGCTGGCAAAAGTAGATGAGTTAATAGTCTTCTCTCCCAAATAACTTAGCACAAAATTGTACCTTAATTATTGTATGGATTGTAAACTTGAATATTTCAAAAGCCTTGACCAACATGTGACATGCTTAATCTTTGCTTCTTGGTTTTGAAGCATTCAGCTAAAATAACTACGCCAACTGTTCCACAAGTGTCTTATATCTTAGCTATAGGTGACTCTGATTTCAATCTGTATGTGAACTGCATTTAATCAGAAGTAATTAATCTTAATAACATATATTATGCTTTCTAGATCTACAGAGGTTTAAACTACATAAGGTTTCCCTGAAGCTTTCCTCATCTGTTAATGTTTTAAGTTATCTTAGGCAGTTATTTAAAATTCTGTGCATTTTAACTGTTAAACTTGTCTATTGCACATATTGAGACTATTTAGGAGCCTATTCCTTCTATAGACTTATGGGATACCTTCTTACAACAATAATTTAGCTCTGTTTTTGCTTAAATATTAAATATATGGGCCTAATTCAGAGAGCTGCTGAGTACCTGCAACCTTCATTGATGCCAGTGGGAGTTGCAGGTGTTTAGAATCCAGTCCTTAGTTTGCTATTTAAATAGTAAAATCATGGTTTTGGAACTTTGGATTGCAATTTTGTTGCAGTCTCAAATGTGAATGGGCCCTTTTTATATACAAAAATACCAAATTCTGTTTTAACAGGCAGGGAAAGCATTTAGGAAGTTTCTTCCCCTGTTTGACCGTGTTCTGGTTGAAAGATGTGCAGCTGAGACTGTATCCAAAGGAGGCATCATGCTTCCGGAAAAATCTCAAGGAAAAGTGCTACAAGCAACAGTAGTAGCGGTTGGATCAGGATCCAAAGGAAAGGTAAATATGTCCAGATTTTGCACCATGCGAACGTTTTTGGATAAAAGAAATAAAAGTGGAATGTTATCTGGAAAAAAAATCAAAATAGCTAAAGGATGTTTGTCATTAAATTTATATTGTGTCTGATCAGAACAATAAGTATAATATTTTGAAGAGGAAGATGTCCCCTTCCACCCCCTCCCCCCCCGCCCCAATTGATTTTTGACTGTTTTTGCTGGCCCTGCTCAGTCATATGGTGCCGCATGGCCCCATCCTGCACAGCAGCTTCTGGAGCCTGCAAGCTGTGGCTGTGGGGAGAGGCAGTGGAAAACAGCTGGGAGCTGTGTGGTGAGTTGCTGCTTTTGCTGCTGCCTCTCCCCAGGGAGCTAAAGCAGCTGCCCCTCCCAGCAGTTTACTGCTGCCTCTCCATGCAGAGCTAACACCTGGGAGCTTCAGAGAGGGGACACTGAGGGTAAAGGGGCGGGGGGGGGGGGGCATGACTCAAGCTATTGGGCGGGAAGTGAACCTTTACATTCTGGCCCTGTCCTGACGCCCAGAAGACTAGACATCTCTGGCAGAAGCCCCTAACCTCACCACCCCGCCACAGGCAGTCTGGTATGTGGAGAACGGGCAGGCCTGGAGGGCTCTGCAAGCCGCACTTTAACAGTAAAAGAGCCGCATGCGGCTCACAAACTGGTTTGTCCAGTAAGACTATATGGTAACCATGTGGGGGTAGGGAAAAAAATGAGTCAACTAAATGACCAGAGGGGCAGAGTTTTCCCCCAAGATGGGCCCAGCTGACACACATGACACACCCAGACTCGGGCACCAACACAAGCATAACAAAGAAACAGGAACTGGGTTGTCCTAGGGGTTTTTTAAACTCTCTACTTCTGGGGGGATTTTTTTTTGTCTGTATTGTTACAGGCATACTTGCTAACAGGTATTTGAAATAAATTACCAAAACTATTGAAACTGGCATGATTATATTGTGTTGTTTTGACAAATAAAATATGCAGAATTTGAATGTACTGTGCAGATTCCCCCAAGATTAGTACTTCTGCTGCGAAACAGTTAGTAAATATATTCTGCTTAAATTTTCCTAAATAACTGTGTGTGGTTATGAACAAATGTAAGATATTTCTAGAAACTTATGAGGTTTTTTTCTTCCTCTTTAGAGTGGAGAGATTCAGCCAGTTAGTGTAAAAGTTGGTGAGAAGATTCTGCTGCCAGAATATGGCGGTACTAAAGTAGTACTGGAAGACAAGGTTTGTTTGCTGAACTTTATAATTGCAAGCTAAATTGGTTTACTAATATTCAGGATTATTTTAAAATCCTTCTAGCTAATAGGCCATGTGAAAAAATGAATAGTGTTGTTGACAAACTGAATGACCGATACAACTGCTAATATTCAAATTGAGGAGCATTAAGCTGGCCCTGTGGCTTTTGCACACTACACATCTGTGATCCTCTGCTGTGAGAGAAACACTTCTGTCCCTGACATTTCCCCATACCTGCAGAGAGAAAGTGGTTCTCTTTACCTGTCAACTTATCTTGGGAGGAAAAAAATATAGAGGGCTGACTGCAATGTCCTCCTTGCTGAGGAGGAGAGAAGATTCCAGAGCCTTCTATCACTAAATGTTACTGCTCCCATGAATTCGTGAACATGGTCTCTGAGGATGCTCCTGCCAGGAAAATTTACCCCAGAGCCTTGCACAAAGGGGTGAAAAAATCCCCAGGAATGAAAGAAACATAGTGACAGGCTCTCGGGGCAACAGATATTTATAAAAGTCCTTGGGTTAATAGTTCCTTTGATTGTGTAGTATTGGCTTCAGCCTTCAGCAATAAATCAATCTCAGTAACTACAATATTTAGTGCTACTGACCCTGGAGACAGTTACTAGCTCTGTGAGATTTGGCTGCAACAGATATAAACTTTTTTTTTTCTCTCCATTTGCAGGAGTATTACTTATTTAGAGACGGTGACATTCTTGGAAAGTATGTGGACTAAATTTCTCAAATGGCTGCAGTATCATGAAGTTGTCCATTCCACTAAAGTGCTGAAATCTTTTTCCATCATGTAAATAATTTCCTGTTCTTTATTTTGTAATAAACAGATAACCAGTCTCTATGAAAATAATTCCTACAGTTCCATTGTAGTGATGCAAACACTTCAAAATAAAGGAATGTGTACAGTCAGAGAAACACATGTTCATTCTTATTTTGGAGTTCCATTGAACAGTTCAAAGTGCTGCTGTTAGTTTGAATTTTTGTAACTTTTCCAGATTGCAGAAAATTCAATTTCGATACCCTCTAAACTGTCCTGAATTTTTTAATTTTATTCTAAAGGAATTTTAGAATGGTGGGGTGTTTTTGTTTTTGCTGCCTTATAGATGTTTGTGTGGTTTCATTGTTCATCTGCTTCTCTTACTGCTCCCCAGAAACAGTGAAACTGACTACATCCAAATATGACTTCCATGCATACCTGCAGTACAGTTGTACTGGTAACAAACACTATGTTGTTTCCAAAAAAAATAGACTAAGAGCTGGAAGGACTAAACCGCCTCCGCAGAGGAGTGCTACAGAGATTATTTTATTGTAATTGCTGAACTAGGTGAAACTCCTTTTCTTGTTCAACCTACCCGTGGCAACCTCTTTTCTGGTTTAATATGAACCAGACATCTTCTATAGAAACATTACAATTGTTGCTTAATATAAAAGTTATACATTCACACAAAGACGTTGTGTAGGCAGAGGCGTTGAATATTCATGTTATACAGTAGAATCTTATTAATATGCTGTCTATCCACTCCGCAAAATTATGTTCTGTAATGAAGCTTAATGTCAATAAGATGACAATGTTTTTAAAAAACATACTTCAGTGCATTTCTATGGCCTTACTGCTAGATTTGAGTCCTGTTACCTTCTGTAAAGACACAACCACTGGAGCAGAATTATCTTATCAACTGGGGATATACAGAGGTCTTCCAAGGGGTACCTCAACTCATCTAGATAGCTGCCTGGTTTTACAGCAGGCGACATAAAAAGCACTAGTGAAGTCAGTACAAACTAAAATTTCATCCAGACAATGACTTGTTTATACTGCTTTATACACTGAAGTGTAAACACAATATTTATATTCCAGTTGATTCATAATTATATGGTAAAAATGAGAAAGTAAGCAAATTTTCAGTAATAGTGTGCTGTGACACTTTTGAATTTTTGTCTGACTTTGTAAGCAAGTAGTTTTTCAATGAGGTGAAACTTTGGGTATGCAAGACCAATCAGACTCTTGAAATGGGTACCCTAGTCTGGAAGGGTTGAGACAGTGCTGTATTCCCCCCACCTTGGCCTTTTCTGTGATGCACCCTGTCAGCAGTCAGTGAGGTTGAAGTTTGCTACTCCCTTCTTCCACCAGCAGCAAAGTGTGGTTTTAATTTATCCAAGATATGTACTGTGATTTAGACCAGTGGTTCTCAACCAGTGGTCTGTGACCCCAGTGGGGCCTTGGGCTTGAATCTCTGTGTCCCGTTGCTCCCCGTGGGGCAGAAGCCATGAGCAGAGTTGCAGGGGCATGGGAGTGTTACGTCCAGGACTGCCTAGCTCTGACACTGCAGTTTTGGGGGCATCTCCCTACCTCTTCCCTGGCATCTGAGGCCCCAACCCATGTTCAGGTAGGAGGTGGGAAGCAACTGCTGCTCTGCTCCATGGTACCAGTCAGGTAGCTGCGGCATTCCCCTGTTTCCTGCTGGTGCCCAGCGTTGCAGCTGCTCCTTAGCTCCCAGCCTCCTGTGAATGCTCATGCAGCTTATAAGAGCCGTCCAGGTCAGGGATCTAGCTCCATGTCTGGCAGAGCTCTTGGGGAACAGCAACTGCAGGGGAGTTCTCTCGGCCCCCTACATTAGGGTTAACCAAGACCCATAACAAATTTAGCCCTCCTATGTGTTGGTTTATGAACATGGTTGTTGGATGGGGGAACCAAGTTAGGCTTCAGCTTGTGTGTGTTGGGTTTGGCTTTTTGTAATGGCCCTCTAGGTGGCCAGGGCTTGGAAGTTACTGGCTCACAATAGGCTGGGGTTTAAAGGCTTTTCCCATCATGTAGTATATGGACTACAAAGAAAATAGCACTGTGGTGGTTTTGAGGTATTTGTCAATCCAGAAGCATATTCCAGAACATACAGTGGTGGTTCATTTATACAGACATAGCATTCTTATATGGTAAATATTACCCAGCCATGGTTTAATTTTAACTGAAGTAACATTTTTTTCCTTAAGCAACCAACCCTTGCACTCAGCTTTTTTGGGGGGTAAGAAAATAACTTCTTCAAAAGGAGATTCAAGGTCACTCAAACTTAACAGTGTGTAAACCTTTATACAGAAAGTTCCTTTTCAATAGGGAAGCTTAATATTTGGCTGCCCAGACCTGATTTAATTTTGTGTTCATTGAATTTATTTACATCCTAAATGGAATTCTGATTCCTGTGGGGTTTTTCTGAAGCAAAAGAAACAGGTGCAGTTGTTGTTACTACTACTGACAAAACTTTAACAGTAATAGTATGAAAAATACTGCTACTTATAAAAAAGCCAGTCTGCATATTAGACGACCAAAATAACTGTGAAATCAAAGTTCCAAGAAAAATGTAAGGAAATTATGAGCCCAATCCTGTGCCCCTTGAAATGAATGGCAACAGGCTAGAACTTTTATTTAAAAAATGCTGCTTTTATGCTCTAAATATCGTGAGTTGAGGGTTTAATGGTCTAAACTTCAGGACTGAAATAGCTGGACTTCCTGGAACCATAACTGTATTTTGTATTGATCGTATGTTGATAATGTTAGCTCAGTCTTTTGATCTTCCAAGGTAGATAAGGATTGCCAACTGTGGCTCTTTTGGAGGAGACCTTAAGTCAAGACCCCCTATAGTTTGTGTGGACATTCATGATCTCACGTGGCCTGGTGTCTTTAGCCAAAATGCTCCCTGCCCCAATTTTGTAGTATCGGTTGGTTACCACCACCTCTTCATAGACGTCTGCTTGCATTTCAGTGGGTCTGCATCCAAATTGGGCAAAATCATGTGGTCATTACCAGTTTGAGACACACTCCTATTGACTTGTCTGATAGTCTGCAAGGTGGTTTAGAATGAAAGCTGCTGAATAAAATGCAAAGTCATGTATTAGCATTTATTAGCCTAAACACTTGAAAGCTGCCCCCTTTCAATTTTACCTTCATGATTCCAGTGATGCATTTTATTTCTGAAACTGAAGATTACTGTACCCTAACTGTTTTAAAACCAACTGATTGTGCAACCCAGTGCTAATAAGCAAATGCACCTTCTGCTGTCACAGCAATTATGATGCAATCACTTATCTTCTATGATAATGCTTGTGTTCTGGGATTTAAACAGGTCACATGTTAAGTTGAATCTTTGAGCTGGCTGAGATTTAAAATATTAACAGCCTAGTTTGTTTCTGTAAGCTAACTATTCATAGATAAGAACTGGGGTGGAGATTGTCTTTTAATGTAGGTCACTAGGTAAGCCTAATATTTGAGAGTCCCTCTAAATAAGAGTCTTTTAAAGATAAGATGCACACAGGCTTCTTCTTCGTAGTGGATATCTCTAGGGGCTTGATGCCTGGGAGACCTGAGGGATACAGGTTTCCTTAGCATATATCCCACTGATTATTTGTATTTAGTGACTAAGAGTCCTAGTCATGTACCAGGACACCATTGTGCTAGGTGCTGTACAAGCAGCCCAAAGTCGCTTGGATGTATTGAGCATGCTAATGTTGCTACTGGTACTTCACCCATTATTCTGCTCCCTCCTTATGTTTTCCGGTCTCTGAGATTTTCAGCACTTCTGAAAATCAGGCCACTTTTATGTAAGTGCCTAAAATGGATGTAGCTTCTTAACTTTATGTAATTGACTGAAAATTTGGGGGATTTAAGATCTGTTTTCTCATCCGAAAACTGGGATAATGCCTTCCTACTTGTTTGTTTGTGAAGTGTGTTGTGGTTCTTGGGGGAAAAAAAGAGTATTATAGTTTACAAGTGCAAAGTGATAGTGTGTCCCTGAATTCACTCTGCACTATAAATAAAGTGATTAGATGACTGATGGGCCAATATGCACAGATTACATATAAGGTGAAGGTTGTTTTTTTTTTTTGCAAGGCTATCACTGGAGGCAGGGACAGGATGACTTAGCAACTGTGAAAAGAAAAGGAGTACTTGTGGCACCTTAGAGACTAACCAGTTTATTTGAGCATGAGCTTTCGTGAGCTACAGCTCACTTCATCAGATACATACCGTGGAAACTGCAGCAGACTTTATATATACACAGAGAATATGAAAGTTTCATATTCTCTGTGTATATATAAAGTCTGCTGCAGTTTCCACGGTATGTATCTGATGAAGTGAGCTGTAGCTCACGAAAGCTCATGCTCAAATAAACTGGTTAGTCTCTAAGGTGCCACAAGTACTCCTTTTCTTTTTGCGAATACAGACTAACACGGCTGTTACTCTGAAACTTAGCAACTGTGATTTATCTGCCACTGTCCTATCAATCTGAAGTCAATGACTGTGCCAATAGTTACCCCTCAGGCTTTCTTGGGGGAAGGGCAGCCACTTGTTTAAAAATTCTCACTTCCAGCTTTCAGAGGAGCAGCCTGTTAATCTGTATTCGCAAAAAGAAAAGGAGTACTAGTGGCACCTTAGAGACTAACCAATTTATTTGAGCGTAAGCTTGCGTGAGCTACAGCTCACTTCATCGGATACATCCGATGAAGAGAGCTGTAGCTCACGCAAGCTTACGCTCAAATAAATTGGTTAGTCTCTAAGGTGCCACTAGTACTCCTTTTCTTTTCACTTCCAGCTGTTTATCCCATATCAGAGGTTGTCTGTTTCTTCCTCTGCTTTTTAGACTACTGGTAAGTGAAATGGGGAGGTATGGGTACTTTCTGTTCACCCCTGCACTTTCTCTCCAGCCTTTCGATAACTACATCGGATTGTGGGAGTGGGGACATAGGTATGCCTTTCAAACTTCATTCCCGTTCTGCCACCTTACAGATGTTGCCTAGAAGCAGCTGTATTATCTTCAGGAAACTTTGTTGCCCTAGCTGGCTCCATCCTCTGTGATGATGAGGCAGGAATGTGCCTTGGTGAGGCTTCTGTGTGAAAAAGCACATTACAGCCAGAAGCCCTAACCCTGCAAAAATAACAAGAACATAAGAGCAATCATACTGGTTCAGACCAAAGGTCCAACTAGCCAAGTATCCTGTCTTCTGACAGTGGCCAGTGCAAGGTGCCCCCGAGGGAATGAACAGAACAAGTAATTGTCAAGTGATCCATCCCCTGTCGCCCATTCCCAGCTTCTGGCAAACAGAGGCTATGGACACCATCCTGCCTAACAGCCATTGATGGGCCTATCCTCCATGAACTTAGCTAGTTCTCTTTTGAAACCTGTTATAGACTTGGCCTTCACAACATCCTTTGCCAAGGAGTTCCACAGACTGACTGCATTGCGTGAAAAAAATACTTCCTTTTGTTTGTTTTAAACCTGCTGCCTATTAATTTCATTTGGTGACCCCTAGTTCTTGTGTTAGGAGAAGGAGTAAATAACACTTCCTTATTTACTTTCTCCACACCAGTCATGATTTTATAGACTGCTATCATATCCCCCCTTAGTCGTCTATTTTCCACGTTGAAAAGTCCCAGCCTTATTAATCTCTTCTCATATGGAAGCCGTTCCATACCCCTAGTCATTTTTGTTGCCCTTTTCTGAACCTTTTCCAATTCCAATATATCTTTTTTGAGATGAGGCGACCACATCTGCACGCAGTATTCAAGATGTGGGCGTACCCTGGATTTATATAGAGGCAATATGATATTTTCTTACTCTCCCTTAATGATTCCCAACATTCTGTTCACTTTTTTGACTGCCACTGCACATTAAGTGGATGATTTCATTAATATTAAATAAATTGGCCAAATACTCTGACTTTCACTCATGAAAAATGAGGGTGCAGGTTTAAAAAAAAAAAGTGAAATGATTCTTTAAATACTCATCTACTTGGTAAAATTTAACACGGTTGGACAAATGCCAGACATAAGTAACTAAATACTGGGAGGGAGAGAGGCTTAAAATCCCACTTAAGACTTCTTGGTTAAAAAAATACCATTAATTTCTTTTCTCTTTGACTTGCAAGAACTATGAACTGGTTGTAGATGGATAGAGCTGATACTAATTGCCTTCTGACATATGTGTTCTTCAGCTTGATTTATTTGCATTTTGGAAGCTCTGCTGTCCTTGAATATAAAGTCAGGGACAAGCAGCTGTCAAAACCCTAACTTCTGTGCTTCAAATGTTAGCTAACCTTTAGAAAGTATGGAAAGGAAAAAGATCAGTGCCTAGTGGCAGGGGAACCCCTGCAGCTAATGAGCGGGTCTGCCTTGTGCCATGCTTAGCAGAGCAGAATGCCATCTTTCAAGGCATTAACTTTGGATTGTACGAGGTCTAAAGAGGATGGAATATGAACCCAGATATTTTTACTTAAT